>NC_079979.1:6729224-7465249 GCF_029852145.1 Microplitis mediator
CAAATATCTAGGGATTGACGGGAGTCCTATGCAGGATGTCTCGAAAATCAAAACGACTCTCTGCAGCGAGTATGGGCGGAGACTCCGGAAAATCTGGTCATCAGAACTTTCCGGGAAAAACAAAGTCTCTGCAACTAACATGCTTGCTGTCCCAGTACTACTCTACTCTTTCGGTGTCCTTAAATGGACCCGAAAAGAGCTTAGAGATCTCGATATCAAGACACGCAAAGTCATGAATATCAATCGGAGCATGCACCCTAAATCCTCAGTCACCAGATTATACCTTTCCCGGCACATCGGAGGGAGAGGTCTACAGAGCTTGGAGTGTCTACACGATCGTTTAGTTTTGGGTCTAACATACGAAGTTGTCAATTTCACAGCAGATGAGAACGACTTCCTTATGCAGATTGTTCATAGTCATGAGAATCTGCAGAAGGGAGCGTTCTTATATAAGGCAGCAAAGTACGCGGCAAAATCCCTCGGTCTCGGAAGAGTAAACCCTCTTATTGAACTCTCTAAGGAGGAATTTAAGAGTGTCGTCAGGAATGCTGAGCAGCAAAAACTGCTCAGTACACACATGGACAAGTCCATGCACAGCGTGTTCTTTAAACACGTGCGTGAACATGGCTTGTCCACCCAGCTGACGTTTTCCTTCCTTAAGTCAGCTGGCCTGATGTCCGAGACCGAAGGATATATTTTTGCCTGCCAAGATGGTGTAATCAATACCCTCGAATACCGTGCGAAAGTACTCCAGATGCAGCTACCCGACACATCGTGTAGGGTGTGTAAGCAACATCCTGAGACGCTTATGCATCTCTTATCAGCATGTCCTGTGCTGGCAAGAAGTGCATACATTCAGCGTCATAATGCTGCTCTGCGAGTACTTTACTACCACCTCAGACATACGCACGGTATCGATAAAACACCAGTGCTGCCTTATCTGCCAGGAGATATTCCGCAAGTTGTTGAGAATGACCGTTGCCGCATTTATTGGAACGTGCCATTCGCAACAACGCGGAAAATCGACCATAATAAACCTGATATTGTGCTCTTCGATAAAACCGCTCGTGACATTTATGTCATTGAGTTTTCAGCTCCTGCTGAGTATAACATTACGGTTAAAGAAGAGCACAAACACGAGATATATCAGGATCTCCTGTTCGAAATTGGCAAACTTTACCCAGGTTACCGTGTCAAACTTGTCGTCCTCATTGTTGGCGTCCTAGGAGGGATGAAACAGTCGTTTGTGTCTGCACTAGCTAGAATACCAACTTGTTCAGCGCAAGTTGAGTTTCTGGCATCGCGGATGCAAAAGGCTGTTATTCTCGGGTCCCTCCGTCTCCTAAGGCAACGAAACTTGGCCTGCTGCGCATGCTGATCATCTTGTGGATGATGCATCGCAGCAGTAACGATTTGGCGCTCAGCTGAGGCCCTCGGTAGAGTCGGACTACAGGGGATAACCCCCTGAGCATTTTAGGTAAAAACGAAATAATAATAATAATAATAATAATAATAATAATAATAATAATAATAATAATAATAATAATAATAATAATAATAATAATAATAATAATAATAATAATAATAATAATAATAATAATAATAATAATAATAATAATAATAATAATAATAATAATAATAATAATAATAATAATAATAATAATAATAATAATAATAATAATAATAATAATAATAATAATAATAATAATAATAATAATAATAATAATAATAATAATAATAATAATAATAATATAATAATAATAATAATAATAATAATAATAATAATAATAATAATAATAATAATAATAATAATAATAATAATAATAATAATAATAATAATAATAATAATAATAATAATAATAATAATAATAATAATAATAATAATAATAATAATAATAATAATAATAATAATAATAATAATAATAATAATAATAATAATAATAATAATAATAATAATAATAATAATAATAATAATAATAATAATAATAATAATAATAATAATAATAATAATAATAATAATAATAATAATAATAATAATAATAATAATAATAATAATAATAATAATAATAATAATAATAATAATAATAATAATAATAATAATAATAATAATAATAATAATAATAATAATAATAATAATAATAATAATAATAATAATAATAATAATAATTAATAATAATAATAATAATAATAATAATAATAATAATAATAATAATAATAATAATAATAATAATAATAATAATAATAATAATAATAATAATAATAATAATAATAATAATAATAATAATAATAATAATAATAATAATAATAATAATAATAATAATAATAATAATAATAATAATAATAATAATAATAATAATAATAATAATAATAATAATAATAATAATAATAATAATAATAATAATAATAATAATAATAATAATAATAATAATAATAATAATAATAATAATAATAATAATAATAATAATAATAATAATAATAATAATAATAATAATAATAATAATAATAATAATAATAATAATAATAATAATAATAATAATAATAATAATAATAATAATAATAATAATAATAATAATAATAATAATAATAATAATAATAATAATAATAATAATAATAATAATAATAATAATAATAATAATAATAATAATAATAATAATAATAATAATAATAATAATAATAATAATAATAATAATAATAATAATAATAATAATAATAATAATAATAATAATAATAATAATAATAATAATAATAATAATAATAATAATAATAATAATAATAATAATAATAATAATAATAATAATAATAATAATAATAATAATAATAATAATAATAATAATAATAATAATAATAATAATAATAATAATAATAATAATAATAATAATAATAATAAGGATGAGGGCTACCCACTAGCTGGGCGGAGCACCGAGATTCCGAACGATGACGACCTTGGCGAACAACGGACCGCATTTAGGTGGACGGAGGAATTACGAGCCGATCTCCTGATGTGCTATAATAACAGTGAACCGGAGCGGAGAGGTTACATGGCTAGGATGCATGCTCTCTGGAGCGATATGCACCCTAACCATAGCCATTTTTCACAACAACATCTGCGTGATTATGCCTCTCATCTCCGGCGAACACGAAGATCACTATTAAATAACAGACGGCTATCTCACCGTCTGTCTTTTCCAGCACAGCTACATCAGGAGAGACGTCGTTCTTCCGAAGACGCCGACAATGATTTTGAAAGACGACAAGTATGTGTCTCTAAAAAGACACACTACCCCAAAGACCAACTTGACACGGAAAACCACGAGCTATCTCTTCGGATTCAGGAAGATTCTACTCTACTCACCATCAATCAAGCTGTCTATGATGCTGCTTCCTCACTCTTACCTCCGGCAAGAAATAATACTTCTTCTCCGGAGGCTAAGATGAGAGGTCGCATTGGGCAGCTTTCACTGAAGATTGATGATCTCCGGAAACATGTCTCCCGCATTCAGTGTGTTATTGAGTACGTAAATGCTCGTAAAGCGTTTACGCCTAAAGTCCGCCGTATTGCGGCTGGACTACGATATCAACATCACACACTGAATAAGGAGAATCTTCTTAACATCAAAGAAGGTTCTCTCAATAGGTTGCGGGCTCTGGTGACTGCTAAAAAGTCACTAGAGAAAAAGCTGAAGCGGCTTACCGATAACTCTTTGTTTCGGTTAAGTCCTTCACGCTTTCTGACACCTAAGACATCTGTTTCTGGCGATCCCCCATCTATCGAGCGAGTAGAAGCTTTCTGGTCCGAGTTGTATGGTGATCAACCAAACGTGAATCGTGACACTCCAGCTCTCAACGACTTCGAGGCATTTTGTCGCCACTATCGAAACGACAATGCTGATGAAGAGAGCCCTGAAGTCAGCGTGGAAGAGGTTCGTTTGGCTCTGAACAATAGTAAGAACTGGGCTGCTCCGGGTCCGGATGGCATTAACTTATTTTGGTGGAAGAAACTTACTTCTACCCATAGCCATCTGGCCCGGATATTTACAGCTTTTATCAGAGGCAACGAACCTATTCCGTGCTGGCTTGTAGAAGGGCGAACCGTGCTCATCCCCAAGAAAGGTGACTTGTCCGACCCAAAGAACTACAGGCCTATCACCTGTTTGAATGCAGTTTATAAGGTTTTCACAAAAATCTTGAACAATCGCATTCTGCAGGAGATAGATCCTGTATGGCAGCAGATATACGAACAGCGTGGCAGTAAAAGAGGCCTGTCAGGTTGCAAAGAGAATCTGTTAGTAGATCGATGTGTCATTCAAGACGCAGTCTACTATCAGCGCAACCTGTCCATGGCCTGGATTGACTACCGTAAGGCATTCGATTCAACATCTCATGAGCTCATTCTCTTTTTGCTCAAATGCCTTGGGGTCAATCGCGATACAGTGGGATGCATACAGCGTACGATGCAACTTTGGCGAACACGGTTCCACATTTCATGTGGCAACGACAAACGTGTGACCGAAGTTGTACAGTACAAGCGAGGTGTCTTCCAGGGAGATTCCCTGAGCCCGCTGCTGTTTTGCATCTCACTGCTGCCGATATCTGTTGCGCTACGCCGTACCCGTGGATACTCAGTGGGCCCACCAACTGATCGGAAACATTCGATCACCCACTTACTCTACATGGATGATCTGAAGGTGTATGCTCCTGATGAGGAACACCTTCAGACTGCCTTGAATATCGTAGGGGAGTATACACGGGATGTCGGCATGGCTTTTGGGTTGGACAAGTGCGCGGTCGTTAATCTGGTGAGGGGTAAGTGCTCTGATTTGCGCGAAGATATCGAGTTAGTAGATGGGAGCGTCATTGACCATCTTGACGCCGGAGAGTCGTACAAAGGGATTGACGGGATTGACGGGAGTCCTATGCAGGACGTCTCGAAAATCAAAACGACTCTCTGCAGCGAGTATGGGCGGAGACTCCGGAAAATCTGGTCATCAGAACTTTCCGGGAAAAACAAAGTCTCTGCAACAAACATGCTTGCTGTCCCAGTACTACTTTACTCTTTCGGTGTCCTTAAATGGACCCGAAAAGAGCTTAGAGATCTCGATATCCAGACACGCAAAGTCATGAATATCAATCGGAGCATGCACCCTAAGTCCTCAGTCACCAGATTATACCTTTCCCGGCACATCGGAGGGAGAGGTCTACAGAGCTTGGAGTGTCTACACGATCGTTTGGTTTTGGGTTTAACATACGAAGTTGTCAATTTCACTGCAGATGAGGACGACTTCCTTATGCAGATTGTTCATAGTCATGAGAATCTGCAGAAGGGAGCGTTCTTATATAAGGCAGCAAAGTACGCGGCAAAATCCCTCGGTCTCGGAAGAGTAAACCCTCTTATTGAACTCCCTAAGGAGGAATTTAAGAGTGTCGTCAGGAATGCTGAGCAGCAAAAACTGCTCAGTACACACATGGACAAGTCCATGCACAGCGTGTTCTTTAAACACGTGCGTGACCATGGCTTGTCCACCCAGCTGACGTTTTCCTTCCTTAAGTCAGCTGGCCTGATGTCCGAGACCGAAGGATATATTTTTGCCTGCCAAGATGGTGTAATCAATACCCTCGAATACCGTGCGAAAGTACTCCAGATGCAGCTACCCGACACATCGTGTAGGGTGTGTAAGCAACATCCTGAGACGCTTATGCATCTCTTGTCAGCATGTCCTGTGCTGGCAAGAAGTGCATACATCCAGCGTCATAATGCTGCTCTGCGAGTACTTTACTACCACCTTAGACATACGCACGGTATCGATAAAACACCAGTGCTGCCTTATCTGCCAGGAGATATTCCGCAAGTTGTTGAGAATGACCGTTGCCGTATCTATTGGAACGTGGCATTCGCAACAACGCGGAAAATAGATCACAACAAACCTGATATTGTGCTCTTCGATAAAACCACTCGTGACATTTATGTCATTGAGTTCTCAGCACCTGCTGAGTATAACATCACGGTTAAAGAAGAGCACAAACACGAGATATATCAGGATCTCCTGTTCGAAATTGGCAAACTTTACCCAGGTTACCGTGTCAAACTTGTCGTCCTCATTGTTGGCGTCCTAGGAGGGATGAAACAGTCGTTTGTGTCTGCACTAGCTAGAATACCAACTTGTTCAGCGCAAGTTGAGTTTCTGGCATCGCGGATGCAAAAGGCTGTTATTCTCGGGTCCCTCCGTCTCCTAAGGCAACGAAACTTGGCCTGCTGCGCATGCTGATCATCTTGTTGATGATGCATCGCAGCAGTTACGATTTGGCGCTCAGCTGAGGCCCTCGGTAGAGTCGGACTACCGGGGATAACCCCCTGAGCATTTAACTAAAAAGAAATAATAATAATAATAATAATAATAATAATAATAATAATAATAATAATAATAATAATAATAATAATGATAATAATAATAATAATAATAATAATAATAATAATAAATGCCCACGGTGCATGTTGTGCGGCCAGCGGAGATTTTGATTACTCCGTGGCGCACCGTGGGCTAGATAGGTCAGCCCTCCATCTACTGACCTACTAAGCGCACAACAACCTTCGCATTGGGTTAACTCCCCAATGTGAAGTAAACTGAGTTCAAGATAATCCTGAACACAGAAGTGCTCCCCACAACCGGCCCTTCTCGGATGAGGGCTACCCACTAGCTGGGCGGAGCACCGAGATTCCGGACGATGACGACCTTGGCGAACAACGGACCGCATTTAGGTGGACGGAGGAATTACGAGCCGATCTCCTGATGTGCTATAATAACAGTGAACCGGAGCGGAGAGGCTATATGGCTAGGATGCATGCTCTCTGGAGCGATATGCACCCTAATCATAGCCATTTTTCACAACAACATCTGCGTGATTATGCCTCTCATCTCCGGCGAACACGAAGATCACTATTAAATAACAGACGGCTATCTCACCGTCTGTCTTTTCCAGCACAGCTACATCAGGAGAGACGCCGTTCTTCCGAAGACGCCGACAATGATTTTGAAAGACGACAAGTATGTGTCTCTAAAAAGACACACTACCCCAAAGACCAACTTGACACGGAAAACCACGAGCTATCGCTTCGGTTTCAGGAAGATTCTACTCTACTCACCATCAATCAAGCTGTCTATGATGCTGCTTCCTCACTCTTACCTCCGGCAAGAAATAATACTTCTTCTCCGGAGGCTAAGATGAGAGGTCGCATTGGACAGCTTTCACTGAAGATTGATGATCTCCGGAAACATGTCTCCCGCATTCAGTGTGTTATTGAGTACGTAAATGCTCGTAAAGCGTTTACGCCTAAAGTCCGCCGTATTGCGGCGGGACTACGATATCAACATCACACACTGAATAAGGAGAATCTTCTTAACATCAAAGAAGGTTCCCTTAACAGGTTGCGGGCTCTGGTGACTGCTAAAAAGTCACTAGAGAAAAAGCTGAAGCGGCTTACCGATAACTCTTTGTTTCGGTTAAGTCCTTCACGCTTTCTGACACCTAAGACATCTGTTTCTGGCGATCCCCCATCTATCGAGCGAGTAGAAGCTTTCTGGTCCGAGTTGTATGGTGATCAACCAGACGTGAATCGTGACACTCCAGCTCTCAACGACTTCGAGGCATTTTGTCGCCGCCACCGAAACGACAATGCTGATGAAGAGAGCCCTGAAGTCAGTGTGGAAGAAGTTCGTTTGGCTCTGAATAATGGTAAGAACTGGGCTGCTCCGGGTCCGGATGGCATTAACTTGTTTTGGTGGAAGAAACTTACTTCTACCCACAGCCATCTGGCCCGGATATTTACAGCGTTTATCAGAGGCAACGAACCTATTCCGTGCTGGCTTGTAGAAGGGCGAACCGTGCTCATCCCTAAGAAAGGTGACTTGTCCGATCCGAAGAACTACAGGCCTATCACCTGTTTGAATGCAGTTTATAAGATTTTCACAAAAATCTTGAATAATCGCATTCTACAGGAGATAGATCCTGTATGGCAGCAGATATACGAACAACGTGGCAGTAAAAGAGGCTTGTCAGGTTGCAAAGAGAATCTGTTAGTAGATCGTTGTGTCATTCAAGACGCGGTCTACTATCAGCGCAACCTGTCAATGGCCTGGATTGACTACCGTGAGGCATTCGACTCAACATCTCACGAGCTCATTCTCTTTTTGCTCAAATGCCTTGGGGTCAATCGCGATACAGTGGGATGCATACAGCGTACGATGCAACTTTGGCGAACACGGTTCCACATTTCATGTGGCAACGACAAACGTGTGACCGAAGTTGTACAGTACAAGCGAGGTGTCTTCCAGGGAGATTCCCTGAGCCCGCTGCTGTTTTGCATCTCACTGCTGCCGATATCTGTTGCGCTACGCCGTACCCGTGGATACTCAGTGGGCCCACCAACTGATCGGAAATATTCGATCACCCACTTACTCTACATGGATGATCTGAAGGTATATGCTCCTGATGAGGAGCACCTTCAGACAGCCTTGAATATCGTAGGGGAGTATACACGGGATGTCGGCATGGCTTTTGGGTTGGACAAGTGCGCGGTCGTTAATCTGGTGAGGGGTAAGTGCTCTGATTTGCGCGAAGATATCGAGTTAGTAGATGGGAGCGTCATTGACCATCTTGACGCCGGAGAGTCGTACAAATATCTAGGGATTGACGGGAGTCCTATGCAGGACGTCTCGAAAATCAAAACGACTCTCTGCAGCGAGTATGGGCGGAGACTCCGGAAAATCTGGTCATCAGAACTTTCAGGGAAAAACAAAGTCTCTGCAACTAACATACTTGCTGTCCCAGTACTACTCTACTCTTTCGGTGTCCTTAAATGGACCCGAAAAGAGCTTAGAGATCTCGATATCAAGACACGCAAAGTCATGAATATCAATCGGAGCATGCACCCTAAATCCTCAGTCACCAGATTATACCTTTCCCGGCACATCGGAGGGAGAGGTCTACAGAGCTTGGAGTGTCTACACGATCGTTTGGTTTTGGGTTTAACATACGAAGTTGTCAATTTCACTGCAGATGAGGACGACTTCCTTATGCAGATTGTTCATAGTCATGAGAATCTGCAGAAGGGAGCGTTCTTATATAAGGCAGCAAAGTACGCGGCAAAATCCCTCGGTCTCGGAAGAGTAAACCCTCTTATTGAACTCCCTAAGGAGGAATTTAAGAGTGTCGTCAGGAATGCTGAGCAGCAAAAACTGCTCAGTACACACATGGACAAGTCCATGCACAGCGTGTTCTTTAAACACGTGCGTGACCATGGCTTGTCCACCCAGCTGACGTTTTCCTTCCTTAAGTCAGCTGGCCTGATGTCCGAGACCGAAGGATATATTTTTGCCTGCCAAGATGGTGTAATCAATACCCTCGAATACCGTGCGAAAGTACTCCAGATGCAGCTACCCGACACATCGTGTAGGGTGTGTAAGCAACATCCTGAGACGCTTATGCATCTCTTGTCAGCATGTCCTGTGCTGGCAAGAAGTGCATACATCCAGCGTCATAATGCTGCTCTGCGAGTACTTTACTACCACCTTAGACATACGCACGGTATCGATAAAACACCAGTGCTGCCTTATCTGCCAGGAGATATTCCGCAAGTTGTTGAGAATGACCGTTGCCGCATTTATTGGAACGTGCCATTCGCAACAACGCGGAAAATCGACCATAATAAACCTGATATTGTGCTCTTCGATAAAACCGCTCGTGACATTTATGTCATTGAATTTTCAGCTCCTGCTGAGTATAACATTACGGTTAAAGAAGAGCACAAACACGAGATATATCAGGATCTCCTGTTCGAAATTGGCAAACTTTACCCAGGTTACCGTGTCAAACTTGTCGTCCTCATTGTTGGCGTCCTAGGAGGGATGAAACAGTCGTTTGTGTCTGCACTAGCTAGAATACCAACTTGTTCAGCGCAAGTTGAGTTTCTGGCATCGCGGATGCAAAAGGCTGTTATTCTCGGGTCCCTCCGTCTCCTAAGGCAACGAAACTTGGCCTGCTGCGCATGCTGATCATCTTGTTGATGATGCATCGCAGCAGTTACGATTTGGCGCTCAGCTGAGGCCCTCGGTAGAGTCGGACTACCGGGGATAACCCCCTGAGCATTTACCTAAAAAAGAAATAATAATAATAATAATAATAATAATAATAATAATAATAATAATAATAATAATAATAATAATAATAATAACAATGTAATGTAATGTTTATTAATTTAGCAATTGCTATTGTACATTATTCTTACAATTTGAAAAATTTATTTTCCTTTTTAATTTATATCACAATTTTACAATATCGCAATATTTAATTTAATATATTTTTTTAACTCTATTTTAAAGATTTTAATTCGATTTTCATTTTTTAGTTCATTACTCAAACTATTAAACCATTTAAATCCTTTGTAAACAATTGACTTCTCTGCTGTATGCGTTCTTGTATGAGCAATTTTGATATTCGAACAATTTCTTGTATTATACTTATTATCATTTGATTCTATAACATCATTCAAATAATCAGGTAGAAGTTTATTCTTCATTTTATATATAAACAAACAAGTATTATACATTATTTTTTGTCTGATCGATAACCAGCCTACTGCATCTAACATTTTAACCACACTTGTGTATTTATTAACGCCCAATATTGCACGCATCGCCCGATTCTGCAACTTTTGCAGTACATTTAATTTATTATCATTATAATTTAACATAATCGTATTACAATAATCTAGATGCGGAAGTATCACAGTTTTATATATAAGACATTTTACATAGTTACTAACTGAAAATCTTAGTCTGTTTATCACATTAATTTTTTTCGCTATTTTATGACTAGTGTAGACTGCATTACTATTAAACGTTAAATTGTCATCAATTATGACTCCTAAATATTTCGTCTCACGCACATAACTTAGTTCATTACCATTAATTACTAATTTACAACTATCCCTTACATTTTTTATTCGTTGGTCGTGCAGTATCATATATACAGTTTTTCTTACATTTATTTTTAATTGATTATCATTTAACCATTCATATAGTATTTTTAATCCACGGTTTAACTTTTTTTCAATTTCAGATGTATTATTCCCACTGACAGACAACCTCATGTCATCTGCAAAAAGCTTACAGTCTATATCTAATCTATTAAATATTGTTATGATTTCATTTATATATATTATAAATAGTATTGGACCCAACTTAGATCCTTGCGGGACACCAAATTTAACTTCTTTTTCATTGGAAAAAATATTTTGGAACTTCACTTTTTGTTTTCTATCCGAAAGATACGACTCAAACCATTTTAATACTACACCTCTAATTCCTAATTTATATAATACTTTTAGTAGTTTATTTCGGTTAATCGTTTCGAAGGCCCGAGCAAAATCGATAAAAACAACACCAATGAATAGACCCTGATCCAAATCTTTTCTCCAACTTATGATGGAATGTTGGAGAGCGGTTTCACACGAGTGATTTTTTCTAAAGCCTGATTGCTCAGGATTTATAACATTATTGGCATCAATGAATTGACCCAATTGCGTTTTAACTATTTGTTCCAGGATCTGCTCGTATATGGGTAGTGTGTTTATCGGCCTTTGGTCCTCTACTCTTATACTACCTATAACCTTTTGGATGGGTGTAACTGTCGATATTTTCCAAATAGACGGTACTAATCCTAATTTGAGAGAATTATTTATCATGTATATTATCACGTCACTCTTAACATCCCATACAAGTTTTAAAATATTAGCGTTTACGTCATTTTTCGATCCCTTTTTAGTGTCCAAGTTATTAATAATTTTATCAACTACATTAAATTCAACTTCATCAAATGTCTCCCATTTAATTATACTTTGCTCCTCATTAATTTTTTCAGAAGTCTTATTACAACTATTATCATAATTTATTTCTTTAACAATATTTTCAATACTAGTAATAAAATAATCATTTAGCTTATTTGTGATAATTTTCTTGTCAGATACAATAATATTATCAATTTTAAACTCACACAGATTAGCGGTTTTATTTTTTTTGTCACCTATTAATTCTTTTAATGTTTTCCACATACGATGTGGATTGTTTTTATTAATACTGATGTTGTTTTCATAATACTGTTTTTTTTTCGTTCGCAGTTCGTTAACTACTTTATTACGCAATAGTTTATAATTATTAATTGCCGCTATATCTTTCGACTTCATAGCTACTCTATAAGACTCATCTTTATTTTTGATCATTTCAATAGCTTTGTTGTCAATCCATGGTTTATTAATCCATTTATAATTTATGATCTTTTCTTTAAATGGTGCCATTTTGTCAAGTACATCTAATACACTACTACTAATTCTTTCTACAGTTAAATTAAAATTTATACAATCATTATTATTATTATTAATACATAGTTCCGTTTGCCAATTATCGAATTTATTTAAAACTTCTGTTTGAAAAACTTCATCATTAAAATGCTTAAAATCTCTAGAGTAAACAATAGTATTACTGTCAACGTCATTCATCCCATCTATCTGAATATAAATGATATTATGATCAGATACTTTGGGTGTTGTCATTACCACAGATTTAATTTTGAAATTTGTAAAAACTAAATCTATAATTGTTTGTGAATCAAACGTCAGTCTCGTGGGAGTCTCAATATTTTGTTTCAAGCCTAAATAAGACATTTCGTCAGTTAATTTTCTAGCATAAAAATCGTTTCTTCGAACATCAATATTAAAATCACCTAACATTATTAATTTTCCAGTATCCATAATTTGTTCTGCTATTTCCAAAATTTTATCACAAAAAATATTTATACTACTACTAGGTGACCTATATAAATTACATAGTACTAATTTTTCATTGCCATTACAAAACTGAATACAATTTATCCAAGATCCGTCAATAATGTCATTACTATTTAATATCACTTTGTACTTGATATTTTTAATTACATATGTTATAGTTCCACCAGTTCTTCTGTTATTCGTGTTCGTTCGTATCATATTGTAATTTTTAAATTCAATCTCATAATCCGAAACATCATCAGTTGTATGGGTTTCACATAGACATATAATGTCAGGTTTTATTTCATTTATTACTATATCAATCTCATCTTTTCTATTAACCAGGCCACAAATATTGACTGCTATGATTTTTAAGTTAGATTTACTTGATAGATTATTAATATTCACTTTTGATGGCTATTTTTCTGACAATAGGATATTTTCTTGCCGTTTTTTTAACAGTTTAATGTATGAGATACAATTTCTATCAGTAGCACAATGATTTATGTCAATATCTGTTAGTTTATATTTGTTGACCAATTCAACACAGTTAATGCACTTATTAGATTCACTCTGACACTCAGTTTCATGATGATTAGTTGAACACAACCTGCATATTTCTTCTTTTTTACAATTATTTGCAAGATGCCCAAACCCCCAGCATCTAAAGCATCTTAAAATATTAATATGATTGTATGCGTTATACAAATTCCAGCCGAATTTGACTTTACCACTATTCATTATTGCTTGATGAATGCTCGTACTAACCTCAATAATAATTGATCCATAACCATTCGCAGTTTCATATTTTTTAATAACTTTAACCGGATTATTGCCATTTGAATTTATCCATTTATTTTGTGTTGACAATTCACGTATAATTTTTTCTTCACTCAAACCTAGTATGCTATTTTCTAATTTAACTATTTTTATTTTTGGCAGTTTTTTATTTATATTTTTCACCACGTAATCACTACCAATTTTATTTTGAATTTCATTCATAAGCTTTATTTTATCAGCTTCTTTTACTGTGTCAATTATAACTTTACCATTAGATTGATTGGTTACTTTTTTTACGTCAACTCCTAATTTTACAATGTCGATATTATTTTTTAAATCCTTAACTGTGACCTCCGTATCTTGAATTTTATTTGGTTTGACAACTAGACGATCAACATTAGACACAACAGGATTTTTTTGAGTAATTTCACTATAACTGTTTTTACTGTTCATCGCATACAAATTTTTACTGTTTTTATTTAACTCATTTTTTAATTCTATTGATAATTTTTTTATTTCTTGCTGCACAGTCTGTTGCAGAGAAATAGTAAGGTGTTTTACGTGATCTTTTATTTCATTTTTTATTATCTCTTTTAAGCAACTTATATTATTGGCATGAATAATATCAATTTTATTGAATAAAGAATCCACTTTTGACATTAAAATGTCAGTGGTATTATTGTCATTATGAATATCAGCAATTACAGAGTTATTAACACTGGTTTTTTCCACTTGATCAGTATTACTATTATTTATATCCCTACTTTCTTTATCTTCATTCAATTGAACCTCATAAGTGGTATAAGGCCCATTACATCTCACTAACTGATTATTTATATCGTAAATTTTGTGACAGTTGGAGTCGGCACAACCTGGATGAAAATCCTTAAGACATATTTTACAATTCATAACAACGCGGCCGATAATTTTCTTGCAGCGTGAACAACTGTGACTTTTATCCGTTATATTGGTCATATTGATTTCACAGTCATAGATAACTGAATTATAAGACAAGACACGTACTTAACAATATGGAACTTGAGAACTGTGATAATAATTCGGATTTCCAACCTCAAAAATTCAAGGATACGAAAAACTTCAATGTTTCCACGATTTGATGAAGAAAAGCGGAATTTATTACTTCAGAACCTCAAGCGAAATTAACTCTATCATTACATCACTTTTTTATATAACACTGTACATTAAATCAACTTAATCTTGAAAACATTGAGGACCACAACAATGATACAACCACTCAAGATAATAATAATAATAATAATAATAATAATAATAATAATAATAATAATAATAATAATAATAATAATAATAATAATAATAATAATAATAATAATAATAATAATAATAATAATAATAATAATAATAATAATAATAATAATAATAATAATAATAATAATAATAATAATAATAATAATAATAATAATAATAATAATAATAATAATAATAATAATAATAATAATAATAATAATAATAATAATAATAATAATAATAATAATAATAATAATAATAATAATAATAATAATAATAATAATAATAATAATAATAATAATAATAATAATAATAATAATAATAATAATAATAATAATAATAATAATAATAATAATAATAATAATAATAATAATAATAATAATAATAATAATAATAATAATAATAATAATAATAATAATAATAATAATAATAATAATAATAATAATAATAATAATAATAATAATAATAATAATAATAATAATAATAATAATAATAATAATAATAATAATAATAATAATAATAATAATAATAATAATAATAATAATAATAATAATAATAATAATAATAATAATAATAATAATAATAATAATAATAATAATAATAATAATAATAATAATAATAATAATAATAATAATAATAATAATAATAATAATAATAATAATAATAATAATAATAATAATAATAATAATAATAATAATAATAATAATAATAATAATAATAATAATAATAATAATAATAATAATAATAATAATAATAATAATAATAATAATAATAATAATAATAATAATAATAATAATAATAATAATAATAATAATAATAATAATAATAATAATAATAATAATAATAATAATAATAATAATAATAATAATAATAATAATAATAATAATAATAATAATAATAATAATAATAATAATAATAATAATAATAATAATAATAATAATAATAATAATAATAATAATAATAATAATAATAATAATAATAATAATAATAATAATAATAATAATAATAATAATAATAATAATAATAATAATAATAATAATAATAATAATAATAATAATAATTGTATTATTATTATTATTATTATTATTATTATTATTATTATTATTATTATTATTATTATTATTATTATTATTATTATTATTATTATTATTGTTATTTCTTTTTAAGTTAAATGCTCAGGGGGTTATCCCCGGTAGTCCGACTCTACCGAGGGCCTCAGCTGAGCGCCAAATCGTTACTGCTGCGATGCATCATCAACAAGATGATCAGCATGCGCAGCAGGCCAAGTTTCGTTGCCTTAGGAGACGAAGGGACCCGAGAATAACAGCCTTTTGCATCCGCAATGCCAGAAACTCAACTTGCGCTGAACAAGTTGGTATTCTAGCTAGTGCAGACACAAACGACTGTTTCATCCCTCCTAGGACGCCAACAATGAGGACGACAAGTTTGACACGGTAACCTGGGTAAAGTTTGCCAATTTCGAACAGGAGATCCTGATATATCTCGTGTTTGTGCTCTTCTTTAACCGTGATGTTATACTCAGCAGGAGCTGAAAACTCAATGACATAAATGTCACGAGCGGTTTTATCGAAGAGCACAATATCAGGTTTATTATGGTCGATTTTCCGCGTTGTTGCGAATGGCACGTTCCAATAAATGCGGCAACGGTCATTCTCAACAACTTGCGGAATATCTCCTGGCAGATAAGGCAGCACTGGTGTTTTATCGATACCGTGCGTATGTCTAAGGTGGTAGTAAAGTACTCGCAGAGCAGCATTATGACGCTGAATGTATGCACTTCTTGCCAGCACAGGACATGCTGATAAGATTATTATTATTATTATTATTATTATTATTATTATTATTATTATTATTATTATTATTATTATTATTATTATTATTATTATTATTATTATTATTATTATTATTATTATTATTATTATTATTATTATTATTATTATTATTATTATTATTATTATTATTATTATTATTATTATTATTATTATTATTATTATTATTATTATTATTATTATTATTATTATTATTATTATTATTATTATTATTATTATTATTATTATTATTATTATTATTATTATTATTATTATTATTATTATTATTATTATTATTATTATTATTATTATTATTATTATTATTATTATTATTATTATTATTATTATTATTATTATTATTATTATTATTATTATTATTATTATTATTATTATTATTATTATTATTATTATTATTATTATTATTATTATTATTATTATTATTATTATTATTATTATTATTATTATTATTATTATTATTATTATTATTATTATTATTATTATTATTATTATTATTATTATTATTATTATTATTATTATTATTATTATTATTATTATTATTATTATTATTATTATTATTATTATTATTATTATTATTATTATTATTATTATTATTATTATTTATTATTATTATTATTATTATTATTATTATTATTATTATTATTATTATTATTATTATTATTATTATTATTATTATTATTATTATTATTATTATTATTATTATTATTATTATTATTATTATTATTATTATTATTATTATTATTATTATTATTATTATTATTATTATTATTATTATTATTATTATTATTATTATTATTATTATTATTATTATTATTATTATTATTATTATTATTATTATTATTATTATTATTATTATTATTATTATTATTATTATTATTATTATTATTATTATTATTATTATTATTATTATTATTATTATTATTATTATTATTATTATTATTCCCGTGTGGGGTTGTCCGACCCCCATCGGGCGCGTCCCCAGGTGGCGGATAGGGGAGAGCTCGGCAGACATGTCGGGTAGGTGGGAAATAAAATACCACCCGCGGACCAAAACGGAAATATACGCAGAACATTTACTGCGATTGATCGTTACTCATTGCAGCACACTGGGAGTGCCTGGAACTTGCGTCGTTTTTCCGCGGCGTAAGGAAAGGGCTGATGTGAGCTTAGCTCTGCCGAGGTGGCCACTGCAGTGAGTATCAGGAGCCAGCCCCTTCGGGCCCTGATCAGGAAGTGTGCAGTGAGTGCAGCGGTCGGTAGCTGCACCGCTCCGGGCGAGTGCCAGTCCGTCCGTGTTTTCCGGGACTGGTTAAGCGTTCGGTCAGGCCTCAGGGAACTGGGGTAGGAGACCCGGGTAGGAGACCCGGTAGTCTCCGAGGGTACACCCGTTCCTGACTTAACGGCCCGCCCCTCTGCACACGATGCGCTGGTTTATATCAAAACATGCCTTTTTCTATTGGAAAATCTTGGACGCTGTCAGTCGATCCTTCATCCCTGGTGAAGAGTATCGACACTTGGAAGGAGGAATTCGGTGGCAGACTCGCAGAAATGCGTAGTCTGTTCAAATCGATGACAGAGGCTCTGAAGAAGCAGCCCAATGTCAGTAAGACTATCAAGGATGGACTTCCGAAATTGGGCGAGCTTCTAGAGCTCTTGGAGGAATCGAGCCGACCGATGAAGGAGGTTGGGGATGTTCTTCGGAAATCAACGATCGCTAAACGTCGGGTTAGTTCGTTGCCCGACGTTTCGAATGTGGCTGCCGTGGAAGCTTCTGACACACCTGCTTCTGGCACACCTGCTACAGGCGGACAGAAGCGACCCGCGTCGAGTCCACCAGCTCCCAGTTACAACGAAGTGTTGAAAAAGAAGAAAGATGATCCATCTACTTCCACACAGTGGGAGGTGGTGGAATCGAAGAAGAAGAAGACAAAAAAAAAGAAGAAGAAGAAAATCCTCGAAGAGAAGGCAGCTCTGCTGACTGATGTCAGACAGCCGAAGCAAAATGCAGGGGGGGCATCAAAAGAGACGCTCCAGCCTGCTAAAACTCAGGAAAAGGCCCCTCCGAAGCCTAAAACCAGAGACAAGCGGAAGAGTGCCTCAAAAAAATTAGAGGCTATTGTGGTCAAGCCTGCCAAGGGCAAGACCTATGCTGAAACCTTGCAGGCTGTCCGCAAAGAGGTCAATCCTGAAGCCCTTGGCGTGGAGGTAAAAAACGTTCGGTGCTCGAAGGCAGGAGATCTCTTGCTGGAGCTTCGGAAGACGTCAGCTGGTTCACGAGCTGCGTTTTCCGAAGCTTTGGCAAAGGCTGCCGGAGATGGTAGCAGCGTCCGTGAGCTGATCCCCAAAGTTTCTTTGGAGATCCGAGATCTGGACAGCTGCTCTACAAAGGATGAGGTGGTGGCGGCTCTTCGAGCTGTCCTTAAAAAGGACAGTTTTGAGGTACGGCTGACCCGCCCAAACACTCGGCAGCAGATGTCTGCAGTGGTTATTGTCGAAGAATCCGACGCCAAACAACTGCTGCAGACCAGCCGTATTAAAGTTGGGTGGGTAAATTGCCGAGTAAGGCGGCGGGCTGAAGTGGTGCGGTGTTTCAGATGCCTGGCATTCGGACACAAATCAACGTCCTGTCCTGGACCTGACCGGAGTAAAGCTTGCTACCAGTGCGGTTCTGTGGAGCACAAGGCGACGGCTTGCACTGCGCAGCCTAAATGCTTTCTCTGTGTCACGGCCCAGGAAAATCCCGAGGCCTGCCAGCACAAAGCGGGATCTGGTTTGTGCGGAGCATTCCGCAAGGCGCTCGCACAAGCCAAAAAATAATGGCGGTTGTACTCCAGGGCAACATGAACCGGAGTCGAGTTGCCCACGACCTCCTGGCGCAGATCTCGCTCGAGAAAGCCGCTGATATAATTCTTATCAGTGAGCAATATCGTGCGAGAGATGGTCCAGGATGGTATGAGGATACTCTTGGCACGGCGGCAATATGGATCCCGAATCAGCAACGATTTCCTGTTGCTGACCATGGATCGGGCAGCGGGTTCGTTTGGGTAAAGAGCAGCGACGTGACTTATGTCAGCTGTTACTTCACACCAAACGAACGTATTGCGGATTTCCAGGCTAAACTCGATGGCCTGGAGGACGCTGTCCGTGAGATGGAGGGCGAACTGGTAGTGGCCGGAGATTTTAACGCTAAAGCGTTAGAATGGGGGGAGCCTTGGCCGGATTCTCGGGGTGGGCGGCTCTTGGACATGGTGTCAAGAGTAGGGCTGGTGGTGTTAAACACCGGCTCGTCGACCACTTTCCGGAGACCAGGCTACAGAGAGACAATTATAGATGTCTCTCTGTCCACGGAACGCTTGGCATCGCGTGTCGAGGACTGGATGGTGATCGAAGACTATACAGCCAGCGATCATCAATACATTACGTTTCGCGTACGTGATGTAATCCCAGTCCGGAGCAAAACACCAAAAGCTCCTGCCAAGTGGAACGTCAACAAGATGGACCCCCAAAAGCTATCTCCGGCCCTAATACGCGGCCAGTTAGCCTTAGAAGGGATACCCGATGATTTGCCGGTCCTTGCAAAAGCCGATAAAATGGTGGAGGTTGTTATGGCACACCTCCATCAGGCTTGCAAGGACGCAGTACCAAGGGTCTGCCAGCGTGGGCAACGACGCCCGGTGTACTGGTGGACGGACGAAATCGCGCTGATGAGACGAGAGTGTCTTCGGACTAGAAGACTCTCACAACGAGCTCGTCACCGCGATTCCGACGCAGCCCGGAGCACTGCCGAGTATAAAGCGGCAAGGAAAGTGCTTCGTCGGGCCATCCAACGAAGTAAGCACCGCTGCTGGAAGGAGCTTGGGGAGGATCTCAACAACGATCCCTGGGGGCTAGGGTATAAGATAGTCCTTCGCAAATTGGGCGCATTCGGTAAGAATGCCCCAATGGCTGCGGGGACTATTGACGGGATTGTCGATACCCTTTTCCCCAGTCACCCCAAGCTGCCGCGCCGTCCTCGACCACCAGAGGACTTAGCGTTGCTCCCTTTGTTTACAAAAGGGGAGCTAGTACGCGCGGCGCGGTCCTTCAAGAACAAAAAGGCGCCAGGCCCTGATGGTCTGCCAGCAGAGGTGCTGAAAGCAGCAGTTGAAGGGCACCCAGACCTTTTCCTTGAGATGTACAACGCTTGCCTGCAGGCGGGGACCTTTCCTACCCGCTGGAAGCAGGCCAGGCTTGTACTTATCGACAAGGGAAAAGGGGGACCAGTAGACAGTCCATCATCATATAGACCCCTGTGTATGCTGGATACAGCCGGCAAACTTCTGGAGAAGCTTCTTCGGCCTCGCCTCCACGCAGCAATCCAAGCTGCTGGAGACCTTTCGGAAAGACAATATGGCTTTCGGAAAGGGAGGTCGACGATACACGCTATCCAGGAGGTAGTCGAGGCTGCCAGGGGCACGGAGCGTGGGAATCATTTTTCCCGCTCCGTCTGTCTACTGGTAACACTGGATGTGAAGAATGCCTTCAACTCGGTGCGGTGGTGTGACGCCATTAAAGCGATGGAGCGGGACTTCAACATCCCGGGATACCTCCTTAAGATCATGGAGGATTACCTGGATGCCCGCTCCTTGATGTACACCACCACGGATGGTCCAACCAGCCGTGAGATAACGGCTGGGGCAGCCCAAGGCTCCATCCTGGGTCCTGACATTTGGAATATTTCCTATGACGAGATCCTCAGGATGGAAATGCCTGAGGGCACTTTCCTGGTTGGGTATGCGGATGACATCGCTGCTGTCATTATCGGCAGAAATGTCGAGGTGGCACAGATGCTACTCAACCAGGTAATGCGTCGGGTGCGCTCCTGGATGGATGACCACGGCTTAGAGTTAGCGCTGGCTAAAACCGAGATCGTGCTCTTAACGAAGAAGCATATCCCGCTGATAAGGGATATGCAGGTAGGACTGGCAACGGTCCAGACTAAGGCATCGGTGAAGTACCTAGGGGTGAGCCTAGACTCGAGGCTCACTTTCTGGGACGAGATCCGGTGTAGAGCAGACAAGGCAGCTGGCGTAGTGACATCGCTGAGCAGGGTAATGGCCAACGTTGGCGGCCCCCGACCCTCTAAGCGACGATTGTTGCTGCGCACTGCCGAGTCAATAATGCTCTACGGTGCCGAAGTCTGGGCTGATGCGCTGCGGTACGAAAAGTACCGAAAACGTATGGCCGCAGTGCAGCGAAGAGGGGCCCTTCGCATTGCCAGCTCCTACCGCACGGTCTCGGAGCCAGCGGCTTTAGTAATAGCCGGGGTCATCCCAATTGACCTTTTGGCCCAGGAGCGCAAGTTCGTCCACCAAAGCCTGGAGGAGAACAGGGAGAAATGCCGAGAGCTTGCCAGGACTCGAAGTCTAGATTCCTGGCAAGACTCTTGGACGAGAGACCCGCGAGGAAGATGGACAGCCAGATTGATACCTCGGCTGGACATCTGGGTAAACCGTCAGCACGGAGAGGTAAACTATTATCTCACCCAACTGCTGACGGGGCACGGGTATTTCCGGGCTTACCTTTATAAAATGGGTAAAGCTTTGGATCCGTGCTGCCCATCCTGCGGGTCACAAAATGACAGTGCCCTCCACACCTTCTTCGAATGCGAAGTTTGGTCGAGGTGGAGGGCACCTATTGAAAGCCAGCTTGAAAGCATAACTCCGGAGACAATAATAGGAGTTATGCTTTCAAGCAGAGAGGCATGGGCGGAGATCGTCTCCTGTATAGAGACGGTTCTCCGCCAAAAAAAGGAGGCAATAGATGCCGTGGGGCCGTAAAGGCCCCTAAGTTAAAAATAGGAGTCAACCGGAAGTAATGCGAAAAGCAGTTCCCGGTTGACATCCTAGGAGGATGAGAGAGGGGTTTTAGTTGGTAGTCCCTGGGGAGAAATCGTCTCCCTAAGGGATAGCCCGACACACGGGGAGCAATTTTTTCAGCTCCCTAAGTGCAATAATGCATTTCCCCTCTCTCTTAAAAAAAAAAAAAAAAAAAATTATTATTATTATTATTATTATTATTATTATTATTATTATTATTATTATTATTATTATTATTATTATTATTATTATTATTATTATTATTATTATTATTATTATTATTATTATTATTATTATTTACTGTTCGTTATTTAATATATATGAATGCCAATGCATTCATATATTCTTTGATTGGTGTTTTAATATTTATTTAAATCTTCAATGGCATACCAATCCTAATTATTGTAATATTGGGCGAAACCGTTTTTGAAATAAAAAGTAATTGTCGTGCTAGCACAGAGAGGCTAGCCAAATATTACAATAATTAGGATTGGTATGCCATTGAAGATTTAAATAAATATTATTATTATTATTATTATTATTATTATTATTATTATTATTATTATTATTATGTTTCCTCACTCTTACCTCCGGCAAGAAATAATACTTCTTCTCCGGAGGCTAAGATGAGAGGCCGCATTGGGCAGCTATCACTGAAGATTGATGATCTCCGGAAACATGTCTCCCGCATTCAGTGTGTGATTGAGTACGTAAATTCTCGTAAAGCGTTTACGCCTAAAGTCTGCCGTATTGCGGCGGGACTACGATATCAACATCACACACTGAATAAGGAGAATCTTCTTAACATCAAAGAAGGTTCCCTTAACAGGTTGCGGGCTCTGGTGACTGCTTAAAAGTCACTAGAGAAAAAGCTGAAGCGGCTTACCGATAACTCTTTGTTTCGGTTGAGTCCTTCACGCTTTCTGACACCTAAGATATCTGTTTCTGGCGATCCCCCATCTATCGAGCGAGTAGAAGCTTTCTGGTCCGAGTTGTATGGTGATCAACCGAACGTGAATCGTGACACTCGAGCTCTCAACGACTTCGAGGCATTTTGTCGCCACCACCGAAACGACAATGCTGATGAAGAGAGCCCTGAAGTCAGCGTGGAAGAGGTTCGTTTGGCTCTGAATAATGGTAAGAACTGGGCTGCTCCGGGTCCGGATGGCATCAACTTATTTTGGTGGAAGAAACTTACTTTTACCCATAATCATCTGGTCCGAATTTTTACAGCGTTTATCAGAGGCAACGAACCTATTCCGTGCTGGCTTGTAGAAGGGCGAACCGTGCTCATGCCTAAGAAAGGTGACTTGTCCGACCCAAAGAACTACAGGCCTATCACCTGTTTGAATGCGGTTTATAGGATTTTCACAAAAATCTTGAATAATCGCATTCTACAGGAGATAGATCCTGTATGGCAGCAGATATACGAACAACGTGGCAGTAAAAGAGGCCTGTCAGGTTGCAAAGAGAATCTGTTAGTAGATCGTTGTGTCATTCAAGACGCGGTCTACTATCAGCGCAACCTGTCAATGGCCTGGATTGACTACCGTAAGGCATTCGACTCAACATCTCATAAGCTTATTCTCTTTTTGCTCAAATGCCTTGGGGTCAATCGCGATACAGTGGGATGCATACAGCGTACAATGCAACTTTGGCGAACACGGTTCCACATATCATGTGGCAACGACAAACGTGTGACCGAAGTTGAACAGTACAAGCGAGGTGTCTTCCAGGGAGATTCCCTGAGCCCGCTGCTGTTTTGCATCTCACTGCTGCCGATATCTGTTGCGCTACGCCGTACCCGTGGATACTCAGTGGGCCCACCAACTGATCGGAAATATTCGATCACCCACTTACTCTACATGGATGATCTGAAGGTATATGCTCCTGATGAGGAACACCTTCAGACAGCCTTGAATATCGTAGGGGAGTATACACGGGATGTCGGCATGGCTTTTGGGTTGGACAAGTGCGCGGTCGTTAATCTGGTGAAGGGTAAGTGCTCTGATTTACGCGAAGATATCGAGTTAGTAGATGGGAGCGTCATTGACCATCTTGACGCCGAAGAGTCGTACAAATATCTAGGGATTGACGGAGGTCCTATGCAGGACGTCTCGAAAATCAAAACGACTCTCTGCAGCGCGTATGGGCGGAGACTCCGGAAAATCTGGTCATCAGATCTATTCGGGAAAAACAAAGTCTCTGCAACAAACATGCTTGCTGTCCCAGTACTACTCTACTCTTTCGGTGTCCTTAAATGGATCCGAAAAGAGCTTAGAGATCTCGATATCAAGACACGCAAAGTCATGAACATCAATCGGAGCATGCACCCTAAGTCCTCAATCACCAGATTATACCTTTCCCGGCACATCGGAGGGAGAGGTCTACAGAGCCTGGAATGTCTACATGATCGTTTGGTTTTGGGTTTAACATACGAAGTTGTCAATTTCACAGCAGATGAGAACGACTTCCTTATGCAGATTGTTCATAGTCATGAGAATCTGCAGAAGGGAGCGTTCTTATATAAGGCAGCAAGGTACGCGGCAAAATCCCTCAGTCTCGGAAGAGTAAGCCCTCTTATTGAACTCCCGAAGGAGGAATTTAAGAGTGTCGTCAGGAATGCTGAGCAGCAAAAACTGCTCAGTACACACATGGACAAGTCCATACACAGCGTGTTCTTTAAACACGTGCATGATCATGGCTTGTCCACCCAGCTGACGTTTTCCTTCCTAAAGTCAGCTGGCCTGATGTCCGAGACTGAAGGATATATTTTTGCCTGCCAAGATGGTGTGATCAATACTCTCGAATACCGTCCAAAAGTACTCCAGATGCAGCTACCCGACACATCGTGTAGGGTGTGTAAGCAACATCCTGAGACGCTTATGCATCTCTTGTCAGCATGTCCTGTGCTGGCAAGAGGTGCATACATCCAGCGTCACAATACTGCTCTGCGAGTACTTTATTACCACCTTAGACATACGCACGATATCGATAAAACACCAGTGCTGCCTTATCTGCCAGGAGATATTCCGCAAGTTGTTGAGAATGACCGTTGCCGTATTTACTGGAACGTGCCATTCGCAACAACTCGGAAAATAGATCATAACAAACCTGATATTGTGCTCTTCGATAAAACCACTCGAGACATTTATGTCATCGAGTTCTCAGCACCTGCTGAGTATAACATCACGGTTAAAGAAGAGCACAAACACGAGATATATCAGGATCTCCTGTTCGAAATTGGCAAACTTCACCCAGGTTACTGTGTCAAACTTGTCGTCCTCATTGTTGGCGTCCTAGGAGGGATGAAACAGTCGTTTGTGTCTGCATTAGCTAGAATACCAACTTGTTCTGCGCAATTTAACTTTCTGGCATCGCGGATGCAAAAGGCTGTTATTCTCGGGTCCCTCCATCTCCCAAGGCAACGAAACTTGGCCTGCTGCGCATGCTAACTATCTTGTTGATAGAGCATCGCGGCAGTAACGATTTGGCGCTCAGCTGAGGCCCTCGGTAGAGTCGGACTACCGGGGATAACCCCCTGAGCATTTAACAACAAAAACATAATAATAATAATAGTAATAATAATAATAATTTACTAGAAAAAGAAATAATAATGATAAGATGCTGAAAGTAGCAGATATTGAAAAATTATTTAAACTTTATAACCAAATTATTTATTATTAAATGAAATTATTTGAACGTTATTTAGTGGTTAGTTTAGATTCTTAGCATATTATTTAATATGAAATTAAATTGAATTTATTTATGAACAATCAAAACTTTAGTTGTCTGCTGCTTTAACTATGATAATCATAATATTAATAATTACTATAATAAGATTAAACTGATGTAGTTAATCATAAACTTTTTTAAGCTAAATACAAAATAAGAAAGGAAGAGAAAAAAACAGAAGTGAAAAAAAAGGAAAAAAACAATGAAAACTATCAATTAAATATCTACTTCATAAACTAACACTAAAAGAAATCACTTAAACTAATCTTATTCACTAACGTCTAATACACAATAACTGAACAATGGGCTAACCCAAAGAATAAATTTTCTATGTCTTGGAGTTTTAAAAGAGTCTAGGAATTTATACTTCAACAGTTGGTAGTTTCAAAATATAGTATAGAAAATGTGGTATAGTAATGTTCGTAATGGCAATAGTGGGATAATTCAAATTTTATTATGTCTAATGCACATTGGAAAGGATTTTATCAACCAAGTTCATTAATATGAATGTTTGAAATCCAATTGATGAAGAAGTCAATGCATGTTACCAAAATAATTATCACGTTTTAAGAATTTTCTCAGTATAATAAATATATGCATAATGAATATTTAAAAGTATATATACATATATATATATATATATATATATATATATATATATATATATATATATATATATATATATATATATATATATATATATATATATATATATATATATATATATATATATATATATATATATACGTGTCCGCACGTGTGTTATTTTTTTGTCTAATAAATTTAAAACTCATGTATTAAATATCCGGTTAACACGGGTATTTAAAAACAAAATAAAATGATATTTGAATACATTATTAAATAATCAAAATTGTGAACTAATAGATGTTTTATTATCTTTTATGTTTTAATAAAACTCAATTTCTATACTTGGATGAATTATTATGAACTTTGTAATTTTACCAACAATAATTGATAATTAGGATTTCATTTCAAAAGCAATTAATAAGAAAATGAACACTTTAAAAACAGAATTATTTGTTTTTTATTGAAATGTTAATTTCTTTACATCCCCTTCTGAATTTCTTAAGAACTTTTCAGCAGCAAGGTCAGGAGGCATTTAATTTCTCAACTCAATAATTTTTTTAAAGTTAAAAATATGATCAACTCAGAGTTTGGAATCATTTTAAATTTAGATATTAATATCCGAATTAAATATATATTAATGTTTCTAACAATATTTTGCATATTATCGAAAAAAATCGGCATTTTAACCCTCGTAATAATTGTCTATTCCATCCTTAGGTTGCTGTAAGATTTCGAGGGCATATTCAAATAATACCCTCCACTTTATAAAAAAATTTAATGACTTTAAACTGTCATTATCACATTAAAATTTCATTGACTAATAAAAAATAAATTAAAGCATTAATAGAAAAAAGGGCAGCGTAGTTGCCATTTTTGCCGAGATAGATTTAAAAAAAAAAATAACTTACTATTGTTATAAATTTGAAATTAAACAAAATTTGGTAAATAAATTTCAGTAAAATCTTCATGTCAAAATTATAATTCGAAATGTTAATTTTTGTAGGCTACAATTTATTTACCAAATTTTGATAAATTTCTAATTGATAACCATTGCAAGTTATTTTTTTCAAATGTATGTCAGCTTATAATCTCAAAAGGACTCTTTTTTATACGCCCTTTTGGTTTTAGGAGACTCTCTTAGCTTGGATCCACAATTAATAATAAAAGTTGGAGTACATAAATAATTTAAAAAAGCATCAAGAAAAAATATTTTTGTTTTTATTTCTGACAACTAAAAATCAAAAGAGAAAATCATCAAAGGGCAATAATCATCAATAGGTACAAAAATCTTAGAGAAATTTTTTTTGATTCCTTTGATAATTTTATTAAATAAATGTTATTGTAATTAAAAATAAAAAAAAAATTTATTAGCACTTTTACATTATTGACAATAAAACTGTGCTCTATTTAATGGGAAAACTAAATTATTTTTAGAAAACTGCGGGTGAAATCGTGTAATTATCGTTTAGAGGGATGAACAACGAAAAAAGAGCAAAAGAAAAAGTACTAATAACTTATGAATGTAAAATTATTCTATAAATAAAATATGAAATTTATATGAACTAAAACATTATTTTCTTGCATAGCTGTAAGTTTAAATAATCTTTTAATCAAAACATTCAATAAAATATAACCTAAATTGCAAATGATACTGAAGTTAGCAGACGTCTAATAATTTTTTGATTTTTTTTTAGACGATAAACCTAAAAAAAAAAATTTTTTTTAAAATTGCACCTGTAGTTTTTGAAATTTTCTACATGTGCATATTTTTAGTTTTTGTTTTTTTGTAATTGATTTGGTGAAAAAAAAAAATCCGAAAATTACTAATTGTCTGCTAACTTCAGGATCATAAATTGCAAACTTTCAAATACTGAATAGCAGTGATGCTTTGAAAATATTAGTCCTCGTTTTAAAGATTTCAAAAATGTATCAAAAAAAAAAAGAAAATAAATAAATAAATAAATAATGATTATCTTGAGACATAATATATTCAAGGCAGCATCCTTCTGAATTTAATCATCAGGTTTTTGACGTTGTTGAAGTTTTGATTGCAGTTGGTTTTCATTTATTTTGAGCTCTTCATTTTTTATTTCGATCTGTCGCTGCAGCAATTTCATTTCCAATTCAGCACGCTCGCGCAACAAATTTAGTTGTTCGGATATCATCTGTTCGTCTTCTTTCGATTCCGTGACCTGTGTTGCACCACATTTATTATTTTCAATAACTATTTCTTCGTTTGGGTCGACTTGGTTGTCAGTCTGGACCCCTTGCTTGACCAGATCGTTAGAAACTTTCGAATTTTGTTGATGTTGCTGCTTCGGTTGTTGTTGTTGGGTATTCTGGTGCTTCGGCTGTTGCTCTTCGGATTGCAGTTGACATTGCCTCGAGCATGTGCTGCAGTTCAAGCAGTACTGCAAGCATCGATCACAATTATTACAATTCTTTAAAGGGAAGCTGCATTTCTGTGTTAACTCAACACAGTCGTGCCAACACTTGTATGGAATGGACCCTGACTGGTAAAAACCACGACCACGGCCGTGGCTGCGGTCGCGGGGACGGTACCAGTAGTTTCGTCTTGATGAGCCGCTGCTCACCCCTCTGTTTCGTGGAAATTTATCTGAAATTATCAATTTGAAAAATATAGACAACACGTTTCATGGCAGATAATAGGAAAATCGTCACCTAAAATTTTTGATTCTTACTTTGTGAATTATCCTTTGCTTTTTTTTGCTTTGCTACTCCTCCTTTAGTTTTAACTGCAGGATCTGAAGAAAAAAAATTATGTTATAGCACATAAACTATCACATCTAATGATTTAGAAAATAAAGAAGCAATAAAAAATTACCATTCGATGAAATCTCATTATCCATTTATTATTGATAAATAACTGAAAAAATAAGAAAAACAATTAGTATATGCATGCATATATGTATATAAAATGTAAGGTAAAATAAACTTTCAATAATTAAAAATCTGTAAGTAAACTAGTATGCAAATAATTAACTAATTAACAAAATATACATAAAAAATTTTCTAAAGTTAAATAATTAAATACATAAATTTATTAATAATTAAAAATTTGAAAAAAAGATAAAACAATAACTGAAAAAAAGAATAAAATCAGACAAATTTAAAATTATAAATGAATAGAGTAAGTAATAAATGAAATAAAACTTTTAAGAAATACACTTATTAATTTCAAAATTTTTGAAATGTGCTTTTTCTTTAAATTAAATTTTATTATTTATCTATTCTATTAATTAATAGTTTTAAATTAGCCTGCTGCCTGCTACATCCACACGCATGAAAAAAATTTGGAAAAAAGGCAGCAAAAAAAAAGTGTGCAAAGAAACATCTCTATAGATAATAACCATATTTAAATTCAAATGTTCGATAATTTGTATAGATATTTATTTGCAGACTTTATTTTACTGTCATTTTTTTTTAGGACTTTATATTTGTAAATTTGGTAATATGATCCAGTAATTTATTTATTATTTCGTTTTTCATTCATAGTTATTATTAATCCACTTATTTGTTTAATTATATAAAAATTGGTATTTTATAGTAATTTATCAAATGTTTATTGATAAAGATTTTTTATTTATATACTAATTTAGATTTACATTTTCAATTATTCAAAAGTTAATTTTACCCAACATTTTAAACCATCAACAGATTAATAACAGCAATAATAATATATATATATATATATATATATATATATATATATATATATATATATATATATATATATATATATATATATATATATATATATATATATATATATATATTGAGACAATGTGAATTGTCATCTTCTCCCTCAGCCTTGCGGTTCCCATTTTTCCCCGTCTCGTTGCCGTCTGAAACCACCTAAAGCTAGTCATAGTGCCATGGTCACATGACTAGTTATCACCTCAACGCATGACCGTGAGGGGAAGTGGGGAGCGAGCCCAAAAACTCAGCCCTAAGACCCTACGGTGATTGAGCTTGACTTCGATCCTGGATCCGTTAACGTTTAGACGTTCCTATTATTTAATATTAATTGTTATACTTGCGATACCTACGTATTTTATATTTTGTAAGTCGCATAGTTTTCCTGGCAATTAACTTGCAACATAGTATCTTTTGTATTGTTTACTAGTTATTAATTATAATATTAAATTTAAGTACATTGAAAGTATTATACGTTACCGGCGACATATTCGCGGTAATAAAATTGAATTAAATACTAAAATCAGTGTACGATAAGGATTTATTCCACGTGGCCACTACTGTGTATCCTGCGTTCCAGCCAGGACCACTAATATTGTATTCTGCGTGAACCGTTATTGTAAGTAATTGAATCTATTATAATTGGCAATAAGATTGCACATTGTCCTAATAAATTCCCTATTTTATTCATCACCTTATTCTATCCTTCTTTCAAAATACTGGTGAGATTATTTAATACGATAAAATAATTATTAATTAAGTTAGAAATAATAAGTAAGTCAGCTGTAAGAAAGCAGCATAGAAATTATTAGCCGTGAGGTAAGTTGATAAGTCTTTTTTATACGTTGCCGAGTTTGAATAAGTGCGGGTCTTTGCTTTGCAAGAACCCCAGCCCACTGCTCTGTCCAGTATAAAATAAAAATTGTTAGAGGCCAGCCTAAGCCAGGGTTCAACCCGCGAATTCTGGTGGCTGCTGGTAAAAATCGCGAAGACAAAAAGCGATTTGTCTCAACTGGCGCTCGAACAGGGACTTTGCAGTAGTTCAAACCGTCAACGAAAAATTTTATTAATTTTTCTCACGGCTTTACCCAAAATTTTTACCAAATTTCTAGTCACAATTTTAGATTAAATTTCTTACCAGTATTAAAAATTTCATTTCCCTACACTCATAATTTCATTTCATTTTATCATTCATCACCAGCATCTAATTTTACAAAATAATTAATTTCCAAATTTCTTTTATTTATTATTAATTGTATCAAATAATATTCGTCATTGTAATTTTTTTGTGCCGGTTCGTTCCTATAGAAATTTCATTGTTCTGTGACCTTGAGCGTATACTAGCTACACGCGTCATAATATGAGACGTTAGTGTTTATTTACCTTACAGTTTACTTGATAATAACAACGCAAAATAAACACTTAAAATTTAAAAATAAAATTTTATTCGTATATTTTCTAAGTCCAGTAAATAACTTAATTTGTAACACAAAAGATTATTTTACTCGTTTTCGATTTAAAATAAAATATCTTTTGCTCGACAAAATAAATTAAGTACTTAAGCAAACTACAAATAAAATCTTTGCAGTAATAAATAAAAATTTGTTAGTCATCAGGGATTCATTAATTAAAATTTAATAATTTATTAACTCGAAGATTTATGAATAGTAATCGGATAATTTTAAATGAATAATTTCTCTGCAAAGATTTAGTTGAAGATTAAAATTATATCTAAAATAAATTTTCTGTAATTATTAGTAATCTTAATAGCTTAATTAGTCATCACATCATGTTGCCGAGGACACCGATTCCAAGACCACTTCCAGCAGTTACTAGTAATAATTATAATAATATTGGTCACAATTTACTTCAATTTCCGCCTAATCCAGCATCAAGTTCAATAATTCCTACGACTAGTGCCATTGATGATTTGCTAGACCTCACGGGAGGTATACATAACAGTACAGTGAATAATAATAACGACGTTTCTGTAAATAAAATGATTGGCCATTCAACTGCACAGATAAACAATGCGAGCTCAATAGCAGTCTTGTCAAATGCTATAGCTCAGCTACAAACTGAATCTGCAGCCTTGCAAACCACACGCCAAGAGTCGTCACTGACGGGTACAATCTCACGACCTTCCAATACGTTACCGATATCATCGAATTCGGGAACGGCAATACAAGCTAGAAATAATCTAACTTTTCCAAATAGCTGTATTTCTAGCACATTGATGCCCAGAGAATTGTTTTCAACAGCTACTGTCTCACAGGTAGCAAATCCCCTCACAGCTGGCCATCTTGCCCCGCAATCATACGTGCAATCGTCTCAAGCAAGCAGCGTGTCATCAGCTGTACATCAAGCAACTGCGCAGGAACCGTACGCGCATCAAACGGTCCCACTACCAATTCATACGTTACCGTCGTATGTGCACACGCAGCCACTACCATCTAACATGATACCAGCACATATGCAGCCTGTAACGTTCCATCACCCACACAACGTGACAACTGGGTATACGAGCGCAATGGGCTTTAATTTTACTTATCTGTACGAAATCAGTCGATTTGTAAAATCGTGGAATATTTCTTTTCCTTCTCGGAATCGTACGTCGTCATTTGATGCACGAAAATACATCAAAACTATAGAACAACGTATGCGCAGCTATGACATTCCTTTCGAGAATTTCCCTACGGTTGTAACCAATACACTCAACGGTAACGTCCTTGAGTGGTATTATCAAAATGAAGAATTATTTATTAATTGGGAAACTTTTAAATACTATTTTAAAATCTGGCAAACACAACAGACCGATGAGGATTTATTGCAAGAGATCTACGCAGCTAAGCAGGGTAATGACGAAACTGGAGTATCTTTCGTGAACCGGATGCAAGGAGCTTTTATGCAATTGGAGGAGCCGTTACCGCAAGCGAAGCAAATTCGCATAATAATTGCGCGGTTCAATTCATGTTTTTTGCAAAAATTTGCAGGGGAAAATATCTCGAATTATGCGGAATTATTTACGCGTGTTAGTGCTTGGCAGGCGACGGCTAACGCACTCAATTCCCATTACAATGTCTCGAATAAACAAAGAGCACGTAGTCCCGTCGATCATTGTATTCAAGACTCTCCAGATTTTGATTCAATCAATTTTATAACTACCGCACAGCCACATGCTTCACAGAATAAAAAACGCAGTTCTAATAAAAATAATTATTGTAATTGTCATCGAAATTCAAGTCAGTCTGACAATAAAGCAAATGACTCAAATTTAGAGCTTCCAGCTTTACTAAATAATTTTGAATCATTTATGAAATCATTCCTGGAAAGATTAGAACGAATAACGTCAAGCAATTCTTCAGCAAATACAACTCCGGCACAACAAACTTCTGTAAAGAATACACCTGTCTGCGGTCGTTGTGGCCGAATTGGCCACGTTTCTGACCTTTGCTGTGCACCTACAACTGATGAACTACGAATTAAAGCAGGATTAAAAGTGCGACAAAAATCTATCAAGAATTCTGACAATCAGCCCAAAATAAAATACTCAGATAAGACCGACGGCGACGTTCAAGATACTCGAGTTGACGATTTAATTGAGCTTGCGTCTCCAATAAATAAAATTCAAAGTAATTCGGAAACATTGAATCCTCGTCAAGTCACAAAAATAAATAAATTAAATAATAGTAAAACACCTAAAGTAAAAACGACACATCAAAAAGCACATACCGCTAAAGATAAAATCAAAACTACACAAAGCGTAGCTCCAAAATTTTACAGTCAATCATCAACTCATTCAGCAGCTGTTTGTGACAACACAGTTGAACCTTGCGGAAAATTTTCTTCAGCGAGTCTGAAAGCTCCGTCAAGAGTCAGTCAGATGGTCACCAACGTATTTATTGGTCGACACAAGATTGACGCATTACTGGACAGTGGAAGTGGACGCAGCTACATCTCTGAAGCTGCATACGAACACATCAAAGAAAACCAACTGCAAGAACTCATATCAGGCCCCATGGATGCTCGTGAGGTCATTATGGCAAATTCTAAACCAACACAAACACGAGGTGGTGCGCCTTTCCGGATAAATTTAGACGGCCACGATATTATCACTTGGTTGACCGTCGTACCAGGATTGTCTACTCCTGTCATCCTTGGACTAGATTTTTGGCAGTTAGCGGACATCCAAGTAAACTCCAAAGAAAACACATGGAAAATAAATTCAAGTGAAATAACTCACACATTCTCCTCAAGGACACGTCAATTGAATTCAGCAACGTTAAACTCACTGTCGTCAACTGAAGAGGCTAATGATAATCAAAATCTTTTACTCAAACAACAAGAAAATATTACTTATTATAACCTGAGTGAACTAATACATTAAGTATTTGATAAGAAAATTTATCATGCGTTACCGAAATGGATATACTCCAACAATATTTTCCATCAAATTCATACTCATCTCATTCATTCATTTCATTTATTATTGCCAATTGTAATAATTTTTAATTACAGCGTCGAGTCTGGGAGCAGTTGGCAGACCGAATAATCGAAATCTTTAAATAGTTATATTACTCCTTTACAGTCCTCAGACTTTCAAAAAAAAATATTTGTATTTAATTATTAATTGTAAATATTACGAAATTATTCTTAACAGTATCTTGTAATATTAGTTCGTAAGCGGTAAATACACACTTCTAGGCTGATCCAGATCGAAGTCCCAGGATAGAAGTGAACCTCAAAAGGGTGACTAAACTTTAATATTTTAGTATCCCTTACGGCTTGCAATTAATTACTGGCAATATACTTGCATACCGGACGATACTACTCGCAATTGAAAATTTTGAATACTGACGATCTACTCGCAAAACTTGTAAATAATTTTCAAATTCAATTTTATTACGGCAATCTACTTGCATACCGGATGATACCACTCGCAATACTTGTAAATAATTTTATCAAATTAATTTTTTTTTTCGGCAATCTACTTGCATATCCGGCAATACACTTGCAATTGAATAAAATACGGGCAATCCACTTGTATATCTGGCAATCTACTTGCAATACCTGTAAATATTTTCATAAAATCAATTTTTATATTACGGCAATACTTGCAACAACAACGGCGATTTACTTGCCAAGCATTTACGGTGATCTACTTGCCATTATTATGGCGATTTACTCGCATTGTAAATATTGTAAATAAACAAAATCATTCTTTTCAGTCGGACAACCTAGACGAGAGGTCAAAAGGGTAACCTTGGCTTGGTGGGGGGGATTGAGACAATGTGAATTGTCATCTTCTCCCTCAGCCTTGCGGTTCCCATTTTTCCCCGTCTCGTTGCCGTCTGAAACCACCTAAAGCTAGTCATAGTGCCATGGTCACATGACTAGTTATCACCTCAACGCATGACCGTGAGGGGAAGTGGGGAGCGAGCCCAAAAACTCAGCCCTAAGACCCTACGGTGATTGAGCTTGACTTCGATCCTGGATCCGTTAACGTTTAGACGTTCCTATTATTTAATATTAATTGTTATACTTGCGATACCTACGTATTTTATATTTTGTAAGTCGCATAGTTTTCCTGGCAATTAACTTGCAACATAGTATCTTTTGTATTGTTTACTAGTTATTAATTATAATATTAAATTTAAGTACATTGAAAGTATTATACGTTACCGGCGACATATTCGCGGTAATAAAATTGAATTAAATACTAAAATCAGTGTACGATAAGGATTTATTCCACGTGGCCACTACTGTGTATCCTGCGTTCCAGCCAGGACCACTAATATTGTATTCTGCGTGAACCGTTATTGTAAGTAATTGAATCTATTATAATTGGCAATAAGATTGCACATTGTCCTAATAAATTCCCTATTTTATTCATCACCTTATTCTATCCTTCTTTCAAAATACTGGTGAGATTATTTAATACGATAAAATAATTATTAATTAAGTTAGAAATAATAAGTAAGTCAGCTGTAAGAAAGCAGCATAGAAATTATTAGCCGTGAGGTAAGTTGATAAGTCTTTTTTATACGTTGCCGAGTTTGAATAAGTGCGGGTCTTTGCTTTGCAAGAACCCCAGCCCACTGCTCTGTCCAGTATAAAATAAAAATTGTTAGAGGCCAGCCTAAGCCAGGGTTCAACCCGCGAATTCTGGTGGCTGCTGGTAAAAATCGCGAAGACAAAAAGCGATTTGTCTCAATATATATATATATATACGTGTGTGTGTGTGTGTGTGTGTGTGTCTGTATATTTATGTGTGTATATTATAACACAAAAACTAGACGCTAATTTCTGCGCTATAACTTCGTTCTCTGCCTTTAGCCTCCAGTCTCAATACGAACAGGGCGCCAGGTAATTTTTAATCACTGGAATCACCAAACCAGTAAATCATGAAATTTTTGGATAATTTTTGATCTGTGGAATTATCACCAAAACCACGCATAAACAAAACTAAAACTAAAACTTAACAAAATGCTCAGAACTTATTAGCAAAACAAAACGGAGACTGGAAAACTAAAAACAGAGTTACGGTATGCCATGGTGTCGCTCAGTGTGTAGGTTTATGGAGAGAGGGAGTGGTCCGGGTTACATCATTCCCCAAAGTCATGTAGATCCATTTTTAATTTGCAACTTTTATTTAACAACAATAATCTCAAAACTCTATTTAACAATAAATAAAATACGGTAGCTCAGTACAAATAATATTTCTCTCTATAACGAATGCTGAATATAATAAAATCAATCTTAACAGAAGGTGAATTGAAATCTAAATGATACGTATCGATATCTTACAAATAAATCAATTAATTAACTAGAACTAAATTATAATCAAATAATATTTGGTAAACTAGAACGATAATTATAGACTCGATACTCTAGAACGTTCTCTTTAGCCAAAATCGTAAAACTAACGTACATGGGTCTCATTTCGATGTTAATTAGACAATAATTAATTCAACAATCAAACATATTTCTTATAATTCTTTTATAAAATAATATTAACAATGGAACATGATCGTGACTCTAAAAATGTAACATTATTCTCTCAGATATTAAATCTTTTCTTTAATTAAAACAGGAGCATAATACCTCAAGACTTTTGATTCGAACTCGATTAATTATTTATAATAATTATTTCATACCTGATGTCTGGTGAATAAATATCAAGTAACGTCTTACACTGTTTTAAATAATACTTCTGTATCAATAATCTCAATCTGTAGCTTTCCACAATGCCTTGAACTGTAGCGCCATTACTGCACACGTCTACTCGCTTCAAGCGACTAGAGTCGAATGCCCACGTCCGTACTCCTCGAAGGTCTCCCTTCGACTTCTTCCTCTCAATTCTCAATTCTAAAAACCCCAAACTCAATCCTATCGTTATCAATAACTGACCTCTATATTCTAAATTCTAAAATCCAACTCAATCTTTACTATAACGGTAACTGGAGGCTCAAGTCCTCGCCAAACGTACTCACTAAACTCATTCTGAGGATGGATATCCTTGGCAGTTGCTCTCCTGGAACAGACTTCAGCTGGGATCATAAAACTTATAAACTAAGTGACCAATGACTTCCTCAGCGGTACAAGTGGTCATGACTTGTCCTCTGAGGCCTGTCAGACTAATAATTTAAAAATGACCAAACGGCTTCCACAACAGCAACGGTCACAAAATTACTGTTGAGGCCTGCCAAAACAAAACTCCAAACTGATCCCATTCAGCATCCGTCAAATTCCTTATATACTGGAGCACTAGCATCTCAGCTAGACCTCTGCAATCAACCAAGAAGTCTCAGAGGGATAGAACTAGGTTCTATCATCAGATGATACCGGGTGACTAATTTAAGTCCCGCTCCACGGTAACACTGACTCGTCCACATACTCAAAATACCAAAAATCCAAAACTCAAACAATCATTTTCCCAAACTTTAATCTCAAGCCATATCCCATACTAATTTCCCATAATTCTGATTCTAATTCTTATTTTCTTTATCCCAAAATTCCATAACTGTAGCCAGACGTTACTCCATATTTAATTCTTAAACTATAACTTAATCAAAAATCTGTATCAAAATCGTAAATTACTGTAAGCTAAATTATGAGTCTTGAATTACCATGCTCGTAAATACAATAAAATTCGTTGGTGTTTGTGATGTTCACTTTGAGTTGACCCCCATACGAAAAATAACGTCACAACTCCCGTCGTCCTGGGGAAGATTTTACGGTACGGTGATTGTTGTCTTGATTATACGTTGTATTACTGACTCTGGAACTGTACTGCTGTTACTATGATGACTCTCTCTCTTTACCATGATCGTGGTTCGAACTCTCTCATCCTCGAAACTTTTAACACTGTTTTCTCGAACCCACGACCTGAAACATTTAACTGTAGCGGTATTACGTATGTCCTGAGACATACTATTAATTAAACCTATGCAGGTTTTTGCAAATTTGCCTGTAACATACGGTTTCACAACCTCTCATAACTCAACTCGGCCCAAGCCACTGTAAGTACGACGCCGTAGCGAGGTACGAAACACTTTTTTTATTTAACTGTAGCATTAATCTTAAATCATGTAATCGTTGTCCGGTAGCGCCAATGTCGTTGCCTTTGATCTGTAACCTGGAGACGGAATTTTAATATGGTCGACCACGATTAGGTGACTGTTCGTCCTCTCGATGTCGGGAAGCCTTCCTTAGCTGCTCCCGAGGAACATTTCCTCCGTACTCCTTCTTGTACGGTCCCATAGCTTTCCATTTTTCGCCGCAACTAGGACACGTACGGGCTGTATAATTAGCCCTGCCGCACATCTGGCAAAAGGTCTTCCTGGCTTCTGGGCATGCGCTGAATGGGTGCCCTTCTTTGCGGCAGTTCCAACAGAGGCGTGGCTTGCCCATCCACGTGAACTGCTTCCTCTTCGCCTCTTCTGCTGGAGCCGTGTTCTCTCTTCCTAGAGCTGATGTTGTGCTGTGTGCCGGTTCTCGAGCACGCTGGAGCCTGTCTTGCACTGAAGATGGTTTCCTTTCTGGTGCTCTTGGTGGTGTCGGTACAGTTGATGGGGCTACTGACCTCTCCCGTATCCTCTTATTCCAATCCAGTAGTGATTGGCGTGCTGATCCTGAGGGTGACTTCGGTCGATCTTTACTGGACCCCGAGGTTCGAGCTGGTGGTACCTCCTTATTGACTGGAACGGTGCTTGGTGGTGTCGAGGTTGACGACACTCCTGTGATTCCGGTTCCTGGGGTGACTGGAATTGACTCATGTACCACCTCCATAGGTGTCTGTAATGTCATCTCGGCTGGTTCGGTCTGAGTGCTGGAACTCACAACTGTCAGCGGCTGGACCTGCACTCCGATGTCACGAGTGGCATTAGCGTCTCTGATGTCACTCGTGGTTGCCCTCTTGAACTTTACTCCAGATAATTCCTGGAGCGGACAGCCGATGTCTCTGGGGTGGCTCATACGAACAGCCACTTTCCCCAGTGCCTTTAGCAGACCAGGTTTAAAGTGGTCAAGCCATCTCAGGTGCTTGACGTATGGGCGGATAGGGTCCCAGAGAGTGTTTTCATCAAGCCTCATCGGCAGCTCTCCTGGTAGACCCTCGTACAGGCTGTCGGTCTCTGTACCTGTATCACTGGCATACTCCTCCTGATTGGCCTCCTCCTGCTCTTGGCTGTAGCCAGATGCTTCCGGATCTCCTAGCATCTCTTGCTGCTCTTGACTGTAACCTGATGCTTCCTGGTTTCCTAGCATCTCATTCCGGGAGGGATTGCTCGCTTCGTCGTCTCCCAAATTAATCTCCGGCATTGTTGTAGCCGTCGATATGTCATCATCGTCGACGGACAGGTCGATCAACAGGACCTCTTCGAGGCCCTCCATCTCCTTCTCCAAACTCCTAGTATCCTGTCCCGACATACTGTAGCCTTATCGAAGATCTGAATCATACAACTTATTAAGCTCTGTAACTTTTTACGTACTATAGCTGTAGCAAGAAGAAGAAGGAAAGAAAGTTAGATAGCAGGTATACAAGGTTTCAAGTGTTGGATAGAAAATGTTCCGATTACTCGGCCTGCTAAGTCACTCAGCTCATATATTGTTCGTGATATTTTCTTGGATACCGTGAACGGACCACTGAATTTATCACTCAGCTTGGCTGACACGTGTTTAGAACCACTAGACAGTGAGAAGTGTCTTTTCCACACTAGGTCTCCTTCCTGGTACTCACGATCTCGATGTCGTTGATTATAATAATGAGCTTGCCTCTGAAATGCTGTATCTAACGCGTGGACAATACTTTTTCGCAAGTTATTTAGTTGTTGCATCCTTGCTTGCCACTCCTGGAGAGGACCATGTATTAATTCTGGTTCTCCTTCCACCTCCTGTCGGAGTGAACCTGTAGCTGACAGTTCTCTTCCCGTGTTCAGGAAAGCTGGGCTTGTGTGAATAGAACTGTGATGTGCCGTGTTATGGGCAAAACGAAATTGTGGTAGATATTTGTCCCACTCTCGATGGTTTTCGTTGATGAATGCCGTCATCATAGTCTTGAGCACTCGATTAACTCGTTCAACTGGATCTGCTTGTGGGTGATATGGTGGTGTTGTCATATGCCGGAATCCCACTCGCTCTGCTAGGGACCTGATGTCCCTATTTACGAACTCGGTACCGTTGTCTGTCAGAAGGACTTGGGGTTTACCCCACCTCCAAATGACTAGTTCTTCTAGAGCTTCACTTATCGCTGTACCTGTAGCTCGCCTAAGTGGTCGTAGTTCAATCCATTTAGTATACAGGTCCTGTATTACCAGTAGATAGGCGTATCCTTTCATACTCTTTGGCAATGGACCCATAATGTCTGTAGCGATAATTGACCATGGCTCCTCCACCTTCTTTTTACCCATGAAGCCTGCAGGTGGTGCTTGTTCCACTTTAGTACGCTGGCAAATTTCGCAGCGTCGAACGTATTTCACCACGTCCTGGAACATATTTGGCCAATAATAATGGACTGCTACTCGCCTGTAAGTCTTGTCGACTCCTAAGTGTCCTGCTTCGGGTGTAACATGACACTCGGTGATCACTCGTTGGTGTGATGCCCGCCTCACGACTAATTTCCATGCGTTGAGATCTTCTAACTCGGCTTCTATCAAGTTTGATGGCTTGTGGTAGTATAGATTTTCTCCATCTACTCGCCAACCTGGAAATTTATCGGGTCTTCGTTGTACATCTCTTAACCTTCGGTTATACCAACGGTCCACGTCATCTGCGATGACAACTAGAACTTCTCCCTGATCTTCTGGGATCCTCGATAATGCGTCTGGAACGTGATGTAGTGCGCCTTTACGATGAATAATCGTAAACCGGTACTCCATCAACTCTAATGCCCATCTGGCCAGTCTACCCGTTGGGTTTTTGAGATTATGTAACCAACGTAGACTACTGTGATCTGTAACTACCGTAAACTCGTATCCTTCTAAGTAACACCTAAACTTACGAATTGACCAGATGACTGCAAGACATTCTTGTTCTGTGACGGTGTACTTACGCTCGGCGTCAGCTAATGATCGGCTTGCATACGCGATGACACGTTCTTGACCATCTATGACTTGTGTCAAGGCAGCACCGAGTCCCACTGAACTAGCATCGGTCTGTAACGTAAACGGTAGCTTAAAATCTGGACATGCTAGTACTGGAGCGGAAGTAAGATGCTCCTTCAAAGTTGTCATAGCCATGTCCTGCTCTGTACCCCACTCCCAAAGTTGATTTTTCTTCAGTAACTTTGTGAGGGGTGACGCGATGGTTGCGAATTCGGGAATGAATCGTCGGTACCATGACGCCATTCCCAAAAACCTTCTCATCTGTTTGATGTTACGAGGTGCTGGAAATTCTCGTACAGCCGACGTCTTCTCTGGATCGATTTGTAGTCCTTCTGAATTCACTATGAACCCTAGGTAGCGAACTTCTGAGCAACAAAACTCGCTCTTCTCCCGGTTGATCGTTAATCCGGCTTGCTGTAATTTATCTAATACTTTCTGTAGCCATAGCAGGTGTTCCTTGTATGTCTCCGTCACGATAATAATGTCGTCGAGATACACGAAGACGTACGGATACATTTCTGGACCAATCAGTTGGTCGATCATACGCTGGAATGTTGCTGGAGCGTTTGTTAAGCCAAAAGGCATTCTTTTAAACTGGAACAGTCCGCGACCCGGTACTACGAACGCAGTTTTAGGTCTTGCTCGTTCGGTAAGCGGTATCTGGAAATAAGCTTGACTTAAATCGAGGGTCGTAATGTATCTTGCTCGTCTTAGTTGATCCAGTATGCTTGTCATATTCGGGATCGGGTAGGCATCTTTCACTGTGGCTGCATTTAATTTACGATAGTCAATGCAGAACCGCCATTTCCCATTTGGCTTCTTCACCATGACTACTGGACTAGACCACTCACTGTGGGATACTTCGATAATATCCTCGTCTAGCATCTTGTCAACTTCTTTCCATATAGCTTCCAGGAGTATTGGTGTGACGTTGTAGGGTTTTTGTTTAACTGGTGGATTGTCTCCCACGTCGATATCATGCTCTGCCAATTCGGTGACTCCTAGTTTTCCTGGAGAACGGATATTTTTATCCAGGAACGTCTGTAACGTGTCTCGCTCTGCTGGACTGAGTGTCTGGATCCCACAACAGATGATAGCACATGATGAGGCTGTCTCTGCTGTAAACTTGAACTTGCTGTCGGGCTGTGTACGAGTGTACCACTGGTTGACGGCAAAGTCAATCACCATCTCCAACTCCCTGAGGAAATCTAACCCTAGCACACATGGTTGGGATAGTGAAGGCATTAAATATAATCGCGCTATAGCCGTTTGATTTTCTATCTGTAACTCAACCGTCGTCGTCTGATTAACTCGCTGTATGTCCCCGTTCGCGAGTATCACTCGTCGCGTTGACACGGTATCAAGCGGTAAGCGTAGTTGAGTGACTAGAGCAATTCCTACAGGTCCTAAAAATGATTTTGAGGCCCCTGAGTCTATCAAAGCTTTCAGCGGATATCCTAGTATCCGGACTGTGATAAAGAAAGCTGTGGGTGACTTCTTGATGTTACTTTCGAGATCCTTCTGTAACTGACTACTATAATACATATCCTTTGGTAACGGTGGCCTGTTACCTACTTCCTCGATTGAATGAGCGAAGTCAATCACGTCATGTCCGACTTCTTTAGTATTATAAATACCTGTAACGGTGCCGGTCATACCTTGACAAGTCCTGTCCGACTCTGTACGATCACCTAGTGAGTCTCGAGTCGGTGGATGACTCACTTCTTCTCGTTTCCCGGATTACAGAAAGGACAGCTTGATGTTGTCACTCCGGAAGCTCGACATTTGAAGCAAAAACGTCGTCGAGGGTCAGGACAATTTCTGTGACGGTGTCCTGTCTTGTCGCAGTTCCAGCATCGGAACTCGTTAGCTGGTGGTGCTAAAACTGGAGCTGGAATCTCGGTTTCCGGCTTTTCGTGATCTGTAACAATACTAGATGCTAGGGGCTCTGGTAAATCTTTTGTAGCCCTAGTATCGTTTGCTTTAACTGGCCGTTTTGTTCTCTCTGAGAACTTCTGGTAATTATTATTAGCTTGACGGCCATGTTTCCTCATCTGGAGCGCGTCGAGGTGTTCAGCGAGGATCTCATCTTCTGAATAGTCGTCATCCTCGTCTTCTTCTCTATCATCTTGAACTGCTCTCAGTTGAACGACTCGATGGTGACGTCGATCGCGATCACGGTGCTCTGGAGCTCTATCTCCTATATTGTTCCGTTGCCGTGAGTGTCTCGGTTGCTCTTGATATGCAAATGAGGGACACATTGAGTTGCGAGGTAATGGTGGTGGTCTATAATTACTCGCACGCTGTATTATACGCTCTTGGCGTATAGCACGACTTTCCAACTCGTCCATGGAATGACAGTCATACACTGGAATAACTAACTGGAGCGACGGTAGCATATTACGGTGCGTGTATCTAATCCGTTCTACCTCTGGCCATGGCGGATCAGTACGTGAAAATAAGCCATTCATACAGGCGATGTACTGGCTTATTGGCTCTTCGCGGGCCTGTGTGCGATTCGAGATCTCTTCACGTAACGACATCTGGTAGTCTGGATCTGCAAACCTGGATCTCATGGCTTTCTTTACGTCCGACCATCTTCTGAAGCCATGTACACGACCTCGATACCAAATCAAAGCCGCACCACGTAGAGAGAAGGGGATGGCTTTAATTAAATCCTCATCTCTCACTGTAACCATACTTAAACCTTCATCGAATCTCATGATGAAGTTCTCGACGTCCTCGTCGAGTGCACCACTAAACTGTACATGCCATTTATGCATCATGTTCAGCAGAGTAGTTGCTCGTATGGGTGCTGGAGCTCGTGGATCGTAGTCCATGTCGTTCTCACCCGGAAATTCATAGTCTTCAGGTCTCGGGCGTATTGCTTGTCGCATGGGTCGTCTACGCGGTGATTGACGGTCCTCTGTATCATGTAAGGGCAGCGCGGGTTGCACGTGCTCGGTCTGTTGACGAGAGTCGCGGCTGTAGCGTTTGTTCTTGGGTATCGCCCCGGTGGATCCCGCTGGCGGCTCGGTGCTGTTGGCGTTGGTTGCCCCCAGATCCTCTAGACCGATATCCTCAGCCCCACTTTCTGTGTTAAACAGCAGGTTCAATGGTGATTGAAAATGGAATTTCGATTCTCTTTCTTCCTCGCTGGAGTTGGATCTTTCTGTACGTTCACCCGGTCTTTTCTGTTTACCCGGATCGCTGGATTTTCCTCGTCCTCCCGTCATTTTAGCAAGCAATTTTACCGTGTAAGATAAACTACTTTGCTGATTAGATCAAGAAATGATAGTAGGTAGAGAAATAAAGAAGGACAAGAATACTAGAGCGATGTCTTATGAGACAAATGAATTTTATCCTGTAACCACGGGTTCGAGTGTACCCGGTACTCGAGAGGTAGTAGGCTTAGGCCCCTTTTCTCTCTCTCTCCTTTACTTTTATTACTGTAGCGTTACTGTATATTCGGTATTTATAGCTTTTACCTTTTTTTTTTTTTTGTAGCTGAGCACAAAGAGTGTGAAGAGTAGAAAAAGTTGTAGACAGCAGATAGAAAGTATTTTATAATATGCAGCGAAACTATTTCTAGGTATAATTATTATTCAGTCTCAAGACTTACCGACGCTGATGAATGGTTTTTCTGTAAATACGTGCTGTTTCACTATAAACACTCTTTGATTTATTAAACAATAACTGAATCTATCGTGAAATATTTCCTGTAGCGTTGACTTGATTAATTTACTAATTATTAAAAATAATTAATAAATCAGACTGTAACTATTTAACAGAAATCTGTTAAAATTATTTTAATTAAATGATTTAGTAATTGTAAAACAATTAAGAAATCACTCTGTAGCTTTTCAACAATTAAATAATAATTGTTGAAGAATAATTATTGAACAAAACTGTAACTGTATTAATCGGTATAACAAATGAAGATATTTATTTATTATACTGAATAATAATTTGTAATTAATTGATATTACTATCAATTAATGAATAATTAATTTATTAGATTAATTATCTGTAGTTGAATGCAATATTTTAATAACTGTATTAAACGTAATTGAATGGAAAATGGACGCTGTTAAGCACAAAGAACTTTGATAAAATTTTGAGAAACTGCAGACACGTCTGAAGCGCACGAAAAATCACCAAGATGTGATGGACAATGGATGACTCTATCGGGTGGTGGCGATATGTTCGCTGTACCCCCAAATTATTCTTTTCGGGTGTCTGTAATTGGTTATCAGTTTCTACCCGAGCGTCTTAGCCAATTAGGGACTCTCAGAGGTCCTCGTACCCACTACTAGTGTTACCCCACTTAAGGGTACGTGTGGCTGGCTTGCATTTCCCCGCCAACTTCCGAGAATTTTCAGGAACTGCGAGCCTCTCGCTCTTACTGTAGCGGCACGTGTCGATGTCTTCGACTCTGCACCTCGCTCCATGGGGGGTGAGAGGTTTACATGCATCAACTTGTTGTTTACACTACAACACTGTAACTTCTAAACATTGTAACGTCTTAATCCTCTGTAACTCGAGTACCTAACAAAGACTCTTTGTAATTCCTCGAACTGTAGACAAATATTTTCATCGGCATTCTTTAGTGGATTATTCGAGTGTATGACAATAAGAATTTTGTTTTTACACTCGATACTGAGAATTATGACCGAATCGTTCCCGTATGTTTATCTCTTCGAGACTTTTCGATGGACGAAATATGATTCCTTTTGTAATTTTACTACCCATGCATGTTATTTTTACTCTTCTAACTTAACTAATATTTTAAATAAAATAAAATAAAATAAGATGAAATAAAATAAAGTATTCGTTTTATGCTCGGAATTCTTGTAAACTGAAATTTTATTGTTTTATTTGTACGATTAAAACGATTATTATTCTGTAGCTGGAATTATTTTTCTCTTCATAATTCCTTAATCAAAAATCAAATTACTCAAACACCCAAAGTAGAGTTTTTAAACTGAAAAATCTAAAACTAAAAACTACGAATGAATCTACACAAAAATGGATGAGTGATGCTAGACTTGTAGGTGTTGGGTGTCTTTTTGTTTTGGGAGGCCCCACGTTGGTCGCCATTTTTATAACACAAAAACTAGACGCTAATTTCTGCGCTATAACTTCGTTCTCTGCCTTTAGCCTCCAGTCTCAATACGAACAGGGCGCCAGGTAATTTTTAATCACTGGAATCACCAAACCAGTAAATCATGAAATTTTTGGATAATTTTTGATCTGTGGAATTATCACCAAAACCACGCATAAACAAAACTAAAACTAAAACTTAACAAAATGCTCAGAACTTATTAGCAAAACAAAACGGAGACTGGAAAACTAAAAACAGAGTTACGGTATGCCATGGTGTCGCTCAGTGTGTAGGTTTATGGAGAGAGGGAGTGGTCCGGGTTACATCATTCCCCAAAGTCATGTAGATCCATTTTTAATTTGCAACTTTTATTTAACAACAATAATCTCAAAACTCTATTTAACAATAAATAAAATACGGTAGCTCAGTACAAATAATATTTCTCTCTATAACGAATGCTGAATATAATAAAATCAATCTTAACAGAAGGTGAATTGAAATCTAAATGATACGTATCGATATCTTACAAATAAATCAATTAATTAACTAGAACTAAATTATAATCAAATAATATTTGGTAAACTAGAACGATAATTATAGACTCGATACTCTAGAACGTTCTCTTTAGCCAAAATCGTAAAACTAACGTACATGGGTCTCATTTCGATGTTAATTAGACAATAATTAATTCAACAATCAAACATATTTCTTATAATTCTTTTATAAAATAATATTAACAATGGAACATGATCGTGACTCTAAAAATGTAACATTATTCTCTCAGATATTAAATCTTTTCTTTAATTAAAACAGGAGCATAATACCTCAAGACTTTTGATTCGAACTCGATTAATTATTTATAATAATTATTTCATACCTGATGTCTGGTGAATAAATATCAAGTAACGTCTTACACTGTTTTAAATAATACTTCTGTATCAATAATCTCAATCTGTAGCTTTCCACAATGCCTTGAACTGTAGCGCCATTACTGCACACGTCTACTCGCTTCAAGCGACTAGAGTCGAATGCCCACGTCCGTACTCCTCGAAGGTCTCCCTTCGACTTCTTCCTCTCAATTCTCAATTCTAAAAACCCCAAACTCAATCCTATCGTTATCAATAACTGACCTCTATATTCTAAATTCTAAAATCCAACTCAATCTTTACTATAACGGTAACTGGAGGCTCAAGTCCTCGCCAAACGTACTCACTAAACTCATTCTGAGGATGGATATCCTTGGCAGTTGCTCTCCTGGAACAGACTTCAGCTGGGATCATAAAACTTATAAACTAAGTGACCAATGACTTCCTCAGCGGTACAAGTGGTCATGACTTGTCCTCTGAGGCCTGTCAGACTAATAATTTAAAAATGACCAAACGGCTTCCACAACAGCAACGGTCACAAAATTACTGTTGAGGCCTGCCAAAACAAAACTCCAAACTGATCCCATTCAGCATCCGTCAAATTCCTTATATACTGGAGCACTAGCATCTCAGCTAGACCTCTGCAATCAACCAAGAAGTCTCAGAGGGATAGAACTAGGTTCTATCATCAGATGATACCGGGTGACTAATTTAAGTCCCGCTCCACGGTAACACTGACTCGTCCACATACTCAAAATACCAAAAATCCAAAACTCAAACAATCATTTTCCCAAACTTTAATCTCAAGCCATATCCCATACTAATTTCCCATAATTCTGATTCTAATTCTTATTTTCTTTATCCCAAAATTCCATAACTGTAGCCAGACGTTACTCCATATTTAATTCTTAAACTATAACTTAATCAAAAATCTGTATCAAAATCGTAAATTACTGTAAGCTAAATTATGAGTCTTGAATTACCATGCTCGTAAATACAATAAAATTCGTTGGTGTTTGTGATGTTCACTTTGAGTTGACCCCCATACGAAAAATAACGTCACAATATATATATATATATATATATATATATATATATATATATATATATTGTAACGGGTTTTTCACCACCGGGGATCTACCGGAGTGAAGTCCGAATACACTTACGATTTTTGGCAACCTTGTTCAAAATTAATTAAGTTGGGCGCCAGGTGATGTAACAATCACTAAATAAACAATTATCAAAAATGTCGACTCAGGGTGGCGGATCGGGGAAAGGTCAGGCACTTAAGATTACGATAAATAATTAATCAGAATTAACACAAAATAATTAGTCGTATATTGAACACAAAATAATAAATTGATCAGTATCACAAATAAAGTTATCGGTTACAAAAAAAATATAAATGCCGTTGTCGGCTTGACTCGATATAAACAATATTATAAAAAAAAAATCGTAGTTGATCGAAAACACAATTCGTTCATTGCTCGGAGAAAACACAGTCGGTTGACGAAATTAAAATAAAATCATTTTATTTTTCACACAAAATACTTGACGAATGACGTCAGAGTATTGTAAACGTAAGACTCGACTCGGTACGAATGAGACACGGATAATCCGTAATTCTCAGAATTGCTCGATGAAATAAAATAAAATATAAAATAATATTTTATTTCGGTAACACGTTCAATTTCACTATCACAAGTTATTACGCGAAATTAATTATTCTATTAATTAATTATTATTGCACTTCACTCGTTCATTAACAAATCGGTTGTACACTTTGTTCAGTTTTGGGCCGAGGCTTCGGCTTGTTCACTTGTTCTGTTAATCGGTTATTGTCGGTCGAAATTATTGGTCGCGATTAATTGTTCGTTGATCAAACTCGGATTGATCTTACATGTCGTAATGCAACTCGATCATACGTCAGAATCGAAATTGTTCGTTTAGTCGAGCCGAATTGTTCAAAAAAAAAATTTGTGGCCGTTCAGTACGGCGTCTCTCCCGGATCTCTCGTTTCAATCCATGCGTTGGATCGTTTGCTCGGTCAAAGTCGGAATTTTCGATGCTAGAGGTCACTAAAATTTGCTCACCGGATAATTATTTATTATTTCAAATAATTTTCAAACCACGGGTCGATGTCGAATTTTCCTCATGTTACAATATATATATGAGATCAATCAATCAATCTAAAGAAAAATAATGCGAACTTTTATAAATGCATGTAAATAAGCATTTAAGTTCTTCAGCCTTACAATAAACAAATGAAGACAATTTTTGCAATAGAAAGTAAATCGAGACCACTACTATTTATATACATTCAAATACATGAAGATTATACAGAAAAGTAGAGGTTACAAATTGAACGTTGTTACGAAATTATTTAATTACTTGATTGATATTCATTAGATTGAATGTGACAATATAATTAATCAAAATGGATTCGAAAGAATTAAGTGAAGTACTTACCACAAATTTTAGTATAAATATAAATGATCTTCGAACGACTTTATACAAATAAAGCGGAAAAGATATGCTGATACGCTACACACGCACTGTACATCCACTTATTATTCCAGTTAACTAAACAAAGTATATTTGTTAAAATTTAAAATGAAACTTCTTTTCGACTCATTGCCGCGGAGTTTTAAACCTAGAGGGCGGGTGATGTAAAATACTAGATCTTGGACGATTAATCGACAGAGATGAACGACCAGGATGCGTTTGACATTTGGGCAAACTTTAAAGGAACAGGAACGTCTCGGTCTAAGCGCGGCAATCTGGAATTCAAATTTTCAATCTCCACGTGACTTCAAGTATAGAATGGCGCCGTCAATAATCGAAACATTAGAGAAGAATCTAAAAATTTATCAATGTATATTAATGTTACGAATATATTCATTCATAAATAACATATATATATATTAGAGTGGGCCAAAAAAATCAACTATTTTTTTTTTTAACGATACTGTGGAAATATTATTTGGGATGACAAAAAAAAATTGTTGTGGAAATTTGAGCCCTCAATTTTGATATTAAGAGATGTATCCTCGCAATTTTTCATTTTTTTTTAGTGAGCGGGTTTTTGTCTCATAACTCTCAAACCATCGAGATAAACGAAATCGACTCGGATACATTTTTTGAAGGAAATTTGATGTTCTACAAAAAAGGTTAAATTGAAATTTTTCGTCAGATGAACCGTTTCCTTATAATCATGCTTTGAACGTTGGTATGATTTTCAAAATTGATTGTTCAATTTTGGAATTTTGTAATTCATGTAAAAATAAGTTTCCGAAAAAAGACAATGAATATTCTTGAAGGAAATTGAATGCTCTACAAAAAAAGTCTCTTAACAATTTTCGCTTAATTTACTCCTTCAAAAGTTATTCAAGATTATTGAAGTCGTTTTACATAACTTCAACCTTGAATAACTTTTGAAGGAGTGAATTTAGAGAAAATTGTTAAGAGACTTTTTTTGTAGAGCATTCAATTTACTTCAAGAATATTCATTGTCTTTTTTCGGAAACTTATTTTTACATGAATTACAAAATTCCAAAATTGAACAATCAAATTTGAAAATCATACCAACGTTCAAAGCATGATTATAAGGAAACGGTTCATCTGACGCAAAATTTCAATTCAACCTTTTTTGTAGAACATCAAATTTCCTTCAAAAAATGTATCCGAGTCGATTTCGTTTATCTCGATGGTTTGAGAGTTATGAGACAAAAACCCGCTCACTAAAAAAAAATGAAAAATTGCGAGGATACACCTCTTAATATCAAAATTAAGGGCTCAAATTTTCACAATAATTTTTTTTGTCGTCCCAAATAATATTTCCACAGTATCGTTAAAAAAAAATAGTCGATTTTTTTGGCCCAGTCGAATATATATATATATATATATATATATATATATATATATATATATATTGTGACGTTATTTTTCGTATGGGGATCAAATTAAAGTGAACGTCACAAACACCAACGAATATTATTGTATTTACGAGCATGGTAACTCAAGACTTATAATTTAGCTTACAGTAATTTACAATTTTTATACAGATTTTTAATTAAGTTATAGTTTAAGAATTAAATATGGAGTAACGTTTGGCTACAGGTATGGATTTGTGGGATAAAGAAAATAAGAATTGGAATCAGAATTATGGGAAATTATTATGGGATATGATTTGAGATTAAAGTTTGGGAAAATGATTGTTTGAGTTTTGGATTTTTAGTATTTTGAGTATGTGGACGAGTCAGTGTTACCGTGGAGCGGGACTTAAATTAATCACCCGGTATCATCTGATGATAGAACCTAGTTCTATCCCTCTGAGACTTCTTGGTTGATTGCAGAGGTCTAGCTGAGATGCTAGTGCTCCAGTATATAAGGAATTTGACGGATGCTGAATGGGATCAGTTTTGGAGTTTTGGTTTGGCAGGCCTCAACAGGAATTTTGTGACCGTTGCTGTTGTGGAAGCCGTTGGGTCATTTTTAAATTATTAGTCTGACAGGCCTCAGAGGACAAGTCATGACCACTTGTACCGCTGAGGAAGTCATAGGTCACTTAGTTTATAAGTTTTATGATTCCAGCTGAAGTCTGTTCCAGGAGAGCAACTGCCAAGGATATCCATACTCAGAATGGGTTTAGTGAGTACGTTTGGTGAGGACTTGAGCCTCCAGTTACCGTTACAGTAAAGATTGAGTTGGATTTGAGAATTTAGAATATAGAGGTCAGTTATTGATAACGATAGTATTGAGTTTGGGGTTTCAGAATTGAGAATTGAGAAAGAGAAGTCGAAGGGAGACCTTCGAGGAGTACGGACGTGAGTATTCGACTCTAGTCGCTTGAAGCGAGTAGACGTGTGCAGTAATGGCGCTACAGTTCAAGGCATTGCGGAAAGATACAGATTAAGATTATTGCTACAGAAGTATTATTTAAAAACAGTGTAAGACGTTACTTGATATTTATTCACCAGACATCAGGTATGAAATAATTATTATAAATAGTTAATCGAGTTCGAGTCAAAAGTCTTGAGGTATTATGCTCCTGTTTTAATTGAAGAAAAGATTTAATATCTGAGAGAATTATGAGAATCGTGTTACATTATTAGAGTCACGATCACGTTTTATTGTTAATATTATTTTATAAAAGAATTATAAGAAATATGTTTGGTTGATGAACCAATTAGTGTCTAATTAACATCGAAATGAGACCGATGTACGTTAGTTTTACGATTTTGCTAAAGAGAATGTTCTAGAGTATCGAATCCATAATGATTGTTCTAGTTTACCAAATATTATCTGATTATCATTTAGTTCTAGTTAATTAACTAATTTATTTATAAAATATCGATACGTATCGTTTAGACGTCAATTTACTTTGTGTTAAGATTAATTTTATTATATTCAGCATCCGTTATAGAGGAAAATATTATTTGTACTGAGCTACCGTATTTTATTTATTGTTAAATAGAGTTTTGAGATTAATGTTATTAAATAAAAGTTGCAAATTTAAAATGAATCTACATGACTTTGGGAATGATGTAACCCGGACCACTCCCTCTCTCCATAAACCTACACACTGAGCGACACCATGGCATACCGTAACTCTGTTTTTAGTTTTCCAGTCTCCTTTTTGTTTTGCTAATAAGTTCTGAGCATTTTGTTAAGTTTTAGTTTTAGTTTTGTTTATGCGTGGTTTTGGTGATAATTCCACAGATCAAAAATTATCCAAAAATTTCATGATGTACTGGTTTGGTGATTCCAGTGATAAAAATTACCTGGCGCCCTATTCGTATTGAGACTGGAGGCTAAAGGCAGAGAACGAAGTTATAGCGCAGAAATTAGTGTCTAGTTTTTGTGTTATAATATATATTATTATAATATATAATATATTGTTATAATATATATTATATATTAAAAAAAAGTGCAATTACCGAACTTTTAGTTTTCTAATTTTTTGAGAATTTCAAATTAAAATTTTTAAAATCGGTTCATACCCTCCGATATTATGATTTTGCATCTTTCTTTTTCGTGCGCATTCAAGATTCCGAAAGCTTGTAGGATATTTAATTTTTCACTGAATAAGTCTCTTGTATCATATTCTGAAAATCGACTGAAAAAAAGTTACAATAGATATAACTTATGAAATGAAAATCGAATTTTTAACACTGAAGTTTGCGTAATTTTACCAAACGAGTTTGATTGCAAAGTGCGCGTCGCGTAAATGGGCCTAATTGGACGTGATGTTGCAAAATTCAAAGCAGCAATTTCGGTGCGTGTAGCTAATTTTTGAAAAATTTTTCTCAAATAAATTTCAAAACTTGAGGTTCTTTTTTTTTCATAAAACAATTTTAATTTATAAAAATAAGAAAAATCGGCGGTCAAATAAAGAAAATTAGAAGCTGAAATGGAACTCGGCAGCACTGCAGTTTAAAAAAAAAATTCCGACACTCGCTCGCACCGGGCGGCGCAGTGTCACTTTCTCATAGCATGTCTCAAATATTTAAGTTTTAATATTTTTTATATTTATTGATTGTACTAAATTCTTCATATGGGTTCAAAGAAAATAAAATATAATTATGAAAAATTTAATTTGAAATTATCACAAGAAAAAATTTAAGTTTCAAAAAAACGATCCCACCCTCATTACGCACGTAACGAAGGATTAAGTCGATAAAAAATTTTTTTTTGTTCGTTAATTAACAGGATTTTTTTTTTATCTTTTCATTTTTCAATCAAAGATTAAGGTAAAAGACTGAATACCTGATGAAGGACTAGTACGATAACTCCATGTATTTATATATCTGTATTTCTAAATAATAAATTCAATTCTCCAACAACAGTCCTTGTGATCGTTTTTTCATAGCAGATTGAAAAAAAAAGGTAACGGAGCTGTAAAGTTAGGAGAAAAAAAAAATTGAGAAAAAAAATTTTTTCCCTTTTCATTTATATTTTCAAAATTCGACAATTCCAGACCGATATAATAAGTATACAATTATCTCAAATGTCCGTATATTTATCGAAATTCCCGAATCCCCCATGACAAATATTAATAAAAAAAAATATATTCAAAATACACAAAAAATATATAAAAAAAATATATATTTTAAATAGCTAACTTTTGGACGTCTTTCGTATATATTTTACATAGTTGAAATATATTAAAAATATATCTTAGAATATATTAAAAAAATACATGTATAAAAATATGCGAAAAATATATTTTTTTTATATTTATAAATATAAAAAAAATATATTAGTAATATATTTTTAATCTATAAAAAATATAATCATGAAAATATAAAAAGTTTAGATAAGAAATATATTTTTAATTCAACCAACAACCTAGATGAAAGAAATATAAAAAAAATATGTTTTTTATATAATTTTTGTATATTTTTTGTTCCCTAGATTTTTAATTAACTTAAAAATATGTTGAATTAAAAATATATTTTTTGTATAAACTTTTTATATTTTCATAATTATATTTTTTGTAGATTTAAAATATATTACTAATATATTTTTAAATATAAAAAAAATATATTTTTTGTATATTTATACATGTATTTTTTATGTTTTCTGAGATATATTTTTACTATATTTAAAATATATACAATATATACGAAAATCTGCCGAAAGTTAACTATTTAAAATATATTATTTCACATATTTTATATATATTTATATATTTTTTATGTATTTTGAATAAATTTTTTTTATATGAAAAATATAATTTTTTTATATTTCAACATATATTTTTTTTATAAATTTTTTTCTTGGGGGTATACATAGAATTTATTTTTTTTTTTTTTTTCGAAAAAAATATAAAAATTTTTATTATATATATAGCTAGATAGATATGAATTTATAAACAGACATTTTTTCAAATAATAAATAAACTTACTTTTGAGTAACCATGAAAACATGCGCTTTCATACATAAATCTACACCTGCCATCTAGTGTGGGATTGCTAAGTTTAAAAATTTTTGTACCCCGGGGCCCAACTTTTTTTTTCGTCCCTGCTATGTTTAGTTTGGCTGCTAGCGATCGGCTGCCAGTTTCAGCTTCATAAACATGTGAGACACATGTCCGACACTTGCATGACACTTGTGAGACACTTGCGAGACACTTGTGAGACACACGTCCGACTCTTGTGAGACACATGACCAACACATGTCGGACATTTCTGAAACACATGTCCGACACTCGCGGGACATTTATGAGACACATGTCCGACTCTCGCGGTGCATTTATGAGACACATGTCCGACACTTGGAAGACACTTGTGATCAAACGTCCAACACTTATGAGACACATGGCAGACACATGTCCGACACTTGCATAGCATTTGTGAGACAATTGTCCAACACTTGCGAGACACATGGCTGACACTTGTGAGACACTTGTCCGACACTTGTGGGACACATGTCCAACACATGTCAGACACTTACGAGACACTTGTTAGACATTTGCGAGATACTTGTTAGACACTTGTCTGACCCTTGCAAGACACTTTTGAAACACATGTCCGACACTCACCCAACACTTGGGCGACACACGGCTGACACTTTTGAGACACAAGTCCAACACTCATAAGACACGTGGCAAACACATGTTCGACACTTGCATGACACTTGTGAGACACTTGCGAGACACAAGAGCGACACTTGTGAGACACATGTCCGACTCTTGCATGGTACTTATGAGAAAGTTGCCAAACACGCGTGAGACACATGGCTGACACTTGTTAGACACTTCTGAAACACATGTCCGACACTTGCGGGACACTTGTGTGACACATAGCCGACTCTTGTTAGACACTTGTCCGACACTTATGAGACACCAGTCTGACACTCGCGAGACACTTATGAGACACATGTCCGACACTTGGAAGACACTTGTGATCAAACGTCCAACACTTGTGGGACACATGTCCAAGACTCACGAGACACATAGCTGACACTTGTGAGACACATGTCTAACACATGTCAGACACTTACGAGAAACTTGTTAGACATTTGCGAGATACTTGTTAGACACTTGTCTGACCCTTGCAAGACACTTTTGAAACGCATGTTCGACACTTGCCCAACACTTGGGAGACACATGGCCGACAGTTTTGAGACACATGTCCGACTTTCGTGTGGCACTTGTGAGAAAGTTGCCAAACACGTGTGAGAGACATGTCCGACACTTGGAAGACACTTGTGATCGAACGTCCAACACTTGTGGGACACATGGCAGACATTTGTTAGACACTTCTGAAACACATGTCCGACACTCGAGGGACACTTGTGCGACACATAGCGTACACTTGTTAGACACTTGTCCGACACTTGTGAGACACCAGTCCGACACTCGCGAGACACTTATGAGACCCATGTCCGACACTTGCAAGACACTTGTGATCAAACATCCAACACTTGCGAGACAATTGTTAGACACTTGTCCAACACATGTCAGACACTTGGGAGATACATGGCCGACACTTTTGAGACACATGTCCCACTCTCGCATGGCACTCGTGAGAAAGTTGCCGAACACGTGTAAGACACATGGCTGACACTTGTTAGACACTTCTGAAACACATGTCCGACACTCGCAGGACATTTGTATGACACATAGCCGAAATTTGTTCGACACTTGTCCGACACTCGTGCGACACCAGTCCGACACTTGTGAGACACATGTCCGACACTTGGAAGACACTTGTGAGATACATGTCCGACACTTGCAAGACACTTCTGATCAAACGTCCAACACTTGTGGGTCACATGGCACACACATGTCCGACACTTGCATGGCATTTGTGAGACACTTGCGAGACAATTGTTAGACACTATAATTATTATAGTATAAAAACTAATTAAATTACATTATATCATGAAGGACCTTTTTCTCCACCGTCCATCTTACGGTTTTAAATAAATTTAATTATTATTATTATTATCATTTTCATTATTATTATTATTATTATTTTATTAATAATAATAATTTTAATGATAAATGTAATTATTATAGTATAAAAACTAATTAAATTACATTATATCATGAAGGACCTTTTTCTGTTAAATTTTGATACTTTTTTGATCAATTGTTCAAAAAATATCGAATTTTTAAAAAAACCGCTCTTTTTGTGGTTTTTTGATCATAACTTTCGTACTAATGGTCAAAATTCAATGGTTTGTTCTCAAAATTTTCTTTTTTAGATGGTTTTTACAGTAAAAAATACAAAACTAATATACGAAATGTTTTTAATCGAGACTTTTAAATTCTAAGTTTTCAACCGTGTTTTTAAAAAAAGGTGTATCCTTCGTTTTTTTGGAAATTTTTTATCTCAAACTTCTATCCATTCTGCAACTTTTAAGCCTGGTGCGGTAGTGAGCCTTCCATGATTACAAGTTCATAAAACAGTCGTTAATTTAAAATTTTCGAATTCAGAGTACACCTGAGTGAAATATAGCTCCGTCGCTTTTTCGAATAATTATATGGAATTTTTGAACTCTGTAATAGTCTTAGTTGTATTGTATAGCTAATCCAATGTTTCTTTTGCCTTGAAATATTTGCTTCTTAATAAATAAAAAACATTCATTATAACTGCTTATAAATAGTATTATCTTTTACTTACTGCTTCAAAATCCCTGTAGTCCAGTCGAGTTAAGGATTTGTGCTGGTGATAATTCCTGGCCGACTAATTTTTCCACAGAATGATTCAGAATATGCTAAAACTTTGACAACTGAAAAAATCTAACAAAAAAGTGCGTCGCAAGATTTTTTTTAATACAAAATAGTCAAAATTCCGGTTTAACGCATATATCTAACAAACTATAGCACATGGATAAAAAACCCTTAATAAAACTTGAAGAAAAAAAAATAATGAATAAAATGAGCCCTCATTTAAGTTTCTACGAGCTGTAGTTTGTAAATTATTTAAACGTTAATTAATTTTCTCGTCAACTCGATGTTATTTTTTATACATCAGCTGTCCCGACGCCGAAACTTGCCGAAGTATGACGATGTATGACAAAGCTGCACGCGCGCTCGTTCGGGACATTTAAAATTTGAAAAATTACTTTTTATTTTCTAGCTGAAAGTCATTAATATTTCAGTTAGCGAAAAAATTAAATAGTAATTAAAATTTTATTCCTATAAAAAATAATTAAATGGTTCAATTCTTAGCTTAAATGTTTTCAAACAAAATCAAAAATATGTTATTTTCCGTAATTTATTTGATTGTTTAACACAATCGATTGCCTAATTATTTCAATTTCTTAAAATTATCAATAAAAAAATAATAATATATTTTCATTGCAACTACTTATTTATTTATTTGCTTACGAACAAAGTCCTTTTATGCCAAATTATATTAAATTACTACTTTTGTTGGAATAAATAATTTTATGGAAATATTTTAAATTTTGTTTTAAAGTATAAAATCTATACATTTAATTATAAGGTAATTTTTATTAATAATTTTAAGAAATTTGAAAAATTAGGCAATCGATTGTGACAAAAAATAAAATAAATTACAGAAAAGAACATATTTTTAATTTTTAATATTGTTTGAAAACATTTAAGCTAAGAATTGAACCATTTAATTATTTTTTATAGGAATAAAAATTTAATTACTATTTAATTTTTTTGTTAAATGAAATATGAATGACTTTCAGCTAGAAAATAAAAAGTAATTTTTTAAATTTTAAATGTCCCGAACGAGCGCGCGAGCAGCTTCGTCATACATCGTCACACTTTGGCAAGTTTCAGCATCGGGACAGCTGATGTATAATAAATGACATCGAGTTGACGATAAAATTAATTAACATTTAAATAATTTACAAATTACAGCTCGTAGGAACGTAAATGAGGGCTCATTTTATTCATTACTTTTTTTTCTTCAAGTTTTATTAAGGGTTTTTTTACCCATGTGCTATAGTTTGTTAGATATTTGCGTTAAACCGGAATTTTGACCATTTTGTCATAAAAAAACATATTTGTGACGCACTTTTTTGTTGGATTTTTTCGGTTGTCGTAGTTTTAGCATATTTTTTTTTTTTTTTTTTCTTATTTTAAATTTATATGCCAAGGCATTGAGCCTTATGGCAAGTACAAAGTTGTAACATTTTAATTTTATCACGTAAGTATAATATATATTTAAAACATAGAATAATACGTAAAGGTACATAAACTGAAGGATATTTTGCAAAGCTAATATAAATTCATACAAATTTATACAGAGAAACAATAGTCTATGCAATGTTCAGTAAGGGGTAGCAAACATAGTAATTGTCAAGATTTTGATTCTTTATTCATAAAAAATTCATATGCTTTATTTTTAAAGATTTGAAGTGACGACGAATTTGTAATTTCTGCTGGTAATTCCTGCCACAAACGAATAGCTGACACCAAAAAAGAATGCTCATAGACGATGGTAGTAAAATTAGGCATTTTGAACATATTATTATTTTTTGCTGCAAGCCTGTTTGATCTGATATCAAGGTCTTCATTTGTAAATAAAAGCCGCAGGAATTTAGGTTTACCAGTTTCCAAAATTTTGTAAATCAGACAAGCTAAAAAATATTCTCTTGTCGATTTAGCATTAAGCCATTTTAGAGCGTGTCTGTAAGGTGTAATATGCTCATCTCTTTTTACATTAAAAATAAATCTTATAGAGTTATTTATTATCCGTTGTAGCTTCTTATCAAGTCGTTTTGATAGGTCTAAGTAAACGATGGAACAATAATCGATAGTTGGTAAGAGCGTGGTTGTGAGTAATAATTTACGGCAAGGCATGGAAAGTATGTTTTTCCTATACTTTAAACTATTTATTGTAGCATAAGCTTTGCGCGATAGTTGTGAAATGTGGGCATCCCACGAGAGGTTATTTGAAATATGTAAACCGAGATGTTTAGCCGTGTTCACATAAGGGATGATATTTCCGTCAATTTTAATTTCTGGAACCTGGCAGGTTTCAAGTAGTTTAAGCTTTCCGTTACTACCTAGAATCATCACCTTAGTCTTCTTTAAATTTATCTCAAGGCCGTTTTCCCTCGCCCAATCTGCAATAGCTTGGGCATCAGCAGTAAGACGCGCAGCAGCCTCATTTAAATTGAAAAACTTAAAATGGAGATAGGCCCACATGTCATCAGCAAAAAGACCATGCTTACAGTATCTTAACCTTTTTACAATTCCATTTATTGCGATCAAAAAGAGGATCGGACCTAAAATGGATCCTTGTGGAACACCAGAGGAAGTAAACAACGATTGTGATGGAACATTAGACGGATCAATAATCATCTGAGATCTGCCTGAGAGGTAAGACTGGAACCAAAGAATAGTTTCAATAGAAAAACCAAGTTCAAACATTGTGATTAAAAGCATTTTTGGATTAAGATAATCAAATGCCTTGGTGAAGTCAAATAAAATCAGAAATGTAAAGTCATCACTGTCGATCGCACGTCGAATCTCATCAGTTAATCTCAGCAGTGCAGCCTGTGTACTTTGATTTTTCCGGAACCCAGATTGATAATCATCCAGCAGATTATTTATTTCCAGGTACATAACTATTTGGTTTGCAATAATACGCTCAAATACCTTTGCTGCGTGTGAAAGATTCGCTATGGGCCGCGTATCAGATAAAGATTTTGGCGGTGTAACTTTATTTAATGGAACGATAAAAACAGACTTCCATGCTTCTGGAAAGATGCCGGTCTCAAGTGAGCGATTGAAAATAGCGGTCATGAATAATGAAATCTGTGCAATATGATCTCTCAGCTATTTCAAGTCCAACCCATCTGGGCTTTTTCCAGCAGAATTCAAAAGAGTAAGATGCAGACTTTTCGTGACATCAACGATGTCAATTTTGGACCAACGGAACTCGCAGTCTACTTTTTTAACATAGTGTAATGGCAACTCCTGCACAAACTCTTTGCTGCAAGGAGGATGTTTAGTCAGAGTAGTAGAATAGAAGTTATTTAATTCGTCGGCACTAAAATGATCCAATGGTGATGATTGCTTTGGTTTTATGATACCCAACTGCTTAAGTTTTTTCCATATTGAGGAACTATATGATTCTTTAGCCAAAATAGTGGTAAAGTAATTGTCACGCTCCGTTATTAATTTAACTTTCAATTTACTTCTTAGTTTTTTGTAGTATTTAAGGAGATTTTGGTCACCATTTCTACGCGCTCGTTTGTAGATAGCATCACGGTGTTTAAGTTCATTTTTTAATTCCTTTGATAACCAAGGGTTTTTTGAACGACTAATCTTTCTCTCCGAGAAAGGCGCATATTTATCTAGAGAATTTGATACTACAGTTAAAAAGTAAGAAGTAAGTTCATCTGGATCCAAGTTATCGATATCAATATTATTTACATTTAACTCAATACTTAGAGACTGTGAAAGAGCCAAGTGATCACAGTTTCTAAAATCACGGTATTTATTTACTTTATTACACTTTTTTGGGTGTTCAAGCTTGTATTCTATGAATATATAATCATGACCTCCAATAAAAGCGCTGTGGATTTAGAGTAATTTCTTACTTTGTCTTCATTATCGACAATGATAACGTCCAACCACGAATCAACTTCGTTTGTATGGTGTCGCACCATATGGTACACAGAATAAAGCAAACTCCGTTATGAAAGACTGAAGATGACAAGCTAAACGATCAGTTTTAAGAAGATTACAATTTAAGTCTCCAGTGATGATTATGTTATTGTAGTGTGGATATAGTTTCCCAAACTCAATAAAAAAACTATCCAAGAGATAACCTTTAGACCTCCTGTAGATAGCAGATAATAGAATATGGGACCCTGTTTCCATTGAAACGTCAATTAGTATGAATTCCGGTTGATTTAGGTGATTAGTAACCGAAGTGTGTAGAACTCTTGATTTTAGTGACTTATGAATAAAGCAAGCCAGGCCACCACCTCTTATGTAGCGTCCCGATTCATCAATAAGTCCTCTGTCTCTACGAATGATAACATAGTTTTCTAGCGCAATAGAGACATCTGGATTTAGCCAAGTTTCCACAATAGTGATGATATGTGGCTTCATTTCAGCAACTAAGATATCAAACTGGGCTGTATGAGCGAGGTAGCTATTTACATTGAGAGTTAATATATTTAAAGCATGACAATCTGAATTATGTTTGCATGGTAATTGTTAATTTAGTTTATTTAGATCACTTACAGAATTTATTACAATTTTAGCGGAGTCATCGTTTTCTTTCAAATAAACTACGCCTTTATACACCCAAGCATACTTAGACTTGAGTTCCCTTGCTTTTGTTTTTGTGCTTTTTAAAAGTTTGTATGTCTCCGAATGCAGAAATTCATTTAGATAAATTTGTCCATCAGCAACATTTGCTACAGTATGAAATGTTTCTTTAATTAATAATTTTTTTACGCGACGTTTCACATTTATAATATGATCACGAACTTGACAGGATTTTAAATTCAAAACAAATGAGTGTTTCAGTCCATGTGATGTTGAGGGATTTCTCTTTTTCAATTCCCGTACACTGAGAATATCATTTTCTAAGTTAGAGATGTTCAGCTTATTGAATACATGATGTACAATTTCCGCTGATGATAAGTTTGACGTAATTTGATCTGGCACCCCAGACAAAATCAGCTGAGACGATGACGCGCTCGATGAGACAGACGAAATATTGTTGACTGATCCAATCGAATCAAGAGTCGATTTTATTAGATCAATATTGGTGGAATTTTCATTACAAGCTTCAGCTATCTTTTTTACTTTTTCATCAGTGGACTTTTGTTTATCTGTTACTCTTACTAATGAACTATTTAAAGTGTCAAGATTTGTTGAAAGATTTTTTATATCAGCACTATTTTTATTTAAAGTTGTCATTATTGTTTTTATGTCTTCAGTGTGTTGACTAAGATCTTGAGACACTTTACTAATCTCAAAGCTATTTTTGAATGACATATCAAGTAGCAGGTTCATTTTCTGATCGAAAGTATAGTTTGTCCAATCAGGTTTAGCATCCAAAGAACTTGCCCCTTGGGGAGTGCTGATATTTTCCTTCAATGTGACCGAAACACTTGAAGAAGTATTTTTGCTTGTAGTAGTCATTGACGGTGAGTTCATGACTGGTGATACGAAAACAGAGTCTTCTAACACAATGGAAACCGGTGGAGTTTTAGGCGATGAATCAATTGATTTGAAGCTGGAAAGTGATGACCGCTGACTTACAGATCTAATAAAACTAGATCGTTTAGATGAACCTGCTGTCAATTCAAGTGAAGATAATGGTGCTTCAAAAGATATCACGCAACAATTTGTTGGTGGCTTGAATTTCAACACTTCCTTGAGACAACTAGGATGATAAGAAGATTTACAAGTCAAACAAGTTTTGTTAACTTTAGCTACCTTCTTACATCTAACACAGAGCATAACAAAAGACACCAGATGATGACGAATAGTTAGTGTAAAAGTTTATATTTCGGTTAGTTTTGACAGCTGACTGATGTAAACAAAACACTAACAAGTACCACTGTCGCCACCTATGACTTTTGTTTACTACTTATGAGTAGATGCTAATGAGAAGTGGATATAGACGTCGATAAATAAGACACTGACACTATAACACCGGATGAACTAAAATCACTTTACGCTGAATAACCTCAAATTTCTATGACGATAATAAAAAAAATTATTTCTCAGCTTCTACTTCAGGAAAATCGAAGATTTTTTGCAACCTATGAGGGTTGCAATAAAGAGTATGCAACAAGAACTGCAACAAAAATGCCCGTAGGCATACAAAGGCAGAAAAATGCTTCAAATACAGAGCGTAAAATTTAACGTGATTGTAACAACTTACGTGATTATATTCTGAATCATTCTGTGGAAAAATTAGTCGGCCAGGAATTATCACCAGCAAGAGTTTCTTTTTGGACCTAACTCGACTGGACCACTACCCAGAACAAAAAAATATCGGAATAAATTCATAATATGCACGAAAAACAAGTGTACAGTCTCGAAAATCGGTATCGATAATAATTTATAGCGAAAAAAAAAAATTTTTCAATTTTTAAGAATCGAAAAAAAATTGTAATCATGGAAGGCCCACTACCACACCGGGCTTAAAAGTTGGAGAATGGATAGAAGTTTAAGATAAAAAAATTTCAAAAAAATCGAAGGATACACCTTTTTTTAAAAACACGGTTGAAAACTTAAAATTTAAAAATCTGGGTGGACATCAATAACCCATAATCCAAGTGCCCAGATCTAACATTGCACACAATCCTTTCACCCAGAATACGTTTACCCAGATTTTCAAAATGCAGCATATCTTTTACTTAGACATCCACTTATACAGCGTTCCTTTGACCGAAACATCTGTTAGCACATACTATCTTTTGCACAAGCATTCATTCACACACGATTCTTTTGCCTAGATTCTTTATTTTCGTCTTGGTAGTACAATATAATTATAAGAGAAGGCAGCAACATGACCAATTCTGATTGAAAATTAAAAAATTTTTAAATCTGCTTTAAGTAGTTACGCTGCTGTTAATGGCGTAAGACTCTAAGATCTTAAATTTTTCACTGGCTAGGCAGAATCCAGCAGATATTCCTCTAAAAGAATTTCTACCATTGAATCAATGAGGCTTCCCAAGCCCAAATTCGTCCTGTCACAATAAGAAATTACATGCAAATAAACTTAGTTAACTCCTATAACTACCGGATCTAGCCAGAGTGAAAATGATGAAGAATTCCACCCGCCCTCACGAAAAATGCATGCTCTAAATGTGAAAATAGAAACTACACAAAAAAATAAAAAAATCAATGTTTTTTTCGAAATCATTAAACGAAACTTACAATTATTATATTTATCATTTATATCGATATTACAACAATAAAAATATTCATATAATTTTAAAGTTCAACTAAAAATGCTTCAAATTATGAACATAAGATCATAAACAATAATTGAAATTATAAAATCATCGAGTAAAATATTAAATGTCACTAGTATAATAATTTTTAATATTGAACTACCAAGACAAAAATTAAGAATCTCGGCAAAAGAATCGTGCGTGAATGAATGCTTGTGTAAAAGATAATCTGTGCTAACGGATGTCTAGGTCAAAGAAACTCCATGTAGGTGGATGTTTGAGTAAAAGTAATACAGTATTTTAAAAATCTTGGTAAACGAATTCTGGGTAAAAGGATTGTGTTCAATGTTAGATCCAGGCAATTGGATCATGGGTGATTGATGTCCACCCAAAAATCTTGATTAAAATTATTTCGTAGATTTGTTTCGTATTTTTTTCTGTAAAGGCCATCTAAAAACTGAAATTTTGAAAAAAAAAAACCATTGAATTTCGTCCATTGTCACGAAAGTTATGATCAAATAACCACAAAAAGAGCGGTTTTTTTGAAAATTCGATATTTTTTTAACAATTGATCAAAATAATTTCAAAATTTACCAGGACGCCTCTTTCGAGGGGTACTAAAAAATACAAAAAAATTAAGAAAATCGGAAAAATCAATTTTTTTAACCGTCCGATTTGGCGTGGAATGCCCCATATGTATATCTATATTAGACTGTGTTAGAAAAAAAAAATAATTTTTCATTTTGATTAAATACTTCTTAAAAATTACTTTAATAAAAAAAAAAATTCTCCTAAAATTTCAGCTCGATATCTCAAACATTGAAAAAAATTTTTATTTTCTATTTTGTATATAACGATGTCAAAAAAATTTTTTTTCAACTTTTGAGTTTAGCAGTCTTGCAGGAAATTATATCCTTGACAAAAAAGGTTTCTTGTGTCAAAGGGTCAAAGTTGATAGGAAAAAAGTTATAGAGGTTGACACTTAAGAGGAAAAAACCGAATTTTGAAGATGAACACAATTTCTTTGTTTTTTATTCGTTGACTAGCAGAATTTAATTTTTTAAATATTTTGCAATTCAAGCCCTTATAAGAATTGTAATTATATACAAAAATGGTCCTTAGAGTGGTTTTAATAGAGCTCATAGAAAGAAAGTTACAGAGCTCTAAAGTTAAGGAAAATTGAATTATTGAGAAAAAAAATTTTGTAGTTAAATATTATTTTGAAGGATTATAGGTCCAGAGAACATAGATAAAATGAACCCGAATTTTTTATTTTAATTACAATTTTCTTTTGTAGAAATATAAACAAAAAAACTTTTATTTCTCATTAATTCAATTTTTCTCAACTTTAGAGCTCTGTAACTTTCTTTCTATGAGCTCTATTAAAACCACTCTCAGGACCATTTTTGTATATAATTACAATTCTTATAAGGACTTGAATTGAAAAATATTTAAAAAATTAAATTCTGCTAGTTAACGAATAAAAAACAAAAAAATTGTATTCATCTTCAAAATTCGATTTTTTCCTCCTGAGTTTTATCCTCTATAACTTTTTTCCTATCAAATTTGACTCTATGACACAGGAGACATTTTTGTAGAGAATTTCATTTCCTACAAGACTGCTAAATTCAAAAGTTGGGAAAAAAATTTTTTGACGTAGTTATGTACAAAATAGAAAAAACAAATTTGTTTCAATGTATTTTATAGAATGTATTTAAATAGAAAAGGGGACCCCCCCTCCCGTGCGCCAGCCCAATTTTTGAGATATCGAGCTGAAATTTGAGGAGAATTTTTTTTTTTATTGAAGTAACTTTTAAGATGTATTTAATCAAAATAAAATTTTTTTCTGTATGTAAACTTATTCTATTAAATATAAATATATGCGAAAATAATTCATGTCCAAAATACCTCTATATTATATATCTCTATGAAAATTAAGTCTCTACAAAATTTACTATAATATGATATAATTAGATGTTAACATATTGTAACGAATGTGAAACTGAACTTTTAAATATTTGAATAGCTAGAAAACAAATGCCTTCTTCTCTTGTTTTATAGATACGCGACAAAAGTCAGTCAGTCTTATATTGACAGTTTAACAGCAATCATTGTATTTCAATAAACTATATATTGCTCTTACTTTCTTTTACTGCTGTTAATTGTGGTGTTGTTATTTCTAATATAAGTGTGTTATCATTGTAGAGTATAAGTGATATTAATTTAAGATACCGATCACTACAATATTTATATTATTGAATTTCTCCATAACTATGCAACTCTCCTTAATTTTTCTCTATTCTGCATATCTCTATGACACAGCGATTCTATGAAAAAATTTTTCTATTTCAAAATTTTTCTATGTTGACCAAAGTCAGTTACAACATTTCTCTGTACCAAAAAAAAATCTAAGTTTTACGAATGATTTTGTATTTTACTACTAGCAATCACGTGGCGCTATCATTATATAACGTATACCGTTTTTTAATTCGTGACGGAGACGCGAATAAATTCGGTAAGCCGTATGCGGTCACCCACGTGTAATACAAAATTATAAATAATAAATAATAATAATAATAAATGTCTCAAAATAATAATAGTTAAATATTCGAAAATAATAGTATGAAACAATAAATCAAATAAAAGTGTGCCTGAACCAGCTCCTCAGGCTGGGTTAGTGCACGAGGGCGCCAGCCTGTTTTTACAAAACGGACAAAAAAATAATCCCAAATCAGGGGAGAGATCACGGGACCAGATTCCGAGCGAGAATGTATGCACCAAGCAGAAATAAACCAAATAAATATAATAAATAAAAATAATAAAGAATAATTATCACTAAAATATATCCAGGAAATAAACAAAGAAATGTTGGCTATCACTGGGATCCTTCTTTCATTATTTAATTTAAATATATTTATAAATATAAATCCAACAAACTATTATAATACCAAATGTTATTTACCATACATTAATTCTTTATAGTAAATTTTAACAAATAATAATATACTTAATACCGTCAAATAATAATAATAAAAATCAAATTAACTTAAATTAAATTATCCGCTGGGGAATTCAAATTACAAATTACAAATTTTTACCATATGAACTCAATATAAAATTTATACATATAAAAATACCAATCTTTATTTTATATTATTTGCTCTGGGGAGAGAAAGACGCGGGAAGTCAAAATATATTTGGCAACACTGGGTTGCATACCATCAAATTATAAAATAAATTTTACCCAGAGAAATAATATTTTAAATACTACCGTAAGACAAGGATTCAAACGCTATCCTTGTCTATAATCCACTAAGGAATGTATTCGACGCGTCTACGCACGTATACCAAACTCTGGGACGTACGCCGAATATACTCAACTTATTATTATAAATAATAACTCAGGTTCAATTATTAATCAATTAAATATCGCGATCAACTCTATTGAGGGTCCAGCGATAGCCGATGCAACAAATGATAATACAGGTGACTTACAGGCGCTGATAGTAATTTACTTCTGAAGTCTTAAATACCAATTAATCCGTAACTTTTTACTTTCAATTCAATATACCGAAAAAACTAATGATCACCAAATCAACTCTCTTTAATATTTAATTAATTTTGTAACGGCAACTGGGCCAGAATAATTTCACTTAAATCGCGGACAACAACAACACGTCCTATCTTTACAATAGCCCGGTCCTCTCTGATTATTTTCCGCGTCGGTTTTCCGAGGGATGGGTATCACTCACGTGTTATCCCCTCTAATGACCTCGGACCCGAAATTATCAATTAAAATAAAATATTTAAACGTATCATCTGACCTGAGTTATATGATAATAATAAACTAAATAATATTATCCATCAACATTCATAAACATAATCATAATTAACCCTTTAAACAATAAAATAATAATTATTTCAGTGCACCACGTGGCGGGAGGGATATATCGATTTTTATCCCCACTATATCGACTTACTCTCCCTTAGGTCGATATTTTTATACAGTATATACGCGCACGTGTGCTACTAACTGAAATGAAAATATAGATTAAATACATAAAATTCAAAATAATTTTCAAAACATAAACATAATAAACAATAATATCAATAATTCATAAATAAATCATAATTAAATAATTAATCAAAATAATATAAATACTTATATAATAAAATATTATAATAAATAAATGCGCTTTAATAGCTAGGAGGTGTTGTTAAAATCACGGCGAAATGGGAAAGCGCGCGCAGCGATTCACGTTTGAATCGCTACGTGACAATTAAATTCCATCAACAATGCAATAATGGTGGTAATGATATTAAAAATAATAATGACTGGAAAATGGCCTCGACGGGCCGGCTGAAGACGGCCAAGAACCAAAGTTTTCTTTGCATTTATTTAGGTAATTATAATTTTGCGGCCCTGTGCAACCACTGTAGTGATGTCGACGCCATTTTCCAGTCATTATTATTTTTAATATCATCAGGATGACCTGATCGTTGTGATAAAAATTTTATGTCATTTTCTGATAAGTCTGATAGAATTGCCGGAAAAATAAAAAGATCACGAAATTTACTATAACTTTGACTTCAAGCTCCAATAATTTTGAACAGATAGATTTACCCGACTACAATTTTTTCGTGATTTGCCTGAAGTATCGTAAGGACCTAGCCAGGTTAACATAAGGTTTGCCTTATTAGGGTTAATCTGACGAGTTCTTTATCAGGACCACATTAGGATATCCTTATCAAAAAAAATTTGATTTGAAAAAAAAAAGTACAAATCAATAATGTACTTATATAGAAATTATTTCAAATATTGCAACATGGATTGTTTACTTCTTTATGAGTTATTCTTTGATATCATAATGAATATAATATTTACACTCATGTGATCACATATGTATGTCAGCGCAGTGGATAGCATCAAGGATTTCAAATCGAAAGGATGGAGGTTCAAGCCAAGTAGTCATCAGGATTTTTTCATCATTAAAAAACATGTCTACTTCCTTTGTGAAATGCTCTTAATACATTTAATCACATTCCGGATCGAATTAATATTTTCGTAAATTTTTATTAAAAATCATTACTAATAAGGCGACCCTGATAAGGATTTAGTAAGAATATCCCGTTAAGGAACTAATGAGGTAATCCTGGTAAGGACTTGATAAGGTGATGTTACGTTCTAAGGTGCTCAGGTATTTTTTTTTTATGGCTATCATAACGAACCAAAAATAATGCTCTTGCGAGCATTTCATCGTTATTAAACTCAGTCTTTTTTTATCTTGTATGTGCTCACAATGGAAGATTATTCAGTTCGGCTAACAGGCATAAACGTGCAAGGCGATCGTCGGTAGTTTTCGGAATTTAAATATAAAATAAAAGAATTATTATCGAGGCCAAATTCCTCAACTGCGTTCTTTTACCCGCAGTGAATCATTACCTGACTACCCCATATTTACCGAGACTTACTCACATCCGGTTTTTTTTATAAAAATTTAAACCTAGTACATACTATTCTTTTCTATCTACCTTGCTAGTTCTAGTTAGAGATAACGGCTACTCTGCGTTTTCAACGGCAAGATAATAAATCCTTATATTACGTCGGTACTGATTCTCCGAATTAAAAGAAAGACGTTACCAACCAGAAGCAGCTGTGTAAACATGAATATAAAACCAAGATTATGATAGAAAATCTATTGTAAATTATGATGTCGAGAGTAGCTATTGTTACTAGCTATGAGAGTCGAGAATCTTTGTATTCACAAGATAAGAATTCAACAAGCAGCTTATCAATGGCCCCTACTTGCCTGGCCTAGCTACCTATCTAACTTATACGTTCCCCTATTTCGCCTAGGATAAAAAAAATCTCAACTATTACTTCCTCATTACCCTATCACGTAATGTCTTATCCCGCCTCTTCCAAATTTTTAGTAACTACATACCTAGGGCCCACCTACTTCCCTCCTTATCACAAATCGTATCTCTCTCAACTCTAAGGGAATTATGTGGCTATCTCCTTTACCAAGGTGCCAGATTTATCACCCACCTGTAACTAAATCAAGGCACGTTGGTTCTATCAAAATAGAACCACCCATGCCCGCTACACAATTCAGAAAAATAACCCTTCAGTGCCCCAATATTCCATAAATTCTCCCTCACTGGTATCCAGTCTCGAGAGTATAAAAAGACTCATCGGTCGTTACGAAACTCTCTGCCGTTTTTTAAATTTTTAGTATATTTCTCTAACGTTTAATTGTAATAAAATCATCTCAATTAATTCATTAAGATTTCGATATAATCAATTTATTCCATATTGTAACAAATTGATAATAAATTCTTAACACGTTTCTCGATAGTCAGTGCGGTTCTAAATTTATCAATAAAATTTGACTAACGTACATCTTATAAATTCACTCGAAATCAAGCTCGATTTGATCTTAATTTAACGGAAATAATCGGGGAAATCGTCTCTTCATAAATCTTGTTACAATCTTTTGAAAATTCCAAATAATCTTTCATTCGAGTGCGGCAGTGAATTAGTGCGAGTAATAGTGAACAGCGAAATTTTTAAGTAAATCAGAAGCACCTGCAACGTAATTAACCTTCACCAACTTGCCACAATCAGAAGCAGTCCAACTAGGGAGGTGTCCGAGTGTACGGTCCAGCCACGCAGACTGCAGCCAAACTCAACGTCGGTGTACTTTCAAAGTAATTGTTTAATAAATCAGCAATATTTAATTCTCTCACTGAATCTGCGTCCTGTTGCAGCACCTATTTTTTCCGTGTAGACATCTCAAAAGGCATTTTTTTATTTACTGATTCCCCAGTGCTATTTATGACTAGTAATTTAATGTCATTATGTACTTAATTATATATTTTGAATGTAGTCACACATAAATTCTTTCTTTTTACATTCGTAGCCATTTCCTGTGGCATGGATACTAATGAGTCATAAAACGGAAGCGACTTATCAAAGTGTCTTTAATATTATTTTCAAAGATTTCAAAAGTTTTAGAAATATTTTTATGACAGATTTTGAGTTTGCTTCAAGAAATGCCTTGAAAAAATCTATGCCACATGCTAAAATTAGAGGATGTTTTTTTCATCATTGTTAGGTAATTAATATTGCATACCCTACCCTGATTAAAAAAAACGATTTAAAGCGATTAAAAAAAAAAATTTTAATTCTTTCTAATGCTTTTGAATACTTTGATTACTTTTGAATCACCCTTCTTATGGGTATGTTATGTCCGCCGCTTAATTTTTAATCATTTATCCGGGATTTCTCCCTTTGGTAGCGATAGTAATTTTGGATAAGCGGGTTGGAGGGTGCGGACAACAATAAAGAATACGAGGAAGAAATTATCTTCCTATAATTTATTATTTATAGTGGATCTTTTCGAGAATTAAGAACCCAAACGTCTTCAAAGAGACTGATGCTCTTGTTTAAGCCAAAGTATTTTATAATGATAGAAAAATAGCTCTTTCACCTACCTTTCGATGTCAATTCTTCTAGTGCGGCAGCTATTATCCCTCCAGGACTAAACAGCTCACTCGACCTTCCTGTAGGGTTGGTAGAATGGGTGCGGCTGGGTTGGTAGGATGATATCTTATGTACTACTTTCGAATGAAACCGCAAGGTTGGAGTGATGAACTTGATCCTTTATTAATTATTTCAAATTACAACGTTTTTACTGAACGTCACTTGTTCACTCCAGTTTTTCACAACTTTATATTTAATTCATATTATAGGATTATTTATCCTTAACAGATATTTTTATAAGACTTTAATTCATTTTCAATGCGTCCTTTTTCACACCCGAAAAGTGGTTTTATGCGCAAATTAACTCGGCACGAGATGGAATCGCAAATTCACGTGATTTGCGTCACTGGTTCGATCGTACCGGATGGTTTTTATAAATCCGACAAATATTGTACTAGACGAACGATTACTACAGTTGCGTCAGATCGAACTTTAGATCAATATTTGAGGATTTTTAATATAAAATTTAAATCCCTTACTGACTTTTCAACGCCTAAGGTGGATTCCTGCAGTAAGGTTAATAGAATTTAGCAATCTTTGACTATTTCTTATTGACTTTTCGACGCAGATGCGGATTCCTGCAATAAGAATAAGCCTAGATTATTTAAGAAATGCCCTATTGACTTTTCGACGCAGATGCGGATTCCTGCAATAGGGTTTAAGTTAAAAATTATTAAAAATCCTCTTATTAACTTTTCAACGCCTAGGGCGGATTCCTGCAATAAGAGTACACGAAATTTCGACGTTCGAATATTCGCGGACCGTAAGTTTTATGAACGGAATAGCCCTGAGCTATGGGTGCTCAGGCTTTTTATAAACTTTGGTTGGTGATTTGATTGGGAATTTATAATCATTGTCATTGGTGGAAAGTGACGACAGTTTATTATTTATTCGTTAAACTTATTGCAGGTGCCTTCCCACTATTCTTTGCCGCATAAAAAGGTGAAAAAGCTGACGCTGCGTTTTCGCGCGCTTTTCAAAGAGGAGCTCAGAAATAATTATTTTAAATAATTATTGAAATAAAAAAAAAATTATTTGGACATAACAATCCCCCGGAAAGTAAGAGAGTTGCAAAATTCTCTTGCTTTCCTAAACATATGTCCCCTCTTTTAAGAAGCTCGCGATAACGCTTACAAATTTAGTTAAAAAGAACTTACAGCTAGATATATGAAAATATTTAAAATATAGAAGGTTACATCTGAGTTTCCTAATATTTATGGTGTATTCGTTGTAATACACGTATATATGTTTGTTAATACAAATTTAATAAGTACAAATTAAGTTTGTAAGTTTTACCCCTAAAATCTACGATTTCCATCACCAAAAAAAAATGATAATTATTCATAGGGATTAAATATTAGACTATGATCAATTAAAATTAGGGTTACATTTATTTATTTAATCTTTTCCCACCCATATGATGCATTCCCATATACTTGTAAATATATATATATATATATATATATATATATATATATATATATATATATATATATATATATATATTGAGACAATGTGAATTGTCTTCATCGCCTTCAGCCTTGCGGTTCCCGCTTTTTTCCGTCTCGTTGCCGTCTAATGTCACATGTCATAGTGCCATGGTCACATGACAACTCGTCACGTCGACGTATGCCGGTTAGTAAGAGGTGGGGACAGTCAGGAGGCGAGCCCTATGCCCAAAAATTATCCGTCACCACTTCGATTCTGGATCCGTTAACGTTTAGACGTTTTCTATTATTTAGTATCAATTATTATACTTGCGATACTCACATAATTTGTATTCTGTATTTTCTGGCAATTAACTTGCAAAATAGTATCTTTTATATTGTTTATTAGTTCTTAGTTATAATTAAACTTTAAGTATATAAAATATTATACGTTACCGGCGACCTATTCGCGGTAATATTATTAAATTAAATAATAAAATCAGTGTGATAAGGATTCATTCCACGTGCTCACTACTGTGTATCTTGCGTGCCAGCCAGGACCACGATTATTCTGTATTCTGCGTGAACTCTTATTGTAAGTAATTGAATTTATTATAATTGGCAATAAACTTGCACATTGTCCTAATAATTTCCTTATTGTATTCATCACCTTATTCTATCCCTATTTTACTATACTGGTGAGATTATTTAATACGATAAATTACTATTAATTAAGTTAGAAATAATAAGTAAGTTAGTTGTAAGAAAGCAGCATAAAAATTATCAGCCGTGAGGTAAGTTGATGAGTTTTTTTTTATACGTTGCCGAGTTTGAATAAGTGCGGGTCTTTGCTTTGCAAGAACCCCAGCCCACTGCTCTGTCCAGCATAAAAATAAAATTTGTTAGAGGCCAGCCTAAGCCAGGGTTCAACCCGCGAATTCTGGTGGCTGCTGGTGAAAATCGCGAAGACAATAAGCGATTTGTCTCAACTGGCGCTCGAACAGGGACTTTGCAGTAGTTCAAATCGGCAACGAAAAATTTTATCAATTTTTCTCACGGCTTTCCTTAAAATTTTTACCAAAATTTCTAGTCATTAACTAAATTTCTTACCAGTATTAAAAATTTTATTTCCCTACATTCATCTCTTCATTATTTTTCATCGTTCATTATTCATCTAATTTCATAAAATATTTAATTACTTCCCCTATTTATTTATTTATTAATCCTATTTATTTATTTATTATAAATTATTTACTTATTTATCATAAATTATTTAGAAATTGTCATTGTAATATTGTGTGCCGGTTTGGTTCCATAAGATTTTCGTGCGTTGTAACCTTGAGCATATACTAGCTATACGCGTCGTGACACGAGACAGTAGTATTTATTTGCTTTACAGCTTACAGTCTCTACTCAAGTATAAAGACAGCCTAAAGTAAATATTAAAATAAATACTTAAAATTTTAAAATAAAATTTTGTCCGTAGTAAATAACTTTTTTTGTGATACAAAAGAGTACAAACGTTTCCGGTTTAAAATAAAATATCTTTTGCTCGACAAAATAAAATAAATAATTAAACAAACTTCAAATAAGATCTTTGCAGTAATAAATAATAATTTATTAGTCATCAAGTACTGTAATAGTCAAAATAAATTACTAATTGTTCTATTCAATAAATTAATCACCTTTACAGCTTTGAATTAAATTCTATTTTGATAACGGTTACTGAAATAGATTTATTTATAATCTGATTAGTCTGGATTAAATAATAATATCAATAATAAAATCTTAATATATTATTTCTGCAAAGAAGTTATTTTCGTTTGATAAAGAAAATTTTTTTTTGTTGAATTACGATGCTACCAAGGACACCGATTCCGCAGTCACTTCCTTCGGTCACCTCCGCTGACAACCCTGTTAATCTTTTACATTTTCCCACTACGTCGGGCGCGGCAATTGCAAGTACGAGTGCAATGGACGATCTCGTCAACCTTATGCCAAACAATGATTTCCACAACAGTACTATATGTACCCAAAGTCACCCTGTGAATCATAATCATAATGTTTCGACTACCAGTGCGACCGGTAACGTTAATGTTAACCCTCACAACGTTAGTGGGGTTGCGCCAATTTCTGAAGCTCAAAATACGACCTCCGTCGCCGTATTACAAAACGTAGTTTCGGGATTACGAACAGAAATTGAAGCCCTGCAAGCCGAACGTCAACATTTGCTTCGGATTTCGAGTACGGTTTTACGACCCCCGGGTGCACATTTACCACCCCCGAATTTTCAGTCGAATGCGTCAAGTATTTTGATGCCGAGAGAATTATTTCCCACTGCCACTGTGACGTCACAAGCAGCAAACCCTCTCCCTACCAGCTACGTCAACTCATACCCACATGCATTCATCCCGGCAACGCAAGCGAGCGGGCAGCAGCCCGTCATGTATAGCTTACCTGCGCGTGAACCGTACGCGCACTCGATGGTCCCACCACCAATTCATACATTACCACCACATATGAATTTGCAGCCTTCACTTCCATGCACATACACACAATCACACAATGGTAATAACATACCAGCATACGCGCCCATGTACTCACGACCCTCATATCCACCAGCACAGCAGTCAGCATGGTGTAATACATACACAGTTCCAGCGGGAAATTCAAACACGAGTGGTTCTAATTCTATGCGGTTATATGATCTTAGTCGCCTCGTAAAATCTTGGAACATTTCGTTTCCTTCTCGTGATCGAACTTCTCCAATTGACGCAAAGAAATATTTAAAAATAATCGAGCAGCGGATGGTCAGCAACGACATTTCCTTCGAAAATTTTCAGGCAGTGGTAACCAACACCCTTAGCGGCGACGTACTAGAGTGGTACTATGAAAATGAAGGTTTATTTCATAGCTGGGCGGCTTTCAAAGAGTTTTTTAAGATTTGGCAGGTTCAGCAAACAGATGAGGCAGTGTTGCAGGGGATTTACTCGGCTAAACAAAGCAACGACGAGACAGGAGTTGCATTTATTAATCGCATGCAAAGTGCTTTTGCAAAGCTCGAAGATCCGTTACCGCAGGCTAAACAAATTCGAATCATAGTTTCGCGATTCAACCCTCACTTTTTACAAAAATTCTCGGATACGACAATAATGACGTACGCAGAATTGTATACACGGGTTAGTGCTTGGCAGCCAACAGCTGATGCGTTGAACCCTTATTTCAAAACTTCTAAAGAAAATAACAGTAGAATTAAAACGCGTATACAATTAAATTCCATCAAAGACTCAGAATCCGATCAACTAAACAGTATCGAGACTTTACAGCCGTCCACTTCACCCGGTAATAATAATTTTGCAACCAACAATTCTAACCGTAATAATTTTAATAGAAACAACAATTTTAATAGAAATAATAATTTTAACAACAATAAAAATTTTCATAATTCTAAATACCCTCAAAATCCAGCACAGTTAGATTCATCTAATAAAAATTTAAATTCTGAGTCTTCCACCTTATTAAGTAACTTTGAGTCTATGATGAAAACCATCTTAGAAAAGCTACATCAGGCTACTGTAAATACGTCACCGGGAAAAGTCAGTTCAATCCCAGTATCATCGAATTTTACACCAAAAGCTCCTGTCTGCGGTCGTTGTGGGAGAATTGGTCACGTTGCTGAGGTTTGTTGTGGTCCAGTAACGGATGAATTGCGTATCAAGGCGGGATTGCCCCTTCGTTCTCGTCCCTCATCTCCAAAAAACGAGTAAGTGCCCTGGTAGACACCAATCACGTTACCAGGGCCTCTGTGTCAATTGAAAATTCGGATAAATCGAGTGAAATCGGTAACGTCACACCTGAGTCGTCTAAATTAAATCCTGATGCTCCTGAATTCATGATCAGTAATGGGAAATTCTTTCTAAATTATTCTATTGCTGCAGATGCTCCAAAATCAGTCGGTCACGTTTCGGAAAATCCCAACGTCGATTTAATTGACTTTACAACTCCTCTCGATCAAATTATTGACAAGCTGGCAGATGCAGAGTCCAATTGGGAAACGAGTTCTGAAGCGTCACAGCAAATTTTACATGTCAAAACACCAAAAATCAAGAATTCGATAAAAACGCTGAAATCTAAAATTAAAAAATCCATAAACCCGTCGCGTAATTCTAAAAATAATATTAATAAAGATCGACCAAAAGTTTTAATCGAAAATTCATTAATTGATTTAGACACTGAAAAACGGCAACGGCAAACGGTCTTAAATCTCGAGAATGACTCACATGCAGACGATACCCCTCTCTGTGATCTAAGAGAGGATATTAGTCCTTTATATGACTCAGAGATCGACGAGTATCGCTCTGATTCCAGTGAAGAGATTGCTTATGCCCCAAAATTCTCGATATTACTGAATGCCGACACTAAACAAAGTACATTACTGCCGATCCTCAGTAATGGTAATTATTACAGTCTCATGACGTCTTCAGCGAGTCTTAAAGCACCTTCGACAGTCAGTCGCATGATCGCTAAAATTTCTATCGGTAAATATGAGTTGGAAGCATTACTGGACAGTGGGAGTGAGCGCAGCTATATTTCTGAGATTGCTTATGAACAAATCAAAGAAAATCAGCTGCAAGATCTCACACCTGACCCCACTAGCACTCATGGGGTAACAATGGCTAACTCCAAGTCCACGCAAACACGTGGTGGAGCGCCATTTAAAATAAAACTTGACGGTCACGATATCATTACTTGGTTGAGTGTTTTATCTGAATTATCTACTCCAGTCATCCTTGGTCTTGATTTCTGGCAGCTAGCAGAGATTCAAGTAAATTCCAAGGATAGTACTCGGAAGTTAAATACCAGTAATGTTATCCATTCATTTTTTTTTCGGTCCGGATTCACCAATCTAACGTCATTAAATGCACTTTCTTCAGTTGAACGGGCCGATCTTGAACGATTCTTAGCCCAAGAATTCGAGAAAAATAAACAGGTCAAATTGGGTTTAACACACTTAGTTCAACATCGCATTGAACTAACTGATGACACTCCGGTGCGTACCAAACCCTATCGTAGAAGTCCCCCAGTAATGAAAGCGATGCATGATAGAGTAGATGAATTACTTGCGAAGGGTTATATTCAGCCTTCGAATAGTGCTTGGGCATGTTCGCCGGTAATGGTACCGAAGAAAAATAATACCTGGCGCATGTGCATCGATTACCGGCCATTAAATAAAGTCACGAAAAAATCTGCTTATCCGTTACCGATCATGCATCGTATTTTGTCAAGTCTGCAGGGTGCTAAAGTAATTTCAGTACTTGATGTCAGTGATGCCTTTCATCATGTTTTAGTTGAGCCAAATAGCCGTCAATATACAGCATTTTGCGTAGATGGCCGAGGTTTATTTGAATGGATCCGGATGCCGTTTGGTCTTACAAATGCCCCCAGTACTTATCAAGAAGTCTCGGATACGGTACGACGAGAAATTGTTGATTCGTTAAAAACACGATTTTCTCACATCGAAGCTGAAAATAAAATTTTTGCTTATCTCGACGACTGGATAATTATCAGCGATGACTTAAAAGAACACAAAATCCTTCTTCAAGCTGTCTTTGAAAGCTTCCGCAAGGCTGGAATAAAGATGAATGAAGAAAAAAGTCATTTTGGGTGCTCTGAAGTTCATTTCCTGGGCTTTATCATCAATGAAAAGGGCTTGAAACCCGATCCAGCTCGATTAGAACCGATCGCAGATTATAAACGACCCACTAACCGTAAGGAACTGCGAAGATTTAATGGATTAGTTAACTGGTACCATAAACATCTTAAAAATGTCGCACAAGTCCAAGGTCCTTTGAACAAGCTGACCAGTACTCGAGTTCCTTGGGAATGGACAGACGTTGAAGAGAAAGCTTTTGTTGAAACGAAAGAAGCTCTGTTAAAAGCTGCAACATTGTCATTACCTCACCCAGATTTACCATATCGTTTATATACCGATGCTAGCAACACTGGATTAGGTTCGGTTTTAACACAGTATGATCCAGAACTTGATCGAGAAAATTTAATTATCTGTCTGAGTCGACCTTTAAATAAAGCAGAAATGAATTACACGACAACAGAGAAAGAATGTCTTGCTGTCGTGTGGTCCTTACGGAAATTACGCGGTTATATCGAGGGTTTACCAGTCACGGTTTATACCGATCATTCTGCATTAAAATGGCTTCACTCGCTAAAAGATCCTGCAGGTAGATTAGCTAGGTGGGCTATTGACATTTCCGCTTACGATATCGAAGTTGTTCATTATCGGGGTACGCAGAATGAAGCTCCAGACGCGCTTTCACGTCGATATGAAGAACCAGAGACTGCCAATTTACTCGTTTCAGATCCTAATTCTCCATCGCTGTGCGTAATTGCGCAAAATTCTGCTTGGTATGATGAGAAAGTCCGCGTTGTTCAAAAATATCCGGATAATTATCGAGAGTGGAAATATGAGAACGATAAATTGTATTTTTACCGTCCACTAGCTGTCAAGGAAATACTCGGTGAATTAAATCCTTGGAAAATTGTCTTAACTGAGCCAGAAATTCGTCCAGCTATCGAAAAAGCCCACTGTGAAGCCCAATCAGGCCATCTTGGGATCGATAAAACTTATCAACGGATAAGAGATAATTTTTACTGGCCAGGAATGTTCAAAGATGTTGCATCTTACGTCTCAGCTTGTGAGACTTGTATAATGACCAAAAGTGACCAGACAAAACCGCAAGGATATATCGGCACGAGACCACCAACTCAACCTTGGTCCATTATCTCGATTGACACCATCGGCCCATATACTCGTTCAACTATGGGGAACCAATATGCTCTCGTTATCGAAGACTTGTACACTCGCTATCTCGAAATTTTTCCGCTGAAACAACAATCGGGTAAAATTATAAAACATCACCTGACGGCTGTCTTTAATCATTGGGGCCCTCCTTGTCAAATTATCTCTGATAATGGCAAAGAATTCATAAATAAAGACATAATTAATTTAATTAGTCAATTTAACATAAAATTCACACCAACCCCTATCGGTCACCCCTGTGCAAATCCGGTTGAACGCTGTAATCGCACAATTAAACCTATGATTGTCGCGTTTACGAGTCAAAATCAAAAAGATTGGGATGAACATCTCGATGATTTAAAATTCGCGTACAATACCTCGGTACACACTGCCTTAGGAGTGTCACCATTTTATTTAAATCACGGACGTGACGCACGACTAATTAACGATACCGATCCTCTCGAAAATCTAGACGTATCTGACGTTACCGTTTGGCAAGCCCGAATGGACCGTGCGATCGAATTAAGACATTTTGTTGAGCAAAATATGTTGAAAGCTCGGGAACGTACGCGTAAACAAAATAAACAAAAATTTTCTGATACTCCAATAGATTTAAAAGTCGGTGATGAAGTTTACTACTTAAATAAAAAATTGAGTAAAAAAGTAGATGGTTACAGTGCTAAATTAGCACCAAAATATTCGGGACCAGCCATTGTATCTAAAATTTTAAGTCCTTTAGTAGTTAAATTACAAGATAATGCCGGTAACGATATTGGCACATATTATTACAATGACTTAAAAATTCCTAGACGGTCTCGAAGACGCAACTGATTAATATCGATATATTTCAGATCATTCATCATGAGAGTAAAATTATTTGGCGACTCAGATACCGAGGCCTCACTCCATGAGTCTGGGGATGAAGTATCTGATGTTGAAACATCATCAACTCATCCAGTTACACCACCATCTGCTTCATTATCACTCTCATCAAATACCACATCAGAGTTGTCGCATATTACTGACACAACACCGTCAATTTCGTCACCGGCCACACCAGTGATAACAACAACCGTTGCATCATCATCAGCATGGTCTACTGGGCTAGTATCATCAGCTGAGTCCGGAACTTCTTTGCCACCATGGCAAACAACAACTGGTATCGAGTTTGGTCGGCCATCATCTGTATTATATGTACCGAGTACTACTACTCCTACGTCAGCAATGATTGAGACACTTACTAAATTCATGAAAGATGAATTGAGTAAATTACATGCTCGTATTGACCGTGCCACCAGTCAACGTCCTACGGTCACGCCAACATCATCTGGGATATCAAGATTCGATACCCAGTGGATGGAGCGTATCGACGAGAGACTCGAAGATCTGCAAATAGTAGTCCAAACTAACACTGAGCAAGTGGCAGAACTCAAAACACAGTTGGAGTCTCTAAAAGTACCTCCAACTGCTCCAGAATTAAATACCACCATGCATCTTACTGCTCAGCTTCAACAGTTATCGGAGCAAGTTCAGAAAAGTCAGCAGATGATCTCTGAAATTAAGCTGCCAAGTCCAGATGTATTCATGCAGAAGCTTCAAGCCGTTACTGTACCAACATCACCAATTACTAAAACAATCAGTTGCCAATCAACACAAACACCGGCTATACCATCTACTTCAGCCAAAGTGGAATATGATATGGGTACCACTCCAAATAACAAATCAGTTTTACCGTTACTGGCCCAACAATCGTCAGCGTGTGGTCCAAATCCTGGAATTAAAATCCGTGAGGGCGCATATCAACGTCCATCACCAGAAAATGCCAGATTTCCACCATCATCACTGCTTGCCCGGAGAATGGCCCGCCAAGAGTTGCCTGAGAAAGAAGTAACGACACTGAGAGCTTCTGGTGCTATTCCTAAGGACATTAAGACCAAGATCCAAATGGTAACGTTCGCCAATTCGTTACCGTATTCGCAGACCACTCCGGCTCCAAGATATGAAGTTTCACTGCCACCAAAAGAGGCATACAAGCAATTCTTGTCTGGCTTAAATTCTATTCCATCATCGAACTCTACAGCAGCTGCTACGGATACATCACAACAGGTTGTAATTCACAACGGTATCCACTTCATGGATTTTGCGACCTTCTGCAAGGCTATTGAGAAAATCTGCGTCACCGTCAAGCCTCGCGTATGCCACACCGAGCTCAGAGAGTCATGGACACAAACGGTAACGACGCAAGCTCAGTCGTTATACATTACGAACGCGTGTCAAAATTGTCGGCAACGGGATCACAAAATTTCCGAATGTCGGTTACCATGGCGGCCTGACATGTGTCATGTGTGTTACCAGGACCAAGTTACAACGGCAACGTGTTTCCGTCCACATGACAAACAATACAAAGACTATCTACGGGGACGTTGTCAAGGCTGCGGCATTCCAACCCAACTATTTGACCCACATTGTAATTCCTGCAACCGCCGATACCCGGGCTACAAGGATTGGATCGCAGCGAAATATAGTCCAGAGGAAATCGCACAGTTTCATCGAAGTCATCTACGAGCTGTAAAGAAGACCGATTAAAATGATTTATTCTACTACGTTACCGATTTAGATTGTAAATCTAAATAAAACACATACACTTAATCATATTCATCTCATTGATTCATTTTATTATTGTTGCCAATTGTAATAATTTTCAATTACAGCTCCGAGTCCTGTAGCAGTTGGCAGCAGAAAAATTATCATTCTTTTTGTTACAGCCCAGAGGCCGTGGAACATAAATATTTAAAATTATGTTATTATTTACATTTATTTTAAACTAAAAAAATTTATTTTTAAATTCTATTTTTTTTTTGTTTTGTTTATAAGTTAGAAAGATTGCAGATCCAGGTCGAAGTCCCAGGATCGAAGTAGGCTTGAGATTAGGGGGACTGGGCTGGGAAATTTGGTCATAATACCCCTAACGGCTGCGATCTTTTCTTTCTCAACCTGGCAATTTACTTGCAATACTGGTAATTGACCAGCAATGTTCTTTAACTGGCAATTGACCAGCAATGTTTCTTTTAATCTGGCAGTATTCCTGCAATTAAAATTTTCTTTTACTGGCAAGTTACTTGCAATTTTGGGCGATCTATTCGCACCACTGTAAATAATCTAATGTAAATAATTTTTTTTTTTTTCATTATTGTCGGACAACCTAGACGGAAATCCAAAAGGGTAACCTTGGCTTGGTGGGGGGGATTGAGACAATGTGAATTGTCTTCATCGCCTTCAGCCTTGCGGTTCCCGCTTTTTTCCGTCTCGTTGCCGTCTAATGTCACATGTCATAGTGCCATGGTCACATGACAACTCGTCACGTCGACGTATGCCGGTTAGTAAGAGGTGGGGACAGTCAGGAGGCGAGCCCTATGCCCAAAAATTATCCGTCACCACTTCGATTCTGGATCCGTTAACGTTTAGACGTTTTCTATTATTTAGTATCAATTATTATACTTGCGATACTCACATAATTTGTATTCTGTATTTTCTGGCAATTAACTTGCAAAATAGTATCTTTTATATTGTTTATTAGTTCTTAGTTATAATTAAACTTTAAGTATATAAAATATTATACGTTACCGGCGACCTATTCGCGGTAATATTATTAAATTAAATAATAAAATCAGTGTGATAAGGATTCATTCCACGTGCTCACTACTGTGTATCTTGCGTGCCAGCCAGGACCACGATTATTCTGTATTCTGCGTGAACTCTTATTGTAAGTAATTGAATTTATTATAATTGGCAATAAACTTGCACATTGTCCTAATAATTTCCTTATTGTATTCATCACCTTATTCTATCCCTATTTTACTATACTGGTGAGATTATTTAATACGATAAATTACTATTAATTAAGTTAGAAATAATAAGTAAGTTAGTTGTAAGAAAGCAGCATAAAAATTATCAGCCGTGAGGTAAGTTGATGAGTTTTTTTTTATACGTTGCCGAGTTTGAATAAGTGCGGGTCTTTGCTTTGCAAGAACCCCAGCCCACTGCTCTGTCCAGCATAAAAATAAAATTTGTTAGAGGCCAGCCTAAGCCAGGGTTCAACCCGCGAATTCTGGTGGCTGCTGGTGAAAATCGCGAAGACAATAAGCGATTTGTCTCAATATATATATATATATATATATATATATATATATATATATATATATATATATATATATATATATATATATATATATATATATATATATATATATATATATATATATATACATATATATATATATATATATATATATATATATTTGCGTGAATTTTGTGTGAATGCGAATTTTGTGTGCATGTGAATGTTTGTGTGCATGTGAATGTTTGTGTGAATGTGAATTTTTTGGGTGCATCTGAATGTTTGTGTATGTGATTTTTTGTTTATGATTTTTTATTTGCGTGAATTTTGTGTGAATGTGTATGTTTGTGTGAATTTTGTGTGAATGTAAATTTTTGTTAATGTTTTTCCTTTTCCTTTTCCTTTTTGAACAATATATTTTTTTGGTTTTTTTTTTGGTTTTCTTTTTTTTTGGCTGGTTTTTTGTAGGCTTGGCTTTTTTTCGACGCGAAAAAAAAAAAAAAAAAAAAGTGGACGCTACACGGACACTAAACTTTGTCGTCCCAGATGCGTTTTGGGCAAAACACCTCAGCATCAACAATATTTTTGATATATTAAAATCCCAAATTGAGGCTATTGTTTTTGGAGGCGGGCGCCTACAAGGCCAGATATTCATTGTTCGCAATATTGCAAAGGAATTGGTAATGGTTCCGTTGCACCAATACTGGTACTTCAGGATACCTGAAGTACCAGATGACTCTGTCATCCGTAACCATTATCTTGTTAATCCTACTTTGGATTTTCTTCTTCTAAAATTCATTAATGATCTCATTTTGGAATTTCCTAATTTGAGATCCACTTTCAACATTCCTCGCAATAACGATCAGTTTCCTCCGGAAACAATCGATTTGATTGATGACTAAGTCAGGTAATTTATTGTTATTCTCAAATAAATTATTCAAATGCTAATAATTATATGTTATTTTATCACTAGCTTCTCATTCACACATTCTGGCATACGGGGGCTTCAATCATCACACTCATACATACATAAAATCAATAATCCCATACATAAAATCAATAATCCATACTCAAAATCAATCACTCATACATAAAATCGAGAACTCACACATAAAATCAATAACCCATCCATACAAACTTATACTCCAGTAAACCGCAATGCTTATGATTGTTTTTATATTCAATTTTTTGTAATTTTTTTCCGATTTTTTATATTCAATTTTTTGAAATGTTTCCCCGATTTATTGTCTTTTACTTTTGTAATTTCTTTCCGATTTTTATTACTAATTTGTTTAATTGTATCTTTTGTAAAATTTTTTCTACTATTGTATTTGGTCATTAAGTTATTACAAAAAGATTGTGACGTATTATTTGAGTTAATTATAATATTTGAACTTTGATAATTAAAAAAAATTTAACAAAACAATGAAAAAAATCTCAAAAAAAATCGAAGAAAAAAAAAAATTGAAACTTTTTTTTTGTGTTCTAAATTTTGTTTTTGACATTTTTTGGAAATTTTTTATTTTTTTTTGTCATTTCCTTGCATTTGCTGAGTCACCAACGCAAAAATTTGAGAAAAGTCGAAAAAAAAAATTTTTTCATTTTGGTTATGATTACACAATTAAAGGAACAAAACTTGCTCCTTTAATTGTTTAGCAAAAATTTGATCGATGATTCCCAAGAATCGGTTCGATGGATCAATTTAAAAATTTACAGGGGTCTTAGGGGTACATTAAGCTAAAAAAGTCCCTGGCAACATCATATTTTTTATCGATATTTGCAGAGTAGCGGTTGATTTACTAAAAAACCAAAAAAAGTCATTTTTTTGTCCTTACTTCTAATGGATGTTAAAAATAAAAAAAATTTTTTTTTTTTCAAAAAATGATGACAGGGTCTTGTAGAGAATTTATTCCAGTTTTTAACGCCGCCCTTTAACTTTCTGTGCGATTATTGGTACTTGAAATATCGTTGATCAAAGCCGAAAGGATCATTTTCTGTTTGAAGGCTGATATCTCTGCGACAAATCGTCCTACGAGGTTAAAAAAAAAAACCGAATTGAAGCTGAATAAATTTGCTAAACGATCTATGTATTCGTTTAGTTGAAAGAATTCTTTCGCGGTCCGTGGGCTCTTCGGAAAAAAAAAAAAATTTTTTAATTTTTTGTCTCGCGGTATTTCTCATGTTTGCGCAATAACCGGAGCTTTTAAAAAATTTTGAAAAAAATGCACCAAATCTAGAGATTTCAAGCTGTAAAATGTTTTTTTTTTAAATCTCGATACGATCATTTTTCACCAAGTTACAGCCTTCCAAAAATCACTAAAAAATTTATAAAATTTTTCTGCTCCTTTAATTTTTTGCATTAGTGTACATTAAACTAATTGATAATTATATCTATAGTTTTTTTTATTAAAAAAATATGAAAAATTACTAATTAACTGGAAAGGTATTTTAAAATAATTACGAATAACACGAGTTGGTATGAGAGAGCATATGTTTATTGTATATTCAGAGTTCCACACATAAAAATCCGAATTCGTTGGATTTACCACCCAGATACATCAAAAAAAGTTGCCTCTTCATGGCTAGTAAACATAGTTTTTTAAGCTCTTCAGGTTTGGCTTCATAAAACTTCGCCGTTCATGGTGGTAAGAAAACGTTAAAATCCTCACGGATTCTTGCAATAATGCGAGGACCATATTTCGTATAGATCATCTTAAGTTCTGAAACTTCGAATTTTTCGTTAACCGGAAGATCTGCAAATCTGTGTGTTGGTAGAAAATCCTCCAACGGGTTAACCAAATTTATTTCAGTGAGATCCATTGTTCTGAAATTAAATTTATTAATGAATAATAATTGTAATTAGTTAATCATTGATAAAGACAACCTTTGAGGTTATACATACCTTATACTTGTTGAATATGATTCTTTTTTCAGGTTATACACTGAATTATGATGTCTAGGTTATGATTTTTTTTAGCTAAATCACGCAGATTTGACTTATACGATTTTTTTCAAGATTCTGTTGAGCTCTGGGAAAAAGAGCTCGTTTATATGTGCTCATCCCCTCCACCATTAATTTGCCCTGATTGGTGTTCTTATTTACCCCCACCACACCCTCATCGATGTTGACTAGCCGATGCAAGTCTGAACCTGCACGATGCCGTCACAAAGAACATTCTAGAATGACGCGAAACTCAAAATTTTAAGTCAACTGCGCAGTTAAAACCGGTTTTAATTGCGTCGTAACAAAACTTCCGGGAATGTGACGTCAGCAAACAGGTTTCGACTTGTCGTTCTATAAATAGATTTCCGAGAATGTGACGTCGTAGAACAGGTTTAAACCTGTTATTCTATAAATAGAATATGACGTCGTTATACAAGCTTGAACCTGTTATGCTATAAATAAAATACCAAGAATATGACGTCATTGAATTGCGTCGTAATAAAATTATTGTAAACATACAGCGAGTGTGTGTTTACGATACGCTTAGCATGGACACGAACCATGTCGATAAAACAGTATGGACACAAACCATATCAATAAAATTTAGCATGGACATAAACCATGTCGATAACGCTTAGCATGGACACGAATCATGTCGATATCCAATGGTAATATCGATAAAAACTGATCGACTCAGCAGTCGGTGCGATACAACAAAATGACCGTAAATGTGCACAAAATGGTCGCGGATAAGCACGAAATGGCCGTAAATAAGCACAAAAAGGCCAAAAATATCGATAAAACAGGACATACCGACCACGGCGGTACCGACCGCCAGTAAAACAGTCGGTAAAAAAGAGCGAACAACTGGTAAAACAGGGTGAACAGTCGGTATCTGCTCGGTCAGTACGGCAGGTACCTACAAGTGCTGCTGTCCCAGAACTCTCCTTATATCACTACTGTTATTGTTTTCACCCCGATTTGCGAAAATCGAAATTTCATTAGATGTCGACGTTTCGAGGTCCTAGGAAGCTATTCTGACTATCTTCAGAATGATGTCCGAATGTCTGTATGTGTGTGTGTGTGTGTGTGTCTGTGTGTGTGTGTGTGTGTGTGTGTGTGTGTGTGTGTGTGTGTGTGTGTGTGTGTGTGTGTGTGTGTGTGTGTGTATGTATGTGTGTGACCGGCTTATAACTTTTTAACTAATGAACCGATTTGGATGGTTAAGGCGGCAATCGAAAGAGCTTGTTGGCCATCAACTTTTCTGAAAATTTTAGATTATTTGATCAAGTAGATTCGAAAATATTGGCGAATTACAAAAAAAAAATTTTTTTTTTAAGTTTTTTATTGATTTCTCAGGAACGACTCGAACGATCGACTTCAAAATCTAATCAGCTCTAGAACTCAACAAAACACGTCGATTGCCGCCTCAACCATCGAAATCGGTCGATTCGTTCGTGAGATATCGTGGGAGAAAGAAATGCTAAAAACGGTTTTTTTCGAAAAGAAAGGGATACAATAGTATTTTGGAGCTCGAAGAGCTCGAAAACGTACTCACAACAATATTTTTGAGCTCAAGGAGCTCGAAAACAGCGGGAAGTTTTGGGGCTGGCCCGCAGGGTCAACCGATAGACAGATTTGTTTTATTCCTTTTATTTTTAATTTTTGAATGTGCTTCAACAAAGTAAAATAAGTGCAAGTGAGTGCGCTAAATATTTTTAAGAATTGAGTGTTAAAAAAGTTTTTTAAACAATTTTTCATAATTCGAAATTTACAATTATTTCTGTTAGTATTAAAAAAAAAAAAAAATTTATTGTTAGTATTTAGAAAAGTAGTAAAGAAAAAAAAAAAAGATTTACAACTGACTTATTTTTTTTTGGATAAAAATGATTTTTGATAGATTATTGATTGAAACTGAACCATAATTCAAAAATATGCAAAATAGCCATCAAAACTTCAAAACATATTTATATCGATACAACATGATCCTGAAGTTATTATTATTATTATTTTTTTTTATTTAATTGGCCATGAAGTCGAGGCTTCTTGCGGCCATCCCTTAGTACAATATAATATAACAATAATATAGTATACATACGAGTAAAAATAATTACATTATTAAATAATTTAATATAACAATATCAAGTTAACAGACACTTAGTAATTTTTGGATTGTTATTTGATCAAATCAATTTCAAAAAACCAAAAACAAAAAATATTCACATGTAGAAAACTTAAAAAACTACAAGTCCAATTTTTTAAAATATTTTTTTTTTATAATTTTATTGTTTAAAAAAAAATCAAAAAATTATTAGATGTCAGCTAACTTCAATATCATCGATATAACTCGACATCAAAAAGAACAAAAGAATTTACATGCAATAATAAACAAAAGATAGCTGTTAATTTCAAGTAATTCGTTTGAAAATCAATGATTCATAATAAATTTTACTTACTATACGTCGCAAAAACTGAAAAATTATTCAATTCTTTTTTTTTTTTTTTGGTTCAATGGTTTTCTTTGGGAATTCCCTTTGTATTTTTTTATGAGACCAATAAAATTTTAATTACTAATAACTTTTACGTATGCGATTACAAAAAAAAAATGTTTATTTAATTAAAAAAGAACAAAACTTTTATTTATTATAATAAAATATAACCACCGATAATATCAATAATATTTCATACATAATAAAGACGCACACAAAAATATTACTTTGAAAAGCACAAAGAGAACCTTAAGTTGTAAATGGCGGTCTGTACACGCTCGTAGTGCTCGTACTAGTGTAGCTCAGCGTAACTTCTCTCGAAACACGAGATCACGACTGAGTCAAAAAGCGGGAAGCATTATGATTGGATATCCCGTAAGCGACATAGCTATCCCTTTCACCGTTATAACTTAATATTCGAATGTATAACCCAACTATAGTTTTACTGTAGTTGTTAGTAAGACATACGTATATATGAGTATACGCTTACACACTTACGTAGTTCGTAGCTTACGTTCGTAGCGTACTTACAAAAAAATCGATAATTAATTTTAATTATAAAAATATGGGGGATTTTAAATTTAAAAATTACAGACTTTAAAATACTGAATAAAAAAAATGATGTTTTCATTCCAATATATTAATAACATGTATTTACAAAGTAATGTAAATGAAAACCTTCTGTGTGCAACTAATTATCCTTTCGGGTATTTTTGAACAAATGTAAAATTTTCGGATGAGTCTTGTAACTTGACTTCAAGTATTATTCATACAGATTTGATTTTAAGTTGAATGTCTTTACCGTGTATCAATTCTAAACATTGAATGTATATGCTGCTTTTACCCTGCTTAAAAAATCCGATAGATTCTTATAGCTGTATGTATAAGGCCCTATACTTAACTATAGCACTTCTCATATAACTCATTCATTCTTATCAAATCTCTAAGTAGTCCAAAATTTCCTTACCAAAACTTATAAAATGTTCCTCACGAAATTTCATAATACAATATGATGCTTATTTTATATATATATATATATATATATATATATATATATATATATATATTTAAGGAGGTATTTTCTGAGTGAATAAACCTCACTGATACCTTTAAATTTTACAATTTTTGTGAAAAAAAAATATTATTCAGATTTTTTGAGAATTGTATAACTCCTGAATATTTCTTATTGATTCTTTTCAAAAATATACCATGCTTATGAACATTTTCCAGCATTTTAGTCATAGAACTCCCTAGATTGAAAATCTTATTAATTCATATAAGATAATATCAAAATATTCCTCATAAAAAACAAAAATTTTTATGAATCCATCCACGTCTAAACATTATATAAATATTTTATAATAATTTATATGAAATCACATCGTAGATTAAACATATTGAAACTCATAAAATATATAAATGTCTAATTTAGATAAATTATTTTGAGAGATTTTACAAGTCAATCCAGTCTAAAATTTCTTTACCAAAACTTATAAAATGTTCCTCACGAAATTTCTTAATAAAATATGATGCTTATTTTATATATATATTTAATGAAGTATTTTTTGAGTGAATAAACCTCACTGGAACCTATAAATTTTACAATTTTTGTGAAAAAAAAAATATTATTCAGATTTTTTGAGAATTGTATAACTCCTGAATATTTCATATTGATTCTTTTCAAAAATATACCATGCTTATGAACATACATACTTTAGACATACGTCTAAACATTACATAAATATTTTATAATAATTTATATGAAATCACATCGTAGATTAAACATATTGAAATTCATAAAATATATAATTGTCTAATTTAGATAAATTATTTTGAGAGATTTTACAAGTTAATCGAACCAAAAACTTCCTCATCAAAACTTATAAAAATTTTACGAGAAAACATATAGTATTTGACCACTTAATTCCTCATGTAGTCTTATCAAATATAAAAGCAATACCTGTTCAAGATTTTCTTATAAAATATGTTACTTATTTTATAATTTTAAATGAGTTTTCTTCTGATTAAATAAAGCTCATTAAAACTTATAGATTCCACAATTTTCATATAAAAAAAATTCCATTGAGATTTTTTGAGCATTATGTTTGAAGAGTTTTCCTCATTGATTCTCATCAAATATATTTTAACCTCATAGATATTTCACGGCATTTTAGTCATTGAATCTTATAAATAAAAAAATCTCATTTATTCTTATAAAATAATTATACAATATTCCTCATAAAAAAGTATTTAGATTATTTACTGATAACGTCTCATAAAAAGTCGTATAAGAAATTTTTGAAGTCTCATTCACATTTTTGAAACTCATAGATTCTGATGGAAATTTTTCAATATTTTATCAGAAGTCATGAGACCTTTTCCACAGAGAAGGATCAACAATTTTGTAAACTTTACCGACAATAATTCTTCGGGAATGGAATGACTTACAAATAAGGTCCTATAACATTCTTACATCAGCCATATTTCCTCCGAAAAAGTCAGTGTAACCTTAATATAACGAGCCTCAATATAACGAATTCCTCGATTTAACGAATTTTTCAAAATCCCCCAGAACTGCCCATAAGGACCTATGCAAAATATACCTTTACATTACGAACATATTTTTTAAACAACCTCACTATAACGAAAGTTCAATCATTGCAGAATATAGATAGAAACTATTATTGACCTTTATATAACGAATTTTCCAGCCTATAACCTCTACGTAAGGTATCTTACAAATTATCTCCACTTAATTTCACAATAACTTATGTCTTAATGAGTGCTGACACGTTTAATTCTTCATGAGACAGTCATTGCTGTTTGATGGAATTGAATGAAAACGCTGCAATAACTAACATTGGCAAGCAGACAACAATTTATGACTTTTTTTCGAGTAAAGAAACGAAAAATGGAGATTAAGCTATCATTATTCCTTTAATCATGTTGTTAATTTCCTACGCTTACATTCTATGTTTATATTCTATGCTTATACATTGATAACAATTTTTATTTTGACCAGAAACTAATTTAAATGTTTTCAAATAAATAATTCTGTGTTTTGATATAAATGAGTTGTGGAATTAGTGGAAATTTGTTTACCTTGTTCTAACGATTTGAGTTTAATATAACCTTTATATAACAAGCCTTGCTATTACGAATAACTCGATATAACGAATAATTTCTATTCCCCTTTAGTTTCGTTATATCAAGGTTGCATTATAATACTAAAATTGGCTGTCAATCCAACTCTGACCTTGAGTAAATCTCGCAAAATTCAATGTATCGAAAAATGATAAGAGACTTTTTTTGTAAAGCGTACAATTTTCAACAGTATTATAAACTGATTTTTCTGATGGACAGATTCTCTGGTGAGTGATGAAATTTCAAATTAAAAAAAAAGTGTTTCCTGTTTAATTTAAACGATAAATAGAAAATTGAGATGCGTCAGTGGTTAATTCTAATATTAAGAGCTCAAACTTTTACACTTTTTTTTTCGTCATTCCCAAAAATATTTTTGATATAAAGAAAAAAAATTAGTCGTCTTTTTGTTAAACAGTCTAATATATATGGGTCATTCCATGTCAAATCGACAAATTTTTTATCTGACCCCCTTTGATTTCGCTGAAAATTTTCTATCTTTTTCTACCCCCCGAAAGTTATTTTCCAGAATTTTTTCAAATTTTTTTTCCCGACTCAAAAAAAGTTATGAATTTTTGAAAAAAACCGCTCTTTTATTTTTAAATTGCCAGAACTTTTTCAAAAATTGACCGTTTGGGAACTTTTTTTTTTCAAAATTTTTGTTTTTAAATGTAGCTTTCGAAAAAAAATATGAAAAAATTTTCAGAATCCCAGATATATGAAATATTCTAGTTTTTCAAAAAAAAAAACCGTAATTTTCTCAAAGTCCGACCGTTTTTTTTTTTTTTTTGCTCTAAAAATACTTCAACTAATTCTGCAATGATCCCCGTTAATCAAAAAATGTGACGACAATCACTTCTAATTTTTTTTCTTGATTATAAAAAAATTTTTGTTGAATTTTTGCTGATTTTATATAACTTTGTTATGAAATTTTTTTTATTTCCTCGTGAAACCTCAAAAGTTGGAAATAAAATTTTATTGGAGAATTTCAAGTGATTATCGTCCAAGAAATTGTTATTTTTTTCAAAAAAGTAAAAAAAAAGGACTTTTCATACTCTTAAAAAAATTCACCGTCTCTTAACATCTTTAAATAAATTAATAACATTTTTTTGTATGTGTTCAAATTATATCATCTTTTATTTAACATAATACTTGATTCTAAAATTCAACATTTTTATTATCTCTTTTTACTGAATGATTCCCTTCTTTTCTTCATCGTACTGTGATTTAAATATTTTTCTGAAGAAGAAAACATCTTAACTTGCACCATACAATCTTCTAATGGTTTATTGAAGTTGTCATATTTCAGTACCAAAAAAAAAAGTCCATAAGCGTAAAAAAATAACGTCAATGAGAAAAAAAAATTATTTTTTTTTTAAAAATAACAATTTCTTGGACGATAATCACTTGAAATTCTCCAATTAATTGTATTTTTCAACTTTGGAGGTTTCACGAGGAAATGAAAAAAATTTCATAACAAAGTTATATAAAATCAGCAAAAATTCAACAAAAATTTTTTTATAATCAAGAAAAAAAATTAGAAGTGATTGTCGTCACATTTTTTGATTAACGGGGATCATTGCAGAATTAGTTGAAGTATTTTTAGAGCAAAAAAAAAAAAAAAAAACGGTCGGACTTTGAGAAAATTACGGTTTTTTTTTGAAAAACTAGAATATTTCATATATCTGGGATTCTGAAAATTTTTTCATATTTTTTTTCGAAAGCTACATTTAAAAACAAAAATTTTGAAAAAAAAAAGTTCCCAAACGGTCAATTTGTGAAAAAGTTCTGGCAATTTAAAAATAAAAGAGCGGTTTTTTTCAAAAATTCATAACTTTTTTTGAGTCGGGAAAAAAAATTTGAAAAAATTCTGGAAAATAACTTTTGGGGGGTAGAAAAAGATAGAAAATTTTCACTGAAATCAAAGGGAGTCAGATAAAAAATTTGTCGATTTGACATGAAATGACCCATATATAGACCGGCAATATTAATTCAAATTCGGATAAAAATAAACCTGGTTTAAAAAACATGCCCTAAATCTGGCTAAGTTTACTTAGGACAGTTCAGTCAAAGACGCCTAATATCTCTACAAAAAAGTACTAAGATCGTGTCAACTTAAGTCTAGCATGTACTAATTTACACTGCAGTTTTCCGAGAAAATTCAATTTTCAATCAGATTTAGTTTTGATTTTCAATGATTTCATAATCTCTTTAATCTTCTAAGATAATCTTTAGTTCCACTTATTAGTTGATTTTGTAACTACACTCCTTTTTTTCCAATTTATAAATAAGAGAGGCGTCTATACTGAAGCTAGATTCAATTGTCTTTTTAACCTATGCATTTGCTGTAGTTATATCTTCCGTAAATGATTTCATAGTATCAGGTAAATAATTATAAATGCTCAATAATTATGCAAGCAAGTGAAAGTACATTATTTTCATCTAATCTGAAAGAAATGGTCTCACAATAAACTAAATTTTTTTTTTTTTGATTTAACATATTTTTTATCGATAAATTCATCATTTTTGTGTTTACTTACTGCTTTGATTTTTTGTCTAGTTGGAAATATTTGTAAGTACTACAATAAATAATCATGCAGTTTGTTCTCGTTCTATGGACTGGGAGAAAACCAGAATATTCTAGCATTATACCCGAGTCTGATCTAAAATGCTTTGATGGAGGCAAATTTAAAGCAAAATATGGAAACAAATGGTACACAGTTAAAATATTGCAAAAATCCGGTTAGTATATTATTGGTTATAATTAGATATTAGTTTCGTTGGACTGTAGTTAACAATAAATTTTATTGTGGCTCCAATGTTCAATTTTTTCGGCGATTTTAAGTTAGCAAACTACACTTATCCAAAAAATTAAAGGAACAATAAAATCGTATAGATTTTTTAGTGATTTTTGAAAGGCTGTATTTTCGTGAAAAATGATCGTATCGAAAAAATTAAAAAAGCAAATTGAAGCTTGAAATCTTTAGTTTGAAGATCTTCCAGCAAAATATTTTTTTGAGCCACGGTTTTTGCGGAATCATAAGAAAAAGGTCGAGACAAAATTTTTCTAAATTGTTTGGTTTTATTTTTTAAGTCTACGGGGCCGGGAAAAATTTTTTGAAGAACACGAATTCATGGCTCGTTTAGGAAATTTATTTAGCTACAATTTGCTTTTTTTCGTTTCTCTGGACGATAATTTGCTGCTGAGATATCAGCCTTCAAATAAAAAAGGATCCTTTTGTCATTGATTATTGATATTTCAGCAAGTAATGGTCACACAGGAATTCAAAGGGCAGTTTGATAAACTTGAATAAATTCCCTACACGCTCCATTTTCAATTTTTTCAAAAAAAATTTTTTTTTATCCTTGATATCCATTTGAAAAATCCACAAAAAATGGCCATTTTCTGGGTTTTTAGTCAACTCATCGCTTCTCTGCAAATATTGATGAAAAAAATAATGTTGCCAGGTGATTTTACAGCTTAATGTACCCCTAAAAACCCTCGAAATTTTCAGATTGATCCATTGAACCGTTTGTCCGGACCGATTGCTCAAAGTCTTACAAAACAATTAAAGGAACAAGTTTTGTTCCCTCATTTGTGTAATCATTACCAATATGAAAAAAATAATTTTTTTTTTATTTTCTTTCATTTTTGCGTTAGTTATTCAGTAAATGTAAGGTAAAGAGAAAAAAAAAAAAATTTTCCAAAAAACGAGACCAAACAAGAATTTTTCTACTTTTTTTTTTTAACGTTTTACTTGGGGGGTTATTTTTTTTTTTGTTTTTCGGAAAAAAAATTTTTTTTTTTCCTCTTTCCCTTAAATTTACTGGATAACTAACGCAAAAATGAAAGAAAATAAAAAAAAATTAATTTTTTCATTTTGGTAATGATTACAAACATTAAGGAACAAAACTTGTTCCTTTATTTGTTTTGTAAGACTTTAAGCAATCGGTCCGGACAAACCGTTCAATGGATCAATCTGAAAATTTCGAGGGTTTTTGGGGGTACATGAAGCTGTAAAATCACCTGCTAACATTATTTTTTTCATCAATATTTGCAGAGTAGCGATGAGTTGACAAAAAAACCCAAAAATGGCCATTTTTGTGGATTTTTCAAATGGATATCAAGGATAAAAAAAATTTTTTTTTTGAAAAAATTGAAAATGGAGCTTGTAGGGAATTTATTCAAGTTTATTAAACTGCCCTTTGAATTACTGTGTGACCATTACTTGCTGAGATATCAATAATCAAAGACAAAAGGATCCTTTTTTATTTGAAGGCTGATATCTCAGCAGCAAATTATCGTCCAGAGAAACGAAAAAAAGCAAATTGTAGCTAAATAAATTTCCTAAACGAGCCATGAATTCGTGTTTTTGAAAAAATTTTTCCCGGCCCCGTAGACTAAAAAATAAAACCAAACAATTTAGAAAAATTTTGTCTCGACCTTTTTCTTATGATTCCGCAAAAACCGTGGCTCAAAATATTTTGCTGGAAGATCTTTAAACTAGAGATTTCAAGCTTCAATTTGCTTTTTTAATTTTTTCGATACGATCATTTTTTACGAAAATACAGCCTTTAAAAAATCACTAAAAAATATATAAAGTTTTCTTGTTCCTTTAATTTTTTGGATAAGTGTATATAAGTACTATAAAAGTACAACTACATCGTTATGGTACTATATAAGTACCTAACGATGTAGTTGTTATGTTAATTGCAAAACTTTTCATATTGACCAATTGAAGTAAAAAATCTTCTTAATATTCTATTCCATGTCAATAATGGATTACACTCGTTCAACGGTCTTTATTTGCAATCTCGGACGATACATTCAATATAACGTCTGAAATATATATTTCCATCATACTTACACGGAATATTTAAATTCTTGCTCTGTTCTGTGGGAAGAAAGTGCCGCTGTTCTCTCATAAAAAAATGAGTGAAATATTTTGACGTTTGCATTAACCTTTTTCCAATACGATGGCAAAAATTTTAATTCCTCGCTTTCGGTTCGGGAATGAATTTTACATCTAGGATGTCCTGTTGTACTTCCCTCCCAAGGTGTTAAATATGCTATTTTTATTGACAGTAGCTTCTATTTTTGTCAGATTATTTAAAAATAGTACTTTCAAGTATCATTTTGCAGCCTAGGGTAATCTAGATAACTATTTCATAACCTTGTAAAGTTTTATATTCCTGAAAGCATTAGCTGAAATTTCGTAAGCTGTTGTGAAAAAAAAATAGTAATTTCAATATCTAGCAGTCATTTATAACTGTGCACAAACTTATTTCTTTTCTTACGTTTTACAGCTGATAAGGAATGGCTAGAATCATTGCTTGTGTTCACTGATGGATCGTTGTACCAGTCTATTCGGAATTTCGCTGATTTAAATATCAATTCGAAGTCAATTCTAACGTCAGTGCTACTACTGATCAGTGTACCAATCTTCAATTAAAGAACAGTGAAACTGAAAGTTTTGATTTTAAATCCGATGACAATGCTTATTCTGATGTAGTTGATGTCAGAGTATCTCAGGATGAAGTTTCAAAATCAAATCTCAATATCGATGTTGATCAATCGAAGGCTGTAGATCAGACTACTAGCGGAAAAATCCAGGAATTCAAAATAGTTAGCATGATTCATATAAAAATCACTTTTTTATACTTGTAACTGAATGTGTGTTCTTGTCTATATGGCTGTATGCCTGTCTCTCTTTGTCTGGATGTGTGTCTGACTATGTTATATATGTGTTTGTGTGTACGTGTGTGTGTGCGTTCTGCGTGTATGTATGTGGAAGATGGCTGTCCATTTTCGAAACACAGTAAGGGACAAATTTTTTAAAATCGATTTTTGAGTATTTTTTTTTTTAGTTATAGTGGAGTCTTGTGAATATGATTTAATTCATATTTCAAACATTTTTTTAACTTCCCGCTAAGAAAATTGTAAATTTTCAAAAATTCGGGAAGTTATTGGTTTCGGTCCGATTTACGAAAATCGAATTTCCATCAGATGTCGACGTTTCGAGGTCCTAGGAAGCTATTCTGACTAATTTCAAGATGATGTCCAAGTGTATGTATGTATGTATGTATGTATGTATGTAAATACCTGTATCTTTTGAACGGATGAACCGATTTTGAACTTTAAGGTGTCATTCGACACGGATTGTCAATATCTTGAAGCCGAGAGAAAATTGAGCTTGATCGGTAGGGCTCGTTCAGAGATATTCCAAAAATAAAATTTTTGCAAAAATGTTTTTTTCGGATAACTCTTAATGTGCTCGATGGATTAATTCCAAAATGGACTGGGCTCTAGAGCTTTATAAGCCGCGTCGAATGCCGCCTCAACCATCAAAATCGGTCAATTCGTTCGCGAGATATCGTGGGAGAAAGAAATGCTAAAAAATTGTTTTTTACAAAACAATGGCCTACAAAAGTATTTGCGAGCTCGAAGAGCTCGAAAATGTATTCACAATAATGTTTTCGAGCTCAACGAGCTCGAAAACAGCGGGAAGTTTTAGGGCTGGCCCACAGGGTCAACCGATAGACCGATTTTTTTTTCAGTTATTGTATTTGGAAATTGGGCAGCTGAAAAGTGGGGGAATAATTAGTTATATGTTTCAGAATCTAACATTTTTTGTTTTGTTAATTTCCCGCTATGAAAAATGAAAATTTTCAAAAATTCGTGAAGTTATTGTTTTCACCCCAATTTTTGAAAATGGTTACGTGCTTTAATATGTATAGAGAGACTACTCCTGGCAAATTATCTCCAACGAAAAATCCCTGGGCGAATAATCTCCTATATAAAACAACCAACTTCTGAGCTCGTCATTGCTTATTAAATTAAAAAAAAAGTGAATTGAAGAAATACTGACACGCACACACCTAGATGCACACACACACACACACACACACACACACACACAGATACACACACACGCACCCAGAACACACACACATACACATATACACACACAGAAACGCGCGCGTGGTCACAGAGATACAGACACACAGACAGTGATTGACAAATAGTAGATGATATATTTTAGGAATTTTAACGTCCGTTGCCTAATAAATCAAGGTATTTACTCTGTTTTGGAGTTTTAACCGTCGATGCATTTTTATTCTTATTTCTGTGCTCACTCAGAAAACTTAAAGCCGGGATTTCCGCTATCTCAAAGATATTACTTACTTTATAACAATAGAAGATTTTTATTAGTAATCTATTAATGAAAATTTTGGATAAACAGGTTCAATTTCTTGAAGGATCGAAGATATGGATAAAAGAAATTAAACTGAATAATATTGTTAACAATATTTCCAAGCCTAGTGACATGGTCCGGGAATTACTTAAATGCTTGAGTGGAAAACAAAATTTGATAAACATGTCTGCAACAGGCAACAGTGGTCATCAAGCTATTTCCTAAGATACATTGCTAGCAGTTGAAAGTAAATAAAACTTAAATAAGACCGTAAATGAGAAAATACATGTACGCGAGACATATCGATGAATTTGCATTGTTATATCAGGTCTTATCTGAAAACTTTTTCTTCAGTCATACCAGGCCTATATAACTATACATATTCTTTGATATGCTCTGATATGATCTGAAATGAAAATTAGTCATACCAGGTCTTATATGGACATGTCAGACCTAACATTGCGTGATCTGGGCTAATAGGCCCATCTGTAACTTTTTGATATGTCCTGATATGTCATATTTTGCCTGATATGGTCTGATATAGCCATATATATTTTATAATATGGCCTGATATAAAAATAAATTTGATCGGGGCCTATATAAACATAGTGGAAACTGTTCAATATAACTTATATTGATTTTTCAACAGATTTTGTGACCCAAAAATTTCCAGGTCAATTTAAAAATAAAGATTATATCCGCTGGGTAACAAAATATTGCAATCGTCTTCGTAGGACTGCAACCGAGAAAAAAAATACAGCAGTTAAAGTTCCTATGGATTAGAATTGCAATGAATATTCTTCCTGGTTCATTAAATTACGTTGTTACAAGTGATCATAGATTGTATAATGCAATTGATATTTATCATTTAACATCACTTTAAAATCATAATAAGTTTATGATACATTTTTTAATTTCATTTAAATAAAGTGATTTTCGATGGTTAAAAACCTTGAGTGTTTCAATACAAATCATTTATTTACTTTTATGCTTAAGTCGATAGTGAGTTTATGTTAAGACTTAAGAAATATGCTGAAATGTTGTATTTTGGCTGAAGTTAGATTTATGAAAATTCTGTAACATAGATCAAATTCTTACTTGTTTCAAGTTTATATAGTTTTAAGATTTATTTTAAATTGTATCTGATAGATCAGTGAAATAACCTGAAACTTTATTATTAAAGACTAGATTATTCAATTCGTTAAGTAATATTTAATCATATGTTGACCAAATGTCACAATAATTGGTGACATGTTTGCTTAGTGTCGTGATATTCGATCACTTGTCGACCTGAAGTCATAATATTAGGTGGCATGGTTACATAGTGTCAGATGTTAACTTGATGTTGACATATTGTTTAAGAAAAAGTTTAAGAAAAAGTGACTCAATTAAACAAATAATTGAATCTAATTTATACTTCGGAGTTAATTGTTTGTTTATTGTAAAATTTTTATTTCTAGCTTGTTAATTATTTCCTTTTGTCAGTTTAACCATTTTTCGTTCTTGTTAATAAATTGTTATCATATTTATTTCAATTTTTTATATTCTTTATTTCCATATTTTGTTATATTTAACGTTGTTTAAAACTTCGTATTGTTCATAATACGTTGAAGTATTGATTGTTTGTTTTTCTAAGGCACTGGTTTTTATTTTTTTTCCTCCACCCGTATTCGTGGATACGTCAACTACACGACAGGTAAATTCTTGCAAATTTTGCTATTGCGCTTTTTGTGAGAACGGTAGTATAGAATTTTTCAATTATTGAATATCAGAAATTGTTTTAAATAATATCAGATATGGCAGTAGAAAATCGCCGTGGTCCTGTTTACCGGCGATTGCTGAGGGAACTGCAAATTCCCGAAGACCATTTCCAGCTTGAAGATGAGTGTGTGCGGTGTTTGTTATGTACGACGGCATTGGTTACGTTCAAGAGATATGCTTTTGAGCGTCATCTCCAAACCACTAAACACCAAGCAGCCATTGAAAGACGAAATCAACCAGTTTTCCCGACTCCACAATACCTCACAAACTTGAGTAGTCGACAGTCTCCTTTTTTCAAAGATTTCACTGCCACGTGCATAAGATCTGACATTTGTTTTGACAAAATATGTCAAAAAGATTTTACTAGTTTTTTTAAAACTCACACAAAACATAAACTGCCGGATGCAACAACTATGAGCAAGACTTACGTGCCCATTGTATATAATGAAACATTAGCGAAAATACGAGAAGAAATAGGGGATAATCCTATTTGGGTATCAGTAGACGAAACGATTGACTCGAAACGTCGCTGTGTGTATCGAATATTATTATTGGTGCACTGTTTAAAGATAGAGTTTCAACTGGGCGACTTATTAAATGTGGAGAAGTTATGACAGCGAACGCTGAAAACATGGCAGCGTATGTGATTAGTAGCTTGAATCAGTTTTGGCCAGGAGGATTTGATCCTGAGAAAGTCCTTCTATATTTGACAGATGCAGCTCCGTATATAAAAGCTTCTGGAGGAATTTTGAAAGCAACATACCCAAAACTGGCCAACGTCACATGTTTGGCACACGCATGTCACAATATATCTGAAAAAGTAAGAGAGTGTCATGAAGAGGTCAACGATATCGTTGCTAGCGCTAAAGAAGTTTTTTCAAAATCTAAAATACGGACTGATTTCTTCAAAGATGCTCTTCCAAATGTTCCTCTACCTCCAAGACCAGTAACTACACGATGGGGCACATGGATTCAAGCTTGCCAATATTATTGTCTCCATTACGACGGAGTGAAAGAAGTTTTCATGGCACTTGAAGATAACAGTGAAGCTGTAAGAAGATTGCAGGAAAGTTTAGAAAGGCCAGAGAATCTCGCGGAATTTGAAGACATTGCTGCTAAATTTTCGTGCCTAGTTGTAACTATCAAGCAACTACAAAAAAAGGGATGCAGTTTAGCTCAAACGTGCGAAACGATTGCTGAATTAAAACAAGAAATTCAAGAAGATTCAGAAATTCTTCGAGATATCCGCGATAAAGTTGTCCAGGTTTTCGAGGATCACGAAGGATTTACAGAAATGATCAATATAAATAACTGTATAATCAATGGTGTAATGCAAAATTTACCGGAGAATTGGGTCGATGATGACGCTCTCTATATGAAATATGCACCATTGACATGCGCAGACGTAGAGAGATCATTTGGTATCTACAAAGCTTATTACAGGAACAACAGGCAAAGTATGAAATTTACCACGTGTCAGCACATTGTGATTAAGTATAATAAAGATATAGGAAGCGAAGACGAAGATATTGAAGCAGATTCGGATAAAGATGAGTAAAATTAACGTATAATTCATGAGGTCAAGAAATTAATCAAAAACTTGTAGGATAATTTAAATCAAATAAAATTTAAAAAAAAGAAATAATCTGATTGCAGTTATTTTTTATGTAACTTTAAATAACAGGCGCAAGTCAATACATGACTCTAAACTGCAACATTTGCATTGAAGGTCCAATGCCTTAAATCAACCAAAAAATACACTAGGTGTAAGAAGTTTCAACTTACACATTAAACAAATTAATGTGAGACACATGTCCGAAACTAGCGGGACAAATATCTGACACTCGTGCGACATGTCGAACGCTTGTCTCACACTTGTAAGACACGTGTCCGACAAATGTCCGACATTTGCAAAAAACTTGTCCGACACTTGTGAGACACATGTCCAACACATGTCCGACACTCACGAGACACTTGTAAGGCACACGTCCGACACTTGTAAGACACAAGCCCGACACATGTCTGATACAAACGATACACTTGTTAGACAATTGCGAGACACTGGTTAGACACTTGTCCGACACTTGTAAGACACTTGTGCGACACATTGCTGACACTTGCAAGACACTTGTGAGAAACATGTCCGACACTTGCAAGAAACCTGCAAGACACTTGTTAGACACATGCCAGACACTTGTGAGAAACATGTCCGACACTTGCAAAAAACCTGCAAGACACTTGTTAGACACATGGCCGACACTTGTGAGAAACATGTCCGACACTTGCAAGAAACCTGCAAGACACTTGTTAGACACATGGCTGACACTTGTAAAAGACGTTTGAAACACATGTCTGACACTCGCGGGACACATGTCCGATACTCGTTCGACACTTGTGAGACAAACGTCCAACACTTGTGAGACACGCAGCAGCCACATGCCCGACACTTGCAGGACACTTGTGAGACACTTGCAAGACACATGTCTGACACTTGTAAGACACATGTCTGACACTTGTAAGACACATGTCCGACACTTGTGAGACAGTCGTGAGACACATGGCAGACACATGTCCAACACTCGCATGGCACTTGTGAGACACTTGCTAGACACGTGTCTGACAATTGCGAGACACATGTCCAAAACTTACGAGACACCTAGCAAACTCTTGTCCAAAATTTGTGAGACATGGCTGACACTCGTAAGACACTTGTCCGACACTTAGATGACACTTGTCCCACACTTGTGAGACACATGTCCGACACTTTCATGCCACTTATAGGACACTTGCAAGACACTTGTTGGACACTTGTCCAACACTTGCGAGCCACATGTCCAAGACTCACGAGACACATGGCAGACTCTTGCCCAATAATTGCGAGACACAGCTGACACTTGTGAGACACTTGTCTGATACTTGTAAGACATATGGCCGAAACTTGTGAGACAGACGTCCAACACTTGTAAGACACGTGGCAGACACATGTCCGACACTTGCACGACACTTATGGGACACTTGCGAGACACATGTCCAAGACTCACGAGACACATGGCAGACTCTTGTCCAACATTTTTAAGACACGGCCGACACTTGTGAGACACTTGTTCGACACTTGTGAGACACTTGACCCAAACATGTGAATGAGACTGAAGCTAGCAGCCACATTTGAGCAGCCAAACTCGAATCCTCAGGGACGAAACTGATAATTCGGGGCCCGGGCGTAAATAGAACGAATTATCGCGAGATGGCGTTGGCGGTGTAGATGAGTGGACGATGGGATAAGACTCCATTGATGGTAGGCACAAAAACTTTAGGAAGATCACTAGCGCTACTCTACACTCAATGATTTAGGCAGCAGAGAAAGTATATGGATAGAAATATAGGAAGATACGAGTGCATGTAGGTGGAATCAGACAAATTTTAGATGATTAATGAATAAATAGACTAGATACAGAATACAATAGGAATTTTGAAAAATGCACATTTAAAAAATTTGAAAATAACACGTATATTTTTTACAGATATCATTTTTCAATTTATAAAACTATTTATTCATCATATTTTATTTGTCTGCTGCATGGTGAATACACACTCACGCAGGAATAATGGGGATATTTATGAGACCTATCAGTAAAATAAATTTAAAAAATAAATGAGTTATAATGACAAACTAATTCATGAAGATTAGCAATAACAACTTTCATAGAAACGATTATTGTCTTTACTCGGCACTATTTATAGTTACTGTTCCGCCGATTATGCGTACAGGATGTCTTCGGGACATATATAAGAAGTCCTGTCGTGAGTTTTATAATTTTCGGAGCATGCTACTGACCGGCAGATAAAAAAAACTCAGAAAAATCCGGATTTTTAAATTATTTGTTAGGTAAACAATTATTTATAATTATTGTTCCGCCGATTATGCATCCAAGATATCATTCGGGTATATATAAGAGTCCCTGGAGAAAGGTTAATAATTATCGGAGCATGCTACCAACAAGCAGATAAAAAAAACCAAGAAAAATCCGGATTTTTAATGTATTTGTTAGGTAAACAATTGTTTATAATTATTGTTCCGCCGATTATGCATACGAATTATCATTTAAACATATATTAGAGACCTTGTGGTGAGTTTCCAGATTTCCTGAGCATGCTACCGACAAGCAGATAAAAAAAACCAAAAAAAATCCGGATTTTTAATGTATTCCGTAGGTAAACAATTGTTTATAATTATTGTTCCGCCGATTATGCGAACGGGAAATCTTCAGGACATATATAAGAAGTCCCGTAGCGAGTTTCATAATTTTCGGAGCATGCTACCGACCGGCAGATAAAAAAAACTCAGAAAAATCCGGATTTTTTATGTATTTGTTAGGTAAACAATTGTTTACAATTATTGTTCCGCCGATTATGCGTACAGGATATCTTCCGGATATATAAGAGTCCCTGGAGCAAGTATCATAATTCTCAGAACATGCTACCGACAAGCAGATAAAAAAAACCAAGAAAAATCCGGATTTTTTATGTATTTGTTAGGTAAACAATTGTTTATAATTATTGTTCCGCCGATTATGCGTACGATATATCATTCGGGTATATATAAGAAGTCCTGTCGTGAGTTTTATAATTTTCGGAGCATGCTACTGACCGGCAGATAAAAAAAACTCAGAAAAATCCGGATTTTTAAATTATTTGTTAGGTAAACAATTATTTATAATTATTGTTCCGCCGATTATGCATCCAAGATATCATTCGGGTATATATAAGAGTCCCTGGAGAAAGGTTAATAATTATCGGAGCATGCTACCAACAAGCAGATAAAAAAAACCAAGAAAAATCCGGATTTTTAATGTATTTGTTAGGTAAACAATTGTTTATAATTATTGTTCCGCCGATTATGCATACGAATTATCATTTAAACATATATTAGAGACCTTGTGGTGAGTTTCCAGATTTCCTGAGCATGCTACCGACAAGCAGATAAAAAAAACCAAAAAAAATCCGGATTTTTAATGTATTCCGTAGGTAAACAATTGTTTATAATTATTGTTCCGCCGATTATGCGAACGGGAAATCTTCAGGACATATATAAGAAGTCCCGTAGCGAGTTTCATAATTTTCGGAGCATGCTACCGACCGGCAGATAAAAAAAACTCAGAAAAATCCGGATTTTTTATGTATTTGTTAGGTAAACAATTGTTTACAATTATTGTTCCGCCGATTATGCGTACAGGATATCTTCCGGATATATAAGAGTCCCTGGAGCAAGTATCATAATTCTCAGAACATGCTACCGACAAGCAGATAAAAAAAACCAAGAAAAATCCGGATTTTTTATGTATTTGTTAGGTAAACAATTGTTTATAATTATTGTTCCGCCGATTATGCGTACGATATATCATTCGGGTATATATAAGAGTCCCTGGAGCAAGTTTCATAATTTTCGGAGCATGCTACCGACCGGCAGATGAAAAAAACCAAGAAAAATCCGGATTTTTAATGTATTTGTTAGGTAAACAATTGTTTATAAATATTGTTTCGCTGATTATGCATACGGGGTATCTTTCGGACAAATATTGGAGACCCTGTAGCGAGTTTTATAATTTCCCGTGCATGCTACAGCTCAGCTGATAAAAAATCTCTAGGAATACTTTTGGAAGATGTTGAAAATGTATAATAACAATGAGTGAATTTTATTTAAGCACATTGCTGGCACTTTAGTTAACTTATTTTATGAAGCTATGTTTTTTTTTTTTTTACGCAATGCTTACAGTTGTAAACGCAATACTTCTTCACGAATTTCAATATATTGTAATTTCTAAGGTTAATAATAATACGTTATTTTTTTCTCTATTATTTAAACATTTTTTTTTATGTATTTCTAGATAACCTCCACAACCCTCCCTTCGTATCTAGATTTTATGTCTTCGGTTGAAAGTTAATGACGAAGATACTGGTGATGATGGATTTCCTAGTATTTTTGGTTTGCTGCAGCTAAACCTATGATTTAAAAATTGCGTATACTTATAACGGTTGTTACACATTTTAAGTTTCCAAGTTCATCATCAATCATTGAGACTCTTTTACCCTTTCATGATACCAACTATTTTGGGTTGTCGATATCTCTTAATTTGTGATGTTATATTACCAGTATTCTTCCGTTTTTTTTTAAATTAAATAATTTTGTTCCTGAAGCTTGCTACTTCAAATTATAGGATAACACCTATGCGTTCGCTTTCTGAGACCACATGATGTCTTTGAAACTGGCTTTTTGATTTTAGTTTCATTTATAATTTGTTTATTCAAGATTTTTCATATTTTGATATTATTTATATTATTAAGGGAATAATGAAAATTTTGTTTCAGCCATATCTGTTTCAGCCATATCACTCAAATCTCTTTTGGCTTTATCTTCACTTCTCACCTTGTGTAGTCGTTGAGAATCGACAACATCATTTAAATTTCCATTTCTAAGTTTTTCTTTATCACCAGCATCTAACAATTTATATTTTTTTTCCACAGCTGACATATTTTGTAAGTCAGCGGCACAGGCCTTACGTTTTTCACCTTTTAGAAATCGTGAATGACATTCATCAGGTAAATGTTTGATCTCTGAAGTACGAAAAACTTTTAAGATCTCGCTTTCTTGTAGCTTTGGATTGAATTCACAACTAAATCGAAAAGAAGTACAAGTTGAAAATTTACATTTAGCCACTGCTTGGAACTTTAGTACTCCTCTTCTGTTCATGTATCATTTATGCCACCGAAAAGATAGCACGCAAAACTTATTATGATTTTCGAAAATGCCATTCAATCCGTCTGTCCAACCATCGGATACATTATTATTACTCGTTAAATACTTTTGCCAAAATGAGGGTGGTATGTAAAATCCTGGATCTTCATATTTCCAGTGCTTCTTTAGATTTTTCGAAGCTTCATGTGAAAAATTTTCTGGAAGACCATTATTGCATTTCGTACCATATTTTTTACTTAGAATTTTTTCATTAAATTGAGAAGATTCATTGGGAACTTCATTTACAATCCTATCAATAGAATTAGAACCTTCATCAATGTAAGATGAAGAATGAAATGCAATTGGACTTGTTCTAAATGAGTCTTCTGATTTTTCAAAACTATCAGAAGTGCCAATTGTTTCATTTACTTCTGAAGATTTATTGGCAACGTCAGTAATTATGTCAATACAGTCAGAATCTCTAACAATGTACGCTGAAGAATTAAATGGATTAGGATTTGTTCTGGGTAAGTCTATTGAACCTTCCAAATCCGCTGAAGTATCTATTTTTCGATTGATTTTGGAAGATTCATTGATAACTTCATTAATTATCCTATCAGTCGTGTTAGAATCTTCATCAATGGAAAATGAAGGATTCATAAGAACTGGACTTGCTCTGAATGAATCTCTTTCTTTATTTAAATTCTCAGAGATGTCGGAAAATTCCTGTTGTACGCTATTTTTCTCTTGGAAAGAATTAGCGAAAAGAATATCGGCATTAATGTCTTTGTTGTAAAGTTTGTCTTTATTTTTACAATCATCGCTATTTTCTTTCATCATTTTATCACTGTCAGCTGGTAAAGTATCTATCGACTTTATGGAGTTGGTTAACGAAATTATATCGACAACACTGTCTATCTGTTTATCGATATAATTCAAGTTGTTTAGTGCATCGACACCGTCATAATTACCATCTACATCTCTCTGGTCATTTGCTATTTCGGGTTTGAAGTCATTTGAAATATTTAAATTACTTTCAGATGCTTCAATGGCAGAAGTATCTTCGATATTTGTAGAAATATTTAATGAACAATTATTGAAATCAGTTTCTTTATTTGTTTTTAGTTTTTCAAACTGCAAACGAACCAATATTTCTATTTCTTTGCGGTGATTTCGAAATCGAGCCCAGCACGTGCTAACATATTTTTGAATAGTTCTGGGGTCTTTACAACCAGAAAAAATTTTTTGCACTAATAAAAACCACATAGAATCCTTACGTCTACGGGACGCATTTCCAACATCTTTTAAGATAATATCAATGTCGGGGTTCTGTTGACTTATTGAAAAAGAAATGATAGAATCGACGATTTGTTGGTTTGTTATCATTGTGAAATTAAAATAAACAAAAAACTTTTACGTAAAAAGTAAAAAAAAGAGTAGTATAAAAAAATAAGCCAGTGCTTAAATGGATAGTATATAATTATTGAATTGATCACACTAAAAGTTTATAATGAACAACTGATAAATAATAGAATGTAATGATGAAATATGTTTAAATATGAAATTTAATAAAATGTTGGAGATACTCGTTTTGTTTTTTTTTCTATTATGTGCAGATAATATTTCCAATTTCATTGGGGAAGGAGAGAAGGAGTCTATTCCTAGTCCTTCAAGGAGGTGAGGAAGGAGTTCCTGTTCCCATCCCGTACCTGATCCCATTCCCATTGAAGGTCCATTCAATCAAGAGGAGGGTTACATTTTTGATTTTATTTATTTTGATTCGTTAAATAGAAAAATAGAGTCACGTACACTGATTTACTTCTTAGCAGAATATTTTATTTTTTTATTATTATCAATTCTTAGCTCAATTAATCAATAGACTATTTTTTTTATTTTTTTATTATCTTTGCGTTAGCCTACAGGGTTGTTTTTGGGCTATGGTGTTTTTTTCCCTGTAGGGTGATAGATAGGGTGTGTTGGGACCATAGCGGAATCGAACGAAGATTGTAAATAGTTTTAATTTCAATTAAGTTCGATTCTTCCAACACAAATTTTATCGGGACGATAATTTTATTGAGAAGGGGGTAGTGTGACGAATGTGAAACTGATCTTTTAAATATTTGAATAGCTAGAAAACAAATGCCTTTTCTCTTGTTTTATAGACGCGCGATTAAAGTCAGTCAGTCTTATTTTGACAGTTAAACAGCAAACATTATATCTCAATAAACTATATATTGCCCTTGCTCTCTTTTACTGCTGTTAATTGTGGTGTTATTATTTCTAATATAAGTGTGTTATCATTGTAGTGTATAAGTGATATTAATTTAAGATACCAATCACTACAATATTTTCACTGTAATTAGAGAAAAAAAAAACAGTCAAAGATTAGTACTATAGTAAGCTTACAATTTTTTTTTACAGTAAAATGTTGAAATGCATGTATCTCATGAACAGTGCACTTTAGCAATATAAGTGTCATGAGCAATTTTGTAGAGGACAAAATTTCTTAAAAGATTGGACCTATGTATTTTTTTTGTAAGATAAGCCGTTTGTTCACTATTAACAAAAATAAATGAAAAAAGTAAAAAATTGACTTTCGGAGCTGATACAATCGACATGGATCGAATTAGACCAAAACGGTTTCATACACTTTAAAAAGCAACAATTACTCTACAAATAAAAACTGGTTTCAAAACGATTGCTTAAAATCGGGTTAAGTTATAGTAATTTAAAAAAAAAAGTTATTTGATTTACATGCTTTTTAAATCGGAAAACTTTGATGCTCGATAGAAAGTATTTTAAATTAAAATTAAGAGCTGAAATTTTCACGGAATTTTTTTCTCAACATAAACAACAAAATTTTTTTGTGTCCGCTAAAAAAAAATGTTCGTTTCAAATGAAGCACCCTAATATATATATATATACATATAGCACTATAATATATATACATACATTAGGGTGATCCAAAAAATAACAAATTTTTTTTTTTCTCGCAAACAGGTTCCAAAGTTTCATATAGATAAAAAAAAAGCCTATGAAAATTAGTGCTCTTACTATTAACATTAAGAGGTTCCTTATCGCACTTTTCTATTTACCATAAGAATAACATGGAAAAAATTTTTTTTACGTCTTCTGATTTTTATAAGTAGCTAACGGTGCGTCATAGAAATAATTCTTATCATTTTTTGAGTAATCTAATTGTTTAAAAGTTATTTGAGGTTGAAGTCGAATTCATATTAAATTTTGAGATTTTCGTACTGCTCTGGCGAAACTATCAGACCTATTACAAAATAGTATTGGACCTTTTTTGTAGACAATTTTATTCCCTAGAAGTTATTTCAATAAAGTTTTTTCGAATTCCGCATTGTTTTCTAGTTATTTTTGTTTTAATGTCAAGCTCTTAAAATCGATCAGAAGACAATTTTTTTATGAGCATGACATTAAAATTAAAATAACTAGAAAACAATGCGGAATTCAAAAAAACTTTATTTGAAATAACTTCTAGGAAATAGAATTGTCTACAAAAAAGGTCGAATGATATTTTGTAATAGGTCCGATAGTTTTGCCAGAAAAGTAAGAAAATCTCAAAATTAAATATGAATTCAACTTCAACCTCAAATAACTTTTGAACAAATTGATTCCTCAAAAAATGATAATAATCTTTTTTTGTAGAGCATTCAATTTTCTACAAAAATATACTTGCCAATTATTCTTATGACGCATCGTTAGCTACTTATAAAAATCAGAAGACGTAAAAAAAATTTTTTCCATGTAATTCTTATGGAAAATAGAAAAGTGCGATGAGGAACCTCTTAATGTTAATATTAAGAGCTCTAATTTTCACAGGTGTCTTTATTCATCTATATGGAACTTTTGAACCTGTTTGCGAGAAAAAAAGAAAATTTGTTATTTTATGGATCACCCTAATGTACATGTATATATATATATATATAAATATATATATATATATATATATATATATATATATATATATATATATATATATATATATATATATATATATATATATATATATATATAGACCTTAAACTTAATGTTCCGACTATTTTTTCCAATCATTTGATCGACTTGAAAGTTTGGATGGAATCAAAAAATTTTTATAGTATGCTTTTTATTCCTGATAACTTATGCACTTTTATTATAGTTTGATTCCATCAATTATATTGTATTGTGAACAAAACAATTTATAGATTCACCACTACTGTATATCTTAAAAGTATTTTTTTTATTACTTACCCAGTGAACACACAAACGTAACAGTGATATGACATCTAGAGAACATGTAACGTAACAAATTCAACGTAAATTTTACATTCTGATGATATAAATTGTAATGTAAATGGTACGTCAAATTTGTGACGTACTTGTGACATCAAGATTACATGCATGTTACTGACCGAGTGATATCACATTGGCGACCTAAATGTAACGTTATATTTACATTCTAGATATTACCTCGGAATTACTTAACAAAATCGACTTATGTGACATAATCTTGGTGATTCTATTTTATCGTCACATTTACATCACAATGTTATGTTTCGGATATGTTCACATTGTTACAGCACTCTTACATTAAAAATAGTTATATTTATTTTACATCGAAACATTTTATCACATTTATGTAAAAAATTTCACTTTAAAATGATGTACGTATTTTGACGGCATTGCGATAGAAAGGGTTTTGCATAAACATTATATATTTGTTATAATTAATATTTTTACATTAAATTTATGTAAAAAATAATATTTGATATTGAAACTCGCTGAGATTTATGTCGAATTGGTGGAGTAACCTTTTTTTTTATTTATGTAAATTTGCATCTTTATTTTCATTTGCTTATAAATAAATGAAATAATTATTATTATTGTTATTAATATAATTATTTTATGATTAGATATTTTATTTCGTTTTTCTAATTTTTATTGTTATTATTCTTTTTTATTAAATTAAATACAAATAAATAACAATATAAATGATTCTACAATTATTACTTTTAAGCAGGCGGAAAAATTAATAAAGTGTCTGACGTGAGAACATGTAGTCGCTGACAATAAATATTTGGTAGTTCAGGAATCCACCGCTGAGATATTCATGGGCGCGCAAATTGTTCCTCCAAGGATACATATGATCCACCTTTTATCCCCCAATCGAATGCACATTCGAGGTTGTTGTAATAATAATTAAATAAAGACATGCCAGGACTGGTTGGTGGTTGGGATGTTTGAAAAATACGCATATTTAAAAATATAACAATATTTTTATTTGTCACAGCACAAAATATCACTGGGTTGCAAATTAAATAGTTTATTTAATTTATAAATACTGTTAATTGTCTGAGCTCATGAATACGTGAATAATTGAATACAATTATTGAGTTGAGCTCGAGTAAATAATGAATTAAAAATAATCAAGTTGAGTTTAATTGAACACTGAGTTGAATGCAAAAATGTCATGATAATAAGTAACATGATGTCAGAGGTTACTGAGCGAAGTGAACACATTAATTACTATTTTTAATAGCACTGAATACATAAATATTTTTGTTATTGAGTTTTAATAGTGATGATCACTTAATTGAATTGAATTTAATGAGCTCATGATAAATTACACTGAATTTAATTTATTTGTTGAACACGTGGTAGCATGATAGCAGAGGCTACTGAGCGAAATATAACTTTGAAATTAATTAAGAAATTGAGCATAATGATAATTAAATAAATAATAAAACTGAGTCTTTTAAATTAATTGAGCACTGATAGCAAGTAAATGTTTAATAAATAATGCACCTGTTGCTTTCTCGATGATATAACCTCGTCAGGAACAGGTTGTAGAACGCTGGATTTCTTGAAGTTGTTTTATATTTATTTTTTGAGCTCTGAGCTCGCAATTATAAAAATAATTATAATTTTAGAAAGAGTTATGAACCCTTAACGTAGTTTATTGATTACTTTTAATGATTTACTCGAGATGAGCGCAATTTTAATAGATTATACAAAACACGTGGTGACACTTGAAATTGTATAAACGAATAGGTAATGGCGTCGGTCTTCTTGCCACGAGGCAGGATAAATTCATGCGCATGCGTCGCACAGTGCAAGTCAAGTTCTCATAGATGGACACTAGGCCCCAGTAGGTGCTGCCTCTATTTGCCGGAAGTTCAACTACATTCAAATTTGAATGTAGTTGTGATTACGCAACAGAGGTCATAAGTCCGACGGATAGATTTTTGTCTGGTATCGGCCCATATGGAACGATACTAAAAAAAAAAAAATAATATTTCAGTATCGAGAAAAATAAACAAAAGTAAGAACTTGGAGATTTTAAAATATTTATTAAAAAAAATGTACTTTTGTATAAAAAAAAAGTATGTATGTTTTTCAGTCAATAAGTCACATATTAATATCTCTTATATTTTTTCTTTATGAATTTTTTTTTTAATATAGCAATTATAATTTCTAGCACATAAAAGTGCTTGGTACAATTTTATAGAAAATGATGTCACTTAGAGATCACTGTTATATAACCTCAACTTAAAATTTGTATTTTTTCATGACTTCTATGTTATGTAAATATGATATTCGAATAACACCACAGTTATATCACCAATCTAAAATGTACGTCACATTAACATCACATTTACGTTCATTATGTTACGTAACAATGTTACGTAGATGAGTGTAAAATTGTGATATACATGTTATGAAGATGTGATGTACATGTGACTTACGATTTTACGTGACCGGAAGTTTTCATTCTATAAATGTGACTTCCCTGTTACGTTGATGTGTTCACTGGGTATGTTATTTCAAGTGTACCTGTACGCCTTATGATTATAACTGTTTTTGTCATCGTGATAGTGCCGACAATTCTTATCAGATCCTGATAAAATTTTTCTACACTTATTCTATAGGCGATTATCTTGATTATGTTCGAAGATGGGCTAAATGGGTCGATTAGTTTAAGAGTTATGACTGTTTGAAATTTTCTCGTTTTTGAAAAAAATCAGTTTTACTTAAAACTAAATGATTTAACTCACTGTTAGGTTCGTATAACTAATAACTAAAACTCACATCATTTCTGGAAAAAGTATCTCAAAGCTTGTTTAGTGAGCTTTAATTTCTTCGATAATTTTAATAAATTTGTAAATCTTGAATTTTTAATGAATTGTGTATATTTTCATCAATACATTTTTTATTATGTGCGTATATTTTTTCGTTACTTAGCATATGAGTAGACACAAACATTAGGCAGACTTTGAATGTCATATCAAAAATCCGGTCTATGGATATAACCACGTTTACTAAAAGCTAGTTTGTCAGTCCAAGATTTTAGTAATACGTGATCAAATTAGTACTGCTCGTACATGTATATATCGATATATAAGTAGACTACCCGATGAAAAAAGATTTTCTCTAATCATAAATGATTATATATGTTCATATATGATTATATATGTTCATATGTGATTATATATAATCGTATATGAAGTTATATATACTCATGCATGATTATATGTAGGGTCATTTATATGACCCTATACATAATTAGATCTGATCATACCTGGCTGTTGTAAGCCCATATATAAGTCTATATATGATCAGATCTGATTATATAAAAGTATATATATAATTAGATCTGATCAGATCTGATTATATATGAGTCTATGTATAATTAGATGTGATCATACCTGGCTGTTATAACCCCATATATAATCCTACATAAGTCTATGTATGATCAAGTCTGATCATATATGAGTCTATATATAATTAGATATGATCATACTTGGCCGTTATAACCCCATATATAATCATATATAAGTCTATACATGATTAGATCTGATCAGACATGGCTAATATAAATTCATGTATAGTCGTGCATAAGTTTATATATGATTGGATCTGATCAGACATGACTGATATAAACTTACATGCAGTTATATATGTCTATGTATGATTAAATCTGATCAGACTTTATTAATATGAAACCTATAAGTATTTAATTATGTATATAGTTCCTATAAATGTATATATATATTAAATAATATGACAAAATTTTTATTCTGTCAACTATCAATCAATCTTAAATCCCCAATACTTAAAAATGTTCAAAGGTTTCGGCAGCAATTTGAAAGTATAAAGTATCAATTTGCTTATTTCAGTTAAGTCATGCCATAAACTTTTTTTAATTATAAGTGTAGAACAGACTAGAGGATCAGACTACAATCCATCAATAACCAAAGTTAAGCAGCATCGGCATGGGACATTAATTGGACGGGTGACCTCGTTGTAAAATAGTAGTCAACGGATAGTAATTATTTTTTTTTTATTATTAAATTTTAACGGACATTTATATTGATAAAGACAATAAATTCAATTAATTTAATTAATTAATAATTTACAGATATTCTAAATGAGATTCTAAAAATGACTATATTCGTTCATGCATGGTTATATATAATCATATCTGTTCATATATAAACAGATCAAGTTATGTATGATCAGACCTGGCCAATTTTTGGATCTGATCATATATAGACATTTATGCATGATCATATATGATTAGACAAAATCTTCTTTCATCGGGTAATAATTTTAAATCGCAGATTAAGAATCCCGGATAGAAAAACTGATCAAAAATTGGCCTTAACCCTAGTAAAAATGAACATGAGCCACCTTTATTTTCAACTAAGCGCGAGCTAGGGAAAAAACAGGGCAGTGCTAAAAATTTTCGAAAAATCTACTTTTCTTTCTGGCTGCTAGATGGCAGTTTTTTGCGACAAATCTTTTATCTTTGATCAAAAACATTAGATACTGGCAAACATTAAAAAAAAAATTTTGAAATTGACGAAATGATTGAAAACCGAAGAATCACTCATTATGCGATTTTTGGCGAAAACGATTAATTTAGAGCTTTGGAACACTAAGAAAGAAAAATCGCAGCTCTTTGAAATTTTCGTGGAATTTTTTTGAACACTTTAAGGTTGAAAAAGAATCGACGGTATCCTTCGTTTATTCGTTATATCAAAAGTTACACCAATATTTTTAAATATACCTTAATATGCAAATTTTTACCTTATTTTCAATAAACATTGTTGCTTCGAAAAAATTTTTTTCATTGAAAGCCTTCATTTGTATTTTATATGGGATGTTTTGCGGTCTTCAAACTCTACTTTCATTCCTTATACGACTAATATGTCCTGAGTTATCAATTATCAAAGTCAAAATGGACTTTTTTTTTTATTAAATCAACGATAACTCCACGCCATATCTTCGTAGAGGCTTTTTGAGGGGGCTAATTAGAGCGTATGAAATTTCCTATAAGAGTGTTATGGTGAGATTATGAAATGAAATTTCTTACAGCCCATAGACTTTTTTTAAGGCAAGAAGAAATTTGGAAAATTTTTTTTGCGGTGGTTTTATTATGATTACTTCGAAACCATGCATGATCAAAGATTTTGAAGGTCAGATCTGAAAACTAGAAACGTGTAGCTATAACTTGCTTTTTTTGGTGTACGATTATTTTTTTTGAGTTACATGTTGAAAATCGCTATAAAATTTACAATTTCGATTTACTAGACAGACGATGTTGGTCAAGTATTTCTCGAGCAAAAATTTTCTTACGTCTCACGTAATGGAAAAGTATTCAGTTTTAATTTATTGTTATTGTTTATACAATGGTGTCCGATCCTGGTCACAGCACCACTGTTACGGACTAAAAAGTTTCCAATATCAATTTAATATTTAGCATTATTTGTAACATCCAGGTTGAGCCTCATTGGAGTGTTAATAATCCTTGATGGGCTCTGGTCGTCTATTATTCAAAATATTAATTATTTTATTTATTCCCGTGATATAATATTCTTTTCCAACCCGGTTTCCATGGTGCTTATTAATTATAAGATTTGGAGACTGGAGCAGCCGATGGCAGCTTCCAGGACTGGGTCAATTATTGAGCAGCGGGTATCAGTGCCCAATATTAGGTAGGTGCTTTTTGGGCTGCCAGTATCAGCGCTCAAAATAACTTTTGAGTTGTAGGGTATTAGGCTGCCTAATGGCAGCTTGAAATAAAATTGAACTGATTTAAAATTTATGGAGTTTATCAAGCTTCGAGAGTAGAGCAGAGGTTTGAGCTCTATAAGCTCTCTCCCAAAACTGACTGTTTAGTCGTTATAAAAATACAATAAAGCGCAACTGAGTTGACAAAATGTCGACGCTGCATCTCCGGTATTCTCTGAGAGCATCGTCGTGGCCCGGGTTTTTCATGCATTGTCATCTGTTTAGACTACCCACGCGCCACGACGACTTTTTTATCGTAATTAAGGGGGGGGGGGGGTTAGGTTTTAAAGGTGAAAAAAAGCATATTTTTGTGATTTTTTCTCAGCAAAATAAGTAATATAATTTTATTTAACTTCATGACATATTATTGTACAACTTATAAAGTAAATCAGAAAAAATTTTCACTGAAAAATATTGAAGAATAAGCCGGTAACGTTGCATCTCCCGAGGCGCCTTCAAAAAAAGTGGTTTTGCGGTGAACATCATAACTCGTTACAGGATCATCTGAAAAAAACAAATTAATATGCATTTTAAAGGTGATGTATTTCTCGAGGTAACCACGAAGAGTTTTTTTTCGATTTTTTGCAGCACTTGGAAGTGAAAAACGCGATTTTAGCAAAAAAAATGTGTCTATCGGTTGACCCTGCGGGCCAGCTCTAAAACTTCCCGCTGTTTTCGAGCTCCTTGATCTCCAAAACATTGTTGTGAATACATTTTCGAGCTCGAAGATACCTTTGTTTCCCTTTTTTATGAGTTTTTCAAGCTCAACAGGGTTACGTTTTATGTTAAAGTTTAAAAATTTAGAATCTAAAATAATAAATGAATGAGCATTTTTTATATTTGTTCACAATTATGTTCAATAATTAGCTCAAAAATAAGTATTTACGTGATACGTTGTATCTATATCGTGTAAGTATATCCTAATACGAGCGAACATGACGATTTTTAGGCAATCACTTCCAATGACTTATATAAAGAAGAACATATTAGTTTTGAGTAATTTTGTTCAGTAATTATTATGTTATTCAATGAAAAAAGCAGATATTGATTTAACATTTATTATTCCGTTGACGATATCTCTCGAACACATTATCTGATTAGGACGTTCTGGGCAGCAATCGAATGATTTTATCGAGTTCTAGAGCTGATTAGATTTTGGAATTGATCGTTTCGATAGTTTCCGAAATATTCACGAAAAACGAGAAAAGAACGATTTTTTTTCATTCATTCGTCGACGATATCTCTCAATTGATCGATTCAACAGTTTTCACAATATCCAAAAAAAAACGAAAAAAAAAATTTTTTTTTTTTCGTATTTCTTAAATATCTCTGGTCTAAATGTTCTAAATTTTTCTTGGAAATCTAAGTTCAGAAGATATCTTTTGAATGCCGCAAAAACCATCTAAATCGGTTCATTCATCGAAAAGATATGAGAGGTTTACACCCACCCACACCCACACACACACACACACACACACTCACACACACACACACACACACACACACACACACACACACACACACACACACACACACACACACATACACACACACACACACACACACACACACACACACACACACACACACATACACACACACACACACACACATACATACATACAGACAGACATCGCTCTGAAAATGTCAAAATAGCACCCTAGCACCTTCAAATGTCGACATATGATAAAAACCCGGTTTTTGAAAATCGGGGTGAAACCAATAACTTCCCGAATTTTTTGAAAATCGTCGATTTTCTCAGCGGGAAGTTAAAAAGTCGCGGTTAATTTGTTATTCAAAAATAGAAACAAATGAAAAAAAAACTCTTCGTGATTACCTGTTGATTTATGTGAAGAAGTAATGTTCAAATTTTCACAAGGATCCGTTTAGTACATTTTGAGTTACGATGTTGACGAACTTCAAAAATAACGTTTTCGGAAAAACAGATTTAAAGTTTTTAATACGTGAAAATTCGAAATAAACCATCAATAAAAGAACATGAATTTTTATACTTACATGGACCCATTAGTTTACATACTTTGAAAGACACACAGACGGAGAAAGGGATTCGGGACAATAAAGGAAAATTCAGCTGTTTTCTACTAGGGGTATGTAGGGGCAGGTATAAAAATTAGGTATTACGGCCGGTCGTTTGAAACGCTGTAACTCCGTTGTTTTACTCAAATTGATTTAAAATTTGTACGCAATGTTCTCGACAAATTATTCATTCAGAAAAAAATTAAAAAAAAAAAAATGCAAAAAAAATAATTGAATTTTCAAGCAACATGCAGAGGGCGCAAACTATACGATTTCTGTTAATCTATAGTTTGGTTAACTTTCCTCGAACTTGTATCGAAAAGTAACTTTTCTCTCTCTCTCTCTCTTTATCTGTTTCTACATTCCTACACGACTTAAAAAATTTTTGACTGTTTCTCTCCCAAATTCAACTTCCGCCGTTGATATGACAAAAAATTTTGTTCGGTACTTTATGCTTAAAGGTAGGAACCCTGACAGACTTAAAGTGCAGGCACCCGTTTGAGGCTATAGATACATTCCCATCAAGACCTCGTACTATATCCGGTCTTGATAAAAAAGCGCCCATAGCCTCAAACTCGTGACGTCACTTCAAGCCGTCAGAATCCCTACCGTTCCACATACGTATCGGAAATAACTATACATAACATACCTGAAAGATAACCAATTCGGAGCAGGGGCACTTTTCACACGCTTATTCTGCTATGCCTTTTCTGTACATAAGTTCCTACGATATGTTAGTGTCTCGTACCAATGAGGTGATCGAACACATGTGCAAACAAGTGCGTGCATTGATATGAGATGACCGTGTCTCTTTTCTGGAGTCATAAATCTCGTTAGCAACAAAAAAATACCTTTCGGTAGTGTTACTGAAATACTGAATTCAGCCGATCACATTTTGGTAACGTTACTAAAATGTTGAAATAGGTAGATTACAACTCAGTATAATATTTTGAAAAAATGCTATTGGACTACTGTGTCAACCTATTGCATTATTTACTAGACGTCTTTATTCTTTCTACGAAAAAGGACAGCTATTTTACTACCTAGATTCAAACTTCCAAAATTTTCAGCCTCGCATCAGTCATTTAAGTTACGAGTGCTTACGTTGAAACCGAAACTGCGATTTGGAGTATTTAAATTTCAGTTATAAATATAAATCTATCATTTCAATAAAGTAAAATCTTTACTGAACTTCTTCTAATTATCTATTATACAAAAAAGTGTACGATTACATACTCATTTGGAACTCAAATTTTCATATTTTTAATCCATCATCAGCTTTTTGATTTGTTTGTCTCGGCATTTGAATCAAAATTTTAATTTGTAAGATCAATATTTAAAAAAATGCTATTTGACCATAGTTTTAGTGATTTGAATTATAGGCAAGATTTATTTCTAGCATTTTTCGCAAAAATTCGTTATTAGTTCATTATCTGAATTCAAATTTATAACATTTTTGAATGACATCGGCTGTTCACCCTCACAATTTTGAATCACGATTGAAACACTTAGCGATTATAAACACTGCGAAAACACCTTAGTTGTACCGTGATTACTTGGTGTATTTGTCTCATTTTAAGACCACGTGCCTCCCGTAAAACCACGGTGTACTCAGGGTAGATAAAATGTAAAATTACGTTATATCCACCGTAAAATCATGGTGAAATCATTGTATACCCACCGTAGAATCACGATGTACATACCATGAACTCGTTAAACTTCGATAGCCCTAACAAATGTAATTAATACAAAAAATCGATTTTTTTAGCATTGCAGCAATTTCGATATTCAATTAGATATTTATTTTCTTCGTAAAAATATCGTGTGTTCGGTGTAGTTACTCGATAGAAAAACCATGTATTTACCGTACTTGCTTATTAGAAACACCGTGCGTTCACCGTGAATATACGGGTGTGAATAAAACAAACACACCGTGGACAGACAGTAATTTTACAGTATTTCCTAACTGCGAGGAGAATTTGAGTGTAACTATCACGTAGAAAATAGTTAATCAACGTTACTTGACATTGTTGCAGTGTTACTATTATATCGTATACGATTAACAGCATTTTGGTAGCGTTACCAAATTGTTCGATCGAAACGAAAACATTTGAGTAACGAAACCAGAAGGTTGAATCCAACAAAAAAATACCTATCGGCAACGATACTTATATACTGAATTCAACCGGTTACATTTTGGTAACGTTACTAAAATGTATAAAAGTTACTGGAATGTTGAACAGTTTGAAAAAATGTTACTATAAGTCTGTATGGATATGTATAGTTTCTTATGTCTTCGTGTCAGGCTAATAACAATGAAATAATTCCAAAATTAATTTATTGATTTCTGAATCACTATTAAGGATTCAATCAGAACTACTGCTACACTATTAGGGTTTCTTTCGAAACATTAGTTTAAAAATTCTTACAACATTTAAAATAATGTAATTCCCAGTTAGTCAATTTGATACGAGACTTTGAAGTATTTGTTGATCAAAAAGTTATAATATGTAATTTAAAAATTCAGTATATCATGGTTTAATGAACTCCAAATTATATTAACTTACATAACCAATGGTAAATTTTTATATTTTTAGGTGGAGTTTTAATTGCGCAAAGCTTTCCATTTCCGAAATCATAATTTTCGCTTTTATTTGTTCGGCGATTCTCGTTGCCGATAGTCAATTAAATTTTTCAACAGGCTGGGGTAAAAGAACCGATCATCTACCATGTAATTATTGGATTAAAAAACTACAATATTGTAGTGTTATAGACTGTTATATTTATCCGAAATTGTTCCATTACATATGTGTGCTTAAACTATCCAAGAAGGAAAAAAAAATTTACACAAGGAATAATGGTCTATACTAAATACTTAAAAGGACAGGTTTAGCAACAAGATCAACTGAATGTAGTGAACATAATTAATCATTATTTATCTTCTGTTATCATAAATTGAGTCTTGTACAGAAGGAATTTTTTTTTTTTTTTTTGATAATCTGTACTTGGCCCATATATATATATATATATATATATATATATATATATATATATATATATATTTAAATGTGTAATCTATTGATTCTTCAATACGCAAACGTTAAAAATATATGTCACTTGCATACAATTACTAAGTTGCAGTATTTCTTAAATTCAACATAATTCACATAGCTCAAATAGTTGACTCAGAATATACGTCGATTTTGACCAATAGACTTATGTCAAGTAATAAAATTATTTTTGTGCAAAACATTTTACACTTTACGTGTGTAACTACCATTTTCAATTTATGTTATTGGAACGTCACTATAATGCTAAATTGAAATAGGAAGATACTTCAAGTTTTTGTCATTCTCGTGTTGTTTCAAGGGGTGGCATTCAGTCAGGAGGCCTAAAAAATCGATTTCTCAAGAATTTTTCTTGAGAAATCCTTTTAATTCATAACTGTGATAATTTTCGTATATATTATGGTAACTTTTGATTGCAAGTTTACCTTTATTTTTGTAAAAATAATTATTATGAAAGATGCAACAGTTGATCTTCGGCAGCATTTCTAAAATAAGGCGTTTTGCAATTATACAATATCTTGTTATTAAACTTAAATAGCTACTCTGGAAATTCGAGACTATAACGACACAGCTTTCAGATGAACGCATTCCAAGTTTCAAAAGAATTTTGCATATAGTAAGAAAACTTTTTTTTCAACTTAAGGGGCCATGAATATAAATTTTATATCGGTCTCAAATTCCAAATTTTGGTGCATAGTTTTGAACTCAAGTATGCAAGCACTCTGCCGAAATTTGAAATGCTCATGAATATTATTATAATTATGTTCAGAAACTATTTTTGCCGTGCTCATCGAGCTCAAAAATGCTATTACATGCAATCGTTTTTTTTATGAGCTTTTCAAGCTCCAACAAGTTACGTTTTCTGCTAGAGTTTGGAAAGTTAAGAATCGAAAGTCATTAATGAAGAAGCGGCTTTTAAATTTTTATTCTCGATTATGTTCTCTAAAATAAATGTATTGAGGCAGAAATCAATGAGAGTGATCAAAATCAAGATTTGAATGAGTTTTGACTTAGGTAAGAGCAATAATATATGGAATATCCGAGAAAAAATTTTTTGCTGACAATATGTTTAAAACTAGAGAACAAGTTATATAACATTATCTGATGATTGAAAGAGACTATTAAGAGATAAAGTTGGTATGATTTCAGACGCATTATAGCACATTGTATTTTGATTTATTCGGAAAAAATAACATAAAAAGTTATTTTTTTAACTTTTCAGCGCCGATATCTTTTGAACTAATCAACCGATTTTGACGTTTGAGGTGGCAATCGGCGCGTTTTCTTGAATTCTAGAGCTGATTTAAATTTAAAAACGATCGGTTCAACCGTTTCAAAGATATTTGGAAAAACCTGTTTTTCACTATTTCTTTCTCCAACGATATCTCTCGAACGCATTAACCGATTGAGATGGTTGTGGTCGCATTCGACACGGCGTATAAAGTTCTAGAGCTGATTAGATTTTGAAGTCGATCGTTTAACTTGTTTCTGAGAAATCAATAAAAAACTAAAAAAAAAAACTTTTTAACTTCCCGCTAAGAAAATCGACGATTTTCGAAAAATTGGGAAGTTATTGTTTTCACCCCGATTTGCGAATATCGAAATTTCATCAGATGTCGACGTTTTGAGGTCCTAGGGAGCTATTCTGACTATTTTCAGAATGATGTTCGAGTGTCTGTATGTGTGTGTGTGTGTGTGTGTGTGTGTGTATGTATGTGTGTGACCGGTCTATAACTTTTTAACTAATGAACCGATTTGGATGGTTAAGGCGGCAATCGAAAGAACTTGTTGGCCATCAACTTTTCTGAGAATTTCAGATCATTTGATCAAGTAGACTCGATAATATTGGCGAATTACGAAAAAAAAATTTTTTTTTTAGTTTCTTATTGATTTCTCAGAAACGACTTATACGATCGACTTCAAAATCTATTCAGCTCTTGAACCCAATAAAACGCGTCGAATGCGACCGCAACCATCAAAATCGGTTCATTCGTTCGAGAGTTATTGCGGGAGAAAGAAATGCCAATAAACGGTTTATTGCGAATATCTTTGAAACGACTCAATCAAACAGTTTCAAAATTTGATCAGCTCTAGAACTCAATAAAACACGTCGATCGCCGCCTCAACCATCAAAATCGGTTAATTTGTTCGTGAGATATCGTGGAAAAAAGAAATGCTAAAAACAGTTTTTTTCAATAACCTAGGGATACAAAAGTATTTTCGAGCTCGAAGAGCTCAGAAATGTATCCACAACAATGTTTTCGAGCTCAAGAAACTCGAAACCAGCGGGAAGTTTTGGGGCGGGCCCGCAGGGTCAACTGATAGACAAATTTTTTTTTTCGTAATGTGCCAATATTTTCAAGTATACTTGATCAAATGATCTGAAATTTTCAGGAAAGGTGACGGCCAACAAGCTCTTTTGATTGCCACCTTAAACATCCAAATCAGTTTACTAGTTAAAAAGTTACAAAAAGTTCACACACACACACACACACACACACACACACACACACACACACACACACACACACACACACACATACACTCGGACATACACTCGGACATCATTCTGAAAATAGTCAGAACAGCTTCCTAGGACCTCAAAACGTCGACATTTGATGAAAACTCGATTTTCGAAAATCGGGGTGAAAACAATAACTTCCCGAATTTTCGAAAATTTACAATTTTTTCAGCGGGAAGTTAAAAAATATATTTCTGCCCACAATTACTTATAACAATGTACTGAAAATATTTATCAAAAATAAATTGTGTATTAGGTTATAAAGTACATACACTGATTTTGAGACTCATCTAGTAGATTGCATCTCTAGTAAAAAAATTTTTTTAAACGTTTCTCCCCCTTAATAGCCACACCTGAGACATAACGTTACTTTTTTCGCATCCATAATAAAAGAAAAATTGAATGCATTTCTGTATGCTAAATATTACTTTAGCCATAGCATTAGTATTCAATCAAGAAAACAAAATATTCTAAAATGAATATTTAAAAAAAAATTATTTGTTGAAAATAATTATTATTTTATAAAAAAAACATTAATTTACAATATCTAAATTATTTTTTTGATTACTTGATGAAATCAAATTATTATTCAAAATAATTTTAATTGTTATTTATTTGAATAATTAATCATATTTGGTTCCAAATATTTCAAAATACTACAATTTGTAGAAGGATAAATTTAAAAAATGGAAATTTATCAATACAAATTCAATATGCAATTTCACCGTGACACTCCAATGGATCAGACGTGTGTAGAATCACTCTGTTCTTCGTATTCTATCAAGTGTGTAAATTCCTGACTGTTACTGTGCAAACGAAACCCGGATTCTGTTATTATAAGTGAGCGTATTTCTTGTCCATTAGTTTCAAATCCACTTATTCTTCAGACAATAATTCTCTGAATAGAAAATTATTATCCACCCTCAACCAACATGACCAACAATATAAACTGTACAAAGTCTCTACAAGCTGAAACAGTCCCAACAAAAGAACAAGCCATTATACTTGACGGATTTGATAGAATACCGATACAGAGTTACGCAATGGCTCTTCGAGTTAAAATAGGACCCCAAAACTTTTCTAACGTCCCATCAATAATACTCAATGACATCATCGATCACAAACTTATAGAGTCAGGAATTCTCCCAGTATCTTATATAACAACTTAGGAGCGGGTATTACCAGCCTTGGCTATTAACATATACTTAGTTTTTGTCGTCAATTATGCATCAAGCCCGAGGACATCAAAAAGATATGAAATCCATGGAAAGTCGAATTTGAGGACACTTCATACTGGATATACCCGACTCTCGATAACATGCTATGCTTTGTGTGTAAACGAGAAGGTCAATTCGCCAAATGTTGCCCGATGAACTTAAGCAAAGACCAAGTAATATTACACACAATAATAACACTAAAATAAATCCTAAATCATCAGCAATTAGCGAACCATCAACGGTTAAGAATCTCTTTAGCACCCCTCCACCTCCTTTGATACTTCCATCCAAATCAAAACAACCTGAGATTCAGAATTAATTTAAAACATTATCATCAAATCAACAACTCTCGGGTACGTCTTCTAGCTCATCTATGCCACTGCTGAATTTTTTTCCAACCATCACCAATGAAACACCAAAAAACACAACTAGTCGATAGGTTACTAAAAAATCCAAGACCTCGGAATCACAGCGCACTTCCCAACAAAACACTGCATTATCAGTGATCGGAAACACGATCAAGCAAAATCCACTAGAGTACCCACATAACTATATTCAAATCACCGATTTCAATGACAATATCGAGACAGCATGAATTTGAAAGAAGTACTCTCTGAGTGCAAATTTCAATTGACGGAACTAGTGCGTATTCTCAGAACCCTCTATTTAACGCTCAAAACACGCTCACAAGATAATTGCATCATCGGACTTATTAGTAAATCAGAATTTGGCACACTAACTGATAACATCACCTCAGCTAGTTCTTTTTCATCGGATAACAGTACCATGGGTCTGGATAATACCATACATGGCGTCATCAACCATAGCTCGCAAATATCCTCCTACAAAAAAAAATGATAATAATAAGAGAAAAACTACTGTTACATCAAAATAACGAATTAAGAGTAGCGCTCCTGTTTAGCCTTCACCGAGCGAAATAACTGGGAGGGAGCTTGTGACGTGATATTACCGAAGAGATGGAGTTGGAGATGGAGTAAGTGCGAGTCTGTGTGATAGAGGGAGAAAAAGTGAGTACGTATGTCGAGTTGAGTGTAGTAGATAGTGAGTTGAGAGTATGGAGTATATGTGTGCGGTGAGTTAAGTGTGTTGAGAGTATGAGAGTAAGAGTACGTGTATGGTACGTTGTCTGTTTTCGAACTCGAAGTAAGTCCGACTGGAGAGTTCAGTGAAGGAGAGAGAGCTTAATAAAACTATGATATCTTTGATATAAAGTGTGTTTATTTAAACCTTCTCAATCTCCTGATAATTTTAGAAGCCGAGTTGAGACCTATTCCAGGGGAACTTTAAGCCCAACGAGCTATATCTCGTTAATAAGTACCGTTAAGTGTTATGAACCTCAGGATTCAATCCCGTATGTTTAATCGATCGATACCGCACCTTTAAGGCAAAATTAATTTTTTTTATTTTAGAGTTACGGTCGTATGACCGTAATACATCGAAATATTATTTCGTTTGTCGTGTGGTCGAGGAAAACAAAGTTTTCGTGTTTTCGGCAATGTATGGCAGACCCCAGAAGGTTTGCCAGGCGAGCCTGTCTCTAAGGAGGGGGGGAGTTTGTAACGTGACATTGCCTAAGAGATGGAGTTGGAGATGGAGTAAGTGTGAGTCTGTGTGATAGAGAGAGAACAAGTGATTACGTATGTCGAGTTAAGTGTAGTAGATAGTGAGTCTAAAGAATAGAGTATATGTGTGCGGTGAGTTAAGTGTGTTGAGTATGAGAGTAAGAGTACGTGTGTGGTACGTTGTCTGTTTTAGAGTGTCTGTGTGGTAAAGCGTGGATTCAACGAGGAAGGTCTAGCTGTGTCGTGAATAGTGGCCAAGATAACGTGCCTTCAGACCAGTGATGACGACTAGGCCCAGGCTTAGCCCTCGAGGTTGATGTGGTGATCACGGAGGTGCGACTGAGATGTCACCGCCCTTTCGTGTTGGTACCCGAAGTTAGCAGGGGTACGTTTACGTTTATTTGGGGGGATGGCAGGCCTCATTTGCGATGTTCGAGGGAGCCAAGAATTTGCTAACTTCGGATATCACGGGGAGTGACAGTACGGGAAGACCCGTGAGTCCACGGCTTGGATGCTTGTGGAGGTTAGAATGGATGGGGAAGCGAGAATGTGAGATTAAAAGAGAAGGAGTGGAGCAAGCGAGTTAGAGTGGGAGATTATCGTCTAAAAATTGTGTAACTACTGGCAAACAAGTAAGTTGCGATTCGGCGTCACTCGTATACGAGTAGACCCAGTAGTCGAGTTTGGAGTCTTGGAGCAAGCGGTGGTGAGTCGGAGAGTCGCCATGGTGATCCTCGACCGCAACCGTGGACTGTCGTCGATTTGGAGCTTGTGGCTCTGTGTATGGTGCTTTTGGAGCCGTTTGTCATAATAATTGTCATCACGAATTACCGCATTATTTATTTTATTCTGTAATTATCTAGAAGTGTGTTAAGTTTTGTGATTCGTCGTCGTCGAGAGGTTCCCGATGTTGTATTCAGGTATTTATTTGCGTGATGGACCGAGAGTACTGGACCGCGGGCCTTTTGGGCTCTCCACGTCACTCTCGCGTCACATTTTGGGTATTTTTATTTGGTTTTGTTTTGTTATTTTATTTTAATATTAATTTAATTAATCGGCTTCTTCCGCATCAGAAGAACCGCGACCCTCTCTCCACAACCTAGCACACTGAGCACACCAGGACATGCCGCTACCACCGTTCATGTCTCTCATCTCCGAAGGATTTAGATATTAGGTTTTAATTAACGTCTACGTTTAGAACGGTTGCCGATACCGGGAAAACAAAAGTCGGCTGGCGTCCGTCAGGATCTGGAGGAGATGAGAGGCGTGATCGGTGGGCGAAGTGTAATGTAGCCTTATTGTGTTCAATTTGAGTTTTGATTTATTGAGTAATTTTATTGAGTAGAGTTTATGTTTAATTGTATTGGGTTTAATTGAGCATAAGAAATATTGCGTTACAAGCTATAAGGATGACTGTTTATTAAAAATAAAATTAAAATAAAAATGCTTCGTTGTCTAAAAAATAAATAAAAATATTCACAATTAAGTGAAATTAAATTAAATTAATTGACTAAAAAAATAAAAGCAAAATTAAAACAATTTCCAAATTTATTCAAATCAAAACACTTATTGCACGTCTCAACGTGAAGCGTGAGTAGTGCATTACTCTCACTGTCTCAAGGTCAAGCAATTATCTCGGCTTAAATTGCTTTTATCCGATCCTTTTGGACTTTGAGTATTAAATGAGTTGACAAATATCAACAATAACACTTTTTTATGACAGTAGATACTTTAAAAAAAACACTATTTTTGCTAGATAGTAAATAAAAAACCGTTTTGAAAAACTATTTCAGTGGACTTCGGGTTGTCTGTATGTTCGGATGATGTATGTGGTCACGATATCGCCCAAAAAACTTCACTTTTTGAGTAATTTTTTTTTCATCCGCTTCAGTATTATTCTGATCAATAGCCTATTGAAAATTACCGTCTAATTCAATGTAATTTAATTAAAAAATGAATAAATTCATTAACAATGAACAGTCTTTTTTGTTTTGTATATCTATATATATAAAAAAATAGTTCAATCTTTTGCCACACATGGGCGCTTTCGATCATCTCAGTTTTATTATTTTTATTTTATTATCTTATTTAATTTTAAACAAATTCTAAATATTTTAGTCATTAAAAATACAAAAAAAAAATCACACTATATTAATTTACAAACAAATGTAAGAACTTTTTTTTTTTAATAAAATTTGTTACACGCAGGGACAAAAATATCTGGTATATACTATATACTAAATACTAAAAACTTGGCTCCCCTGATTACTTTCTCTGATAGCCACACTGCTGTCAACTTACTGTAAATCTACAGCTGCAATCGGACGTCAAGTTAACGGACACTTGTGTGCAAATTTCCAAGTTGAAAGAAAATTGAAGTCAAATTACCATTAACTTCGAAAAAAATTTGCATTCCAGAACCAGTAGTAAATTGATTACAAGTTGGTCAGTAAATTGTAGCAAAAATCAGAAAAGTCTGGAATTGCTGTATAATGTGCTTAAAGTTAACGGAAATTTTTGTAATGTCAAGTCTTGCTTCGCAAACCTTGATATCAGGACTTGTACACATGTGGTTATTAATGCCTGTCGTACTAAAGTTGGCACTCTGTATATGGAGAATGTTATTTTTAGGTAGATTTTTTTCAAAAATCTAGGTATTGTATTTGTCCTCATGGTCGATTTTTCAAGGAATTTTGTCACAACCTATCATAATTAGTTGAGTAGAGTTCGAAAATACCATTCGTTGAAAAATTTATATATGAATATATGTATATATATATATATATATATATATATATATATATATTATAACGCAAAAATTATACGCTAATCTTTGCGCTACAACTTCGTTCTCTGTCCTTAGCCTCCAGTCTCGATACTAATAGGGCGCCAGGTAATTTTTATCACTGGAATCACCAAACCAGTAAATTACGAAAATTTTTAATAATTTTTGATCTGTGGAATTATTTCCTAAACCACGCATAAATGAGGTGGATAATTTTTGATCTGTGGAATTATCACCAAAACCACGCAGAAATAAAATTCAAAACTTAAACTAAAATGCTCAAACTTAATAGCAAAACAAGACAGAGACTGGAGCACTAAAAACAGAGTTACGGTATGCCGTGGTGTCGCTCAGTGTGTAGGTTTATGGAGAGAGGGAGTGGTCCGGGTTAAATCATCCCAAACTCGTGTAAATTATTAAATGATTTGCAATTTTTATTTAACAATAAAATAAATCAAATACTAGAACATAATACAAATAACCTTACTCTCTATAACAAAATACTGAATCCGAAAAACACAACGATCCGGTAAATCCGGACGGCAACTTGGCATCTAAATGATGCGCGTCAAAACCTTATAACTAAATTAATTAAAATAATTAATTAAAATAATTAAATAACTGGAGCCAACCGATACTCGAATAGTACTCGGTGAACGGGAACCATAATCCAAATTCATTACTCTAGATATTTCCTTTAGCAAAATCGTACGACTAACGTACCTGGATCTCATTTTGACGTTAATTAGGCAATAATTACCTTACTGACTAACATATTCTCTATAATTATTTTATAAAAACAATATTAACAATAGATCGCGAACCTGACTCAAAACTGTAACTACTTTCTCATACTTTTCACAAATCTTACATCTTTTCTTTAACTAAAACCGTAACATAATACCTCAAGATTCTAACTCAAACTCGATTAATTATTTATAATAATTATCGGATACCTGATTACTGATGAATAAAATATCAAGTAACGTCTCACACTGTTTAAAGCAATACTTCTGTAACGATAACTCCAACCTGTAGCTTTCTGAAGCATCACTCCTGAACACGTCTGCTCGCTTCGAGCGACCAGAGTCGAAATCCCCTACTGTACTCCCCAAACTAAAAACATCATCGCCATTTATACCGACTCTCTATACTTTACTCCATAACTCCAACTCGATATTGAGTATGGATATCCCAATGTGTGCGCTCTCCTGGACTTGGCTTCGGTGAGATCGCAGACTAAAATTCTTAAATTTAAGTGACCAACGGTTACCCTCAGCAGCACACTGGTCAAAGCTGTCCACTGAGGCCTACCAACAAAACCCAAAACTCAAAAAATGACCAGAAATAGCGGCTTCCACAGCGATAGTGGTCACTAAACTATCGCTAAGTCCTGCCAATCATAATAACAAAAACCTGATCTCATATTCCTAATCCATAGTCCTTATTTTGGAGCGCTAGCATTTCAGCTAGACCTCTGCACTCCACATGGAAGTCTCATAGGGTCAGGCAAGCATCCTGACATCAGATACAACCGGGTGGCAATTACTTGAGCCCCATTCCACGGTTGCTCCGACTTTTCCACATACTCAATAAACCAAAAACTGAAAATTCCAAAACTCAAACTTTATCTTTTACCATACTCTAATCTCCACCCATACCCCATAATAAATTTCCCATATAAATTTTCTGTAGCCAAACGTTACTCCATATTTTATTCTTAACTATAACTCGATCACCAAAAAACTGTATAAAAATCGCGATTTACTGTAGCTAAATTCTGAATCTTGAGTTACCATGCTCGGTTATGCCCCAAAATCAGTTGGTACTTGTGACGTCAACTCAATCCAAGCCTCGTCCAAAAAAATAACGTCACAATATATATATATATATATATATATATATATATATATATATATATATATTGAGACAATGTGAATTGTCATCTTCTCCCTCAGCCTTGCGGTTCCCATTTTTCCCCGTCTCGTTGCCGTCTGAAACCACCTAAAGCTAGTCATAGTGCCATGGTCACATGACTAGTTATCACCTCAACGCATAACCGTGAGGAGAAGTGGGGAGCGAGCCCAAAAGCTCAGCCCTAAGACCCTACGGTTATTGAACTTCACTTCGATCCTGGATCAATTAGCAATAAGACGTATAATTCAATTTCACTGTCATATACTAGCAATTTATTTGCGACTTTGTTAATACGGACAACTACTTTGTAAATCGGGAAATTAACTTGTGTTAAAGTTGTATTACTAGCAATTCTCTTGCGATATACTTTACTGTTCAAGTTTACTGATTATTATAAATAGAGTTAGTTCAATTAAATATTACTGTACGTCACCGGCGGTATACCCGCGATATAAAATTATACTGTGCTACGAATCTGTCTACATTATATCCAGTGCTTGCGTTTTCTTGTAAGTAATTTTGATTATTGTAATTGGCAATAAACTTGCAAATTATTTTGATTAATTTCTTTTATTCCATCTATCACTGTTCATCCTACTTATTTCTTATTTTACTGGTAAGATTATTAAATAGTCTGATAAAATAAATATTAATTAAGTTATAACTAGTAATTTGACCATTAACAAGAATATTCTATAATTTTATAAGCCGTGAGGTAAGTTGATAAGTTTTCTCATACGTTGCCGAATTTGAATAAGTGCGGGTCTTTGCTTTGCAAGAACCCCAGCCCACTGCTCTGTCCAAGTAAAATAAAATTTGTTAGAGGCCAGCCTAAGCCAGGGTTCAACCCGCGAATTCTGGTGGCTGCTGGTAAAAATCGCGAAGACGAAAAGCGATTTGTCTCAACTGGCGCTCGAACAGGGACTTTGCAGTTGTTCAAACCAGCAACGAAAAATTTCATTAATTTTTCTCACGGCTATACAGTAAAAATTTTATAAAAATTTCCAGTAATAATTTTAAAAATTTTTCTTACCAGTATCAGAAAAAATATACTTTTCTACATTCATCATCCCATTACATTTTATCATTCATTATCAGCATCTAATTTCATAAAATAGTTTATTATTTTAAAATTTCTTTTATTTATTATTAATTGTATCAAACAATATTTGTCATTGTAATTTTGTGTGTTAGTTCGTTCCTATAAAAATATTATTTGTACTTTGACCTTGAGATTATATTAATCACGCGCCTTGTAATACTAGAAGCTAGCATTTATTTCATAACAGTTTATTTGACAAGAACAACGCAAAATAAATACAAAATAAAATTTTCAAATAAAACTTTTGTTCGGATATCTTCTAAGTGTAGTAAATAAGTTTACAACGTTCTTTGTAATATACAAAAGATTATTATACTCGTTTCCGGCTTAACATACAATATCTTTTGCTCGACAAAACTCTTACCAATAACAAATTAAAAACGTAAACAATCTACAAATAAAATCTTTGCAGTCATAAATAAAAATTTGTTAGTCATCAAGAATCCTAATTACCAAAATAAATTATTAATTTGCTACATTTAATAAATAAATAAATCTCAACAGCTTTCCAATAAAATTTCATTGTGACAATTCTTGACGAAATAAATCTATTTATAACCCGATAAAATTTTAATCAGCTCAGATTAATTTAAAGTATCAATAATAAAATTTTGATAAACTATTACTTCTGCAAAGAATATATTTTTGAATTAAAATCAAGTAAGAGAACTCTTCTGTCAAAAGATGACGTCACAGAGAACGCCGATTTCACAACTACCTCCTTCGGTCAACTTGGCTAACAATCCTGAGAATCTTTTACATTTTCCTATTACATCGGGTGCGTCGATGCCGAGCACCAGCGCAATAGAGGAACTCGCTGCTTTCTTACAGACGCATGATGTACATAACAGCACGTTAAGCACCCAAAGTCAACAAATTAATAATCATAATATTGTTACTACTAGTGTGAACGGCACCGCTAGTACTTATTCTCACAATATTAGTGGGGTAGTTCCAATAACTGAGCAGGCCCAAAACACAACCTCCGTCGCCGTCCTACAGAACGTCGTTTCTCAACTGCAAACAGAAATCGAAACATTGCGAGCTGAACGGCAACATCTACTCCAAATAACTAATACTATCCTGCGACCATCCAGTACAAGTTTGCCACCTGCAAATCTTCAGACATCTACTTCAAGCACGTGGATGACCAGGGAATTATTTTCCGCTGCTACGGTAACGTCACAAGCAGCAAATTCTTTTTCGGCTGCTTACGTAGTCCCATGTCTTCCTACATACGTTTCGGCTACACAAGCAAACGGGCTGCAGTCGGCCATGTCTGGCTTACTTGCGCGGGAACCGTACGCGCACTCAACAGTCCCACTACCAACTCACACGTCGCTGCCACACATGAGTATGCAATATCCAGTACAGCCTGACATACACATCAACAACTCAAATTCTGAGTCTACTATTCTATTAAGAAATTTAGAATCTATGATGAAAATAATTTTGCAAAGACTGGATCAATTGCTTATAAACGCTACACTAGAAAAAGTTACTCACACGAATACGATTCCAACATCACAAACATCTGCACAGAAAGTCCAGGTCTGCGGTCGTTGTGCTAGAATCGGACACGTTGCCGAGGTTTCCTGTGGACCTGTAACCGATGAACTACGTATGAGAGCGGGACTATCTGTCCGTCATCGTCCCGCAACTTCAAGAAAACGCGTAAGCGGCCTGGTAGACTTGAAATGCTCTATCAGGACTCCTGCAGAAGAGATTCAACCAAATGAATGTACCAAAACTATTGCTGACGTCTCCGAAGATAAAACAGACGCTCCTGAATCAGTTATTCACAATGGACATATTACTTGTCACTATCCGATTAAGTATGCTGCTGAATCCAACGACACACAAAGTACTCTATTGCCAACGCTCAGTAATTACTCATATTACAACACCTGTAACCAAAGATACTCAGGGCCTACGGATTGGACATTAACTGGGTATACCCAAGAAGAAGCGGAGAAATTTCATCAAGCTCATCTACGTGCGACCAAGAAACAAGAAGAAGAACAAGAAAATTTTTACGTTACTGATTCGGACCTAAAATTAAAATAAAATAATACAGTCATACACTAAGTAGTTGATAAGAAAATTTATCATGCGTTACCGATGTGGATATACTCCAACAATATTTTCCATCAAATTCATACTCATCTCATTCATTCATTTCATTTATTATTGCCAATTGTAATAATTTTTAATTACAGCGTCGAGTCTGGGAGCAGTTAGCAGACTGAATAATCGAAATCTTTAAATAGTATTTCTTCTTTACAGTCCTCAGACTTTCAAAAAAAAAAAAAATAATTGTATTTAATTATTAATTATAAATATTACGAAATTATTTTTAACAGTATCTTGTAATATTAGTTCGTAAGCGGTAAATACACACTTCTAGACTGATCCAGATCGAAGTCCCAGGATAGAAGTGAACCTCAAAAGGGTGACTAAACTTTAATATTTTAGTATCCCTTACGGCTTGTAATTAATTACTGGCAATATACTTGCATACCGGACGATACCACTCGCAATTAAATACTGACGATCTACTCGCAAAACTTGTAAATAATTTTCAAATTAATTCTATTTTACGGCAATCTACTTGCATACCGGACGATACCACTCGCAATTGCAAAAATTAAATACTGACGAACTACACGCAATACTTGTAAATAATTTTATCAAATTAATCATTCTTTTCAGTCGGACAACCTAGACGAGAGGTCAAAAGGGTAACCTTGGCTTGGTGGGGGGGATTGAGACAATGTGAATTGTCATCTTCTCCCTCAGCCTTGCGGTTCCCATTTTTCCCCGTCTCGTTGCCGTCTGAAACCACCTAAAGCTAGTCATAGTGCCATGGTCACATGACTAGTTATCACCTCAACGCATAACCGTGAGGAGAAGTGGGGAGCGAGCCCAAAAGCTCAGCCCTAAGACCCTACGGTTATTGAACTTCACTTCGATCCTGGATCAATTAGCAATAAGACGTATAATTCAATTTCACTGTCATATACTAGCAATTTATTTGCGACTTTGTTAATACGGATAACTACTTTGTAAATCGGGAAATTAACTTGTGTTAAAGTTGTATTACTAGCAATTCTCTTGCGATATACTTTACTGTTCAAGTTTACTGATTATTATAAATAGAGTTAGTTCAATTAAATATTACTGTACGTCACCGGCGGTATACCCGCGATATAAAATTATACTGTGCTACGAATCTGTCTACATTATATCCAGTGCTTGCGTTTTCTTGTAAGTAATTTTGATTATTGTAATTGGCAATAAACTTGCAAATTATTCTGATTAATTCCTTTTATTCCATCTATCACTGTTCATCCTACTTATTTCTTATTTTACTGGTAAGATTATTAAATAGTCTGATAAAATAAATATTAATTAAGTTACAACTAGTAATTTGACCATTAACAAGAATATTCTATAATTTTATAAGCCGTGAGGTAAGTTGATAAGTTTTCTCATACGTTGCCGAGTTTGAATAAGTGCGGGTCTTTGCTTTGCAAAAACCCCAGCCCACTGCTCTGTCCAAGTAAAATAAAATTTGTTAGAGGCCAGCCTAAGCCAGGGTTCAACCCGCGAATTCTGGTGGCTGCTGGTAAAAATCGCGAAGACGAAAAGCGATTTGTCTCAATATATATATATATCTATATATGTAATAGAACCAAGTTTTGAGAACACGATTGCGCCTAGAATCCTTATCGGATCCTAATGAAATTTTTCACACTTATTCTATGGGCGATTACCACGGTTAAGTTCGAAGATGGGCTAAATCATTCGATTAGTTTAGAAGATATGGCTGTTTCAAATTCCCACGATTTTTCAAAAAAAAAAAAATTTTATCCACTTTCAAGTTCATATAACTTTAAAACTAAAACTCATAGATAATTTCCGTAAAAAGTATTTGAAAGCTTGTCTAATAAGCTTTAATTTATGACCTTAGACTTGATGTTTTGACCATTTCTTCAAATAATTTGATAGCCTTGAAAATTTTAATGGAATCAAAAAATGTTGAAAATATGGTTTTCATTCAACATCATTTATGCATTTCCCATTATAATCAAATTTCGTCAGTTGTATTTTTTGTGCACGAAATAACCTGTAAATTTTACAGCTATATTATATTTTAAAAGTATTTCTTTTATTACTTATGATGTATCGAATGTACCTCTAATCCCTATGATTATCACTGGTCATTACGATAGCGCCCACAAATCTTATCGGATCTTAATGAAATTTTCCACACTTATTCTATAGGCCCTTGATCAAGTTCAAAGATGGGCTGAATTGGGCTTATCTTGATCAAGTTCAAAGATGGGCTGAATTGTTCAAATAGTTGTGAAGTTATGGCTGTTTGAAATTTCCACGAGTTTTCGAAAAAATCAGTTTTTATTCACTGTTGAAGTTCATATAACATTAAAACTAAAACTGATAGACAATTCCAGTAAAAAGTATTTAAAAGCTTTTCTAATAAGCTTTAATTAAAGACTTTAAACTTAATGTTTTGACCATTTCTTCCAATAATTTGATAGCCTTAAAAATTTTAATGGAATCAAAAAATGTTGAAAATACGGTTTTCATTTCACATAACCCGGGAAAAAATGTTCAGGCCTGATCAGACATGAGCAGGCATGAGTCTTCAGGCCTGGTCAGGCATGTTCAGGTCTAATCAGGTCTGTTCATGCCTGTTCATGCCCATTCTGGTAAAACAATTATATATAAAAAATGGTCCTATATAATTATATATAATTATGCATAACTATATACAATTATATATAATTATTTCTATAAAAATGAAAAAAAAATAAAAAATATGGGAGTGTCTAGGATTCGAACCGTGGACCTTACGCTTGAAAGTTCACCTCGTTACCTGTTGACCTAAGAGATTGAGTTGAAAAGTAGGTCTCGTACGAACTTCAAGTACTGAAAGTCTTAAGACTTATGTCTGTTCATGTCTGATCCTTTTTTCCCGGGTTATACGTGATAGAATCTTGGTCAAAAAAATTTTATATCTATGAACAGACATGAACAGACATAACCAGGCATGAACAGGCCTGATCAGGCCTGAGCTTATTCAACGCTTCAGACATGAACAGACATGAACAGACATGATCAGGCATGATCAGACCTGACTGTATTTAACGCCTCCGACATGAACAGACATGATCAGGCCTGAACATGCATGAACAGACATGATTAGGCCTGAACGTATTTAAAGCTTCAGACATGAACAGGCATGGACAGGTATGATCAGGCCTGAGCATATTTAACACTTCAGACATGAACAGACATGAACATGCATGAACAGACATGGACAGGCATGGACAGGTATGATCAGGCCTGAACGCATATAACGCTTCAGACATGAACAGACATGGTCAGGCATGAACAGACATGAACAGCCATGAACAGGTCTGAGTGTATTTAACGCCTCAGACATGAACAGGCATGGACAGGTATGATCAGGCCTGATCATGTCTAATTTCAGGCCTGATCATACATGAACAGGCATGATCAGGTCTAATTTCAGGCCTGATCATACATGAACAGGCATGGTCAGGCCTGATCATTTTTTCCCGGGAACTTATGCATTTTCCATTATAATACAATTTTGTCAGTTGTATTATAGTTTGAACAAAATAACCTGTAAATTTCACTGCTATTTTATATTTTAAAAGTATTTTTTTTATTATTTATGCTGTTTCAATCGTACCTGTACGTCCTATAATTATAACTGATCTTGCCGTCGTAATAGTAATTACAATTATGATCTCATACTAATTAAAATTTCTATACTTTGTTTACGTGAAGGTTATTTTAGTAAATTACCTATATAATGTTTTGTCAAATCAACTATCTGAAGTTCTCTATCGAAAATAGTCGTTGTCTTCTTTTACTCTCACTCTTAGAAAACGAGCCTAATTTCTTATCATGACTATACACTAACATGTATCACAAGATATGTATGTATGAAACTTTTTATATAGATTAATTGGAAAATCTACCTTCCATTTCGGCTGCCGAATGGTCTTTTTTTTTAATTTGTCCGTTGGAATGCGGTGGGGCGCTTAAGTCGCGGAAAAATAAATACTATATTCGGGAGAATTTGAAACAAATTTTTTTTTTTTTTAATACTTTTACGGAGTATTTATATGCTTCAATATTGAGTAACTGATTAATGATTATTTTTGTCATAAAATGAGCACGTAAGGCATGCACATTTGAATTTACCAAACTTTTTTTTTTTGGTTTTTTTAAATAAAATTTAATAAAAATTTTTTTTTTTTAATAGATCCAGATTTATGAGAATACATATTACCAAATTAAATAAAAATAAACCTAAGTCCTATTCAATTGCACGTCTTATAACGCGAATTTTTTTTATGATCATAATTCACGAAAATTAAAAAAAAAGTGTCAAGTGTTACTTAATAAAACAAGTGTAATTCAACAAAAAAATAAACAACAAGCATCAAATTTCAAACAAAGAGGCTGAGTAACAATACTGCGTTTCCCTGATAGCCACCTTATCCACAAGTTAACTTCAAGCTGCTGCCGTATTCTGAAGCCAACTTAAAGGAAAGTATTATCCAACCAAGCTTGCCAGAAACTTTTCGTTAATTTAGCCGAAAATGTTTCACTGCAGAACTTGCTGAGCAAGGCGTGGATATCAGGGTTACTTTACAGAAAACTAAACAGCTGTTGTGGATAAAGTTGACTTTGGTGTCACTACTGGTACCTGAGCGGTAATTTAAATTAATATTTTTTTTCTTTTATTGGTATATTTTTCACCACGAATTCTTTAAGTTGGTCCTAATCAACTAGCTTCAGGATTATGATTTTTTTTTTTTTAGTCTTCCATTCGGGTTTTTCTACATCCAGCATCATATGACATTGAGCCTTGTTTGTAGGGATGGAAGATATTGAAAAAAAACATCGATGTCGTAACATCGATAGTTTTAGTTTTTTATTATCGAGTATCGATAAATCGTCTCCAAAAAATATCGATAGAAAACATCGATACTTGAAAAATATCGATAGATATCGCCCATCTTTACTTGTTTGTATCTGTATTGAAGTCCCAGTTTCACTGATATCAGTTTTTACCACAGATGGCAGAAAAACACGGTGAGTAAGAAAAAGAATTTAAAGTTATAAATTGCACGTCTCAAATTGTGGCATATTGATTTATTTTATTTTATTTTTTTTCGGTTTCAGATCATTACTATTATGGATGAGGGAGAATACCCGGATGAGGGAGAATATTGTAACCTTCCTTTGAATTTATCAACATCTTGCTTGGAACAACAACCTCAGTTTGGTGGATTAGATTCTGTGGCTGGTAGCAACCAAGCTGCTACTTCAACCACTGACCCCGCTACGTCATCTTATTCCGGACAACAGCAGCAGCTAGTCGGCCAATTTCCTGTCTTCGATCAGTATTTAACAACTGATGTTGATACATCTTCTACTACTCCTTTATCATCAGATTTTAGACTTCCAAGTAAGCAACAGGACCAGTGTGTTACAACAACTCAACATCATATGTTGTATCGTCGGACTAGCGCTGGCCAAGCTCGTGCTAACTGGCGAAAACGGCATTATTTTAAATCTAGACGTTACCGTGAAAATTCTCAAGCAAACTCAAAAAAATAATTTTACTGTCAATATAATTGTAAAAATTGTCATAGTTTTTGTAACGTTTGTGCTTATTGTAATTCAATAATAAAATAAATATGCTTCAATGATATGACCGTTTCATTTGATAACATTATTTATTGATGATGTTAAAAATTTTGTTGTAAAATTAAAACATATTGATATTTGGTTGTCTTTGTATGAGGCAGCAAAGTTATCTTTAATTGTTAAATAATAAGTGGTCTTATACTATTATTTTTTACAAATGTTTTAAATAACAATTGGAAAATTTTTATATTTCTTCATTAAGTTCTACATATTATTATGGAGATTATACACAGTAGACAGAATTAGAACATACATTTAATCATTTTAATTAGTGTTATTTTTTATTTATGAGTATTATTATTGTTGTCAATATTACAATCACTAATAGCAATTTATTCATTAAGTTAATAGAATAACTATACAAAGAAATAGTATTAAATATTAAATTTTTAGTAAATAGAATTCAGATAACCTAAAAGTAAATAAAGATTGACTGGATAATATTTAAATGTAAAACGAATCACTAAATTAAATTTCATCGATTTATTATAAAACCTGAAAAGTAGAAACTAATGAATACGGTGAAGTTTTCCTTTGATGATGAAAATAACGATTAATAAATTATTGGTAAAAATAATTTTAAAAAAGTAAATAATCTAGTATATAAAATAGTTGAATGTGTTTATAGTTAAAAAAAAAACTTTGAATTTTGATTGTTATAAATTATTGAAATTTCGTGTTCTTTACGACTTTATTTTTTTAAAAACTCCTCTATTTTCTCAAGTAACCATTAATATACAAGAATATCAGGGATATAACTCAGTGTAATAAAATAGAGGACTTCGGCATTAATGAAAACGAGTGTTCTCTCGTTCCTATGGATGCTGTAGCCATCTTTCCGTATTTTTTTGCTATACTATACTATAGTTTTAGCGCTAGCATCCATGAAAATGAGTGTTCAAATAGTTATCGGTAGTGGACAGAAATGCTTAAGAAATCTACTAAGTATTTACCCTGACAGTACGAGTTGCTCATCAAAAAGTTGGTATTCATCATTCATTAGTTTGCGATCAACTTGACGACAACTTGTGGATGTTATGTCCAAATAATTTTTTTTTTTTATTTTAATAATTATTTAAAATAATTATTTCTGAGCTCCTCTTTGCAAAGCGCGCGAAAACGCAGCGTCAGCTTTTTCACCTTTTTTATGCAGCAAAGAATAGTGGGAAGACACCTGCAATAAGTTTAACGAATAAACAATAAACTGTCGTCACTTTCCACCAATGACGATAATTATAAATTTCCCATCAAATTGCCAAGCAAAGTTTATAAAAAGCCTGAGCACCCATAGCTCAGGGCTAGTCGGTTCTTAAGCTTCCGGTCCACTGTGATTCGAACGTCGAAATTTCGTCCACTCTTATTGCAGGATTCCGCCCTAGGCGTTGAAAAGTCAATAAGAGGATTTTTAATATTTTCAACATAAACCTTATTGCAGGAATCCGTTTCGGCGTCGAATAATCAATAAGGCATTTCTTAATTTATCTAGACTAATTCTTATTGCAGGAATCCGCTACGGCGTCGAATAATCGATAAAAAATAGTCAAAGATCGTGAATTTATCACTAACCTTACTGCAGGAATCCGCCCTAGGCGTAGAATAATCAGTAAGGCATTTAAAACTAAAATCTTTTGTATCCAATTATTGCAGGAATCCGTTTCGGCGTTGAATAATCAGTAATTGAATTCAAATTATTATTAAAAATCCTCAAATATTGATAAAAAATTCGATCTGACGCAACCGTAGTAAACGTGCGTCTATTACAATATTTGTCGGATTTTAAAAATCATCCGGTACGATCGAACCAGTGACGCAAATCACGTGAATTTGCGATTCCATCTCGTGCCGGGTTAATTTGCGCATAAAACCACTTTTCGGGTGTGTAAAAAAGACGCATTAAATATAAATTGAAATTTTAATAAAATATTTGTCAAGGATAAATAATCCTATAATATTAAGTAAACATAAAATTGTGAAAACTAGAGTGAGTAAGTGACGTTTAGTTGAAAACGTTGTAATTTGAACCATCAAAATAAAGACAAAGTTCATCACTCCAACCTTGCGGTTTTCATTCGAGAGTAGTGCATAAGGTCTTATCCTATAACCCAGCCGCGCCCACTCATCCCAAATCCTAGGAGGAAGGTCAAGCGAGCTGCAACGTTCTGGAGGGGTAAAATCTGCCGTACTAGAAGAAGTTACATCGAAAGGTAGGTGAAAGAACTATCTTTCTATCATTCATAAAATACTTTTGGCTTAAACAAGAGCACCAGTCTCTTTGAAGACGTTTGGGTTTTTAATTTTCGAAAAGATCCACTATAAATAAAAAATTATAGGAAGATAATTTCTTCCTCGTATTCTTTATTGTTGTCCGCACCCTCCAACCCGCTTGTCCAAAAACTACTATCGCTACCAAAGGGAGAAATCCCGGATAAATAATTAAAAATTAAGCGGCGAACATAACATGGACAACTCTAGCTTTTGCAACTTTTGGCTACAAGTTACCGCCAACTTTTTGAGAATGTTGACGTCAGGGAAGAGCTGCAATTCGGAAGCAGATTTCTGAGAAAATTGAAGGCAACTTTCCGTCAACTTATGAGATGCCAACTTTTGGCCACCAACTTTCTCAGAAAATGACCGTCAATTTATTGGATTTCCAACTTTTGCCACCAGCTTTCTCAGAAAGTGTTCAACGTTGAAAGTACCAAATTTTGCGGCCAACTTCGCGTCTAGTTGCGGCTGTTAGTTTGACGCCAGTTTCTCGCCAAGTTGGCTATCAGAGTAAAAATATTGAACTGTGATATCGACAATCACTTGATTATTTCATTCTGTCATTTTGATTTTGACCACGTTTGTAGAAGGTATGTATTTTTTATAACTTAATTATTAATTTTTGATTAGAAAAAGTTAATGTGTGTCTGAAATGTCTGTTTTACGTTAATGTCTAATTTGTTAATTTTTTTATCGTTATCTTTAATCCTTAAACAATTTTCCAGGCTTTTTTATTTTTTCAATTATAACCTAATCTATAATTTCTTATAAGACTGTATTTAGCCGGCAATAAACAATTATTTTTTAGTTATTTTTCAAAATAATTAATTACAAAAAAAAATCCTCTGGATTTTATTTTATACATTTAATTTTGTATGAGCGCATGTTTTTTTTTATACTTTTACTAATTATTAATATTGAAAAGAAAATCTTCGGGATATATATAGTCATTATTTGGTAATTTTTTTTTTTTAACGCGAATTGCATAACATTGAGTCTTCCCTGTTTCAGTATTCAGGTCTCAGTTTCATTGATATCAATTCTAAACAAAGATGGAAGAAGAGCACGGTGAGTAAGAGAAAGAATTTAAACAGATGAAAATGTTTTACCTGTGGAACACTTGAATTAACGATAAACGATCTCGAATGGTTGCCTATTAATTTATGTAATTTTCTATGGTTTTAGATCATTATTATTATGGTTATTTGCCTGATGAGGAAGGTTACTATAAACTTCCTATAAACTTGTCACACCAAACTACAGAATCAAATGATCAGGAGCGTCTTCTAGTAACTGATGCTATTCCATCATCAGGTTTCAGACAACAGCTTCAGTTTGAGGGGACATATTCTGTATCTGGTAGAAACCAATCTACTACTTCAACCGCTAATACTGCCACGACATCGTATTCCGGACAACAGCTGCAGCAGTTTCTTGGACAAAGTTTAACAGCTGAACATGATGGAATAACGAGTATAGCCACGAATGTTGTTCCTTCAGGGTTGAATATTGTTGAGCTACAACAACAACAACAGTTTTTCGGTCAAGTTCCAGCAGATTATCAGCATAAACCAATAAATTTGTGTGCGAGTACACATACTTCACAGTCAAATATGGGACTGCTACAGCAGCAGTTAGTCGGACAAATTCCAGCCCCTGAACAACATCATATTCTTCCTCCACGGTCAAATATTGGGCCACAATCACAACAGTTTGTCGGTCAAGTTCCAGCAAAATATCGGCATAAACCAATAAATTTGTGTGCGAGTACACCTACTTCACAGTCAAATATTGGACTGCCGCAGCAGCAGTTTGCCGGATAAATTCCAGCCCCTGAACAACGTAATATTCTTCCTCCACGGTCAAATATTGGGCAACTACCACAACAGCCGCTATCATCTACTGTTATGAGAAGTTCTCCCCACCCTTATGGATTTGCAGTTAATCATGTTAGATATCCATGTCATCTCGTCAGATATCCGAATTCTTCTGTAAGATATACAGCTCATTCTGGAAACCAACCTCCTAACTATAATTCTCAAATAAGAACTCCAACTAGCCCAGTGCCACTATCTCCTGATCATAGACATGCAGTGTCCACAACAATGCCGTTTTATGAACAGAAATCTATTTCTAATCACTCAACTGTGACTAATGAAACAAACAGTTCCAAAATAAAAAATCCGTCTTCAGCTATCAATCAATTATTATTATCTAAATCTGATAAGGATCCATCGATTACGGAGCATTTGTCATTAATCCTACAACGCAAAGCCGCTAAAAAAGAAAATAATAACAATAATCCAAAGTTTCGCCGTCGTCGTAACTTTTATCCTAGTTGCCGTAACAACTGTGAGAAGTGTTACGAATATTGTCATCAATAATGTGTGCGGTGTCAAGTAATCGACGAGATAGACCTGAATCAATCATGAATGATACCTGTATTCATTTCATTTTCAATTTTTGTTTCTAAGTTTTTCATTACTTTTTAACTTCCTGCTAAGAAAATCGACGATTTTCGAAAAATTGGGAAGTTATTGTTTTTACCCCGATTTTCGAAAGTCGAGTTTTCATCAGATGTCGACGTTTTGAGGTCCTAGGAAGCTATTCTGACTATTTTCAGAATGATGTCCGAGTGTATGTATGTGTGTGTGTGTGTGTGTGTGTATGTGTGTGTGTGTGTGTGTGTGTGTGTGTGTGTGTGTGTGTGTGTGTGTGTGTGTGTGTGTGTGTGTGCAAACTCTTTGTAACTTTTTAACTAATGAATCGATTTGGATGGTTGAGGTGGCAATCGAAAGGGCTTGTTGGCCCTCAACTTTCCTGCAAATTTCAGATCATTTGATCAAGCAGACTCGAAAATATTGGCGAATTACGGAAAAAAAAAATTTTTTTTTTTTAGTTTTTTAGTGATTTCTCAAAAACGACTTGAACGATCGACTTCACAATCTATTCAGCTCTAGAACTTTATAAGCTGCGTCGAATGCCACCTCAACCATCTCAATCGATTAATTGATTGTTAATTAAATCAATTAATTAATTGTTTTTCGCACAGTGGGCGAATAAACGGTTCGACACTTCTTATAATCATAATTAATTAATAAATTAATAAATCGTTACTTTGTTGTCGATATTATTTTTATTCACCGCCAACAATGTAACGGAAATCTCTTGCGATAAGAGAGTCGCCGTGGCTCGCGGATAGTCTAAACAGATGACGATGCATGAGACCCGGGCCACGACGATTCTCTCATAGGAAACCTGAGATGCAACGTTAACAGTTTCGATAATGTATTATACCAAGGAGCGACAGAATCAAGTCAGTCGATCACCAGATCTGGTAGAGTCCAGAACTCTACACAAACCTGCTGGCTTGATCCTGTCACTCGGACTTGAAGCAAAATATATATCCGTATTTTAGTTAAATACGCACTCCTTATTTAAACTTTGGGCGCCGCTACGGGCAGCCCAAAAGTCACATACCTCGTATTGGGCGCCGCTATCGGCAGCCCAATACTCTCACCTGTTCCGGGCGCCGATACTGGCAGCCTGAACGCTTCCTTTCCAAATCCGAAATTCATGCTTCGAGGCCGATGACGCAGGAGGTCAGGATGTGCGGTACAGCTCGGTTGCGAGATTCGAGGTGCCATCGCGGACTTTACCGAAGGTCGTCCGAAAATTAAGTCGCTGGAAGTTATTGTTGAGCTTTCAGGCTCTTGTGTTGTTGAGCTTCCAAGCTTGTGTGTTGTTAGGCTTTCGAGCTCATGTATTGTTGAGCCTTCGAGCTCTGGTGGTTGATCGACCAATTGGGATTACTTTCCTCTACGAAGGAACCGAGTCTTCAAAGCTCGTCTCGTTTGCACCCAGAGGACGTATCAAGGGATTATTTGGGCCGACTTATGGGGCCCATAATCCCCACCATGGTAAGTCAATAAATTTTTTTGCATAAAATAAAAGAAGGTCAACAGCTGACGCACCTGGGGTCTATTGACACCCTAACGACGTCAACCTGGTAAATTTAAAAATATTCTGTCTCATATGTTGAGAAGCCAGAATGTAACAGTTGTATCTATAAAAGTACATTTAAATAAAAACAAATAAAAATAGATTTTTTTATGATTATTTGAAATTTAATAAATAAATTTTTTTTTTTTTCAATTTTTTGAAATGAAGCGCTGCTGTTAGAAATAAATTATTCCTAATAGCCAATTTAGCTTGCAATTGACGGTGATTTGATGTTGAAATTACCTGAAATTCGCTGCTCGAATTTGCTGACAATTTGACAGCAAAAGTTAAAAATCAAAAATTGCGGTTAATTTTTCTTCAATTTAGAGGTAACTTTTTACGAAAAAAAAAGTCGGTAATGTTCTTTCTTACCATTTCAGAAGGTAAGCAAATTTATACATAAAATTGTACACAATTTGACGGTAAAAAAATACTTAACAATTTTTCAAGTCAAATTAACAATAAATTGACATAAAATTTGCCTGAAAATTAACGACAACTTCTATCTAGTTAACTTTTGAAGTGAATTTGCTTTCTAATTCGGACAGTAAATTTACGTCAAATCCAATAGCAAGTTGCATACAAATTGTCGTAAAAAATGGAAAAGTCCGAAGTTGACGGAAATTTGACGAAAAATTCAACGAAACTTTTGTAAAGTAAACTTTTGCTAAAGCAAACTGTGCTTTTAGGGATAGTAAAGGTTTTCATGCTGTGGCTCCACCTAATTGTGCAATTGTGCAGATTTAAAAAATGACTATCACCTTGATGTAAATTTTTAAAATTAAAAACTTTGTTTTTAAAATTACAAATTACAGTAAAGTGATACTAATAACAAAATTCTATATTAAATAAAGGTTGACCCTGCAGACCATCCTTGAAACTTCCCATTTTTTTCGAGCTCGAAGCGTTCGAAAATATCTCTATAAGTTTATCATATTGGGAGCTCTTCGAGCTTAAAATAACAGCTAGTGGAATTTTTCGACTCTCTAAGCTCAAAATACTAGCGTCCATGATTTTTTTGGACTATACAAGCTTGGACAGTGAAGATGTCAAATTTTTTTTGCTACTGAGTTGGCTGTCTGTTTTTTGACATTCATAACTGAGCGAGTCATGCTTACGATAACAAAAATATACTTTGTTGTATTTTTTGTACGTGAATTATTTTTGGGCTAAAAATTAGTGACTTCATCAGTTTTCTTTGGATTTCTCACATAACTAACACTTTTTTTGTTAAAAGGTAGAGTGTTAAGCAGTTAACTTTGTTAACTGAGTGAGAAAAACACTGGAGACACCATCATTTATGACAATGAGCGAATATAACCTTTTTTGGACCAAAATGTTTTTTTTTTCCCATTGTCATCAGCTACGTTCTTCAAAATAGAAAAAAAAATCAAACTGTAAAATTGATAATAACAAATAATCATTATCAATTTTTGAAGTAATTTTTTTTTTAATCCGAAGATAGCTGACGAAGAGTTAACTAGTCGTCATTGCATGTCTCATAACGAGAAGCGTTTGAGTAGTGCATTGTTCTCACTCTCTCAACATCAAGTAATTATTTCGGCTCAAACTGCTTTTATCTCATCTTTTTATTTTTTATAGATTGTATGTTCTTAATTATTATTAATTTTTAACAAGTTGAAATTCTAATAATTAAGCTCACTCTGCCTGCTGCGACTCTTACATTTCCTGACTGATAATAATAAGTTGTTAGTCAGCCTACTGCGACTTTTATTCATTGTTTTTGTATCATTTATTGCAATAATCGAATCAGCCTGCCTATTGCGACTTATGTTTTCGTACATTTTACTTATAATATAACTTAAAATAAAACAACAGCCAGCCTACTGCGACTTCTACTTTTATTATACATTTATATATAATAATAATTTGTAAATAAAAAAAATAGTCAGCCTACTGCGACTTCTACGAATTTTTTAATTAATAATTAAGCTCAGTCTGCCTACTGCGACTCATACATTTTATTACTTATGATAATAATGATTTAAGTTAGTCAGCCTACTGCGACTTCTACAAATTTTTTATCTAATAATTAAGCTCAGTCTGCCTACTGCGACTCATACATTTTATTATTTGTAATAATAATAATTTAAGTTAGTCAGCCTACTGCGACTTCTACAAATTTTTTAACTAATAATTAAGCTCAGTCTGCCTACTGCGACTCATACATTTTATTATTTGTAATAATAATAATTTAAGTTAGTCAGCCTACTGCGACTTTCATTCATTGTTTATATCATGTATCTTAATAATCAAATCAGTCTGCCTACTGCAACTTCTACTTTTATTATACATTCATGTATAATAATAATTTGAAAAAAACAAATGGTCAGCTTACTGCGACATTTAAATTAAATTAAAAAAATTTTGCTTGCCTGTCTAGGTCAATTTTCTCGAGTAAAATTTATTGAAAGTACCAAAATACAAATATTAGACCTCATAATAATTTTATTTTTGATTGATATAAATGTAATAAAAAAAAGCTTTGTTTCATTTGTTTATAACATTAATTGAAAATAAAGAAAATACTTGGTATTCATTTTTTGTATTATTTATATTTGTACTTTTATCCAGAGCTTCGATTTTACTTAAATTGTGGTATTTTTAAACTGAATCATATTTAAAAAATTGATAAAAAAAAAAAAACCCCAAAAATTAAAAACTGAGTAGTTCATTAAAAAATGCCTAAAGTAAAGAAACAATCTATAGAAAGACGGTTAAAATCTAAGCGTACTCTGATGAAAAAAATTCGAAAGAATAAAGATTATCACAGTATGGAAGTTAATAAAAATAGGGAGCGAATAATTAAATTACGTGAAAACGAATCATTTCGTTCGACTGAAATTAAAAATAAGATAAATCGTAGACTTAGTCTTAGTTCTAATGATTCTCAAACGAAGAAAACCAATCAGTTCTACAAATCACAATTACGTAAAAATGATACATATCGATTAAAAGAAAATTTAAGTGCTTTATGTAGAATGACTAAATTACGGAAAAATGCTGATTACCATAACACTGAAAACAAAAAAAATCAAGAACGAATATTTCAATTACGTAATGAAAACGATGATTTCCGTCAAAATGAACGTGAAAAGGAGAGAGATTTCAAAAAATCACAACGCCAAGATCCGTTAAAACGAAAAAACGTTATTATTAATAACAATTCATATAAACAAAAAGCTCGAACTGATCTAGTATCCGGACCAAAATTACGTCAACTTGAAAAAGAAGAAAAACGCAAACAGCGTATGAACAACCTATTCAAACATAGAGAAAGTTACCGGAATAATGTTTTAAAAAAAATCAGGCAAGGTAATAAATCCGCAGTATTATATCATAATGTTCTAATAAAACATTGTAAAACTCCTGAGATTTGTACGCGCAGTTGTATGCGCAAGTTATATGATTGTATTAATAAATTAACTTCTTATAAGAAAGAAATAATTTTTCAAAAAAATATGAGTGAACATGCGTATCATTTTGAAGAATCAGAATTTCTTTGTGATTCATGTTGGAATTGCTTAAGAAAAGGTAACATTCCAAAAATAGCCGCTACAAAAATTTTGACTTTTATAGACATTCCAGATTATTTGAAACGATTAAGTCCGCTTGGAATAAGATTAGTTTCACCTTGGTTACCCTTTTTAAAAATTGTACCTCTTCAACAGTTTAATAATCATCCACAATTATCATTGAAGGGAAACGTTGTAAATATTCAAGTTGATGTGAGAGAAATGATTAAATGTTTACCCCGTCGCCCTGAGAATGCTCAAGTAATTCAGATAAAAACTAAGCGTAAGATGGAATATGAACACAGTTATATGGCTGAATCTATTATTGTAGAGGATGTGAAGAATTCTTGGAAATATTTACAAAATTCTAAATTGTAAAAATTATATGAAATCAAAGAAAATGAAGAGTTTTTTACACAATTCTCGCAAGAAAAATTTCCATTTATTGTTGATGAAGAAGACAAAAAGTATTTATTAGATCCAAACAATGATTTGTTCCAGAAAGTTTTCCAAACTGATGATAATGATCAGGAAGATAATGAGTATAATGATGACTTCGATTGTGATGACATTTTGGTCATTGATCAAAGTCGCGAAGTCGCAGAACACACTCGGATTATTGCACCTGGAGAAAACAAAATTCCAACACCAATGTATGCTATCCCCCACTACGAGATTTTGTGTAATCCTCAAATTTTTGGCGGTGAACCCTTCGACGAGGCCAACATTTTAACCGTTAATGAGAGGCATAAGCTTTGGTTAACTCATAAAGATCCTCGCTGTCGATTAGATCCTACATTTGTTCTTCAGCTAGGTCAAATGACTGTTGAAAAACGAACTAGGGATTCAATGAATTTTGTCACTCGCAGAGGCTTAAAGATTGAGTCTCTAACAGCTAAGGATATATTAAAAGATGATGTAGTTGATGAGCTGATTAATAAAGACCAAGCGTATAAATTTTTAAAACCAGTTGTCGGTTCTCCTGCTTATTCAGAAGACAAAAGAAAATTTATGATTGCTTTTATGGCTCAAAGGCCTCGATTCAATTTATTTTATACATTTTCAATTTCCATAAATGATGATCCACATTTGTTACTACAACTTCATGAAGAGCAGTACAATAAAAAAATTAGTCAACTCGAAGCACTAGGATTAAAACCAGATGAAAAAGCTTATTTAATTCGGAATAATCCAGTAACTTGTGCACGTTATATTCATCGTTATTTTAGATCAATACAACAATGTCTTGGAAAAAAGTATGATGGTCCTTTCAACAAATTTTTCGTTGAAGATTTTGTTCAAAAAAGTGAAGTTCAACAAAAAGGTGTACTACATTTTCACACAGTGGCACAATTAAATAATGCACCTGAATTTAATCCAGAAGATACTGAATCTGAAAACATATGTAGAGAATTCATAGAACAATTTATAACATGTGAATTAAACCCCAATAACCCTTATGTAATGGAATTTCAAATTCATAAGCATACGTTTACGTGTCATCAAGGTATGAAAAATGTCAATCAATGCCGTTTTCATTATCCTATCTGGCCAATGCCTGAAACGAAAATTTTGAGTAAATTAAATCCAGAAGAGCGAAATGAAAAAAATAAAATAAATTTTGAAAAATACGTTTGTGAATTGACAAAAGTACCTCGGAAGATTCCGTTTTCACAAATATTATCCGAACTAGAAATGTCAGAATCAGATTACATCGTAGCTGCTCGATATTCTCTAAATTCTTGTCGTGTATTTTTGAAACGTCAAAGGGACGAAATTTTAGTAAATGCATACAACTCAGACATTTGAAATTTATTAAAATCAAATATGGATATTCAATTCATTTGCGATCCATACACTTGTATAAAATATCTAACTGATTATGTTGTGAAAGTTGATAAAGACATGGCAAAATTATTTAGAACTTCAATTGAACAATTTTCTCGCGAAGATTTTTCTGAACTTGAAAAAGTAAAAAAATTTGCGAATGCTTTCATCAACTCAAGAGTATTATCAGGTCAAGAAGCTGCTTGTCTTGTACTTCATTTACCAAGTTTTTTATCAAGTGTGGATGAAGTATTTATTGCAACTTTTCCGAAAAATGATCGAAATCGTGTGGTTAAACGTAACAAAGAATTATCAAAAATGACACCTGAATGTAGAAATATTTACCAAGATAATATAATAGATAAATACTGTAGGCGGAATAAACAATATGAAGTAATGTGCTTGGCAGATCTTGCGACAGGATTCAGTAATTCCGGAAAATTAACAACAGAATCAGAAAAAACTGAAATAAAACAAGATTTAGAAAATGAAAATTGCTGTTATTTTGATGATAAAGATAATGAAGATCAAGAGAATGATGCCAAAAAACGCAAAGAGCGTAAAATTTTAAGAATTCGTAATTACAACAAGCATCAAGATGAGGATAATTATTTACGAGAACAGTTACTTTTATTTCTTCCTTTTCGTAATGAAAACATTGAAATCGAAGGTCTAAGCTTAGAAGAAAAAAGGAGAGTATACAATGACAATGAAATTTTAATTAGAAAAAATCGCGCTTTGATATATCATTACGATGAACACGTTATTGAAGATTTATTTAATAAAGTAATCGAAAATAATATAGATGATGAAGAAGGAAATAATCGTGAAATAAATTTAGAGAAAAAGTTAGAACATAATGAGTTCGTTGATTTATTTGTCGAAACTAAAATAACTGATCCATCTAAGGAAAATGGAAAGGATTATAAGGTTAGTGTACCAAAAGTAATGAAAGAAAATGATATTTTAGAATTACTTTTAAAAGCCAACGAACAACAACTTCGAATCGCAATGCATTGCTTACATGCTCAAAAAAGTAATAAAGCAGTTCGATTAGTTATTTGTGGTCAAGCAGGGACTGGGAAATCATTTTTGATTAAACTTTTATTTCAAACTATTTCTGATTACTACAATGAACAGATTAGTTGTTTAGATATATAATCAGCAAAAGTTATTCTAGCTGCTCCTTCCGGTAAAGCTGCATTTCTTATTGGAGGTGCTACTATTCATAGTTGTTTCAATTTACCGATCGATAACATAAAAGGAAATATCCCGCCATTGAGTTCAAGCGCTGTTAATTCAATTAGATTTGAAATGCGCTATGTAAAAGTTGTAATAATTGATGAAGTATCAATGATTGGTCGCAATCGTTTAAATCAAATTGATACTCGTCTTCAACAAATTACTGGAAACAATACGCCTTTTGGCGGTTTATCTGTAATATTTGTCGGAGACTTAAGACAACTTCCAGCTGTCATGGATAAACCAATTTATTATACCGCGCAACACTATTTAAGAGATCGAAAATTAGAATGGAATAAAGAAAATCCAGGTAAACGATTTCAACCTAATATTGCAGATCCTGCTTACGGCGCGTTATTTGCAACAGATAATTGGATACCCTCGCAGTTTTGAATCACGGTGGAAACACCGAGGTTTACACGGTGGAAACATCGTGTACACACCGTGGTTTCTCGGGTGTTTCCACCGTGTTCACTCCGTGTATTTGTTCCATTCTTACACCGGGTATTCACCGTGTATACACGAGGTATCCACTGGGTTTTCACGGTGTGCCTTTGTTGACTACATACTACATCCACCGTGTTTACACGAGGTGTCCACCGTGTTTTCACAGTGTATTTATCGTGTTTTTTCGATGTGTCCATAGGGACGACATATTTTACCCACCGTGTTTACGCGAGGCATCCACCGTGTTTACACAAGGTATCCGCCGTGCTTATATGAGGTATTTACCGTGTTTTCACGAGGTATCCACCGTGTTTTCTCGGTGTATTTTCCGTATAGAATTTCTATTGATTTGAATTGGATTCAATCAGAATTCTTAATCAGGGATTATTGGCGATACATATTCGAGCTCTATGAGCTTAACAATACCCTTTAAAAAATTGGTATTTTTGACCTTATTGAATTAAAAAAAGCAGCATTTTGCGTAAAACTTCGAGAATTCAAGGAATAAAAAGTAATAAATAGACACGAGTTCACAATTTTGCCTCATAAAACGAATGCTTTTAGACGAAAATAAATAGATGCGATTGAAATTGAAATTTGTGTGAGTTTTTAATCAGATCAGAACGTTAATGCATAAGAGAAACGCCGCCTGGAATTATAAACGTTATAAATCTTATTGAATTCGATTATGGTGTAATGCTTAAGTTTTCAGAAGTTTAAATATTCTGAAGTATTTTATTATATTCATTATAATTTTCAAGGCTAACAAATGAGTAGAAGAAATAGTCGAAAAGTGAAATTTAAGGACGAAAACTGAAGCTTATTAAACGAATTGTTAGATACATTTCACTAAAATCGTCTATAAGTTTTAGTTTTTAAGTTATATGAATTTCAATAGAGTTACTTTTAAACTAATTGATCAATTCAATCCATCTTTGAACGTGCTCGAGGTAGTCGCTTATAGAATAAGTAGTGAAAATTAAGATACAATCAGAATTGTAGACGATTCCGTGATGACACAAGGGTTACAACACAGACACAAAAGACACACAAGACAACAAATAATCAGTAATTTAGATGTCACATTTATTAAATAACATTATTAATTAAACTTGAACATCAATACCCAATGTACCTGACGATCGGAACGTTTTTCGCGCGATGAAAAAAAAAAGTTGGAAAGTAAAAAATCTATTTGATGACTAGATTACTGATGTGTTTCGCATGTAGGTGCTGGCAGGTCGGCCGAAAATCTAAGGCCACCCCAAACCTCCGGAACTACCCTTTCAGTAGTCAAATCACGTAAATTTTTCATTTTCATTGTGCGAAAAACATTCCGATCTTCATGTACATAATATCTATATGTATGTTAATACATCTTTAACGAAGATATAAACAAAATTATTTATTGTTTTTAGCTTGACGGCGACACTCTTTGAAATATTCACCCATCCACTTGTCCAAAAACCGATCGATGTCGTCATTACCGTTTTTGGCGATGTTTAACTCCCACTTTTTTTGAATGTATAGAGACAAATCTGCAACAAGTAAATAAATCGTGTGTAGGTTTATTTCGTTTATATAATATATATACTTTTTTTTCAAAATATTGCCATTGCAGAATGTCTGATGTCGAGATTTTCAAAGAATTTCGCTGTAGTATGTTTTATTTTAACGAGAAATGTTTAAAAACGCTATCAGTTGAAAAGTTTATGCGTGTATGTGCGTATATATATATATATATATATATATACATATATATATATATATATTGTAACGAGGTTTATGAAACCCTCATTATCGCACCATGATAATAGGCCGTTACCCAGGGTAGTTACCACATGCTATCTGGTTTACCCGCTAGATTATATTCAATTATTATTATTATTTAATAATCCCTCTCCATTCGTATTTTCAATGGAAGGGATGCGCATCACGTCGACGCATAAGCATCGACGTGAATCTATAAGAAGGCCTGCGCGCCGTTAATTATTCAGATTTAAGCTTTTTCTCAACTTTACTATCATTATGTCTATATAATAAATACAGTTTATCTTTTTAACTCTTTTCTTTTAACTCTTACCTGTCTACGCCTGAGTATTCAGTAGTATTTAAGTATACTTTTTAATTAATCGAATAATCATTAACTGCAATGATTATTCTCGTGTATACCTGCTACACTTCCTAGCCTACATACCTTCCTGTAGAAGACGGCAACCCCGTAGAGGTGCATACCTGCTGTATCCTCATCCTAGCCTATAGCACCTGCCTATAGAAGACGGCAACCCCGTAGAGGTGCATACCTGCTGTATCCTCATCCTAGCCTATAGTACCTGCCTATAGAAGACGGCAACCCCGTAGAGGTACATACCTGCTGTAGCCTCATCCTAGCCTATAGTACCTGCCTATAGAAGACGGCAACCCCGTAGAGGTGCATACCTGCTGTATCCTCATCCTAGCCTATAGTACCTGCCTATAGAAGACGGTAACCCCGTAGGATGTATACCTGCTACATCCTTTTCCTACGATACCTGCTCGTAGAAGCGTGTACCTGCCACGATCTTTTCCCACAATACCTGCTTGTGGAAGCGCGTACCTGCCGCGACATTTTCCTACGATACCTGCTCGTAGAAGCGTGTACCTGTCACGACCTCATCCTACAATACCTGCTTGTGGAAGCGCGTACCTGCCGCGATTTACCCTGTAATACCTGCTTACAGAAGCGCGTACCTGCCGCGATAATCTTCTACAATACCAGCTTGTAGCCATACCAGACAATTGTGATACAGAGCTCACAATTGTCTTAATTATTTATTGCTCTCAACCATCGATACCAGTGGACCAACATCTCACAGGTAAGTATAATAACACTATTATTATACCTTTGTAATTCTTGTGCTTCTCACTAGTTTGGCTTATTTTGCAAACACCTGTAGTCTACTATCTCTCTTTCTGGTATATTAATACCCTATAACAAGCCCCACGACTCCCGATCCTTTATATGCCTTTTGCATATATAAATTTATAGCCAACCGGTCGTCTGGTCCTTACGAACCGGGTAACACCAGGATCAGTTACCAAATAATTAGCTTCCTAGCTAAAAGGGACACGGGCCCATTTAATTTAAATGGGTAACGGACGGTTGATTCATCCCTACTAGAGGGGTGGACCTCAACTTCGTTTCAATATATATATATATATATATATATATATATATATATATATATATATATATATATATATATATATATATATATATATATATATATATATATATATATTTATATTTATATATATTAGGGTGCTTAAAAAAAAAACTTATTATTTTTTCTTTTACCCCCCAGAACGTTAGTGGTTGCCAAGAAAAAAATTCTCCCGAAAGATGGGCTCTCTAGCTCGACTCGAAGGGGTCGCTATTTTAATTTTAATTTCCCATCTGATTAACATGTAAAAATTTATTTTTTTATTCAAAGTGTAATCACTCATATGCTGCTCAATATTTTTCAAATTTATACACAAATCTTCGAAGTTGATTTCTCAAGCTTTCCAAAACCCTATGACAAGTCATAATTATCCCCAATTGAAGCTAGCAGAAAAAATATCGAAAATTAACAATTCCATTTTGAAATACAAAATTGATACTTTTCAGATAGCTTTAATTGACATTTGAGTAATGGTAATTATGACTTGTCATAAGGTTTTGGAAAGCTTGACCTCACCAAATTTTAGCCAGATATCTTTCATTCAGCTATCACAGAGTCCCCTTTCCGATTTAAAATACCCGCGAAAATGATTAATTTTAGTTTTTCGTTATTCTGACTATGACAAATTTTTTTTTCAAATTCCGTCTAGCATAATTTTGTAGGGGATTAAATTCTCTACAAGAAACTACTGATGCATTATGTACGTCAAACGAAATGGGAAAAAGTTACGGGGCTCTTCTAAGATCAACAAAAATTTAGTTTCCTCAGTGTTAAATTTTTTTTTTATTATTTTTCATTCTTATTCTATCAAAAAATATATTTTTTTTTTTAATTTTGGGAGCACATTTTTGTAGGAAATTTAATTTCCTTTTTCCTAGTTCGCTTGACGTACATAATGCATCAGCACTTTTTTGGTAGAGAATTTAATCCCCTACAAAATTATGCTAGGTACTGTATTTGGACTTGGTCCGTTATTGGACTTCTATAGAAATTTTAATCAGTTTTTGACCTACCCGGACTAAAAAATTTGACCTGATTTTAGTCTAATTGGACTATTTGATCTGTTTTTGATCTTTTACGAAAATTTTAAGTTGTTTTCGACCTGCCGTTTTAAGAAACAATTGCGTTACGGGCAGACAAAACTAGATTAATTCTTGAACTTTAAAAAATTTTAGTTCTGGAAATTTGCAAGGACAAAACTTGATTAAATCATAGACATAAAATTTTTATTAATGGGCAATATTTATAAAAAAATATTTACTTACAGAATTGATTGTGTTTTATCTACTATTCATTTTGTATTTTTTGTTTAAAAATGTCGGCAGTTATGGAATTTTGAAAGCTTAATTATTAATTGTCTTGATTGAATATTTATATCATTGAATAAAAGTGATAAAACAACTCTTAAAATGTCAAGAATTTTTCTTATTCACTGGATAAAATTGAAAATATTTTGGCATAAGAAAACATCAAAATTCTTGTGCTACGGAGAAAAATGTCGACTCGAAATCTACCAATTTTTATTATGCTGTCGACCAAACTTGAAACAGAACGTAAAGTATCCAAAAAATTACTATGCTCTTATAAAAAATTATTATGCCGCTTCGGAATTATTATAATGTATGAAACTAATTGATATTAAAGCTTCTCGATAAGTTTCTTGCGCGTGATAAGTAATGTGATACAGCACAATAATTTTTTGGATGCTCTACTTCCTGTTTCAAGTTTGGTCGACAGCATTGTAAAAATTGGTAGGTTTAGAGCCAACATTTTTCTCCGTGTGACATCTTATTACTGAAGCGCATTAGCATATTTCAAATTCCAAGAAAATTAAAATAAATTTATAATTCTAGATTATTATTATTATCATTTATGTTTATAAAAAGTCCTGTTTTTGTTCTTAAAAGCAATTGAACACAGACTAAAAATTATAATAAAAAAGTCTGTTTTTAGTCTAAACCCGATTCATAACAGACCAAAAATCATACAAAAATAAGTCTGATATTGGCCTGGATAATGACTAGTACGGACAAACACACATTTAATTCCTATATAAAATGAATACGATATATATATATATATATATATATATATATATATATATATATATATATATATATATATATATATATATATATATATATATATATATATATATATCAAAACCAAATTTATCATTAGGTGCATTATTTACGTAGGATGTATTAACTTGATTATTTGAGTTAAGTAATGGCATGAATTTTTCTTAATTATAAGTGTATAGCAGACTAGAGTATCAGACTACCATCCAGCGATTACCAGAATTATGTAGCATTGATGTGGGTCATTGATTGGTTGGGTAACCACCCCTTAGTATAATAATGGTTAACCGATAGTAATTTTTTGTTTTTCAATTTAAATTTTACTGACATTTATATTAATGAAGACAATAAATCCTAATTAAACTCTTTAATTAATAATTTACAGATATTTTCTATGAGATTTTAAAAATGACAATATTCGTTCATGCATGTTTATATCTAATTATATATGATTATATATGATCAGATCTGGCCAATTTTTGGATCTGATTTTATATGAAGTCATTTATAATTATATATAATTACACTAAATTTTTTTCATCGGGTATTGATTTCAATGACTTTCGCTTAAGATCAGAGCATTAATATACAAAGTTTGTAATAAAATTTTTCTAATTGTAATAAAATTTGAAAGTATCACTGCTTAGGCACGGGTAAACGGCATTGGAATACACTTGGTTATTTTTTTATTTTCATTTTTGGGTCACAAATAAACGAATTATATTATGGCCAAATAAATAAATCTAAATTGGGAAATAATGAACACCCCAATATTTACATAAATGATCGTTTTAACCAAAGATATTATTGCAACCTACTCGACAAAATATTACAGTTTACGGTAAAAAACTTTGAAAATATCACCATGACGAATGCAATAGTTAGGTTTCTGCAAAATCTACTAAAAATCACATTTTTGCGATAGAGAACGTAGACTTGAAATTTTAAACGAATGTTCGTTGAATTAAAGAAAATTTTAGCGCCGAAATCATTCGGAATAATTTCACGTTTATGAAAGTTTGCAGGAGTGTTTCAAGGGTGTTGAAGGTTTAAATGGTTTTATTTTTCGAGTAGAAAAGTTGGATACTTGGATTTTGGAAATTATATGAACTGAGTTATGAAGAAATTAACTACAAAATTTTTTCAGAAGTAATAACGAAGATTGTAAAAAAGTTTTCAAATATAATCAAGAGATCCATACGAGAATTTTGCCTGTGATAAATAAAACAAAGTATATAGCTATAAAGTATTTAATATTTCAAATTTGAAATAGAATCGTTTTGATTTCAATTTATAAAAAAATACCCTTCTAATCCTCAGTTACTCAATTAGTTATTCATTACCAAATTTTTGAAACCGATCGATCGTGCAGGCTAGCCCCCTAACTTTACACAGTTTTCAAGCGCAAAAGAACTTAAAAAAGTGAGCTCATAACAAGTGTTTTCGTACCTTTGACTTTCTTTTTTTCTTCTGGTGTTACCACGATTTTCAAAGGATTCTTTACATCTGGTTTCATGTACAACGTGGCAAGCTCCTCAGGTTTCCATAGAACATTTACATCTCGATTAACTCGTTTCCGCATAGTTGGTGCCTGAACAAGTTTAGCGTAGTCTTCGGCGGAAATATGCGTCCCATCAATGACATACGTCTAAATGAAATTAAAAAAATACAATAGATTGTTATTCATAAATAGTACATTGAGTCACAAGAGATGAAACAATTTGAGTGCATCCGAACCCGAGAGCTGACATCACCCGTGCCTTCATTAATGTTTCATCCCGTGTCACTTATTACATTTTTCATCACTTCTGCTCAGAGCTTTAAGTTTCAATGGTTGAGACCAGTCGAATCAAACCAATATCAGTTTTATATTGTGGGAAGCTGTTGACGTATGTTTAAATTACGAATTCCAATTTGCATAAAATTTATTTACTTATAATTAAAAATTTGTAGATATTTTGACATTTTAAATGAAATTGAGAAGCCGAAAATTTATAAAAAAAAAAAGTTGAGATGCTGATACGGTTGAATTAAACATTCAGCAACTGCTTTTATACCACTAATTTATTTAATTCGAAATCCAAGCATACGTAACTGTTTGTCATGGCGTTAATTTCAAATTAGCTTTTTTTGTAAGGAAAGATGTCTTTCTTTAATAACAAAGAATACTACCCAGCGCGTACCGAAATTACTTCTAACACAACAGTACATTCAACGAAAACATGTAGAATCGTCAGTTAGGTTCTGAAACGATGTTGAGGTCCACCCCGCTAGTAGGGATGAATCAACCGTTCGTTACCCATTTAAATTAAATGGGCCCGTGTCCCTTTTAGCTAGGAAGCTAATTATCTGGTAACTGATCCTGGTGTTACCCGGTTCGTAAGGACCAGACGACCGGTTGGCTATAATTTTATATATGCAAAAGGCATATAAAGGATCGGGAGTCGTGGGGCTCATAATAGGGTATTAATATACCAGAAAGAAAGATAGTAGACTACAGGTGTTTACAAAATAAGCCAAACTAGTGAGAAGCACAAGAATTACAAAGGTATAATAATAGTGTTATTATACTTACCTGTGAGATGTTGGTTCACTGGTATCGATGGTTGAGAGCAATAAATAATTAAGACAATTGTGAGCTCTGTATCACAATTGTCTGGTATAGCTACAAGCAGGTATTGTAGATGAGTATCGCGGCAGGTACGCGCTTCTGTAAGCAGGTATTACAGGGTAAATCGCGGCAGGTACGCGCTTCCACAAGCAGGTATTGTGGGATGAGGTCGTGGCAGGTACACGCTTCTACGAGCAGGTATCGTAGGGAAATATCGTGGCAGGTACACGCTTCTACAAGCAGGTATTGTAGAAAAATGTCGTGGCAGGTACACGCTTCTACGAGCAGGTATCGTAGGAAAAGGATGTAGCAGGTATACATCTTTACGGGGTTACCGTCTTCTATAGGCAGGTACTATAGGCTAGGATGAGGATACAGCAGGTATGCACCTCTACGGGGTTGCCGTCTTCTACAGGAAGGTATGTAGGCTAGGAAGTGTAGCAGGTATACACGAGAATAATCATTGCAGTTAATGATTATTCGATTAATTAAAAAGTATACTTAAATACTACTGAATACTCAGGCGTAGACAGGTAAAAGTTAAACGAAAAGAGTTAAAAAGAAGAAACTTATTTATTATAAATTCATTATGAATTTAATGGTGAGAATACTAGTATAAAATCTAAATCATTAACGGCGCGCAGGCCTTCTTATAGATTCACGTCGATGCTTATGCGTCGACGTGATGCGCATCCCTTCCATTGAAAATACGAATGGAGAGGGATTATTAAATAATAATAATAATTGAATATAATCTAGCGGGTAAACCAGATAGCATGTGGTAACTACCCTGGGTAACGGCCTATTATCATGGTGCGATAATGAGGGTTTCATAAACCTCGTTACAGTTCATATAATAAATTGTATATTAAGATTAATTCAGCTGAATCTTATAGTCTATGACTTTCCGTCGTCTTAACTTCAGACAGCTGTTGATTGGATATTTCTGTTAGGTTGTTCAGATAAAGCACTAGTAATTTATAAAATTTACTTTTCCATATATGTAAAAAGTGTAAGGTTTTAATTTCTTTTGCGAAAGATGGGAACATTGTGCGCTATAAATATTCTTGGTAGTATCTTCTTTAACTAATCAAAGACGTGCTTTCTTACAACAAGCTGCCGAAAATTATATAAATAAACTGTAAATTTACCTCTTTATTATTTACCACCACTGTACATTCTCTCAACTTTGGATAACGTTTTCGTATATTTGTATTCGATACTGTTGAGTTTTCATTTGTTATTGTTTTAACTATATCAGCCAATTTATCTACTTTTGATTCTAATCTTTGCAGTTGTCGAGATAAGCCAGGTTTGTAAGGAGTTTGCATTTTGTGTAAGAGCTGTAAACGTGGTATAAATGTACTGCGAGTGAAGGGATGGTGTGATGAACGAGGATTGCTTTGAGAGTCGACTGGTGTTATTTGTGAACTGGATGATATTTGTGAAAGTGTACTACTTGAGTTTGATAAGATTCCATAAGGGACTTCTGATGGACTATTTGAGTGTGCTATGACATTTGTAACTTCTCCTAAGGCTTGACGAAGTTGCTCCGAGTTTGAAGTGTTATCAATCACTGGTTCCATGGTGGCAGCTGTTTCATTTTGCTGTTATTAATAAAATAATTTTATTATGTGGGAAATTTAAGAAAAAAAGGTTAAACTCTGAACTATCCAACTATTATCGAACCGTTTTTTAACAATTTTTAAAAATAAAAATATTGAGAATAAACCAATATTAAATTCAAACTAAACTCAACAGAGAACAAACCAGTTTGAAAATGAAAAAATTAGACATTCACAAACAAATACAACAAATAAACTAGTTCCAAGCTCCTAAAAAAATAGTGTTCTGATCAATTTTAAGAGTTTGGCAATAAAATGGAAATAACTAGAAAACAATGCAGAATTATAAAATAATTCATCAGAGATATTTTGTAGGAAATAAAATTGTCTACAAAAAAGATTCTATGAAATTTTATGATAAGCTTGATAGTTTCGCCGGAACAGTGAGAAGATCTCGAAATTTACTCTAACTTGACTTCAAGCTCCAATAACTTTTGAACAGATAGATTTATCAAAAAATGATAAGAGACTTTTTTTGTAGAGTATTCAATTTCCGACAACAAACTGTATTGAGAATTTCCGAATTCTCATTAGCTGACATGGTATAAAATTCAGAACGAGCAAAAATTAGTTCTTCGAATTGTATCAAACTTTGACGTCGGATATCTTGTGAATGGTTGAGTGTTGTATTACAGGGGAAATGCAATTTACATGAAGTCTTTTTTTTGATAACTCCATTGGTTGAGACTATTGAGAATTATGAGGTGTTCGTAATTTACATGACAAAATGTATTAAAATAACATATGCAACACGAGCTCTTATGTGGAGAAATCCCAAGTACAACATTGAAATGATTTATGCCACGCGCACGCCTTAGCACCCAAAATCCACAGTAAAATATTTTAAAAAACTCACTTCATCCATTCCAGTTTCACTACCAGGAGTCGGAATCGGTGATGGTGGCAACATATTTAGGTAGTACTGTGCAGATTCATCAATAGCGACACTTAAACTCGTTGGTTCTGCATTCTGAAATACTTGATGTCTATAGTACATTCAATTGAATCACAATAGATAAAACAATATTAATGCAGGCCGGGGTGAAGTTTTCCGCGTGATTCAAAGGCGAGAACTGACGACAGCCGTGCCAGCATTAATGTAATATCCCGTGTCACTAATTACATTTTTTATCATTTCTGCTCAAAACTTCGAGTTTCAATGTTTGAAACCAGCCAAATCAAGTTAAAATCAGGTTAATACTGTAGGAAGCTGTTGACGTATGTTTAATTCACGAATGAAAATCAAAATACAAATTATATAATTAATGATAACAACTAGCAATTACTTTGACGTGTAAAGTATAATTGAAAAGTCTGTAATTTGTAAAGAAAAACAGTTGACCAGCCGATAAAGTTATATTAAAAATGAATTTAGCTTCAGAGGGCTGAAATCAAAATTGTTTTCACCACGAGGGATAAAAAAAAACTGCACTCACATACGTCACAGTTTGTCAGGTCATTAGCCTGAAATTAGCTCGTTTGAACCAGTTAAATAAATATAGAAACTTCAAGTTGTTATAAAAAAAAGTAGATTGATGAGTTAAGTTTTATTTGTTACTTCTTCAACTGAAATTAAAACATTTTAAATCCTTGTTATTACTTTAAATGTTTTATTAAAGGAATTAATGAATAAAAAATTTGAATTTATATAACATTAATTAGATATAATTTCTTTTTAATGTTTGCACTAGACAATAAAGCAAAGCGAAATTAAAAGTACTACATTAAAATGATTAATTCCACGCCCACGCTTTAGAAATCAAAATTCGAACTATAATATTAATTAAACTTACTTTAGCCATTCCAGTTTTAGTTCCAGGATCCGGAATCGTTGATGGTGGCAATATATCTTTTGCCGATTGTCCAATAGCGGCTCTTGAAGCATCCGGTTCTGCATTCTGGTAAATTCAATGTCAATAGTACATTCAGTAGAATCACAAGAAATGAAACAATAAAAATGTAGAGCAGGGTGAAGTCGTCTGCCCGATTCAAAGGCGAGAACTGACATTATCCGTCCTTGCATTAATGTTCCATCCCGTACCATTCGTTACATTTTCCATCACTTATGCTCGAAACTTGGAGTTTTAATGTTTAATACCAGTCAAATCGAACTAGTATCAGGTTAATGCTGTCGGAAGCTGTTGACGTATATTTAATTTACGAATGATAATCTAAATACAACTTATAGACTTATTAATAAAAACTAGCAATTACTATGCCGTGTAAAATATAATTAACAAGTCTCAAATTTGTTATGAAAAACAGTTCACCAGCCGATGGAGTTGGATAAAAAATGAATTTAGCTTCAGAGGGCTAAAATCAAAGTTGCATTCATCCCAAGAGATGAAAAGAATTACTCTCACATACATCGCAGTTTGTCAGATCATTAACCTGAAATTTGCTCGATTAAACTAGTTAAATAAGCATTGAAACTTCAAATTGTTATAAACAAATAGATTAATGAGTTAAGTTTTATTTGTTAATTCGTCCATTGAAATTAAAACATTTTAAATGCTTCAGTTATTTTTTTTTGTTTACTTTACTTTATTATTACTTTTTTTTTATTTTTTTTTTTTTACTTTATTATTACTTTAAATGTTTTATTGATGGAATCAATGAATATAAAATGTAAATTTTAATTTTGATTATTATTTTTTTACTGCTGAAGAAAGAATTCCTAACATTTATTTCGTTGATTTAAACTTTATACCGAATAATATAAGATATACTTTTCAGAAGTGTCCAATTAACACAAAAAGCGAATGCCAAATTCAACATTCTTTAAGTGTTCTGAACAACATATGAGTGTGTAGAAATTGAAGGTTAGATCTTCGAGAATTTCAACACTCGTATGTGTTACTTTGTACATATATAAATGTTGCTTTTTTCACAGTCGGCGTCTATTATTATATATTAGTGTAAATCGATCGTTTTACACGCTGCAAGTGTCAACTTGACGAATGATTTTTGACTGTGTATAATTTGATCGGCCCACTTTTTTATCGAACTACATACAAATTTTATGTAATAGTGAATAATGATTAGAGTGTTTTTTTTTTTGCGACTATTTCTTTTTTTTCGCTCCCATTCCGAAATTTAGTTGGAAATACCCTCAAAATTATTCCCTGAGAGTTTGAGCCTTTCATATTTATATTAAGTACTTTCCCAGAGCAGGTGAACATTTCCCATTTAAAATAAACGTAAATTTAAGTTGTTATTTTTTAAACTTCTATAACTCCGCGACATTTTATGATATTATCTCGCCCAAAGTCGGGATTTTCTCAGAATTTGATGCTCTACAAAAGTGCCCATTGTCGTGAAGTCTTAACTCAAACGCTGAGGTAGTACGAATAGCTAAACCGAATTTTTTCATAGAATTCTTGTTTTTTCTTAAAGTATTTCATAAACAACGAGACCTACAGAAAAAATCTGAATGACAATTTTTTAGGGAATTTAATTTTCTACAAAAAAGGTCCTAAGCACCAAATCACTAAGATTTATATTTTCTAATATATTCATTAATGAAGTTTACGTAGCATTGAATTCCTATAAAATGTCGAATCAAATCTAAGAAAATATTGAATTTTTATTTGACTCATATCTCAGAATTTATCAATTTGTGTAATTCGGTGCTAAGGACCTTTTTTGTAGAGAGTTGAATTTCCGATAAAATTATCGTTTACATTGTTCCTGTAAGTCTTGTTGTTGAGAGAAAAAAAGAGAATCCTATGTAAAAATTAAGTTTAGCGGTCCGTACTACCCCACCCGTATGAGTTACAACTTCACGACAATGGACACTTTTGTAGAGCATTTAATTCTGAGAAAATCCCGATTTTGGGCGAATTGATATCATAAAATGCCGCGGAGTTATAGAAGTTTAAAAAATAAAAACCCAAGTTTACGTGTATTTTAAATGGGAAATCTTCACCTGCTCTGGGAAAGTACTTACCATTATTATTATGGGCTCAAACTCTCAGGGAATTTTTTTCGGGGTATTTCCAAAAAAATTTCGGGATGGATGCGAAAATAAAAAATAGTCGCAAAAAAAAAAAGCACTCATAATTATATGACTTTTTTTTACTCGAGATATTAGTATCAATATTTGTGATTGTTTACTTATCATTATCATTATTTTTTGTCTAATTATATTTGGACGAAAATTTTTAGAAAAAAAAAGAGATAATTTATATGTACTACCTTTTTACTCTCCCTTAGTGGTTTTTTTGGCGGTATTGTCGGACTATAATTAGGAAATTTCTGCATCCTGACATGTCTTAGCTTGCTGTAATTATTACGCAACTTATAGGGATCATCTAAAAATTAAAACTTCAATTAAGAATACGAATTTCCGAATTATATATTAAGTAATTACAGTTTTTTCATTTCGATTGGCTAATACCATGAATTTTAATTTGTTAACAAAAAAAGTAAGTATTATCCTAATGTCGTTTAACCTTGCCTAACTTATAAAACTTTTCCACTTTGAAACTAGAACAAAAACATCATTACTCGCTAATAAATTAGCGTGCAATTATGACCGATACATCATTTCAAGAGAAAATTTTCTGCTCGTCAAAATATTCGTAAATACAACCATTGAAAAGATACTAAGCCTCAAAGTTGATTGGTTTCAAAAATGTGTCTTTTGCGTTAAAAATTTTATTGCCTTCTAAGATATAGGTATACAGTAGGGTGTCAGTTACTTCCCAAATTTGGCTTCTTTACTTGGCCACGATATAAATCATTTTTTTTGGTCCAAAAATAATAAAAAAGTTCATTTTAATGCCGTTTAACCGCCTGCCTAAGTAAAGATACATTCCCACTTTAGTACAATGAGAAAAATTTTATTACTCGCTTAAAAATAAGTGTACAGCAATGACTAATACATATTCTAGTAGGAAATTTACCGCTCTTCAAAAAAGGTTTCTTCTGTTTTTTTCGTGAATCCAACCATTTGAAAGATATTGAAGGTCAAATTTTCATCTGCTTAAAAAAATTGGCGTTTTTGTTCGAAATTTGATTACTCTCTAACATATAGACATCAAATTAAGCGCTATGAACCCCATTGAAAGAAATTTTTCGCTCTTCAAAAAAGATTTCCTACATTTTTCTCGTAAATCCAACCATTTATGTGATATCGAAGTTTGAAATTGATGAATTTAAAAAATAATGTTTTTCGATTGAAATCCAATAACTCTTCAGCAAACAGATATGTTACTAGGCTTCAAACGGTTTTTTTTTTTTTTAATTTACTGCTCTACAAAAAAGGTCTCTTTGACTTTTTTAATAAACTGAACTGTTTAAGAAATATTTAAGTTGGAAATAAAAGAAATTTCTTAAATTTCTCATAAACGGTAGAGTTCATTAAAAAAATCCCAGAAACCTTTTTGTAGAGCGGTAGATTTATAACAAATAATTGTCAAAAGCCTAAGATATATATCTGTTTGCTGAAGAGTTATACACTAATGCAAAAAATTAAAGGAGCAGAAAAATTTTATAAATTTTTTAGTGATTTTTGGAAGGCTGTAACTTGGTGAAAAAAAATCGTATCGAAAATTTAAAAAAAGCATTTTATAGCTTGAAATCTCTAGTTTAGGTGTATTTTTTTCAAAATTTTTTAAAAGCTCCGATTATTGCGCAAACATGAGAAATACCGCGAGCCAAAAAATTTCTAAATTTTTTTTTTTTTTCCGAAGAGCCCACGGACCGCGGAAAAATTCTTTCAACTAAACGAATGCATACATCGTTTAGCAAATTTATTCAGCTTCAATTTGGTTTTTTTTTTAACCTCGTAGGACGATTTGTCGCAGAGATATCAGCCTTCAAACAGAAAATGATCCTTTTCGCTTTGATCTTCGATATTTCAGGTACCAATGATCGCACAGAAAGTTAAAGGGCGGCGTTGAAAACTTAAATAAATTCCCTACAAGACCCTGTCATCATTTTTTGAAGAAAAAAATTTTATTTATTTTTAACATCCATTAGAAGAAAGTACAAAAAAATGACTTCTTTTGGTTTTTTAGTAAATCAACCGCTACTCTGCAAATATCGATAAAAAAAATAATGTTGCCAGGGACTTTTTTAGCTTAATGTACCCCCAAGACCCCTGTAAATTTTTAAATTGATCTATTGAACCGTTTTTTGGGAATCATCGATCAAAGATTAGCTAAACAATTAAAGGAGCAAGTTTTGTTCCTTTAATTGTGTCATCATAATCAAAATGAAAAAATTTTTTTTTTTCGACTTTTCTCAAATTTTTGCGTTGGTAACCCAGCAAATGCAAGGAAACGACAAAAAAAATGAAAAATTTCCAAAAAATGTCAAAAAAAATCGAAGAAAAAAAAAAATTGAAACTTGTTTTTTGTGTTCTAAATTTTTTTTTCCCTACAGGGTCTTGTAGGGAATTTATTTAAGTTTTCAACGCCGCCCTTTAACTTTCAGTGCGATCATTGGTACCTGAAATATCGAAAATCAAAGCGAGAAGGATCATTTTCTGTTTGAAGGCTGATATCTCTGCGACAAATCGTCCTACGAGGTTAAAAAAAAAAACCAAATTGAAGCTGAATAAATTTGCTAAACGATGTATGCATTGGTTTAGTTGAAAGAATTTTTCCGCGGTCCGTGGGCTCTTCGGAAAAAAAAAAAAAATTTAGAAATTTTTTGGCTCGCGGTATTTCTCATGTTTGCGCAATAATCGGAGCTTTTAAAAAATTTTGAAAAAAATACACCTTAACTAGAGATTTCAAGCTATAAAATGCTTTTTTTAAATTTTCGATACGATTTTTTTTCACCAAGTTACAGCCTTCCAAAAATCACTAAAAAATTTATAAAATTTTTCTGCTCCTTCAATTTTTTGCATTAGTGTATAATTCTGAACGAAAAACATTATTTTTTAAATCTATCACCTTTGACCTTCGATATTACTTAAAAGGATGGATTTCCGAAAATAGTGTAAGAAACCTTCTTTGAAGAGCTATAAATTTTTTACAATAAAGTTCATTGCGCTTAATTTGATATCTATGTGTTAGAGAGTAATCAAATTTAAAAAAAAAACGCCAATTTCTTTAAAAAAATCAAAGTTTGACTTTCAATATCCTTCAAATGGTTGGATTCACTAAAAAAACATAAGATACCTTTTTCGAAGGGCGGTAAATTTCCTACTTAAATATGTATTAGTCATTGCTGTACACTTATTTTTAAGCGAGTAATAAAATTTTTATCATGGTACGAAAATGGGAACGTATCATTATTTAAGCAGGGTTAAACATGGTATTAGAACATACTTTAAAATTTTTTTTTTTATTATTTTTGAATCACAAATAAATGATTCATATCGTAGCCAAGTAAAAAAATGAAATTTGGGAAAAAACGGACACCCCAGTAAGTAGCCCCTGGTTATATGTATGTGTGAGAATATTTTCGCAAAAAATTGAATCGATCGATTAAAAAATCTAATCAGCTATAAAACTCATTAAACGCTCCAATTACCACCTCAACCTGATGTAACAAGCTCACTCGAAAAACAACAGATATCCTTACGTGTCCATAATAGAGTAATCAATTTAGTTAAGCAAAAAATTACTATCAGTGTCGAGGATTGAAACATTAGACAGGTGTAACCCGGTCTTTCTGACAAACAAATCGTCTCGATGAATATCCTCTTCTTGGATCGATTCTACGCCACCGTTAGAGCCAACTTTATATATGAATCGTGGTTCAATAACATGATATTTTGATTTGTCTTTAGAGCTCGAGATTATAGCGAACTTTTTCATTTTCTCGATTCTTGAATTCTGTAATAAATAAGAAAACATTTGTAGTTAAGTACACTCATGCCATAAATCAAATGAACAGAAAGTTTTTTTAATTTTTCAGTGATTTTTGCAAGGCTGTAACTTTGAGAAAAATAATCGTAGAGCTTCAGCTATTGTGCAAACATGAGAAATTCCGCGAAACAAAAATTTTCTAAATTTAATTTTCTGCAAAAATCACTGAAAAATTTTTTAAATTTTTCTGTTCCTTCAATTTATGGCATGAGTGTATTATTACATAGAATATATCAACTGAATATAATTTTAAGATATATTTATATAACGATGATATTGAATATGTTCTAATAATTGCTGTTTTTTTTCATCAGCTTTGTATAATTTTCATAATAAAAATGAATAAATAAGGTTTTTTTTTAGATAATTCACAGTTATAAGCTTACTTTTAGGCGAGAAATAATTAAAAAATTGTTGAACTAGCGGGAGACCTCAATATACTATAATAAAAAGGCAAAGTTCGTCTAGTTGTTTTTTCAACTCCCTGCTAAGTAAATTGAAAATTTTCAAGACAAAAACAAAGTTATTGATTTCGGTCAGATTTTTGAAAATCGAATTTCTAACAGATCGTTGTTATGCACTTGACGTTATGCAGTTCTAGGAAGCTATTCTGTCTAGTTTCAAGATAATGTTCGAGTGTGTGTATGTGTGCATGTATGTACGTGTGTATGTAAATACTCTGTAACTTTTGAACAGATGAACTGATTTGGTTTTTTGAGGTCGCGTTTGAAGCGACTTATTGATTCCAACCACCAAAAGATATCAGTGATTAAATATGATAAAAATAACTATTTACTTTAATTATTTCGAATAACTCATTATATTATTTATCAATATTTTAAAAAAAAATTTTCAATGTTAGTGATCAAAAAACCGTGAAATGCCTTTTTAAACGTCAAAATCGGTTCACAATATGAGAAGATGTTGACGATATAAATAAAAAAAAAACGATTGACTTTATTAATAACTTCCCGCTAAGAAAATTATAAATTTTCAAAAATTTGAGAAATTGTTTTAATTCCGATTTTCGAAAATCGAGTTTTCATCAGATGTCGACGTTTTGAGGTCCTAGGAAGCTATTCTCACTATTTTCTGAATAATGTCCGAGTGTCTGTATGTGTGTATGTAGGTGTGTGTGTACGTACGTACGTACGTGTATGTTATGTCCGCCGCTTAATTTTTAATTATTTATCCGGGATTTCTCCCTTTGGTAGCGATAGTAATTTTTGGACAAGCGGGTTGGAGGGTGCGGACAACAATAAAGAATACGAGGAAGAAATTATCTTCCTATAATTTATTATTTATAGTGAATCTTTTCGAAAATTAAGAACCCAAACGTCTTCGAAGAGACTGGTACTCTTGTTTAAGCCAAAAGTATTTATGATGATAGAAAAATAGCTCTTTCACCTACCTTTCGATGTCAATTCTTCTAGTGCGGCAGCTATTATCCCTCCAGGACTAAACAGCTCACTCGACCTTCCTGAGGGTTGGTAGAATGGGTGCGGCTGGGTTGGTAGGATGATATCTTATGTACTACTTTCGAATGAAACCGCAAGGTTGGAGTGAAGAACTTGATCTTTTATTAATTACTTCAAATTACAACGTTTTTACTGAACGTCACTTTTTCACTCTAGTTTTTCACAACTTTATATTTTATTTATAATATAGGATTATTTATCCTTAACAGATATTTTTATTAAGATTTTAATATATATTTAATGCGTCCTTTTTACACACCCGAAAAGTGGTTTTATGCGCAAATGAACTCGGCACAAGATGGAATCGCAAATTCACGTGATTTGCGTCACTGGTTCGATCGTACCGGATGGTTTTTATAAATCCGACAAATATTGTACTAGACGAACGATTACGACAGTTGCGTCAGATCGAATTTTAGATCAATATTTGAGGCTTTTTAATACAAAATTTAAATCCCTTACTGACTTTTCGACGCCTAGGGCGGATTCCTGCAGTAAGGTTAATAGAATTTAGCAATCTTTGACTATTTCTTATTGACTTTTCGACGCAGATGCGGATTCCTGCAATAAGAATTAGCCTAGATTATTTAAGAAGTGCCCTATTGACTTTTCAACGTAGATGCGGATTCCTGCAATAGGGTTTAAGTTAAAAATTATTAAAAATCCTCTTATTGACTTTTCAACGCCTAGGGCGGATTCCTGCAATAAGAGTACACGAAATTTCGACGTTCGAAATTTCGTGGACCGTAAGTTTTATGAACCGACTAGCCCTGAGCTATGGGTGCTCAGGCTTTTTATAAACTTTGGTTGGTGATTTGATGGGGAATTTATAATCATTGTCATTGGTGGAAAGTGACGACAGTTTATTATTCATTCGTTAAACTTATTGCAGGTGTCTTCCCACTATTCTTTGCCGCATAAAAAGGTGAAAAAGCTGACGCTGCGTTTTCGCGCGCTTTTCAAAGAGGAGCTCAGAAATAATTATTTTGAATAATTATAAAAAAAAAAAAAAAAAATTATTTGGACATAACAATCCCCCGGAAAGTAAGAGGGTTGCAAAATTCTCTTGCTTTCCTAAACATATGTCCCCTCTTTTAAGAAGCTCGCGATAACGCTTACAAATTTAGTTAAAAAGACACTTACAGCTAGATATATGAAAATATTTAAATTATAGAAGATTATATCAGAGTATCTCAATATTTATGGTGTGTACGTGTAGTACACGTACATATGTTAGTTAGTACAAATTTATAAAGTTTTTCCCCTAAAATCTATGATTTCCATCACCAAAGAAAAATATAATTATTATTTATAAATATAAGGATTAAATATAAAATTCTATCCATATGATGCATTCCCATATAGTTGTAAATATATGTATATAGGTGACCTTGAGAAATATAAGGTTTGTCTAAATACTGAAATAAGCTGGAGGAAATAGTCTTATGATTAACTGCAAATCTGCATCGAGCCGACATCTAGCGATGGTTAATTGCGAGTTCGTTTTGCCGCGTCTGCACGAGCGAATTTGATCTCCGGCTACCGTCTTATCTCGGTACGCATTCCGATTGCTTCTCGGTATAATTTGCGGGTGTGGATGCTCAGTGTGAAAGCTACTAGCGAGGAGCAAACTGCGTCGTGACGAAAAGAAGAAGACAACACATAAAGATGCCAAGATGTACGTAACTGACCGGCAGTATGCAGGCTACTCGACCTGGTTCCAAAGCATGAGGAGCCGGTGTCGTTTTGATGTAAGTTTTTTTCCTTTTTTTGTTTTTTTTTTTTTTTTGATTTACGTAACATATAAATATACAAAAAAAAACTTGTAATAAATTTGTCTCCTTTTTTTTTCAGCAATTAGTTAGGATCGGGGTTATAGTAGAGGCTTTCACACGCCCGATCAGCCCACTCGTGGGGTTGGAGCTCCTCAGGCAGCTGAGGAGGATGGTGAGGGTGCTCCCTCCGGAGCTGGAGGTCGTCGAGGGGCAATTTGCCATAACCTGGTTTTTTGTGGGGCCTCGAATTCCAGTAGAGGCCATCAACCTCCAGGATGTGCAGGTGCTTGCCACCTGCATGATGGAAACAGCGGATGACATGATCAGGTGAGCGAAGAAAAACAATCCTCGTGTTTTTTTTTTCCCTTTTTTTTTTTTTTAAATATTTCCTCAAATTTTTTTTCTTTTTTTTTTTTTTTCAGATCCGCAACTGGATTGACCAGGGACAACGAGGGAGAGTAGTGCCCCGTCGGTGGTCCCGCCAGTGTTTGGCGAAGATCCAAAATCATATATTAATAAAAAAAAAAAATATGTTATAATTATAAAAAAAAACAATTTCTTTAAAAATAAAGCAAAACCATCTATAATTATGTACCGGGTTTGTGAAAAAATTTTTTTTTTCCTTCCTCCCTTTAGTAATAATTAATAGTTAGTAATAATTTATTATTAGGTTAATCAGTTATAATTTAATTAGGTTAAGAGAGTTTCTCATCTGTTCTCTTTCTCACATTCATCTGAATGAACGGAACTGTCCTTGTTGCACTTTTTAGGTTTTAATTTAATCCAAATTTAGTTTTAATTTAGTATTATTTTATTTATATGTTGATGGTAGCTTATTCAAAAATAAAATTTTTCCTCTTGATAATAATTGCCAATTAATTAAATAGTGTTATTGACCGCATGGAATAGTCGTGTAAGAGTGAGAGAGCGCGGGATGGAAGTTCGCTCGGGCGTGCAAGAGAGAGAGTTGCCCAACTAAGAGCAACAGCTGTCCAATTGGTCTCTTCTTTGCCCGCGTTCGCAACTCACGCGACCGCGTAGTGTCAATGGGATGCTAAGTATCGACCGTCGTATTGATCGGAGATTTACCGGCAAATGTCTCCATCTTACAGTCACCGAAGGAACTACTCTCTAAACCAGCTTATTTCATGTATAAATCAATGCTATGTTTTATATCGTAAATAATTTTGAATAATTGATGGCTTTTTAATGATAATGTTGAAGAATTCACCCTGAAAATTAAGAATGAAGGTCACTTATATAAAAAGCATGCATGTGGAATGATTTTTAGAGATTATTCTCAGTATACCCATAAGTATTTCAGTGATATTTTATGGGAATTTTTTTTTTTTTTGAGAATTCTTTTCGTTGCTTTTGCGTATATCGCTTGGTTTTATTCGCGGTCAGTTTTTAATTTGCTGATTTAGCAAGGCCACGGTTATTATTGTGTTTGTTTTTTTTTCTTTTATAGAGTAAGAAAAGATGATTTTTAAACATATTTCTTTACATCAAGTAGTTCTTAAAGCTAGTGGACGCTCGTTACAGTTGATGGGTAAGTTGGTATTAAAACCCATTTTCAATTTAAAAAAAAAAATAATAAGGAATTTGATAACTCCTTGTCAAAAAGAAAATTTTATTTATGTATTGAAACTCGTATTTCAGGATTTACTGAAAATGTGTTTTACCCGTCAAACTATTGAGATTGCTGGTCCGGAAATGGATCTTTTACCAGTTTTACTGGATGAAATTTTGATGGAGGTGCGAGCTCGTTGGTATCTAGATTCGGATCCAATCTTTTTGTTCGTTTCTCATCAATATGAGGTTGATTGGATCCATTCGATAGCACCACCCTTGCCCCCGATAGGAGCGGATGGTCACGCTCTTACCTTACTAGAGGTATTTTTATATACTCATATATATTACATAAGGAGGGATTCTTTAAAAATGTTAAAAAAAAAATATTTTTTTTTTTTTCTGATCATTTTAGTATGTCGTGATCAATTTACATTGGTATTTTACGGACGATGCTCTCATTGGTAACAGCTATTTAATGGAAGTTTTGAGATATATCCATCGCATTCGAGGATGCAGAAATAATTTGCGTCTGTTAAATTCTACTTTGAAAGACTCTAGTATCGCCTGGCTTTTCAAAAGGCGCTAATGTTTTGAATTTGACAGAATAAATTGCGAACGAATTAAAAAAATGTATAGCGTTTCATTTCTTTAGTCTTTAAGAATCATTCTCATTATTTTGTTCTTAAGTTTAGTTTATTAGACTTCAACAACCGTTCTCACGGTTAGCGCGTCTTGTTACCGCTGACGACGCGTTTATGCGTTAAATCGGGCATTCAGTCATCTGATTTGAAACTAATACAATGTGTAAGTCTTTCGGTCAGAAGTATAACCTTGGGGATCCCATTAATTATTTTATAAGATCCTATTCCGAATTTATTTATATTCGGAGGATTTTTGAAATTTGGGCCCCTAACATTCATACTTGTGAATGTTATAATGTTTGTGGTGTGCGTAATAAGTTGCTACACGTAAGTGTTGAGGTAAAAAGTCTAGTTGATCGTGATTTTAGTGTTATTTAAAATGTCGGTTTGTTTGTCTAGTATTATTTGAGTCGGGGTTCTCTGCCGGACTGCCCATCCCGTCTAAAGCGTGAGCTTTTTCTGGCATGGAGCAAGCATCTTTGGAGGGAAAAGGACGAGGATTTGGATGATTGGATGGAGGATTGGAAATCCATTTCCTGGCTCTTTAGGGAGGATGGAGAAGACGAGCCGGAAGAAGAGGAATTCGAGATGGAGGAAGAAAATGGGGCAATTCAGCCATCACCAGCGTTCGCTGGGTAACCGAAATGATGTTACCACTTGCAAGTCAAGTTCAGCTGTCGGTTTTCTCTTATTAATAAAAGGAAAATCAGCTTAAAGATCGTGCGTTCCTTCTTTTTAACCCCAAAATTTTCACACATTCCTTAAAATAACCGTATACAACTTGGATATGGTTAAATATGCAAGTGTATACGTAAGGAAAACTTGGTTTTTCCTTTTTCTTCTCGAGTTTAAAGTTTCACCTTTTCTTTCGCTTTTTTTTTTTTATTACGGCACAATGGTCTAATTTGCCAGGTAGGTGGTTTTTTTTTTATTTATTATGGAACATGTGACTAGTCTGAGGTGAGTAACATTCTGCAGTTGTTTTTTTTTTTTTGAAAGAAAATTTCTATCTATTTCCATTTTCTTGTTATAGGTGGGGTAAAAGGAGTATTTTAAGGAGTTTTCCAGGATTTATTTTTTTGAAGGAGTATTTGACGGAGAATTGATGTCCTGTGAGAAAATTTGTCAAGGCTGTGATAATATTTGTCAGCGGCTGTCATCTGCGTTTGGATTCACGCATGCGCTATGAAAGGTAAACGTTTAAATAATTCGCTTTAATTTCAAAGGTAATTTCGCGGTTTCTAACAGGAATTTACCAATTATCCTGTTTCTTCGAATGTTCAGGTGATTTTAAATTTCTTTAATAGTTTAGATATAAAAATCTATTATTAAATTTCTTTCCTTTTTCCAAAATCTATCTGGTAAACTTAAGTCTAGTAGTATGTTTCTTAGTTAAAATTTTTTTTCTCTTTTTAAAATAAAGTGGTGGTAAAATAGGAATCTTCCTCAAAGATAACTATAGATATGTTTAAATGAATCCAAAAATTTGTAAATGATTTCAAAAATGGCCCCAAAAATTAGTTCGGGATCAGTTCCTAAATAATTAGAAGAAGATTGCTATTTTTACCACGTGAATTTTTTTTTGGTTGGTTATACATTATTCTTATCTTATTTAGGTTGATTATATTGGTGCGTTAAAGTCGGAGAGACGGAGACCTCTGGATGTACGAGTTGGAGTTGTTCGCCGATTTGCGGAGAATGAGACATGAGTTGGTGTCGACGGATGATCTTGGAGTTCGATGACCTCTGGTTGGTCCTTAATTTGGACTGCCTTTGGTTTGAGATCGGAGGTACGTTTGGTTTCTGTTATTGTCTTATGAAGTACCTCGACTGGCTGCTTGTTTTTCTTGTAGGTGAAGCAGCGCCTCTTGCCTGAGCAGATACAAAACTTGAGGAAAACTGGCACGGTGAGAATGACACACAAGATGACGAGGATAGACATATTTCCCGCCGTCATCGTTCGTTTTATCTCGTCCTCCTGATGATGCAGCGCTATTTCAGACATCCGGTTTTCTGTTTCTTCTAGTCCTGCTCCCCAGGGTTGAAATTTATCGATTGTGTTTAACGGGTCGATGTTCTTTTTGAAGAGAAACCCTGAGACTTTGGGCTCCGCTGTTAAATTTGTTGACAGTGCTTCCAAGGTTAAATTTAACTTCGGCAGCGTGATATTCAGCTGGGTGATTTCCTCATCTATACTTTTGATTAAGTATTTTCCGTTTTTCATTTCGCATCTGCCCTGGATATGGATCATCCCTGTTCCATTGATGTAGTAGTCTTTTTCGACTGGGTCCAAACATTTGAGACTTAATTTTTCCTCTTTGCAGGTCGAGTAAGCCCAAGAGTTTGGTTGATTGAGCTTTATCCACGTAGTTTTGCAATCGGGGATAATGCGGATGTTGCAAGTTCTTGAAATGTCTTCTGTCGATTTCAAGAGCAGCTTCATTTCGCAGTCGACTTCTTCAGGATCTTCTGTAGATTGAAATGGAATATCGGGATGACACGATAGATCTTCTCCGATGGTTCTGCATTTATTTATATATTCAGAGTCTGCCAGGAAAAATCTTCGCAGGCCTGGATCTGTAACCAAGAACCTTTTGGATGGTAAGATGGTCAAAGTTTGAATTTTTCCGTTCACGTTTTCTGGTTTTGGCAACGGTCTCATTTCATACGATAGTAGCGGAATCTTGTGGAACAGAGGCAAGGTTACTATAATGAGTAAATAACCTTTTGCCCTCGCTACCTTTACTGTCGATACTGCTGACAAGGTCGAGAGGTCCATCCTGTCAATCGGCTGAGGTGGGTTCAAATCAGGATGTTTCCGCATGATGTCGATCGTTGCTTTGTAAAGTTGTTTTGGCGATATCGCTTGAGGAGAGAGTCTGCCGGCTTTTGCCTCTTCGATGATGGGTTCGGCCACTCTCAGGACTCGTAGGTGGTGATTGGCGACTTCTAAGCGCTCATCCCCCAGCATGAGGACTTTCGTGACGTAGACGACTTTTTCTAAGGAGTTTAGCGTTGCGTTTATGAATGCGTGAGTGACTGTGAATCCTCTTAAATGGGTCATACAATAACCCTGGGTTGTCCGCCAATGGTTGAATGGTCATGACGTCCTTGGATTGGCTGCCTTCTATGATGATGGCCAAGAATATCAACAACGCCTTCATGGTGGTAAATTATTTCCTTGAATCTGAAACAGAGAACTTTATAAAGGTTTAGCCTTTTGATCGACAGCAGGTTTAGCCTTATTAGGGTTGACCAATTTTCGGTTCCCTTTGTCATTCAGGTAAATAAGACTTCCAAATCCGTTAATTTCGTCAATTTTATAAGGCCCGGTGTAATAAACATCGAGTTTATTTTTCCTCGGCTCTTTTAGAACATAAATAAAATCACCTACTTTAAAGGTTCTGGCATGTATGTGTCGATCATAACGAATTTTGGAATCTTGTTTTGCCTTATTGAGACAATCAGCAGCGATTTCTCTAACTTCTGATAGTCTTCCCATAAGGTCAGCGAGGTAATCAGAATAAGTTTCGATTCTGGAATAATCAGGGAATTGGTTTGGCAATCGAGCTCTTCGACCAAACATCAACTCAAATGGAGTGAATTTGGTAGAGGTGTGCACGTTTGTATTGTAACTCAACGCAGCAAGACCCACATATCGATCCCAGTTCGGATACTTATCTGAAATTACTCGCAAAAAGTCTATCAATGGTTGATGGCTCCTTTCTAAGGATCCATTTGACTGGGGGTAATAACCCGAGGTCGTTAATCTTTGTATTTTTAAAGCTTTTGCAAGCTGTTGTATTATTTTCGAGGTAAATGACGTACCTTTGTCTGAGAGGATGACTCTCGGACACCCATAATAACACATATATCGATCGAGAAGGGCTTCAGCCACTGTTGTCGATCGGATATCGGGTATTGGGATCGCGGTTACGGCTTTCGAAAAGTTATCCTGGATCGTCAGGATATGGACATTTCCACTTCTGGTCATCGGAAGCGGACCAACGGTATCGATGGAAATTTTCTCGAAGGGCTCGAAAGGAGTATCGGTTATCATCATTGGTTGTTTAGTTTTTATTCGCGTGAGTTTGTTCTTCTGGCAAATTTCGCATTTCTGGATAAATCTATGTATCTTTTCCTTCATGCCGGGCCAGTAGAATCTCTCGCGGATTCGCCAATAAGTTTTCACGACACCTTTGTGGCCTGCTATAGGGCTACAGTGGTTTTCTTCGATGATTTTATCGCGTAATTCTTCGGCAGGAACTTCTATATTTCCTTCGCAAAGAGTTACCTCGATTGGACAATCGCCCAACTCTTGTATGAGATAAGGCTTTATGTTCAAATCGTCGAAATCATCCCCCTGTTTCGCTATGCAGAACGTATAAATCTCATGCTTGAACATGGACGCTCTCAAATTTCGTAGTCCTTCGATTAGAGTTGTTAAGTCGATTTTTTCAAAATGATTTTTCTTGACGAAAACGGTAAAGATGGAACATTGACCCAATTTTGTGACAAGTACGTCACCCAATTTTGGTCTAGCCGCTTTCAGGTCTTCTCGATTGATGAAAGTAAGATCTCTCAACAGACGTGAAACTGGTTTCATAATCTCGCAATCCAGAGACAGGAAATGCACCATGTGATCTCTCACATACGTGATTCCATCTCGACTGTCTTTGAATTTAATTCGATTTTCAGGCAGTTTCTGAGGTCTGTCAGATTCAGAACTAGATGAAGAGGAAACTTCAGGCGGTGAGTAGTTTTGACCACTCAAATCTTCGGCTATGTCTGAAGATGGAGGGTCGAAGACGCACCATGGAGCTTGATTCGGAAATTTAGGTGGCAAATCGTCATTCACAGCCGGCTCATCCCCCAGTTGTTCGTCAACAACTTCCGGATGTGTCACATGGCGAGGATCAGATTCGTTTGCTTGCTCATTTCCGTCGTCTTGTTCTTGGTGTACCTCTACTTGAATCACCGTGGCTTCGTCATCTTGTGTGGTCTCTGATCTGTTTGATTGAGAGGAGCTCTCTTCCCTTCTCGTTAGATCATCTGTAGAATTTTTATCTGGTGATTTGGGTCGCTGGTTTTCGTTCAGCAACGTTTTTTCATTTTCATTAGTTTTTGGAGAAACTTCCTTCATTCGCTTGAGAGTTTCCTGGTGTGCTATACTGGAAGATGCAGCTGGAAAATCTTCAGTGTTTGAGGTTTGACAAGTAGAAGGTCTTGCTATGATGGTGGAATCCCTATTATCGGCTTCTGCCTCGTCATTCCAATAGAAGGTTTTAGAATGGTCATCGTATTCTAGCCCTTTATGCTCTTTCTGTGCAGCTCTCAACACCGTGTGTTTCCACATGGGAGTAGATGGACTTGAACCACCACTTAAATATTTTTCACGAAGTTTAGTGGCTCGCGACAACGGTGGAGTTGCTGGATTTGTTTCCACTTGGACTTCTGGTTCAGAGCAGCTGGCTTCGCTCGAATCTTCGTCTTCTACTGTACTTTCGTTTTCACGAAGAAATTTGTCTTCCTCTTCCTCTTCCATTTCTTCGGAATCGTCTGGGTCTTCGTTTTCATTGTATTCGTGCGGAAGATAACTCTGTTCAAGATATTCTCTGACTTCCTTGGCCACCTGAGGGCTGACTACTGGCAGTGGATTGTAGTAGTCGTCTGGATGGACAGAGCAATCCGCTTCTTTATCTGGGATGTTAACGGTTCGTTGTTCGAGGGCTCTGTTGAAACGTTCGAATGATTTTCTCAAATCTTCCCGCATTTGTTGTCGATTGATCGCCACGGGCGAATTTCCATCCCCCTGATCGCTGGAACTTTTATCCTGTTCGTTCATCAGATATTCTTCGTTCATGAGTCGGACTGCTTCTTCTTCCTCCTCGTCTGTTTCTTCAGAATTCGTTTCAGGCTCTGGTTCTGAATCTACTGGAACTTGAGAGCCTGATGATGGTACCGGTTGGTTTGCTTCGAATACGTCGTCTTCGATAGACCCTGAAACGTTAGGTTCAGCAGTGCTTCTTTCGCAATAATTTACCTTTTTCCGATTTGGGTTCAATTCTGTAGCTCGTCTCATTCGTAGACGAGATGCAATTGTATCACGAGGTTGCGGAGCGCTGTTAACACGGGGTTTATTCTTGCTTCCCGGTTTTCGACCTCGTTTTACTGCTGCTATTGCTTCGTCGTCAGGACAAGAATTTTTCCTGAGCGGTAACATTACAGCTTCTTTGATGGGTATTTCATCTGAATTAATCTCTGCCGGAGATCTTCCTTCGGGATTGTAAGATAATCCTTCGGCATATTGCTCGGAGATTTTATGACGAACAACAACAGAGAATTTATATTCACTTAATTTAGATCTCCATTTGATTTGGCGTTCTGTAACGGTTTGGCTATCCTTTAACCAGGACATACAAGGACTGCTTGTATACAAGGTGAAGGGCTTACCATAGAGGTAAGGCCGGAATTGTTGCACCGCATACAAAACCGCCAAACATTCTTTTTCGTTATGTATATATCTGGTTTCAGTTTCTTGCAAAACTCTAGATGTACATGAGACAATTTTCTCGACATTTGCATCCGGGTTTTCAGGAGTTTGATCTTCGTTATCGAGTTCTTGGCTCAAGATACCCGAGATGCCAACATCGGATGAACTAGTTGCTAGTATAAATGGTCGATTAAAATCTGGGTAAGCGAGGAATGAATTCTCGCACAATGCATTCTTTATGTCATCGAAAGCTTTTTGAGAATCAGCTGACCAGACGAACGGTTTAGTTTTTCTGGTAAGGTCAGTGATTGGTTTCGCTCTTTCAGCGAAGTTTTCGATGAAACGTCGATAGTAGTTAGCTAATCCCATAAATTTGTGCGCCTCCGTATGATTACGGGGGTGGGACGCATTTTTAAGGGATGAAATTTTCTTTGGGTCGGATTTTCGCCATCTTTAGTGATAATGTGACCCAAATATTCCACCTCGGGGCAGAGAAATTTACATTTCTCGGGCTGAAGAGTTAGCCCAGCCTCTCGAAGGCGGTTGAAAAGTCTTTGCACTCGTACTTCGTGCTCTTCAAGTGAAGATGCGTAACTTACGAAATCATCCAGGTAAATGAACAATTCGGTGCCTTTTAAACCACTCAAAGTGGAGTCCATCATGCGTTGGAAAATTGCCGGAGCGCACTCAAGCCCAAAAGGCATGCAGCAATATTCCCAATGGCCATCAGGGGTAGAAAACGCAGTTTTCTCAGCATCCCTGGGATCCATTGGTACTTGATGGAAACCGCTTGCAAGATCAAACACGCTGAAATATTTCGCTCCACCGAGTTGATCTAGAATGTCAATTATGAGTGGTAAGGGATAAGCATCCCCGATGGTTATTTTATTCAAATTTCGAAAATCGATAACCATTCTCCATTTTTCATTACCTTGTGCGTCCGATTTCTTAGGGACGATCCACAAGGGCGAATTATACGGAGATTTTGATTTACGTATAATTCCTTGTTTAAGTAAATTATCGACTTGTTTCTTAATTTCCTCGCGATGTTCTTGAGGAAAACGGTATTGTTTGATTCGGAGTGGCGTATCACTTGTGGTTTCGATTTTACAAGTGAATTTTTTAGATCGTCCCAGACGATCGCCAGGAAGGTGAAAAATATCATGATTTTTCTGTATGAGTTTAAATATTTGTCTTTTTTCCATCCGAGTGAGATGAGTAGTTTGTATTTTATCAAAGATTAAGTGGATACATTCTCGCTGGGAGAGAGAATTCATTTCAGGTGAAGACTCGGCAGTATCAGAGTATTCGTCAGATGGATCTAAGTGATCGAATTCAAATTCTTCAAGCATTTGGGGTTCTATCTCGATTTTCGCTGGGTCAGATGTTGTGTTGATCACCATACACATCGCCTGGCCATCATCCACAGAAACAACGGCTTCACCCATTAAGAGTCCTTCTTTAAGAGGAATCTTACGGAGATAGCCTTGTCCGATTTTTGGATTCAGGACAGGTACAGAGACAGACATTCGCATACGAGGTGGAATGACGTACGAACGAGATGGCTGTACCCCTAGGCTAAAGCATAGAGGTCGGGAAGGTCGCGAGAATAAATTCAGAGACTGGTGATGATATGAGATTTCTGCTTGCTCTTTTCTCAAAAAGTTGTTTCCCAAAATGCCCACGCCATTGAAGGGTAAATTACCTTCACAAACGTGAAATCGAATTTTGGATCCCAAAACTTTCAGTTCGACAGAACCGATCGTCTCCATGGGATGCCCATTCAAACCCTGGAGTAGCATCGTGTCACCACGATCCACTCTTATTTCGGGTTTAAGGGCTGAAGAATTTATCAAACAGACATCCCCCCCTGTATCCACGAGAAAGCATTGTAATTCTCCATGAAGGGAATTACACGAGTCAAAAATTTTTGGACCTGTCCCTAAGGACAGGATATAACCTCCGTCACGGTCGTCTTCCATCGTAAAAGGGATAGGACGGTAGGTCGATTTTTGAGGACCAACGTATTCCAATAAAAGGAAATGCCAGCTCGTTCTTTGATGAAAAATTCGTTTCCAAGGATACCCGGGTAACCTCCAGGTGATCTAGGTACAACCTGGAAACAAACCTCTACTTCAAAGACGTTGAGCGTCACAGTTCCGATGATTGGCATACTGCTGGTCGCTATGCCGCCCACCTTACCTCCGTTTTCGGGGTAAAAGATGGTATCATCCCCCAGAGCGTCGATACAAAGGAGGTTCAGGTCAGAACCTGTATCCAATAAAACTTCGCAACCACCCTGGAAGAGGTCTGGAGATTTCATCCAGACTCTCGGACCTTTACCGATTACTAGTGCGAGGGTTTCGGGCGTTGAAGGATTTTGAATTCCTTCGCGGTCTGAGGCCTCTGCTGGACACTCATGGATCGGCGAGGCTCGCGGGGCATACTCGCAGTCGCCTCGGCCTGTCGAGCGCCCATTAAGTTTAAATGATCGTCGTTGTTTTTCCTTGGGGCGGATTTATTAGAGTCGCGGTGAGGGCAGAACGGACAGTCGCAACATGGAGCGTTTAATTTCAGATGCTCCAGTTTTTCAGCGTCTATGTCAGCAGGATCAAACGTCACAGTCTTTGGTCTGGCTGGAAACTGCTCTTCTGTACGAGAACGTGAAGGGCTTTTCTTGTACGTTCGTGGAGTCGAATCATCGTCACGAGTCTGGCTACGTCCCCCTTTACTTGAGGTGTAAGCGTAAGTTAAGTAGTCTGCGGACTCTGTACTGGCGTCAGAATCTACACTGTCTTCGTCGTCTGTGTCATATTTACTTCGTCTGTGGTTATTCTTAGAGTAACTAAATGTTCGTCCTCTAGTCTCTCTACGGTCATCGTATTCGTCATAATCTCGACGAGGTCTCTGATAATCATCTCTCGAGTAGCGTCTGTTATAGTCTCGGTCGTAGTCTCGACGGTCTTTATGAGGGTGACGCGAAAATTCGTTAGAATCGCGTTTCCGAGGAGGCCGCAAACATTCGCGAGTTCGCTCTTCTTTAATCGCTTTGTAAAGCTCTTCCAGCGTTCTGGGGTTTTTTAGACGCGCGAGACATTTTGGAAGGTCAGGCAAAGCGGAATAAAGGAGGTCGAATGCAACCTTTTCTTGCTGCGACATGATGGCGTCTCGATTTTCGGCTGGGAGTGCAGCTTCCAGGCCTTTGATCATTCTGCGTAACCTGAAATAGAAGTCTTCGATAGTTTCCCCGTCCTTTGGGGACGCTACAGCTAGACGTTTGTGCCAGATAAAAGCTGGATCGCCGTGGCGAAACCTCTCTCCCAGAGCGTCGAGAAGTTCTTCGACGCTGTGAATCGGAGTGTATTCAATGATGCTCTTAGCACGACCCGAAATTCTCTTCGCGATTTTTGCAACGAACATGTCATGGTGGTCTGAGAGGATGCATGGTAACCAGCTTCGTACGATTGCGTCAAATTCTCTGAAATCTTGTTCGCAATTTGGGCCTTCGCCGTTAAATTTAGGTAGCTCTCGATAGAGATCTTTGGCCATATCGTACTGAGTTGGTGGGGTGTTAGCATCGTGCAAAGTAGCATCCAGCCGGATGAGAGGTCTCTCGTTGTCGGGCATTTCCGCTTGTAAGCCGTGAGCTGGGGGAGGCGTTAGATTCCTTCGCCTCCGGTGTTGTCTACTACGAGTAATGGTGGTGACCACACCCTAAGGTGAGGGTGAAGCGACAATTTTATGAGTCGCTAAACTCGAAATGTAAATTGCTGACTTAGTCAGAAAGAGAGAGAAAGAGTTACTTTCGACAGCTCAAAGCTGGGACAATAAAGTCGATGTTTGACTTTTCGCTGACTCTGCGGTTTGATCGCGAAGTCGCGGACTGTGAACTCAGGTGTTTCGCAACTCGATTGAGGGGCAAAAAACGCTGAGTTCGCAATACGTGGAGTTGCTAACCGTTAGGGTGTGGCACGTCCACGAAGACAGGGTGTGGCACTTACAAAAATGCCACGGAAATTTAATTTTGAAATTTTTTTTTTTTTTGAATTTTGAAAATAGGAAAATGACCACAAATCTACCTTTAATCTCAAAATTGGTAGAAAAATGATACCTGTGGCTCAAAGAGAAGGATTTTTTAATTTCGAAAATCCCACCGCTGCCACCAGTGTTCTTTATGTTATGTCCGCCGCTTAATTTTTAATTATTTATCCGGGATTTCTCCCTTTGGTAGCGATAGTAATTTTTGGACAAGCGGGTTGGAGGGTGCGGACAACAATAAAGAATACGAGGAAGAAATTATCTTCCTATAATTTATTATTTATAGTGAATCTTTTCGAAAATTAAGAACCCAAACGTCTTCGAAGAGACTGGTACTCTTGTTTAAGCCAAAAGTATTTATGATGATAGAAAAATAGCTCTTTCACCTACCTTTCGATGTCAATTCTTCTAGTGCGGCAGCTATTATCCCTCCAGGACTAAACAGCTCACTCGACCTTCCTGAGGGTTGGTAGAATGGGTGCGGCTGGGTTGGTAGGATGATATCTTATGTACTACTTTCGAATGAAACCGCAAGGTTGGAGTGAAGAACTTGATCTTTTATTAATTACTTCAAATTACAACGTTTTTACTGAACGTCACTTTTTCACTCTAGTTTTTCACAACTTTATATTTTATTTATAATATAGGATTATTTATCCTTAACAGATATTTTTATTAAGATTTTAATATATATTTAATGCGTCCTTTTTACACACCCGAAAAGTGGTTTTATGCGCAAATGAACTCGGCACAAGATGGAATCGCAAATTCACGTGATTTGCGTCACTGGTTCGATCGTACCGGATGGTTTTTATAAATCCGACAAATATTGTACTAGACGAACGATTACGACAGTTGCGTCAGATCGAATTTTAGATCAATATTTGAGGCTTTTTAATACAAAATTTAAATCCCTTACTGACTTTTCGACGCCTAGGGCGGATTCCTGCAGTAAGGTTAATAGAATTTAGCAATCTTTGACTATTTCTTATTGACTTTTCGACGCAGATGCGGATTCCTGCAATAAGAATTAGCCTAGATTATTTAAGAAGTGCCCTATTGACTTTTCAACGTAGATGCGGATTCCTGCAATAGGGTTTAAGTTAAAAATTATTAAAAATCCTCTTATTGACTTTTCGACGCCTAGGGCGGATTCCTGCAATAAGAGTACACGAAATTTCGACGTTCGAAATTTCGTGGACCGTAAGTTTTATGAACCGACTAGCCCTGAGCTATGGGTGCTCAGGCTTTTTATAAACTTTGGTTGGTGATTTGATGGGGAATTTATAATCATTGTCATTGGTGGAAAGTGACGACAGTTTATTATTTATTCGTTAAACTTATTGCAGGTGTCTTCCCACTATTCTTTGCCGCATAAAAAGGTGAAAAAGCTGACGCTGCGTTTTCGCGCGCTTTTCAAAGAGGAGCTCAGAAATAATTATAAAAATAAAAAAAAAAAAATTATTTGGACATAACATGTATAACCATCTGTTACTTTTGAACGGGTCAACCGATTTTGATCGTCAAGGTGCCATTCGACGCGGCTTGGCAGTATCTTAAAGCTGTACAAATTATAGCTTGATCAGTAATATGCATTCGGAGAAATTCAAAAAATAATGTTTTTTCATAAATATTTTTTTTTTTTTTTGAAAATTTTTAATATGCTTGATGGATTGATTCCAAAACCTATTTAGCGCTAAAACTTTATAAGCCACGTCGAATGCCGCCTCAACCATCAAAATCGGTCCGCTCGTTCAAGAGAAACCGTTGACGAGAGAATTAAATAATTTTTTTATTTTTTAGTATTTTTGAAATTTCTCAAAAAGGACTGAATAAATCAATTCCAACATTTGATCAGCTTTAGAGCTTAATAAAACGCATCGTTTGCCATCATAACCGTCTCAATTGGTCAATTCGTTGGAGAGATATCGTTGAAGAAAATATGGTAACAAACGTTTTTGTTTTCTAAAACAACGGCATACAAAAGTATTTCCGAGCTCGAAAATTTATTCACAACATTTTCGAAAATCGGACCGAAACCAATAACTTCCCGACTTTTTGAAAATTTCAAATTTCCTTAGTGGGAAGTTAAATAAATATGTATCGGACGTTTTCATTTATCAAAAAATGTTAACTACAATTAAATTGATTGAATCAATTAAAGAAATACGAAAAATTAAAATGTCATTTTTTTTTTTTAATTTTTCAAAAACGAGACTCGAAAATAAATAAAAAGTTTGTTTGACATTGTTATTGTCGTAGATAAAAATTTAATTACAATAGAAAATATTTTTACACGCTCTTATATTTACCCCAGCAGGGTGTATAAAAAATTTTCACACGAGGAATTTCTAAAATTTTTTTCTTCATAAATAAATAACTTGACCTCTAAACCTTCAACATAAGTTGCGAAACATGATTATGATTCGATTGCTCAAAAAAAGTTAAATTGTCAAATTTTGTGGGATTTGAAATATTCAGAAAAGGGTATCGATATTTATGACAAAAGAATCGGTCTACGATACAATTTTCTTTATGTTGATCTTTTGTTTGTCTTTCTATTTTTCTCGCACACTAGCAATTTTGTATCTGTATCGCTCATGTATCGCAATTCACAAAATCTTTACAATTATTACATTTATAATACACAAATTAAAATTATAGCAATTTATTACAGAAATATGAACCATTTTAATTTTTATAAAGCCCAAGTGCAAGGTATTTAACTTTATTTATGAAAATATTCAATAAAATATAAACATTTTTGTTATGTTGGCGGTAAGAAAAAAAAAATAGTAAATATTTTTTGAATCATCTGAAAATTCATAGAAAATATCTAAATAAAGAACGTTATATTGAATTATTTAATTTAATAGTTTTAGGAACGATTATTAGCATTCACGTTTTTTTCATTTAAACATGTCGATAATTAAAAATAAATTAAAATGAATTAAAATAAACATAAATTATTTAATTAAAATATAAATAAATTAATTAATTAAAAATAATCAATTCCCGCAGCTAATGAAAAACGCAATACTTGAAAACAATAAAAACCAAGTAGTTTCTTCAAAATTTATTCAAAATATTATATTCGTAATTTATGATTAGTCACTTAAGTAAAAATCACTTACCTTGCACTTAATCTGCAAAACTTTTGTGATCTATATCACCGGCTTTCTACCGTCAATAATTAATTAATGTTTATAATGATTATATTATATATTTAAAAATACAACAAATATATAATAATTCAGTATATTGTGTTTATAAACGGAAGCACAATTTTATGGTATTTAGCATACGTAATTATCACTTTGGTATCAGTATTAGATTTCAACACAAAACGGTGATTCTTTCACTCTTGCCTTTAAGCACAACACAATGCAGACAATGGGACAATAGATCACAGGTTTCAAATATTTGGCTCGCTGCTCTCACGTGCTAAAATATAAAATATGGATGGCACTTCAATAGACAGACAGGTTGCCATGGAAACAATACAAACTCACTACCGGTACTACACTGACAAACTAATACCACTTATATAGTCTCGATAGTATATGTGTGTATAAGGAGTTCGCTATGGCGCCACAACGCTCTTGCCTCAGTTTGACCACGAATGTACGTCAACTTGTTGTTCGGTAGTCTGACTGCAGTATAAAGTCATACAGAGCGAATTGACAACAAGTTGACAGCAATAATTTTTCTTTTTGTTAGCAATTTGCCGCCCATATTGGTCACAGATTTCGGTGAAATTGAGTTTTCAAATTGACGATAATTTGTGGCGAAGTAGTAAACTAAAACGCATGCGCTGTTGCATCACATATGTTATACCTCATGTTCTATACCGCCAAATTATTGGAGTTAAGGTAACCTAAATAACAATACAAAGTTGAATAATAAAGTCATCAAGGTTATTATCTGAAGTATAAAACATAAAAAAAAAAAAAAATTACTGTCAACGTTTATTTAACAATAATAATTTGGAAAGAAATTTCAGTATAAATTTGAGCAGCACGATTTTTGTGATATACTTAGCAAATTACGAGTAAGTATGTTTTAATTAATATTTTGCATGAAAATTATAGTAGTGAAATTAACTGACGACCCGGGAAAAAAAACTTCACGTCTGACCATATATGATTATATATGAGCATTCATATATGATCATATATGAAAATTGGCCATGTCTGATCATATATGATTAGATATGATCATATATGATTACATATGATTATATATGATATAAATATAGGTTTGACAAAAATTATTTTAATTAAAAAAATAATGTTTTAATGTTATTGTTTATTAACATTCATCGAAATTTATTTATATATAGCTTTTTTTCACTCATTATTAATTTTACTATCAATGAAAAAATGTTCGGTATTTTTCTGGGTTTCGAACCTGGATCCTTCTGCGTATCAGTTGAAACTTGTACCACTCTGCCAAACCATGACCTTAATAGTCGGGAGTATTCAGTAGGTTTATATATTGATCTTAGAAATCTCAACAATCATTACGTTTATATTGATATTTTACATGGTATTTGCGAAGTTTAAGTTTTCTAATGCGGAATGAGAAGTTTTTTTCATTTTCAACAAATTAAAAAAATAAAATTTAAACTTAAGGTTTCATATTTTTACTTCCCGCTTAGAAAATTGAAAATCTTACATGCGTTGAACATCATGTAAAAAAATTTGATTTTTTATCATATATGTTCATACCATATACTTTATGTTGTATCATATATGATCATACATGACCATATATGATCTTATATGATTTGTATGTAAGTTAGAAAAAATTCTTTTGCTTTTATATATAGTCATATATGAACATGTATGAATCATATATAAACATATATGGTCATATATGATTCATATATAATCATATATGATTCATATATAATCTTATATGAGCATATCTAATTATATATAGCCAGATATGAACTTTTTTTTCCCGGGGACTAATAATTTTTTAATGTTTTTTTCAAAACGATCCATTACAATAAAAAATTAAAAAACATTTTAGAAAATTGCATTTATAGGTTTTTCAATTTTTGACACGTGCAATATTTATAGTTTTACTTTTTTTTTTTTTTAATTGTTGAGAAAAAAAATCCGAAAATATTTAATTGCTTGCTAACTTCACGATCATATAAAAATTTTATGAGTGTAAATGCAGCAGACATCAGAAAAATTTCAAATAATTAATTAATAGAATAAATAAAAAATAAAATTAAATAAACAAATATGCGAATTTGAAAAATTTTGAAATTAATAACTGCATTTTTTATAAATATCAATTTTTTCATGATTTACTCTATTTATTTATAGTTTTAAATTTATCTGATGTCTACTACATTCACACTTATAAAAATTTTATGTATAGAGTAAGATCTGCAGTATAGAGTCCTGAACTATTAGGCAGCCACAGTACATATATAAGATGACATCTATATTTATATATTAGACTGATTCAAAAAAGTCGACTAATTTTATTTTTAAAAATCATATCGAAAGTAATGTTCGTGATGACGAAATAAAAATACTGTCAAAGTTTGAGCTCTTAATCTTAATATTAACCACTGCATCATCACAATTTTCGACTTTCCATTTAAATAACATGGGAAAAATTTTTTTCAAACTTTGAAATTTTATAACTCATCAGCAGATTGTTATATCAGAAAGACCAATATATAATTTCCGAGGGAATTAAATGCTCTACAAAAAAAGTTTCTTATCAGTTTTTGATAAATTTGATTTTTAGGAAGTTATTCAAGGTCTAATTTGGATTCATAGTAAATTTTGGTATTTTTTACTTTTTCGACGGAATTATCAGACTTATGTTAAAATGTTGTAGAAGCTTTTTTGTAGATCGTTTTATTTCCTACAAATTGTTTCTTATAATGTTTTTCAAACTTTTGAAAGTTCTTTAGCTATTCGCGTTTCAAAGTAAGTAAATAAAATCGACCAGAATACGATTTCTTGAAACGAATTAAAATGTATAACAAATACTGTTTTAAATTTCGCGACGGAGACGCGAATTATCCCAGTACCGTATGCGGTCACCCACGCGAATCCCAAAGAAAAATTATAATCTCGAAAGCCCAAAAATAAAATTTGATAAATAACGCTTCAATTAATTTTTAAATTTTTAAATAAATCATAAGGTTATTAAATTATGAATAATAAATTGAGGTGTGCCTGGACCAGCTCCTCAGGCTGGGTTAGTGCACGTAGGCGCCAGACCGTTTCTCTAAAACGGACAAAATATTTTATCAGGGGAAAAATTTACGAGGGAAAATTCGAGCGAGTACAGCCAGTAACAAGGCGGATAAATCGAATAAAATAATAAAAATAAGAAATAATCAGAAAAAGAAAATAAGCACGGTTGAGAATATATATAAATAATAAAATAAATTAAATACAGCAGGAAAAAAAGACCCAGGAAAATAAACACAGAGTATTTCCCCGAGAATTGTTGATTCCAATTATGTACATAAATTTATCAATAATCCTTGATACAGTATTTCACTCATTTTACAAATTCCAAACATTAATAAACCCCTGCGGGTCGACTCTATATAATCTAAAATTGTAAATTTCAAATCCAATATTTAAATTAACAATAAAGTATGAATATAATATAAAAGTTCACTTAAACAAAATAAACAATTCTTCAAGATTATTTAATGTAAATAAAAAAAAAATTATCACAACAAACCCTGGGTTACTCCTTTACACTGTACAGGGGGAGAAAGATACGGCATACTTTCACTCTCAATATAAACTTCCAAAGAAAATATAACATAAACTAGTTTAAATAAATAATTATTCTTCTTTCAATAATTATTTATAATTAAAAATATAATATGAATTATTTGTCCACTGGGGTATAAAAAAAGAAAAAAATATAAAAAATAATTATTCGGGATTAATCAATGAAATAATAATAATAATAATAATAATAACTATAATAAATAATACAATAAATAATAATAATAATTCCAATCTATAATAATTATGATTGTTCAGGAATTTTTCCTCTGAACTATTGCGTCGTCGGTTTAGGAATTTTTCTCGTAGCCGGTGTATAGCTATAGCTATAAGTATAGATATAGGTAGCTATCGATATATCGATATATCGATATATCGAACTACCGCAAACGTGCAATCTCCGATGTTAAACTATAAATTGAACCAAAATACAACTACTTTATCATCCCCAATTCCTTTTACATACGAAAATGTATCATTCAGGGGTAGTGAAATACAAAAATAATCGAATTATTCGCGTCGCGAATGTCAACAATTCCCGGGGAGGTTACAGGTAACAATGTGTTGGAGGATAATGCACGAGTACTTACTCAAAATAGCTTCCAGTCGATCCTAAATTTAGAAACACAGGAACTAATCGCCCGGCGAGTTTATTAAACAATAGCTATAGATCACTTATTTAATTGTTAATGAACCAAAAAAAAATAAACGTAATTGCGACGTATATTAAATTAACTGATACGACAGCGTCCACTCTATCGCACTCCCCGTACCTTTCTGAGTACTTAATGGGCCGGCCACTTGTTGGCCACCCACGTGGCGCAACAATCGCCCTTAATTATCATTATCATTGTTACCTAGCCCCGGGCCTTTAAATTAATTAAATAAATTATAAAGACATTTTTACCCCACCTGAATGATACAAAATAAATTAAATACATATATTTAGTATGCATTTTTACCAAAATAATAATCGTAAAATATATATATAATTAAATAATAATTAATCAAAGCCGCATGTTATCCATCGATATTGCAGGGGGAAAAATCGATTTTTCCCCTCCTCTATGGTCAATATTTCTCATCTCCTCAATACCTGGACATGAAATTAAATCGAAATAAAATAAAAATAATAATTGGGACATAATGTGACCACACATTGTGTCCCCTGAATAACGCCAAATCATAAATATTCCCTTATAAATAATTAATATTAAATATAATTATTTTTAAATTAAAATTAAAAATTTTTGCACACACGTGCTCTCAGTCATACCGCACGCATGCGCGAGCAAACGCTGTCTCACCGGCGTGGCAACGAAATGCCCGCGTAACCATTCAAATTTGAACTTAAATATTATTTCTAATTCTTAATACTAATTACTTATTAATTTATTCGAATGGTTACGTGACAAATGTAAATGCAAATAACTAGAGAACTTTCAAAAATTTGAAAAACTTTATAAGAGTAAATTTGTAGGAAATAAAGTGATCTACAAAAAAGGCTAAATATTATTTTGAGATAAGTCTGATAATTTCGCCGAAAAAGTCAAAAATACTAAAATTTCCTTTGAATCCAACTTTGACCTTGAATAACTTTCTAAAAATCAAATTTATCAAAAATGATAAGAAACTTTTTTTGTAGAGCATTCAATTCCATCAGAAATTATGTATTGGTCTTTCTCATATAATGATCTGCTGATGAGTTATAAAATTACAAAGTTTGAAAAAAATTTTTTCCATGTTATTTTATTGGGAAATCGAAAATCGGCATGAGGCAGTTGTTGATATAAATATTAAGAGCTCAAACTTTGACGGTATTTTTGTTTATCATCGAATATTATTTTCGATATGATTTTTAAAAATAAAAGTAGTCGGTTTTTTTGAATCAGTCTAATATCCATAAATATATATATATATATATATATATATATATATATATGTCGAATTACCAGTTGAGGTATTAATGAGACTCGGGTCTACGCCGTTATCTTTGCCACTCATCTTATTTATTAAACAATTTAACGAACACACACAGGTAATTACTACTCACAAATATCGTATACACTAAACAATAAGATTACAAGCAATAATAACAGTATCGGACAACTACACAATATTAAAGTATCCGAGAAAATATCAAAGATTACAAAATATCAAATAGTACACAATATTAAAAACACAAATTATTACAAGCGATTAGTTTACTAGAGAATAACAACTATTGAAAATATTCTAGTTACTGTTGTAAAATGTATACGGCGGTAAAGTTAAAATCGAAACGAATACACGATCGGTCGGATACACAGAAAAAAAGGATATCTTGGCGCAAGAAATTTTTTCTTGCCGCAAGAATATTTTTTGCAATTTTGAATGAAAACGAAAATTTTCTTGGTTCAAGAACAAAATTTTCTTAAATTTAGTCATCTTAGCATAAGATTTTTTTTTATTCAACCGATATAATATATGTTTCTTGAAGTAAGAAATATTTTCTTAAAGTGAGAAAAATAAATATTTTGCCCCAATATATAATCAATTGTCCGAAAAGTAAAACATTCTTTGTTTAAGAATAATTTATTTTGAAAAGAGATAATTTGTGACTCGAGTCAAGAATTAAAAGTACTCGACTCAATGGTAAGAAATGTTTTGGTTCAAGTATTTTGTTGTCTTGCGGCGAGTGAGCGTAGACGTTTGAACCAACAGCAACTGCGTTCACGGCCCAACGCAAAAATTCTCTTGGGAAAGCTAACTGTACTATACTAAAGTGGCGGAAGTGTAGACTCTACATTGTACAGTGTGCTTACTGGATATAGGTAAAGTAAACTATCGTTCAGGGAATGATCGGATAGCATAACTGGTAAAGCTCTCGCGTGATGCCGAATCGGTCTGGGTTCGATTCCTACCATGAGCAAACCCTTTATTTTTTCTTAAGTCGTTCATAAACCATTAATCGAGGATGTTTATTTCTTATCCCCTCTACTGCCGCATCGTGATATTCTGAATATACACATATAATTTCCTGCTTCACAACATTTAATATTTATACTAGGTTAAATTCACTCAAAAATATAGGACGATATATTTTTTCAAGTAGAGTCATTTATTTTCTTGAATCGAGACTACATTTTTTTTAAGTCAAGAAAAAAAATCATCAATGGGAGAATTTTATGTCTTCCGTGAAGTAAATATTTGCATGATTCAAGAAAAGTTATTTTATTAAGTTAAGATTATTATTTATTTAAATCAAAATTAAAATTTTCTCATTCCAATAGACCGTTGTCTTGAGTCGATAATGTAGTTTTCTCAAACTGAGAGTAAATGTTCTTCTGCCACGCAAAAAAAGTTCTTGGTTTGAGATGTTGATATATATTGTGACAATTTACTATACTCACCAACCAAGACAGAAAAGTATCTTGTTTTGATATTTTTTTTTACTTGGTTGGAAACAAAATAAATTTGATTTAAAATAATTATTCTTGACACAATATTTTTATAATATTAGTCGAAGAAAATGTTCTCGGATTAAAAAAACCCAATAACTCAGCCCAAGAATAAAAAAATGAAGGCAAAAATTATCTTGGGCCAAGTCAACCTTTTTTTCTGTGTAGCAATGTTGTCCGTTCCTTTGCTCAATTAGAACTAACTCTCTGTACCCAATATTCTTGAGTCCCCGACTCGACCAAAACTATATCTCAGGTAATTTTACAAACTCGTACAATTACTTCCATATGTTTAAAAACTCATTATACCGAAAATATTGCTATCTCTCGATCGTGTCTACGTTGGATGCCCAGACGGGCTCCTTCGACTTAAGTCTACCGTCATAAACGTAAATATAAAAACTAACAAAATCTTAAGCGGATTAAATTGTAAAATATTTTTCTTGATCCCCGACCCGAAAGTACGGACTTTCTGGCCCGTTCTTGCTCCAGAAAGAACGATTTTTGTGGCTTACACGAATTACAGCGCGCTCTAGTGGACTACGTTTATTTTCTGGCTCAGTCCTGTAACTATATTCATAGGCGCGCTTGTGTCAGTATACTCACACTATGAGTTATACACTATAAAGTGTATAGTATACATTGCCGGCGTATTGACAGCTCAACATAACCAACACTGATCATTTTAAATCGTGATAATTATTATAATTTTTAAGAGTTAATGGCTTTCAACGATTATAACCGTATAAAAATTTTATTAATTAATTTAAAAAAATTAAAACTTCAATTGAAAAGAGGAGAACGTAGTCGTAATTTCACCGAGGTATATAATTTTAAAAAAATTACTTGCAATTGATATCAATCAGAAGTTGAACGAAATTTGTTGAATAAATTCTAGCCTATAAAATTTGAAAATTGAAATTATAAAATTGACATGAAGATTATACTGAAATTTATCTTACAAATTTCGTTCAGCTTCCAATTGAAATCAACTGTAAATAATATTTTTTTAAATCTATATTTATTAAATCTATATTTATTTTTTAAATCTATATTTAGCGAAATTATGACTACGTATTCCCTATTTTACTTAAGGTTCTAATTTTTTTTTAATTAATTAATATAATTTTGATACGGTTATGACAATTGAAAATTTTTTGAAATTGGGGGACACTATCTGAGCTCCAGGATGGCCTGCAGGGTCAACTATTTTTCAGATTTTTTTTTTTAGCCCGCCCCGACCCCGCAAAAGTCGGGCGGGCCGCCCCCTCCCCCCACCTTTGTCCAAATTTCCGTACTTTCGGTTGGAGATCAAGAAAAATAGTATACAACCCACGGCCAAAAAGTTGGATGCTCTGACGCAAGGAATATAGATGCCGAGGCGAAGCCTCGGCATCTATATTCCATGCGCCAGGAAATCCAACTTTCTGGCCTAGGGTAGTAATATACTATTTACTAAGTTTTTATTGTCTAAAAACAAACTCAATATAGTTGGGACTTTCCGAAGTCTCAGGAAAAACCCAAGTATTATTTTATCTCCCACATATATATATATATATATATATATATATATATATATATATATATATATATATATATATATTAGACTGGGCCAAAAAAATCGACTATTTTTTTTTTTTAACGATACTGTGGAAATATTATTTGGAATGACAAAAAAAAAATTATTGTGAAAATTTGAGCCCTTAATTTTGATATTAAGAGGTGTATCATTGCAATTTTCGATTTTTTTTAAATGAGCGGGTTTTTGTCTCATAACTCTCAATCCATCGAGATAAACGAAATCGACTCGGATACATTTTTTGAAGGAAATTTGATGTTCTACAAAAAAAGTCTGATTGAAATTTTTCGTCAGATGAACCGTTTCCTTATAATCATGCTTTGAACGTTGGTATGATTTTAAAATTTGATTGTTCAACTTTGGAATTTTGTAATTCATGTAAAAATAAGTTTCCGGAAAAAGACAATGAATATTCTTGAAGGAAATTGAATGCTCTACAAAAAAAGTCTCTTAACAATTTTCGCTAAATTCACTCCTTCAAAAGTTATTCAAGGTTGAAGTTATTTAAAACGACTTCAATAATCTTGAATAACTTTTGAAGGAGTGAATTTAGCGAAAATTGTTAAGAGACTTTTTTTGTAGAGCATTCAATTTCCTTCAAGAAAATTCATTGTCTTTTTCCGGAAACTTATTTTTACATGAATTACAAAATTCCAAAGTTGAACAATCAAATTTTAAAATCATACCAACGTTCAAAGCATGACTATAAGGAAACGGTTCATCTGACGAAAAATTTCAATCAGATTTTTTTTGTAGAGCATCAAATTTCCTTAAAAAAATGTATCCGAGTCGATTTTGTTTATCTCGATGGATTGAGAGTTATGAGACAAAAACCCGCTCATTTAAAAAAAATCGAAAATTGCAATGATACACCTCTTAATATCAAAATTAAGGGCTCAAATTTTCACAATAATTTTTTTTTGTCATCCCAAATAATATTTTCACAGTATCGTTAAAAAAAAAAAATAGTCGATTTTTTTGGCCCAGTCTAATATATATATATATATATACATATATGCCTTGTTACTCGATCGACTAAATAGATGAATAGATAAATTCATGTCTAATCGAATTATTATTTTTCAGATTAAATATTTATAAATTTTTATGTACCAATTAATTAAATTTTTTTTTTCTTGGTTTTCTTATGTAAAACTTCTTTACATGCAGCTAAAGAGTTGCTGATGTTTGATTATATTATTTCAGGGGTTAAAAATTGATTCTGTAGTAAAATGTTGATTACATTAGTAGCGAACTATAAACTAATGTGATTATTGGTAGCATATTTTCCGTTCCGACGAACTAAGGCTTTTTATGCTACATTTGAATTTGCGTATTTTCATCGAAATATTTTTCTTCAATCACAATTAAGAAAAGTAACTTTAGATAATATTTTTCGCTCTTCACCAAATAAATTTTACTCCAAACCCGTGTGAAGAGTTACGCTTGAACCACTTCTTTCTACTTTTATAATTGCAAAAAATTAAAAAACATGTTATTCAGTAACATTCTCGCAAAATTCTAATTGCGTAAATTTAAAATTAATGTGCAAAGTTTTTTATTTAAATTCTTAAAAAAATTTTAATTCGTTAAAATTATCCATTAACTTATTTACAAACTAAAATGTCTATATTCGATCTTTTTAATTTTTTTTTAAAGATCAATACAGGTAATTTTTGCGATTTATACAAAATTTGATGATAATTGTTGAAGTAAATATCGATTTTGATAGCCTACACGGAAAAAAATGAACTATATAAATTGAGAATGACAAGTAAAATGATGATAAAGTGATCACTAAATACCATCATTCTGAATAGTAATTTTTCATTTATGATTATAACGTGCATAATTACAGGATAAGTATGAAAATTTATTGTCTATGTAAGAAAAATTATTATTTGAACTTCAAAAATCGTAACTGATACTTAGAAAATAGACAAAACGTATTATAAAATTTACTATTAGAATGTTAAAAGTCCCCATATTGACAACTGGGTTCCGATTTATACTTTCAAATAGCAATTTTTAAAGTTTATTTTTTTCCGTGTAATAATCTGTTTATTCATAATCTACTCTACTTTCAGTATAATAAATAAGTTTTATAAATATAAATAAATATTTTAACTCACTTGGCAAAAATGAAAAAAGCAACCAGTATGAACTGCTTCTGGGTATATTTCTTTTATCGCAACTTTTAAGCTGGACTCAAAATCTGTCATAAAAATGTTCGGAACGATGTGAGGTGCTACATTCGTCTTGAAAAACTCTAATCCCTTAATGTACGCAGCAAGAACTAACTAAAGTAAAGGAGATTTTAGGAATCCTCAGAAAAGAATTTAGACCCGCGAACCCTGTCAGGTACCTGAGTAGGAAGCTGGCTAGATGCCAACGTGAACGAGTTAAACGGGTCGAAAATTTTTATTACCGAATAAATGACATCCTATTGAGCTTAGATGCCGCGACCTATTTAGCTTGCTACGCAGACGCAAAAGAAATATTTTACGAAAACTTACCCAAACAATTAAAAATCGCTTTTGTTAAACAGATGAAACAAGGAAACATCACCTTAGCTCTGCTATCTGAAGAGGTTAAGGAGATGATTAAACTCACGGGAGATTATACATATGACGCGAATCGTACACGTATACCCAATAATGAAAATATGCGCTCTGACGCGTGGGAAGCCTCGAAACTCCCAAGAAAATACGATGATTACAGGAACCGTATGAACTATCGTCGTGATTCTAATCCTAATTATGAACCTGAACCTGATCAGGCAACCGAATCATTTTCGTACTCACCAAAAACTCAGCGCAAACCCGCCTCTAATTTCGAGGAAACAAGGGAGGTTTCGAAAATTCTCCAACCTACAGCTGATCAAACTCCGGGCCGATCAGGAAACTTTCAAGCCGCGAGACACGTACAGTTTCGGGATAATTCGCCCACTCCAAATCGTAACTCGGAATTAGAATTTTATCGAAAGAAGTATGAAGAGCTGCTCAAGCAGATGGAAAGCTTAAAGGCCGGTTATTTAAACTCCAATGGTGCCCGTCGTACAGGGGGAATGTCGGGCAACCCAAACAACCTACCCCCTCAACAAAAAATCGTTCAGAACCAGCCGAATGCTGGAGATCTACAAAAGAAATTCTCACCTGTAAAGCAATCTCAAGGTCCCTCGGAAGTGGACCAGTAGTTATCTTAAGAAATAATTCTCAATTTAAGAAATCTGCATCAATATTATTAGATACGGGTTCTTCACACAATCTTATAGATCTATTTGTTTTAGCGTGTGATGGAAAATTCAGGAAATATCTAAATCGGTAACGGGAATTACTACAGAACCTATTCAAATTATCGGGATAACGACTTTAAAATTATGGGACTTGGAGATTGATTTCTTTGTCACCATCTCTTCTATTAATCGGTATGATGCGATTGTAGGCAATGAATTCTTTGAAAATAACCAAGCGATTTTGTCTTTTTATTCAAATACTATGGTTCTGGGAAATAGGCCGATACGGCCTATCCCTTTTGTTCTGAACACTCCAAACCATAGTAATTTGTTAAATTTAAATGCAGGACCGATCATTAGCATTGTTTGCAAAGAATTGAATGAAAAATCGCAAAAATTTTTGATAGATACGGGCGGGGATGTTAGCGTGATTAAATTAAAAGCTTTGAAACCATATTTACCGGTAGACACAAGTAGGATACTAGAGTTAGTTGGAATAGGCAATAAGATTATTCAAACATTAGGAGTAGTTAGGTTAAGGATTTTCGAATCGGAATCCTTATATAAGGAATTTGAATTGCACATAGTGCAAGACGACTTTCCTATTGCTGGCATTGGTATTATCGGCAACGATATTCTAAAAATAGAAGAAGCGGAATTATCTTACAATAAGCACACGCTCGCGTTGTCCGATATACCAACCCACATTATACCTTTTGTCAGCAGCACTAGAAGCCAATGGTTTTCAGTGCCACCAAGGACAAGCGTCTATCAATCTATTCCAGTTAAAGACAGTTTGTTGGAAGAGGGCTACTTACCCCAGATCCAACCTTTTCCTGGAGTAGTTTTGGGGGATGCAGCAATAAAAATTAACAACAATCGAGCAATAGTAATGATAACAAATTTCAACGAATGTAGGGCAGAATTTACGTTAGAGCCTCAGACAGTAGAAGAGTATGAATTTAACCGCGACTATGTAGCTGGTGAAAGCGGTAATGATTCATTGGATGAGTCTGGTTGTAACAATCTGAATGTGTCGGAACGCGTAACGGAGATTCTTAAGCGAATTCCTAAAGAAAAATTTACACCTGAACAAGAGAAACATATTCTTGAAATTGTTAAAGATTTTAACGATGTGTTTTACTTACCAGGCGACGTCCTAGGTTTGTCAAAAACTACATATTGTAGGATTCCGTTAACGGATAGCAAACCTGTGAAAATTAAGCAATTCAGATTGCCGAAAGAACACCAGGACGAGGCCAAGCGCCAGGTAAAAGAGTTGATCGAAACTAAAGTTATCCAGAAATCCAGATCGCCTTACAATGCACCCCTCTGGATCGTACCCAAGAAAGCGGATGCTCAAGGGCGCAAACGATGAAGAATGGTGATTGATTTTCGAGCTCTTAATAAAAAGACTATTGGGGATTCATATCCACTGCCGAATATCAACGATATGTTACTCAGGCTTAGCGGTGCTACTATGTTCAGTGTCATGGACTTGGCACGTGGGTTCCATCAGGTGCCAATGGGCCCTGAGGACAGAGAGAAAACAGCTTTCTCTACCCCGGATGAACATTACGAGTTCGTTCGGATGCCATTTGGGTTGAGCGTAGCTCCGCCCACGTTCCAGCGGATGGTCAACGACGAGACGGAGGACATGCGTAATGCTGGAGAACTTGAAAATCTTATAGACGATTTTCTAATTCCTGCAAAAACCTTAGACGAGCATAACCGTCGTCTTAGAAAATTTCTACAGAAATTAAGAGACGCCAATCTTAATCTGCAACCCGAAAAATGCAAATTCTTCTGCAATGAAGTCACGTTCTTGGGGCACATCATCAGTCCCCAGGGAATCAAACCCGACCCAGCTAAAGTTGCTGCTCTTAAATCAGCGTCTCAACCCACGAGTCATACGGGAATGAGAAAATTTTTGAGTTTAGCTAACTACTTGCGTAGATTCATTTATAATTTCACGGAAAGAACTAAGCCACTTACCGAATTAACTAAGAAAAACAAAATTTTTAAATGATCCGAAGAGGCATAGGTAGCTTTTGAAGACATTAAAGCCGCGATTTGCGAGCAATCCTTGCTATTACACCCCGATCCAAATAAACCATTCATCCTAGTTGTAGACGCTTCCGAAGTAGGTTTAGGCTGCATTTTAAGCCAAGAATTTGACATCGAGCCCGATGATGACAATCCTAATATTACTAATCAAATATTACCTATCGCGTATGGTTCTCGTACTTTAATAGAAGCCGAAACCAGATATACCAAACAAGAAAGAGAATGTTTAGCACTCGTCTTTGCGATCAAACAGTTTAGACCGTACTTGTATTCTCGCGAGTTTATCGTTCAAACAGACGAGGGGTGTATCTCATGGTTGCGAGACGGGATACATCTAACGGATCGGCAAGTAAAATGGAAATCGCTGCTGAACGGTTATCGGTTTAGCGTCGTTCTTAAAAGAAAAGTAGGTGACCAGCTCGCGGATGCCCTTTCCAATAATTCACCAAATCGCTTGCCGGAACAGATGCGGCCCTCACAAGTCAACATGTATCCGATTAACGGTCAACCAGTAATCGAACCTTCAACTAAGAAAGGTCCTGGGAGGCCGCGGAAAACTGGTAGCTCAAACAAGCCAGTTAAGGTAACCCAGAATCTCTTAGCACCGAGAGACACAATCGCCTCAAGGTTAAGACAGAGGTTAGGTGAGGCCAGATCAACCGAAAGTCTATACAAAAGGCCGAATTACCAAGAACTAGAGACTTCTGAGTTTTCATCCTTGGATGAAAGTGTCAGCAAGTCGAATCCGCAACTATCACAGGTCACAGTCTCTCCACCTGATGTGCTTCCTCGGGAAGTACCTCCCGTGGTAGAGGTTGAGCCTAATTTTTCGAAAGTGATAGCCCTGATGAAAATAATGAAAAAACAGATACTACAGAAAAAACATTCGACCCTCAGGCCTTGCAAGAAAGTTTTACTAAATTTGACAACATCTTGAAACGAAAAGAGGAGGAGGAACAAGCCTCAATCGAAGCTAGAGAAAATTTTGTAAAGGAAATTCGAAGATCGATTCAATGCTTTGATCAGACGATACAGGCCTCTGAAAACGAAGACCTTGAGAATGATTCATATGATGAGGATGCAGCGAAAGAGGCGGATGATGAAACAGACGGCTCTGAGATAGATTCCATCGACGAACCACCTCCTGATAGCTTTTAACAGTTGACTGCGCCTTCAATGAGAGAAATAACTCCACTTAATCGACAGCTTATGACATCCTTTGAGGGAATGTATTGGGACCCGGGAGCCTATAATATGCTCAAAACACCAGGTAACGAGAGTAATTACGGCTCACCCTTAGCGCCTAGTATAATAGATTTCGATAAAACTCCAGGAAATTATATTAAAGCTAAGAGAAAACCATCAAATCTAACTTCGTCCAATATCAAAGAACCTCCTAACCCCGTAGAGATTACTGAGAAAATAATTAGTCCGGTAAGTCAACAACCGGAACCCACAATTTCTTTAAAACCGAATCCAGCGTTCGTACTTCCAAAATCGGATATCATATTAGTACCACACACAGATAGAGCTTTTACAACTGAATCCGAAACATCTAAAGTAGCTGAATCCAACGTAAGTTACCCCAGTTTAAATAAGCAAAATCTCCTTAAAGTTTCCCATAGCAGGGAAGGGTTAACGTACGTTAAGGATAATATAGCTCACTTTCTCTCAACAGATTGTAAATATACTCAGCCAATATCTAAATTATTACAAGCTTTAAATTATATTTCAGAACTAGAATTATTAAGTCATAAACCAAAAGTAGGTAAAGTTTTTGTAACAAAATATGGGAAAAACCGCGTTTTTACAGTATTTTTCGAACGTCATCACTTTGATCAAAATACCCCCGAAATGATATCCGAAGCTCTGTATAGATTAAGAGGAGCTCTGGAGAAATACAACATTACAACCTTGCGCATCGCTGAAGACGGCGACGAAATCGGCGAAGGCTTAGAGTCTTATTTGTCTAAAATTTTCAAGTATTGTCCAATAAATGTTACATTCACAAAAGGTAGAATAACTTACCCAAAAGACGGAGAAAGAGGCTCGATAATCGCGGAACATCACTCTAGTCTGACTGGAGGACATAAGGGAGTGGTATAAACGTACTGGAGAATTCGCGAACGATATTATTGGCCGGGAATGAAAGAAAACATCTATAAATTCATTCAAAATTGTGATGTTTGTCAACGCGAAAAACTATCGCGAATAAAGCGTCAACCCATGATTATTACCGAAACACCATTTGAACCATTCGAAAAAATTTCAATAGATACGGTCGGACCTCTTGAACTCACTCCCGACGGAAATAGACACATCCTAACAATCCAGGATAATTTTTCAAAATTTTGCACAGCGGTAGCAATACCAGATATTCGTACCGAGACTATAGCGGAAGCGTTAATTAATCATTTTATCAGTCTATACGGTTGCCCAAAGGTAATTTTACTGATAACGGTACATCTTTTACTAGTAAACTTTTGAGTAAGCTAGCACGTATTCTGAGAATCAAGCGAATAACAACATCCGCATATCACCCACAATCCAATGGGTCATTATAAAGATCACATCATGCCTTAATTGAATATTTACAAGTCTTTATAGAAGCGTTCCCGGACTGGGATAAATATTTAGCTATGGCTATGTTTAATTATAATACTACAGTACACACGGCAACTAATTTTACGCCATTTGAACTTATATTCGAGAAAAATGCTAGATCACCCACCTCGTTTCCTGATTATTCACAGATAGAAACGTACCCAGAATCGATTGGGAAATTAATAACCAAATTAAACGAATCTCGAGCGATTGCCCGAATTAACTTAGTTGAAGCAAAATCTAAATCTAAATTACGGTATGATAAAGCCATACATGAAGTAGACTTCTCACCCGGAAAGTTTGTTTATGTACTAAAAGAACCTAGAAAGGGTAAATTAGACAGTCATTACTACAGCCCTTACGAGATTATATCGGTCTTAGAAAATGGAACAGTAATTTTGGAAACAGAGGAGGGAAAAAGATTCCCTAAACACCCTTCTAAACTAAAATTATCCTTCTCCATTCACGAGCTGGATAGGAAAACCTCTAAAATGTAAATAAATAAATAAAATTGGAAAAATTATTAAAAAATTTCGAATAGTGAAAATCTATTCCGTTTCCTTGTAGGAAAATTCGAATTTTGTTAATAAAAGAGAAAAGAAAAAAAAAACTCTTTTTGCTTAACTTTTGTTCCAGAAGAAAATGCTCGTTACGCAATTACTTTTTTTGGCAATCGGGTTTTGGAAAGGCCGGGGAATTCTATGATATTAGTTATTTTGACCAAAAGCCCGGGGTTTACTACGAGAAGTCCAGTAATATCCATCTAATACGAGAACAATGGACGATGATTATCACGGTAGATGTAGGAAATTTGTTAAACGACAACAATCAGGATCGGGTCCAATATGAAGCAATGCTCATAGATTGCATGTATGTGAAGTATTTTACGGAACGTTTATGCCTGAGAACCCTCCAAAAAACGGCGATCGATTATATTAATAGCGAAAGTAGTCATTTGATCGCCCATCTCAAAGAAATCATAAACAGAACTCCAATGAGTGACTTCCGAAATCCTCGAGGCTCGTGGCTAGCTACAGTCGGGACGATTGCTAGGAAAATATTTGGGATTCTAGAATACGAGGGGGATAAAAACTTTAAGCAGGAGATCTTCGATCTTTACCGTGATCAAGCCCAAATTATTCACTTAGTCAACAATTCTACTCATATAATGCAGACCGAAATTAATTCTCTAAATAAGCAGATCCAAGCTCATTCAACCAACATAAACACACTTGCCGACGAGCTAAGAAATTTGACCATATCCCAGAAGGAACAACTCGGAATAATATATCAGGAACTAGAGTATAGCTACTATGCTACGAAAGTCTATAGACAAGTTCAGCACCGCAATAGTCTGCTTAGATCAGCCATCACCGCAATCGAAGAGGCAAAAAGGGGAATCTTAAGTCCAGAGTTGATTTCACCAGACCAGCTAAAAGATGCAATGACTACTATAGAATCAAAATTTCCAAATCTAAACCCGCCCCAACCTTTAGATCATATTGACCTCCAAATCCTAACTAAAATGGCAAAAATCTCTGCTGCAAAATCAGACAATCTCTTCGTAATAACGGTTAAACTACCCCTTATGGATAAATATCCATGGCTTTGTTATAAATTGATACCGTATAGAGTACCGTACATGTTAGGAGGAACTCTTTTCGGGCTATTGTTAGAACCTAAAACCAAATATCTTGTCGTGCAACCTGAATTTAATCGTTTCTACCTGGCTTCTCCAGAATATATAGACCGATGTCTACCCGCGGGAGAGGAATTGGCATGCTTTCCAGATACACCAGTCGAATCTATCTCCGAGTCTCATGATTGCGAAATTGATATATTTAAAGCCACAATAGCTAATGAAACTACAATCTGTGACATACGGTTGTTGCAGGAAAATTCCACCCAATGGATCGCACTAGATAACGAGAACGCTTGGTTGTTTTCTACTTTTCAGACAGAATATCTAAAAATCAGTTGCGAGGGAAAACTTCCTCACACCACTAAATTAAGAGGTGCCGGAGTGCTGCGGTTTCCTCCCAACTGCAGAGCTGAAAATAACCATGTTAGTCTTTTAAGTTTAGGAGATAACAGTGTAGAGTTGACCGGGCTAAGTGCGAAGAAAAACCTAAGTATTGTCTCTAAATATCCAAATTTCCACCAATTAACTATAGATAAAGAATTTCTCGAATATTCTAAGCCATTATTGACACTCTTTCAGGCTTCTACAGGTGAGAACCTTGAAGCGATAGAAGCACGGGTTAAAGAAATCAGATTCAAGTACGCGAATGGTATATCTCTACATCTAACGGTATATATCAGCATGAGTTTTGTTTTATTCATTATTCTTACGGTCACAGTAACTCTTTGCTATAAGTTCGGCGCTTGCACTAAAGTAACCAAGTTTAGATTAATATCAAAAAGCAAACGAGTTAGTGCTCAAGTAGATGGTAACAAGTTTTGTCAGTCAGTTCAAACTATAACATCAGAGTTAGAAGAAAGCGTAGGAGTTAGAATGCCTAAAGCGGCAGCGAGAGAAAGCATGTCACCTCCCGGACCTCAGACGGTATGCTCACAAGTAGGTGAATCAGGTTTTTAACACCGAGTCAAGCGCTAGTTGGGAGAATCTTCTCCGTTTCCTAAAAGGAATTTACGCTTCAAAACCTTAACCTAAATTATAAACATGATTAACATCTCCTAGTATTCCTTACAAAGAGTACCGTATGTTTGATAATAAAATTTATTGACAAAATTCGAATAGGTGAAAATCTTTTCCGTTTTCTTCGAGGAAAATTCGAATTTTGTTGATGAAAGAAAAAAAAAACAAGGGGGAAACAAAACCTCAAATAATAACTTCTAAATTAAATTTAATTTCGGAATTTTTACAATTAGGAGAAACTTTCTCCGTTCCTTGAGAAGGATTTAAAAATTCCATATGAAAGAAGGTCTAGAACAAAATTTGAATAAGGGAGGATTTTTCTCCGTTTCCTTAAAGGAAATTCAAATTTTGTTGTAGCAACTGTACCAATAAAAAAAAAAAAAAAAAAAAATAAAAACATAACACATACCTTCGCATCACCTGTCCAGTACAAAACATTTCAAATAAAATTTACCTACTCATATCCTTAACCGCCATTCCAGCACATTCCTAACATGTCAGGAGTATCTTACTCGTGGACCCTAGAAGAAGCCCAAGATCGTTTAGAAGAGTACAAGCTTCAGGCCCAACAGGACCTTTACCAACAAAGGTACAAGCTTAATGAAACTCTAAACCGAGTGAGGACATACCCGGTAGACCCTGATGACGGATTCATGTAGCGCTATCATAATATCATAGTGAGGGATCGCACCCCTCGAAACTTGCCGGAAGTTCAGTCCTCCAACGGTGAACCGGTTCTCGACCTGCTGATGTACGGGCTGCCCAGGAATACTTCCAAAAAGACGCTGCTGTCGGTCTTGCAGCTAAAACCAGAGGAATTCACAAAACTGTCCATCTTCCCTAAAGGAAACCAACAATCCCTGGGGTGACTCAAGGTTAATCGGTGGCTAAATCTTTGGAGTTACAAATTCAATCGCGGGAGAGGAGTTTCAAGATCGGAAACAGCTACATTCGAATTGTCTCGTTTAAGAAACCAATTTCTCGGCCCCGAATCCACCCACCTATGCCGACAATGAGAAATGCTTGCGAGAACCTGACTGCTGACTGTTGGGAAGAAACCGCTAAATATCTCGGGACCGAAGACCTCTGCTCATTAGCTCAATGTAGTCAATACCTATGGGATTACACCTTGGGAAGTATGAGAGTTTTCAACCTAAACAAAAGCAATATTAAAAAAAAGTTCCGTATCCATGGAGTATTCCAAATCGACGATCTCTTAACATCGGTCCCGGCAGCACGCCTCACACATTTCGAGTTAGAATCCAGAGAAGACCAGCATCTTGCTTCTCCTGGCACCGTAACCAATTTTATTCGGCATAAAGCCGGAAGTATGTTGACCCACCTCAATTTTACCGGAGCTCTTATTTCCTCTGGAATTATTGAATACGTTGCAGAGAGTCTTGAGAGGTTGGAATCATTGATCATAGGAAGATCCCAAGGACATCTGGAGACCGCCCTGGTGCAGGTTTTTGAACGACTCGCCAAGCTGAGACACTTCGGGGTTATCGGCAATACATACTTCACAGGACGAGCCTTGAGCAAGACAGTCAATCACATAAATAGTCTTAAATTGGAGGGATGCTTTTTCCTAAATAAAGATCATTTAATACAATTCATCAAGAGCGATCAGAACCTCAAGAGGTTACCTATTAAAAACTGCAACCGATCCAGAATAAGATATTCGGAGCACCTCGACATGATCGAGTTAATAAATGCCATCGGCTCCTCGGGATTGGAAAAACTGTGTTTCAAGTGGGCTAATTATCAAGACGACATCTGGAACTTCAATCTAAACCAGATTAAATTGAACGAGAATCTGACTACGGTTGAGGTCTCTTTGGGGTCAAATCGACCATCATCCAACTTGGTCGCGTGTTTTATCCGTATGGCTCCCCAACTGGAACATCTTACTATCTCGGAGTCAAGACTCGACTCAGTTGGGTTCCTTAGTATTCAAGGACCTCGACTGAAAACTCTCACCATCGCTAAACCTAGGCAGCACATCGGGAGATTCTATCAGAACATCAATCTGAGTGTAGAGAAACTGAAGATAATTGGTAATTATTTCTCATACTATACTCTAATGGAGATCCTGGATTCCAATCCTCTCATCGACACTATCGACCTCACGGGCATCACATATTTTGTACACCGGGCTGAACTAATGGGCCTTTTGAAGCAAGAACATCCACCCTATATCAGGACACATAAAATCCTACTTCCACGACGAGAATCCTTCGAGAACAACAAGATTCCTGACCGTGTCAAGCCCGGCAACAAACCCCATAGAATTACTCTAGAAATAATTTAGTCTATAATAGTAGATACGTAAGAATAAACATAGAATTTTTTTTCTATATTAAGAGCAATGATTAATTGGATTTGTCTTCGGAAAATTATTTCCTTTGTCAAGCTCGGCAACAAAATAAGTCCAATTAAGAGACACAAAAATTATAAACTAAATTTGAACACGGGAGAATCTTCTCCGTTTCCTTTATAGGAAGAATCAAATTTTTGTAATAAAAAGAAAACAAAATTTTATAGAATAACGGATCCATCCATATACACAAATTAAATAACCTAAGCTAAGTAATTAATTAGAAGTAGTATAAATTGTTTCAGTTACAGATACGGAGCTATCACTAGGAGCAACGGTCCTAAACCCTGGAAACATTAAGTAAAATGTAGGATAACGTCTGGAAAAATTAGAATAAATTAACAGGAGTACCCTTGTGACTGGTGATAGGCCCAAACCTAATCAATAAGGATCCAGAATATTGTAGTTAGCCATAGCTATTGTAGAATATAGTCTATAAGAATAAATAAAATAAGGATAAAAGAAAATTTGAATAGGCGAGAATCTCCTCCGTTATTCTTTAGAAAATTTCAAATTTTATATAGTATTCAAAAATAAAAAAAAAAAAAATATATATATATATATAATAAAAACGAAAAGGAAAAAAAATAATAAAGATAAAAAAATTTGAAAAAAAAAAACATTTTTAGATTTTAGCCTGTATGTTCAGGGCATTCTAGTATTAAAGATATAATTATATTGTAATACCAAGACATTACAATAAATAAATGAAAATAGAGATAAGAAAAAAAATTTGAATAAGCGAGAATCTTCTCCGTTTTCCTTTAGGAAAATGAAAATTTGATAGTATATAATCCAAAGAATAAAACAAAAGAAAAAAAACTGTTCTGCTAACAAGGAGAATCATCTCTGTTTCCTTTCAGGAATATATTTTCTTTTATAAGGAAAACTTCGAAACCTTATTAAAAATATAACCTCTAAAAATTTAAAGAAAATTTTATTAATAAAAGGAATTCATGGGCGGTTCTAGTAGGGGTTTCCAAATTTCCTAAAGTAAGCCTTAAATCTCCTGATTTTTCACCTTTAACATTCTTCCAAAATGAGTCTTTATCTTGTCATCAATAGGCATAAGCCCGGTTTATATCAAACCTGGAAGGAGTGTTACGAACAAATAGCTGCATACCCGAACCCCATCTTCAGGCTAGTCCATTCGCAGGAGGAAAGGGACCAGTCTACAGAGCTGGCATGATATAGTGAGTTCATCCAAAAGAGATGCAGACGTAATATTTGAAAGGAACAACGATGGAAGAATCTAAATCTACACCGATGGATCTTGCTTTGGGAACGGGACAACGAAACCAGCTGCAGGACTTGGAGTTTACTTTGGACCGAATCATCCCAAAAATCTGTCTCTGCCTTGTGCTAATAGAAATACTAATCATGGGGCAGAACTAGAGGCAATACTACAAGCAATAGAAATCATTATAAAACTCAACTTGATCAAAATTGATATCCATACAGATTCAGAATTCCTATGCAATAGCTTAAATTTATGGTACGACGATTGGGAAGGAAGAAACTGGTTAACATCGACAGGTAAACCCGTCACGTACAAGAATGAAATGATTCATATAAAGCAGCTGATGAAAACTCGGGATATCCGTATCCTTCACGTTCCAAGCCATCAAGGAGTATTCGGAAACGAGCAAGCGGACCAACTGGCTCGTGAAAGAGCACGAAGATCGAGTGCAATCCATCCAGGTTCGAGTCCATGTAAGCAGTCGTCCATCAACTGACAAGATCCAAGGAGATGGGAACCCCTTAGATCTCGGGGGGAAAATGCTATGTCCGACTCGGGAACTTATTAAAAATTTAAAATAGAAACAAAATAATGCACATTAACGCCAAGTTCTTGCGTCTCTCATTCTCTCGATCTTCCTTACTTCCCCACCTAAGACCTTTTTAAGTTACTCTAAATGCGCGAGACACCCATAATTAACATTGACATCTATTGAATTGTGTCAACGGGACATCTCGTACTATGCAACTCACTAAAAGAAACCCCTACCCAGGACCGGATCCCATGGTCGGAGTGTTTAAAATTTTTCAAGAGCAAGTTACTCTACCGAGCACAGGCTTGCTTTCCGGTCATAAGCTGATTTCGAAGTTTTCAGCGAAGAGTCGCAATCAGGTACAGCGGTATCCTCAAATTCGTTTAAATTACCAAGAAAAAAAAGATATATATAAAACAAAAGTATACAAAAATATTAGAATAGAGAAATCTACAATAGTTTCGAGTTTTGATAAGTGATTGTTGGTGTAATTGTTAGAAAGCATTGTGAAATTTTATAATTGTGTAGTGGATCAATAAATATTAAAGAAAAATTATTAATATAAAATGAAAGAAAAACTGTTATTATTCCGATTATTTTATAAGTGAACCTTGTGTAGCCTTCAGAGGCATAGGGTAGTTAAGTGCGGATGTGTACCGGTTAATAAATAAAGAAAATTTTTAAATCATAATAAAAATAGAAAAAAAAATTTGAATCTGAGAGAATCTTCTCCGTTTTTCCTTTTGGAAAATTTCAAATTTCAAATATTAATAAAGAATAAATAAGATAAAACAACGAAAGTAAATATAGCGAAGAGAGAAGTAGTAAGTCATATTATCGACTAGCCGAGAACCAGAGGGAGATCCTGAGGATCCAATGACACAGGGTTCCTGGACCATCAGCCATTCAAGGTAGTACAAGGAGCAGAAAGGACATAAAAGTAAATCGGCACCTGCAAGTAGTAAGTCTCGATTTTTATTTGCTGGAATATCTTTCTTTTTATTCACCCTATTTCACGGCCATCCCGGGGAAAGTTCTACTAAGTTGATTATCAATTCATAAATAATTTGTTTAATTATTTACGTTATTTACTGAGACAACCTATAAGCGAACCTGATAAAAATTATATAGAGAGTGAGAGACTTGCAATCGAAACGATGCCCAAAACAAATAAAATAAACAATTGAGCATTTCGCTCAATTGGAAAAATACATTAGTTAGTTCGAGCGTCTTCCAATCACGTTACCTATAAAAATTATTAAAGACATTTAATAAACTAAAAAAAAATCCCGGACATAACAATTTTCTATTTTGTTATAAATTATAACAAATTACAATTAAAAAATGGTAAATGTATTAAACTCTCAAAAATTTGACGTTGACTACAAAACATTTTTATTTATTGTTCAAGGAAATGGCTGTACCCTAGTGGTCCCTTTTCTACCACACTTCCCTATTAGTTATTTTTATCATGCATTGCTATATTTTAACAGGAAAAACAAGAAAATATTTATTTCCTTATAAGGTATACGCATAAAAATTAAAATGATGGATGTATAACAAAGGGTAGCATACATTTATATAAGTTTTTTTCTCAGAAAAATATACTTCCCCCATTAAGAAAAATAATTTGAAATGATTTAAAACTATTTGAATCGACTAATATATAGATATACACTTAGCATAGATCAAATCATTTTTCTCAATCAGGATGAGACATTATTCATTTCTGCACGATCAAAACCCTTTTTGAACAATCACGAAAATAAGTAACAGCTATTTGAAAAAAATTTTTTTTTTTTACGAATTTGGTCTTTAATGAGGACATATTGGATGTTTCTTTTAATTATAAAATGAATTTTTTGATAAATTCAAAAAGAAATAAAAAAGGTAACTTTTAATCGAAAGTATTTTGCCTAAAATATAAATGCCTCTCTTTGCAGTTAGAATAAAAGTTAATCCCTAAATTTTTTTTTTTTAATTTACAAAATTTGTTTAATAATAATGTACCTTGTTATTAATTTGCGAGAGAATTGTAAACACCTGATAAACTTTCTTTTGCTTTGGTAATATTTTGAACGTGGCATCCATAAATAAAGTTGAGGTTATTACTGGCATCACAAAATTTAAGTCGTACAACACTGTAACTAAAATATTGTGGCGATATGTTCGTCATTATTGGTAAATATTTATTATTCAAACTATCCGCGTGGTCATCCAGAGAAGCACCTTTCTTTGTTGCAGGTTATTCGAGGACCCGTGTCGGCTAGAGAAATATTCGTATGAATATTTCTCCAACAAAAGCCCCAAGTGATGTGTTCACAGCCCTAGAGGGACTTAAATCGACCCGCCAATTACCGACTTGTTATTGGTGTCCTTTCTTACCATCGATTGAGGAGCATACGTCGCCGGATTGCAGGAGCAATACCGTGAGAGCCTATACGGCGCATCCCCTAGGGTGGGGCAAAGCAATCAATTAAGCAATCGATAACTTGTATCGATGTCAGATCATAGATGGTGCCAAAACCATAAATTGCCACGTGGGAAAGTGATGGACCCACGACACGTGCGGGGAGAGGAAAGCTCTTTCTTCTCTAATCCGCCATTACAGTGAACGGTCACGTTTTTACTATTGCAAGTATAATCTAAATTTAATTGTGTAATCTTTGAAGATAAAGTTCCGACTATATTTTAGGGCATTATTGCCGTTACTTTTGATTGATTTGGGAATATTATTTGCGTGGGCTAAGTGCTCGTTAAATTAGTATTTTTTATAATAAAGTTATTCGTTTATTTTAACCACGTGTTGAGAGATTTATTTCACACTAGAGATTAAATTCTTTGTCCTTAAATAAGTATTAGATAATTATTCTACGTGGTGAAGCAAATACTCGGGATCAGTGACGACACAGGTAAGCCTTCTACGAAGCTCTTATTGTGTTGTTCCTGTAACGGTGGTAAAAGTAAGTAATTGTCAACGTTGGTAGATAGTTGTTGGGTCCTCAACTACTGAGAATCGTGGATGACCCAGATAAAGAAGTCACAATATTATTAATCTAGAAGTATTGTAATTATAGTAAAATTAAGTCTAGTGAATTTCATGGAGATTTATTGTAAGATATTAATTTGTGAACGTGCAACTTGTCTTTTATCATCTCCAAGTGAGAAATAAGATGCACCGTTGCACTATTATCATCGGAACTTTCAGTTGACATGCTTAGTTGGCCTTGAGGGTAATGTGTTGAGTGAGAGTATTGCGGCATGCTGAGTAACATCGCATAATCTTGCAAGCTTTGTGGTATTGGTGGAAGAAGAGGTCGATTGTTACGACGCTAACTGTACATTACTGGCTGCATTTTCACCCATTTATATTTTACAGCTGCTTCATAATTCCTATAACATGTGCGTAAGGTAACTTTTCTTCGAAATAAAGTAAAATTTATAAATTTACATATATAATTATCCATATAAATATTACACAATAAAATAGAAATTATTCGACAAACGAAAATCAATTAACAAAACTTTTTTTTTTATGTAAAAAAGTCAATTTTCTATCTAAATACGCATTAAACTATACTGCTTTTTCATTAATCAGCATGTTATAAAATTCAGAAAGAGGACCGTGACAAATTGTATGAAATAGCTTAAACTTTGACCTTGGTTATCTTTTAAATAGTTAAATTTATGAAAAAATTATATTAATTATTTGTTGTAGATGAGTAAATTTCCAACACAAAAACTGCTAAAATATTTTGCTGTGCCTCTCGTTTGTTAGCAATTTCAGAATTTTCCTCTATCTTAAACAATAAAAAATAGAAAATTGCAACATATATATATTTGGCGACGATACTTTAAGATTAGATTGCAGTCACCAACTACCAAAGAGTGAAACGTTATGAGAGAGGATGAGAAGAGGAGAGATAGAAAAATGAATTTGTGGGGAAAGAGGCGTTTCGTCTAAGTATACGATAGCTCAGACTCCTCAGTTAGGTGTGTCTATCGTACATCCCACCTAAGACGCCGTTGGAAGTAATATGTTGGAAATGTTATATATTGAAATAGGTGTAGGAACGAGATACTGCGAGCGGCTATTACCACTGCCACGGTCACGACCACTACGATACGGGGATCTATCACATCGCCCCGTATCTCCAGCAGCCCAACGATGATACCACCAACATCAAGCAGACTGGACACCATCAGAGAGGCAGTAACGGTGCAAACGGTGGCTACAGGAGCCATCGACGAGAATAACAATAACACTAAGGGCACGGGGAACAGTCAACATCAGCAGCAGTCCACGTCTACTCCAACACCATCTACGAACGACGTGGACCAACGTCAGCAGCACCTGTTCCCCCAAATTTTAATAAAATTACCCTCCCACATGGCTACGCCTCCCGCCCCTAGGACTGTCAGCCCTGCCACCACCACTCACCCACCACTCAACATCAATTTCACAAATACATTTAATAGCCCTAACTCTAGTCAATTACATAATGAAAGCATTTCCATTTCACAAAAGAGTCTAGTCAACAACCCAGTAACTACTTCAAACAATATTTCCATGACTGGTGGTGGCAGGGCGGACACTCTCAATAGCGCGAGCAGGGGCGACAATGATAGCAATAACCACTTTAGCATGTTTAACCTTAACAGACACACTGCTGCTGCTGGGAACAGTGGTGGTGTCAATTGCCGTGACTGCAACAACAATAAAAACAACAACAACAATTCATGCATCAGGTATGAATGCGGTAGACGCATCACACCTGATATTTTTAATAATTCGAGTAGTTGCGGCAATACTAATGGCACCACTGCTGTGAACAACAGCAGCAGTAATTTTAATAACAATATAAAAAATTACAAAGTAGCTAGCAATAGCAATTGGACGCGAGTTATGCGCGGTCGCGGCGGTCGCAATGGTGGACGCAATGACAACAACAACAATAGTAAAATCAACAACAATAACCCGGTTTTAAACATGTTCAATCTCTACACCCATTTGAACCATGACGACGGTGGAGATGAAAACCACGGGTTAGATCCGCGCCCGGGCGGTCGTTCGGGTGTCCCGCGTGACGCCTCGGGCCGTATATGCCAGCGCGACACAAATATGTCTAATCGCCGACCGCATAGCTTCCAAAACCCCCCTTTGCCAAACCCCCGGCGCGAAACCAATAGAAATTCTACGCGTCGTAATCCCCACCCCCCACAAAGCCGTAACAACCAGCGACAACCAGCCCAACGGAACTTGGCTGGGCCTACGCGAGTGGTGTCACGTGATAATAAGCGTCGAGACCTCATCGCGATGGCTAATGCTACTGAATCCTGGGATGAACTGGAAGAGATGGACAGGGAACTGTCTGTGTTCTTTCAGGGCACCACAGAATCCAGGCCTGCGGGTCGTGGGCAACCTGGAGGACGGACGGTGAACCGCAACCAAGGAAGCAATTTTGATCGCGAAGGCCCACAAGATCAGGGTGACGGTGGTAGAAGCCGTTCTGCCACCCGTATTCAAAAGTTGTATAGGGAGAATCGGAGGCAGGCGATGCAGGAGGTGCTTGAAGGTCCATCACCCTTTTGCCAGGTGCCTAAGGATGATGTTCTCAAGTACCTCCGAACATTGTACTCCGACGATTTCCCCTTCAATGAGGAGTTGCCAGCAAAGCAAGTATGGCCACTGGACGAGGGCGATGAGTTGGCTAGGGCCTTGATCGCCTCTCTGACGGCCACTGAGGTCAGCTGGAGGTTAGCTAGGATGCAGGACACTGCACCTGGCCCCGATGGCTTGAAGCACAGGGACCTGAAGAAGGCAGATCCTGGTTCCGGACTGCTCACCGCTGCATACAATACGTGCTTCCGTCTAGGGGCCATACCAGTGTCGTGGAAAGTCTCAAACACTGTATTAATTTACAAGAAAGGAGACCGAAACGACCTGTCGAACTGGCGACCTCTCGCGATGGGCAATACCATCTATAAGCTCTTTGCCGCCTTGATTGCCGATCGCTTGACGAACTTTGTTGTCAACGGAAGTAGGCTAACCTCATCTCAGAAGGGATTTTTGAAGTACGAGGGGTGCTTAGAGCACAACTACGTTATTCAGGAAGTCCTGACGGATGGAGCGCGTGAGGGTAAGGATGTTATCGTCGCGTGTCTGGATGCTTCCAATGCTTTTGGTTCCATCCCACACGAGGTAATATACGATGCTATTGAGGGGATTGGAGCACCTGTGGTGTTTCAAGACCTGATCAAGAGCTTCTATACTGGGTGTACGACGAGGGTTCGTACCAGCGAGAGCTTTACTCATCCTGTTCTTCTCATGAGAGGAACTAAGCAAGGTTGTCCGGCTAGCCCGATGATTAATGTGGGCACTGATTCTGTTCTTCGAGTGGTAGAAGAGCTTAATCGGGGCTACATGCTAAATACCAAGCGGGTCGCTTCACGAGCGTATGCCGACGACTATTGCTTTGTTGCTGATAGTGTGGTGGACATGGAGCAGATGCTGCTGACTGTCAGTTCTGCCGCGAAAAGGGTTGGAATTAAATTCAACGCCTCAAAATGTGTTACTCTGCACTTTTCTGGCAAGGGTAACAAGCGTAACGTACTTGACGCCAAGTTCAACATTGACGGTGGGCAGCTAAAGTCATTGGTAGAGGGTGAGGCTTATGATTACCTGGGCGTCCCGGTGGGCTTCAACATTAATCAGACCCCCATTGCTATGATAGGTGAAATGCTAGCTGATGCTAGACCCATCGACCGGTCTCTTCTTGCCCCGTGGCAAAAATAGACGCTCTTCGGACGTTTATTATGCCGCGGGTTGATTATATCTTGCGGGGAGGAAAGGTCGACAAGACACCTTTGATCATGGCTGACAAAGTGCTGAGAAAGTTGGTGAAGGGCTGGATGCACCTTCCACAGCGCGCAAGTGCCGAAGTAGTGTACTTGCAACCTTGGAAGGGAGGAGGTGGTATCCTTCCGCTTGCGGACCTAGCGGACATTCCTGTCATCGCTCAGGCTTTTAGGATGTTATCCTGTAAAGACCTTAAAGTGGCGGAAATCGCGAAGTCCTCACTTGAGCAAGCGGTCCAGAGACGTACAATTCACCAACCTTCGCCACAAGAAATTGCGCAGTATCTTTCGGGTTCACTGGAAGCTCCGTTCGCGTGGAATCAAAGTGACCCCAGTCTATGGTCGAGGATTCGGGTCGCTACAAGGCGTCAATCTAGTCGGTTTGGCCTATCGTGGGAATGGAGCAAAGTTAACGAAGAGCTCGCACTCAAGTGCAAGGACGTTGAGGGGCGTTATGCTTTAGTTGGTCCCGGCTCACGTTCACAAGTAATTTGGCGCCTAAGAAAGGCTGCCCAACAATTTTATTTTGAGATCCTTACGGTGAAGAAGGACCAGGGAAAGGTATGGCAGGTCACTGCCCGCAATCGTGAGAGCAATCTCTGCTTGCGGGATGGTAAATATATCCGTTTCGCCGAGTGGCGTTTTATCCATCGCGCGCACCTGGACGTTTTGCCTCTTAATGGAGCAATTTGTTGGGGGCAGCGAGATAAGCGCTGCAGAGTGTGCGGATATAGCCTGGGATCCCTTCCCCACGACCTGAATCACTGTATGACACACTCAGCGGCATACCAACTGAGGGATAACTCCATCCTAAACAAGATATCACAGGCCTCGAGGGCGGCGGGAGAGATGCGTGTCAACAAGCGCGTTCAGGGAGTTGATGGGGATCTGGCACGTCTCAGACCTGACACTGTTGTTAGGGATGAACGGGCCAAGTCGGTGCTCATTGTAGATGTCACTGTGGCCTTTGAGAACCAGTGCGTTGCTTTCGATGATGCGCGTCAATCCAAGATTGATACGTATCATGAGCTCGCAACTGCATTAAGGGCACAGGGATATCAGGTGCGTACTGACGCGATCGTCGTCGGCTCTCTAGGTGGGTGGGAACCCTAACAATGAGCCGGTTCTGAGGGCGCTTAGTGTCTCATCATACTATGCTCGTCTGATGAGGCGACTCATTGTGTCAGAGACCATCCGCTGGGCGAGAGACATATATGTGGAGCATGTGTCTGGACAAAGACAATATGTCGGTACCGTGGCGCCAAACGAGGATGCTTCGGGCGTCCGCCCTGACGCGGACCTGACTTATGGACCACTGTCGTCTTTTCTAACGCCTCCACCACTGCGATCGCCGCCACCGCAAACTAATTAACTACCTTTCTGTTGCTCGCGTGTTAGTTTCTGCCTTTGACGTTTGCTGTCATTGTCGTCGCTGCTACGCGCTATACATTTCACACATATACACACACAACTGTAAATTTTCTATATTATAATATTTATCTATTACTGTGTATATGTGTATTTATGAATCTTTTTACATAAATTTATTTTAACTTGCGACTAAACTCACCCCTCTCGCCATATGCAATGCTGGACCATTGTCATATGGGGAAAGGGGTGACGTAAATATTAATTACTTGACTATACCTTATATACATTGTTTCTTTTTTATATATTTTATGATTGAGTCACTGCGGGTATAATTATAACTATTTGTTTAATTAACTATTGACTGCTAAATGCTGATGTATTATTTAAATATTTATTTGTGACTCCCGCGACATGAATATGAATTATTTATTGTTTTTTTAAGTGTTTTGTTATTATTTTTAAAATATTATTACTATAAGAAACACTTGCTGTACCCGGTGGGGACTTGTCCTCACCGGGAAATTATAATGACTTCACAATAAAGTGACTTTTAAATCTATATCACTAATACTACTAAATAAGTGGTACACAGCGTATATAATTATTTTGTACTTTATTTATAAACAATATCACGTTTACAACAAATATATTATTTAAATAATCTCTTATTTCACTCTACAGCTATAGCGTCGTTTCTTATTATATATTATTCGTATTATTATTATTATTATTATTATTATCAGTCTTACCAACTCTCCGGTTGGTTTTTTCCTTCTTTTTTCGTTGGTGACGTCGAGGCGTGTTCGTGACGACTTTTGCCGCTGTGACGTGACCGAGGAGACTTAGCCGCCACAACCACTCCCCCCTGAGTGAGTTTTAGTGGGAAGTTTAAATGTGACTTTCCTGGTGTATGTTTTTTTAGGTTTGTCCATGACGGAGCCCCACTGGTGAGACTGTTGTTGCTGAGGCTCGGTTACCTCTGGCTCGTCGTGTGTCTCGTCAGTTTTTGCGATGTAGGCTGGTTTCAATCTTCGATTGAGGTATTTTTTTCTTCTCCATCAATGTCTAGTGTGAAAACCCAATCTGACAATCGTTTAGTTACTTAATACGGTCTAATGTAAGATGCTTCTAGAGAAGCTTTTACGTGATCACAACGTACAAAGACGTGTGAACACGTGTCTAGATTTTTAAGTATATAAATACGTGCCTTGTTGTAATGGGCTGTTGGAGTCGGCCTGAGACCACGCATGGATTCGCGGTGCTTTTCAACAAATATTTGCGGCTCCCCTGGCAATTTAGCAGTTACGAAGAATTCACCAGGTACGCGTAGGCATGTTCCATAGAGCATCTCTACAGGAGTAGCATGAATGTCTTCTTTGAAGCTCGTTCTTAATCCCAAAAGTGCAGTTGATAATATCTGAGTCCACGGTTTAGGAGAACACATGAGCGCTCCTTTTGGAGTGCGGTGCATCCTTTCCACTATTCCGTTGGATTGTGGGTGGTACGGAGTTGTCTTATCAGCACCGATAAGCTGGGCAAGTGCAGTGAAAAGAGCCGATTCGAATTGCATTCCTTGGTCTGTAGTAATTTGTATTGGAGTCCCGTAGTGTGCAATCCAGTGGTCGAAGAGAGCTGTAACTACCGTGTCTGCAGTCATATCTTTGATTGGCACTGCTACCGGCCAGCGTGTAAATCTGTCAATGATTGTTAGGCAGTACTGGTATCCGTCTACCTTCGGCAGGAATATGATGTCCAGGTGGATGTGATTGAACCTGTTGTCCGGAGTTTCGATGTGGTTTGGTTTTATCTTGTTGTGTCGGTGGACTTTGGATCTCTGGCAGGCCAGCCATTCCCGAGACCATTGAATAGCGTCTTTCCGTATTCCAGGCCATGTACATTTTTGTCGCAGGGTGTTAGACGTAGTTTTTCGGCTGGAATGTGACAGGTAATGCACTGAGCCGAATGCCGCTCTCCGTAGAGATTGAGGTATGTATGGTTTAACGATACCCGTAGCGATGTCACAGTACACGTCAGATTCTTCAATGCAAAGTTTTTGTAATTTTAACGATGAAGAATTTTTAATCAGATCTACCAGTTCTAGGTCGTTTTGTTGTACTGCGTGGACAGCCAGTGGAGTGAGAACTGTCGGCATTTCGATGGCGTTGATTCGAGATAGAGCATCAGCGACTGTGTTTTCATTCCCTTTCACGTAGACGATGTCCGTGGAAAGTTGTGAAATGAAGTCCAGCTGTCTGAGTTGACATTCTGATGCTTTGTCAGCTTTTTACTTAAAGGCATAGGTTAGTGGTTTGTGGTCCGTTTTAATCAAAAACTTTCGGCATTCAATTAGGAAGTGAAAGAATTTAGCAGCTGCGAAGATGGCTAGTAATTTCCGGTCGTATGTACTGTATCTTTTTTCAGTGTCACTGAGTTTCCTGGAGAAATATCCTAGGGGTTTCCAGGTGTCTCCCTCAAGTTGCTCGAGTTTCGCGCCGATGGCTGTGGAAGATGCGTCAGTGGTGAGAGCTAGAGGATCGGTCGACGACGAGAATGTCAACAACGTGGCTGAAGAGAGTTCGCGTTTACAAGCCTCGAATGCTTCGTCGGCTTCTTGAGTCCAGATTACCTTAGTTTTATCATTTTTTATTGAATGTTTCAGATATTTATTGAGAGGAAGCATTAAGCAAGCAGCTTCTGGGATGCATCGCCGGTAATAATTCATCATTCCGAGAAATCTTCGGAGCTCGCTAATTGTTTCTGGCTTCGGAAAGTCGATGATTGCCTGAACGCGTTCGTTCGTGGGAGCGTACCCGTGCTCGCTGATGTGGAAACCTAAGAAGTCGATCTCTGTTTGATCAAATAGACATTTTTTTACGTTGATGACTAGGTAATATTTTTTCAGTCTTTCCATTATTATACGAACCTGTTCTTCATGTTGATCTTCGCTGTCCGAAAAGATGAGTATATCGTCAATGTAGACGAATGTAAAGTCCAAATCCCTGAATAAATTGTCCATATAACGTTGCCAGGATGGACCAGCATTTTTTAGACCGTAGGGCATCCCTAGGTACTCAAAAAGACCCCATGGGGTTATTATTGCTGTTTTCTCCACGTCTTCAGGATGTACTGGTAGTTGTAGATACGCTTTTTGTAAGTCTAGTTTTGTGAATCTTTTTTTACCACGTAGACGTGAGAAAAGGTCAAGTATCAACGGAGGAGGATAATTATCCGGTACAGTTACCTGGTTGAGATTGCGGTAGTCACCACACATCCTCCAGGAGTTATCTTTTTTCTTCGTCAGATGAATGGGACTGGAGTATCTGCTGCTGGTGGGTCTGATTATACCCGCATCGAGCAGTTCCTTGAGCTGAGCTTTGGCTGCGGAGGCTTTTTCGCCCGACATTTTGCGTGCACGAGCAGTAACTGGCGGTCCTTCGGTTAAAATTCTGTGTGCGAAGGTTGTAGAGGCGAGCTGTGGTTTCCCAATCGGGTGAGTGACTTCAATGTGTTTTTTTAGTAGTTCAAGATACTTTGGTGGCAGACCCGAGTTGATTGTCGAGATGCCGTAGTATTTGGTTTCGATAGCTTTTCCTTTCGAAGATAGTTGTGTAATTGGATCGATCAATTGTTGGTTTTTTAGGTCAATCAAGAGGTTGTAGTGAGCGAGAAAGTCAGCACCAATGATAGCAGTATCTACATCCGCTATAATGAATGCCCAGGAGAAGTCTCTGCGGAGGTTCAGCTCGAAATTGATCGCTTTAGTACCGTAAGTATTGATTTGCGTTGTGTTTGCGGCGAAGAGAGTCAGTTGATCGACTTCGTGGTTCTGTCGAAAGGTTTTTGCAGGCAAGATTGATACAATAGATCCAGAATCTATCAGGAATTTTTTATGCGTGAGATTATCTATAATGTAAAGTCGGAGCTCTTTTGGTGAGGAAGTGTCACTATATTCACAGCCCCCAGTAATGACAGCGATTCTAGTTTTCCTGTTGTTTTGAAAGGAAGTCTGAAGTCGAATTGCCTGGAAAAATGCACTTTCTTGCTTCAGCCCCGAAATTGTTATGAAAATAGCACATACCATTACGCGTTGGAGTTGGAGATCTTCCCCGTTGGCGTTGTTGTAACTTCTGAGGGTAAGCAGTTTGTTGAAACTGTGTTTGTTGCTGCATGAATTGTTGTTGTTGTGCATATTGATTTTGCAGCAGTTGTTTCATGCTTTGTTGTTGTATTTTTAGGTCTTGGATCTCCTTCATGCACGTTCCCAGCGTCTGCTGTAATTCCAACATTTTCAGTTCAACGTTGGTTCCGTTTTGAAATGAAGTTTGTTGAGACATAGCCATGACAGATGGAGATGTCCCCAACACTTCAATGAACCGATCAGCAAACTCCGCCACTGTTTCCAGCGGAAGTTTGCTCGTGGTGATGAGATGGGGTTTGATGTTCGGAAGAAGCCTGTCGAGCCATAGCTGTTGTCGGACGCAGTCATCAACGGGGCCATTAGCCAGCTCACGCATTTTTCGTAGTAGTTGTGATGGTGTTTTTCCGTCCAGAGTGGTTTCACTTATGAGTTTGTGCACTTGTTTTTGTCTGGAATCAGAAAGTCGTGAGAGGATAGCTGTTTTTAGAGTTTGGTACTTCTCTGTCGCAGGTTTCAGGCGAATGACATCCACGAGTTGATCAATTGTTGTCGCGTCTAGTTCCCTTATGACGTTGACGTATTTGATCCTGTCATCGACTATTCCTGCGGTGTCAAATACGGCTTCCACCATTATAAACCAGATTTCTGGTCTTTCTTTCATAAAAACTGGCAGTTTTGGTTTTTCCATGGGCGCCTGTACTGTTTGGTTTCTCTGCATCAAGTTGTTGTATGCGATTAGTCGTTGTAACGTAAGTGGATTTTGCATACCTGAGTTTGTGGTGTTCGGCAGTGTGGTTTTGTTCCCATTGTCACCAGCTTTGCTGTTGTCAGTATTCAGTCCAGCCGGGGTCTGGCCGGTCAATATGCTGCTCGAATCACTGAACAAATTTGTGTTAAACGCAGTTTGTATTTTTGTGTCCAAACCTGGGTTCTCCGTGTTGCCGCTGTTCGTGGACTTGGCCTTGCCATCTGCGTCGTAACCCAGGAACTCTTGATCCGAGTAATCCAACAGACTTCGATTAAGGTCAACTGATTTTATTGGGGAATGTTGCAATCCCATCATGTGATCGCTCTTATTTGTCACTTAATATTTATTTTGTTATTTTATTTTATAGTTTATTTTTTAATTTATGCTGAATGCGATAAAAAATGGCCGCATTTTTATGTATATTTTTTGGGCGGGCACGCGATGCTGTACCATGATGTAAAATATCACGTCGGGGTCACCAATTGTAGTATCTTTATCACTAATACTACTAAATAAGTGGTACACGGCGTATATAATTATTTTGTACTTTATTTATAAACAATATCACGTTTACATCAAATATAGTATTTAAATAATCTCTTATTTCACTCTACACCTATAGCGTCGTTTCTTATTATATATTATTCGTATTATTATTATTATTATTATTATTATTATTATTATTATCAGTCTTACCAACTCTCCGGTTGGTTTATTCTTTCTTTTTTCGTTGGTCTTCTGATCGATTTTAAGAGCTTGACATTAAAATAAAAATAACTAGAAAACAATGCGGAATTCGAAAAAACTTTATTAAAATAACTTCTAGGGAATAAAATTGTCTACAAAAAAGGTCCAATACTATTTTGTAATAGGTCTGATAGTTTCGCCAGAGCAGTACGAAAATCTCAAAATTTAATATGAATTCGACTTCAACCTCAAATAACTTTTGAACAAATTGATTCCTCAAAAAATGATAAGAATCTTTTTTTGTAGAGCATTCAATTTTCTACAAAAATATACTTGCCAATTATTCTTATGACGCATCGTTAGCTACTTATAAAAATCAGAAGACGTAAAAAAAATTTTTTCCATGTAATTCTTATGGAAAATAGAAAAGTGCGATGAGGAACCTCTTAATGTTAATATTAAGAGCTCTAATTTTCACAGGTGTCTTTATTCATCTATATGAAACTTTTGAACCTGTATGCGAGAAAAAAAGAAAATTTGTTATTTTTTGGATCACCCTAATATACATGTATATTTATATATATATGAATATATATATATATATATATATATATATATATATATATATATATATATATATATATATATATATATATATATATATATATATATATATATATATATATATATATATATATATATATATATATATATATATATATATATTAGGGTGTTTCATATTAAGGCGATATTTTTTATTGTCCTACCTGAAAAACTAACAATTTATAGAACAAAAAAAATATACCCGCTTGAAAAAAAATTCTGAGTCAATTTGGGGCTTAGCGCATCGAAAAATTCGATTTCCCATTTAAATAAAATAGGTAAAAAATTTTTTTTTAGTTTAGAATTTTTTACCTTGGCAATGGCTGATTGTACGAATAAGCCCAGCATACATTTTTGTAGGGAATTAAACGCTCTACAAAAAAGTCGTTTTTGAGATATTTCGGAAAAAATAAAAAATTTTTTTTTTTTATTCTTTCCACAACGGTTTCTCTTGAAAGATTGAACCGATTTCGATGGTTGGGGTGGCATTTGACGCGGCTTATGAAGCTCTAGAGACCAGTCCATTTTGGAATCGATCCATCGAGCACATTAAAAGTTATTAAAAAAAAACATTTTTGACAAAATTTTATTTTTGGAATATCTCTGAACGAGCCCTACCGATCAAGCTCAATTTTATTACAGCTTTAAGATATTGACTAGCCGCGTCGAATGACGCCTTAAAGTTCACGATCGGTTCATCCGTTCAATAGATACAGGTATTTACATAAGTACGTACTACGTACGTACATACATACATACATACATACATTCGGACATCATCTTGAAATTAGTCAGAACAGCTTCCTAGGACCTCAAAACGTCGACATCTGATAAAAATTCGATTTTCATAAATTGGACCGAAACCAATAACTTCCCGAATTTTGAAAATTTATCATTTTCTTAGCGGGAAGTTAAAAAAGTGAAAAAATTCTTGTTTTATGTCGTTTTTTGGTAATTATTTTTTTTCTCTTTACCTTATATTTACTGAATAACTAACGCAAAAATGAAAGAAAATCCGGAAAAAATTGATTTTTTCATTTCGGTAATGATTACACAAATTAAGGAACAAAACTTGTTCCTTCAATTGTTTTGTAAAACTTTGAGCAATCGGCCCGGACAAACGGTTCAATGGATCAATCTGCAAATTTTTAGGGTTTTTGAGGGTACATTACGCTGTAAAATTACCTGGCAACATTATTTTTTTTATCATTATTTGCTGAGTAGCGATGAGTCGACTAAAAAACCAGAAAATGGCCATTTTCTAAGGGTTTTTCAAATGGATATCAAGGATGAAAAACAATTTTTTTTAGAAAAATCGAAAATGGAGTTTGTAGGGAATTTATTCAAGTTTCTTAAGCTGCCCTTTAAATTACTGTGCGGCCATTATATGCTGAGATGTCAATAATCAAAGACAAAAGGATCCTTTTTTATTTAAAGGCTGATATCTCAGCAGCAAATTGACGTACAGAGAAACAAAAAAAAATGTAGCTGATAAAATTTTTTTTGATAAAATTTTTCCCGGCCCCGTAGATCTTAAAAACAAACCCGTGTAAAAAAGTTGCGGTATTCCGCAGGTGATCCGCTGAATATCATGTGGAAGTCATATTTTGACACAAATATATATTCCGGATGAATTCCTAATGAATACACAAAGATAGTATAGAAATATAGTTCAAGTGATAGATTGTATGAAAAATTCTATTTCAAACAAAATTTTTTTTTCTTGCGGGGAAATTGGGAGTTTTTTTAGCGGAGTGATCTCGGAGTGACGTGGATTTTATTTCACTCCCAATTCACTCCTGTCCGGAGTTTTAACATTTCAATGAATTTATATTACTTTATATTAAACTGTTAAACACTTCGCGAATTTTTAGTAGATTTCATAAAAATCTAACTATTGTATTTGTCCTCATGATAGAATTTTCGAAAAATTTTGCTACCTCTAAACTCAGCTCGATGAGCTGAGTCAGGAAATACATCCAGTTCAAAAGTTTATATATGTATTTATATATATATATATATATATATATATATAATATAACGCGCCGTTCTCCAACGATAGCGTCCGCAATTCTACACCGATCTTAATGAAACTTAGTATACTTATTCTATGGACGATTACCTTGGATGAGTTCGAAGATGAGCCAATTCGGCCAATAAGTTTAGAAGTTATGGTTAATTGAAATTTTGTAAAATTTTCAAAAAAAATTTGTTTGCCGCTTTAACTGGATGTAACTTCTAAACGAAAAGAGATAGCTTATTTTCGTTTGTTCTATGTGAAAGCTCGTCCGATTGCCTACAATTTTGACTATACAGCTCATTGATTGGACCATTTTTTCTAGTAGATAAATGGTTTTGAACATTTACAAAATATTATAAAAACTAATTTTATGCAGGTTTTCACTTTGATTATAGCCACAATTTCAAACCGATCACCTTGAAACTTAGTATACGTATTTTGTGTGTGACTAGCTTGTTCGAGTTTGAAAATGAGCTTAATCGGATGATTAGTTTAGAAGTTATAGCATTTCAAAATTTTCAAAATGTCCAAAATTCATATTTTTACTTATTCTTTCTTAGATATTTTTTGAATGCTATAACTTATCGACTCTCTGTAAAATTCATCTAAAAGCTCTTCAAATAAGCTTTCATTTTCATGCCTATATATATGCCTAGAACACTGAAATTACTTATTTTACTATTCATTCAATGAAATTTTGCTATTGCATTGGTTCTCGTACTCCCAATAGATTGAGTAGAAATTGAACTACTGTATCCATCAATAAATTTATAAATAGATTGAATTTATATTATTGCGCTGTAACACTTTTCAAATTCAAACATTTCAATTTAAGCGTGTATAAACAATTATTTTTTATTGTCAGTTTATAAACAATACGATATTGCAATAACATGAATAATATCAATTATTATATTAATACCAATGGTTATAAATACAACATTTCAATTCAGAATTTATCCATTTCCCATTTTTCATCAAACAACTAGTTTATATTTAAAAATGTTAAATTTTTTGGATGCTATATGTCGACGTCATTCTGATATGATCGCTGAGGTCTTGACTTTAATATCTTCGTCAGGTTTATGGTACTGCTCATGGCTTTTTCCTTTCTTTTTCCACCTTGTTGAACCATGAACTGGCTGAATGGACTGATGAAATTTCTATGGATATTTTAATTGATTTCGATTATTTGCTTTTTATATTTCTCTTTATTATTGTAAATATATATTCTACTTATCATGATACAATCAATGCTATTTCAAACTCGAAAACTCAATGATTGGTTGGGAAGTTCTGTATTCATAAACTATCTACTGATTTTGGAATCAATCGATCCTTTAATGTCCTCTGTGTGATCCCATCATCAATTATTATCTAAAAGTTTACAAAGATATATTGTACGTTATAATTCAGTTATTATGCATTGGATTATTTTCAATTTGTCATATTATTATTATTCATATTTATATTTTTCTTTTTTCAAAATTTATTCTTTCAATGATTTCTGTTTTTCTATTTTATGTCTTTCATTTGTTTTTGTTTATTTTTTATTATTCGATTATATTCAACCAAATTTTTTTGATATAATTTATTAATATCATACTCAATAGGTGTCAGATTGTTCAATTCTTTTCGATTAACTTTTATATACTGGTTAATATCAATATCATATTTTAATCGACTAACATAGAAATGAGTATTGTCTGTGTTTATTATCGTCAATATTTTTAATGATTTTGTAGCCATAGGTTTTGCTTCGATAATTAACCGTAATTGTTGTGAGATGCCACAAACCACAAATAGTAACAATTTGGCTTCTAAAGCATGGCTCAGTGCAACAATTGAACCTTCGTTACCCCATACTCCGTCAGCAGCAATCATCCTCAGAAAATCGTCTATACTTGGATTGTCTAGTATGTCACTATCTTCATTACCATTTCGAACTTCAATTTCCTTCGTTGAGCACAATACTTCATAAAAACTAGAATTCATCATGACATGATAAAAAATAAAAATTTTGATTTCATGGAATCTTTCTTCGTCGTTTAAAATGAGTTCAGCAATCGATCGAAAGAAACAATTTCCATCAGGTTCAACGTTATCTATTTCAAAAATATTTAAAAGAATTTCTGGAAACCGTTTTATCGGTACATATTTCTTTGGAGAATAATTTTTCTTAATAATATTTTTATAATCAATGATAAAAATATTTTTAATATTGTCATGAGTTTCTGAAATAATTTTTTGATTATCTTTTAATATATTACGTATTGCAGAAAAAGATGTGCTATAATGTATTTGATTTAGAATTTTTCGTATATTTGACGTTATAGGCTTATTAATACTATTATTGTTGGCTGTTTCCTGAATATTAATGGCATCTTGTCTTTCGTACGAACTATCAACGGTTGAGTAAATGATATTTGAATCTACTTGAACTTGAATCACACGCATACCTTCCCATGTTCTTCCATCAAATGTTGACGAATTAAGTTTTCTATGTGCTGCTATAAAATGCCACTCAGTTTCATTAATTATTGTGAAGGGTATTAATGAATTTGTTGTATTTGGTAGATATTTAATAATACAATTTGTTTTATGTGTATTCTGATCAACACTAACAACAATTATAATCACTTTTAGTGCATCGCTTATAACATAAATTGAACCTTCATTTCCCCATTCATGTTCGCGTGCTATCATTCGTAAAAAATCATCTAATTTTGGATAATTTATGTCTAAATTATTCTTATCTTTAACTGAAAAATAACCACGAGAAATTAGGAATTCGTATTTTTTTGTGTGACAAAAAACAAAGTATATAATGAAAAGTTTAATTTCATTGTATCTTTCCTGATTGTAAAATATTAATTCAGCAAATGTTCGGAATAAGCAATTGCCATCAGATGTGACATTAGTTAATAAAAATGTATTATTAAGCATGTGATTTATTTGAACATTCTCAACTGATAAGCCATTCGTTCTCAAGACATACTTAGTATAATTGCGATGATTAAAACGATTCGTCAATGGTTCTGTCATATTTTTATTAACTGTTGTATAAATTTCAGAAGATAATTGAGTAACTACATCTTTCTCTTGATTTAAAATCATTTTAATTTCTTGTAATGATAAGGTCTCTGAAATTTTAAAAAGAATGTGTTGAATTAATGGTATTCCTTCTTTTTGAGTACTAACTAAATTATCACAGACTTGAAACTTCTTATTTGAACTTTTTTGGTTCGCAGAAGTTTTTTGTCTTTTCTTATTTTTTGTGTTATTGTAACTTAGATTTACTATTTCCTGTAAGTAGCTACTTTGGAAATTTTCGTTTTGTAAATCAATAAAGTGATTAGAGTCAATTTTCATCGTAGCCGTGGACAGTATACTATTTTGCCTTTTATTTTTTCTTATCAATGCTGTGTAATGTTTTGAATCTAAATCTAAATAAATATAAAATTCTTCCTGATTTTCAACTGGAGCAATTCTTATACTAGAAAGTTCACTTCTTGTTATAATATTAATTGGGCGTTGCAATATCGCTGACATTAATATTACATTTCCTGTTTCTGCATGTTGTTGAACGTTTAAAATATTTTCAAAAGATATTGTTTGAAATAGTCCACCTGGAATGTTTGTCCTAAATTTTTCATTCAAAATAAAATAAATAGCTTCTAAAGCTCGTAAACATGGCATCAATTCATCTCCACCGCTAATTAATGTTGATATAGCATAATAAAAAGAATTTCGACTTTTTTTTATATTCAGCGAGATGAATTGTTTTTGTAATAAAATTGGAATTTCAAATTTATAACTATTTTCTCTGTTGCTATTAAATTTGAAAATTTTTCCTTTAATAAATTCATATAATTTATTTATCAAGCCGAAATCATTTTTTTCAAGAACTTTTGCATGAATTAATTTATTTCTTAGCCATTTTCCTTCATTGATTGCTTCGAGTAATGTAAGGTCATTTACAATCGGATTTTTATTGTTTTTAGTATGATTCGATTCTGATTCATTAAGGATGCATGTGAGTTGCTTATGATATCTAAAAAAAGTTTCAGTAATTCCACAATTAATTTGAAAATTAGAAAAAACTATATCGATTGCTGTAGTGGAATTCGTTGTGCTTTCATTATTTTTTAATAAAGATTGTAAATTTTTTGATCTCAACATTTTAAAAAAAGAATGTGAAGGCTCATTATTCAAATCTATATTAAAATCCCCTAAGCAAATAATTTTTTTACTTTTTTCTTCAGCAATTTTTATCATTTCTTCAATTTTCGGTTTTATTAATGAATATTTTGTTGATGGAGGTTTGTAACCAGTGCATATTGCAATGTCATCGTACAAACCTGTTACAAGTGAACACGCTTGTAATTTTTCCTCATCATTAAAATTATATTGAATATTGAAATTTTTTCCTATTCTGCAATATATTACTAATCCATAAGCATGTCTTTTATGATTTGGAGCTACATTTACACGATGTACAATTGTATAATCGTTTATTGAAATATCGTCTTTATTTTTTATCCATGCCTCTGCTGCTATAAAAATACAAGGTTTGTATAATTTTATGAAATTATTTAAGTCAAGCCAATGTGATTTTTCTTTTAAACTTTGTATATTTTGATAAACAATCGTATCTGCTTCCTTGTTATCTATAAATTGACACGATAGAGATAATTTGGAATTTCGGAGGCGTTTTATTTCAATTTGTACTTTATCATATGGATTTTGTAATAAAGGAATTTTCAGGTCACCTTTTATGAACAACCCATTTAATTTTGTACATCGACTAAAAGCTACATAGAGTTCATTTTTCTTCATTCCTTTTGCTAAATTTATAACCACATTATTATAAGTTCCACCTTGGCTTTTATAAATCGTAATTGCTTCGGCTGGTACCACAGGGAATTGCTCTCGAATCACTGTAACTACTTTTTTTGTAGGCCGAATATTTCTTATTACTTTATCTATGGCAGTCCAATTCTTATGGTCATGCTTATAAATTTCTTTTCTTCTTTTTTTACCGACTTGATCATCTGAAAAATCCATCCAAAGTCGAATAATATCTTTTTTGTTATTTAAATCATACCCTTTTAATATTCCTACTGCACCATTGACAAGACCATCTTCAACGTCTATATTTAAAGTTAACATATACTTGATACCAATGCTAATCGATAATTCAGATGGTAATCCTTGTGAATTTTTTGTTTCCAAATTCTTACATAATATAAGTAATTTCGGTTTCATTGTTTCTGAAGCTTTTCCTGATATTTTATCGTTTGCAACAATTGTTTTTTTTAATGAATCTTTATTAATTATTTTAGTGTTGTAACAATCAACTTCTAAATTTGTACGAAATAAATGGATTGCATTTTTTGGTATTTCATCTTCACTATTGACTACCCGAGATTCAAAAAGGCTTATATCGTCTTTTGATAATGTACCGTTAGCTAAATTATTAAGAGCTTCCGCAAACTTCACATCATTTTTTTGTCGCATTATCTCTGTCAATTCATAACTAGTAAATGAATTCCATAACGGATTACCGATAATATCTCCATAAAGATCCATTGCGTGAGATTGAAAAATGTACCTATCTCCTACAGGGGATAATTGATTAAAATCACCAAATACAACGACTGATATACCACCAAAAGATTTTGAAGTTTGAAAAATTTGTTTAAGTCGACTATCAACTTGTTGTATCATCCTTCAACCAACCATACTAATTTCATCAATTATAATAAGATTTAGGTCTTTCAATTTTGCGTATAAAGTATTCCGTGCACTATGACTTAAGGGAATAAGTTCGGAAGAACATTGATTTAAAGGCAATATAAAACTTGCATGTAAAGTTGTTCCTTTTATTCCAAACGCGGCTTTTCCAGTTGGAGCACATAGAAGGATTTTAGTTGATTCTAAATTGTTGGACTCAAAATTAAAAAAACGAAGAATAGTTTGATAAATTGCTTCAATTAATCGGGATTTTCCTACACCTGCTCCACCTATTACACAATGATAAAATGGTAAAGATTTAGTTTTGAAACGATGCAATAAATGTAGTAAAAATTTTCTTTGTTTTTCATTTAAGGAACAAACTACATTTATATAATTTTCTTCATCAATTAGGTGTGGAATTGGTACATAGTACATATTTTTATTTTCATTAGAATTTGCTATTTCACTTACGTCATCGTTCATATCAATAGCTATATCTCCTTCTTTAGTAGAATCATTAAATACTTCTAAATTTTTGGGCGTGTATTCATTGATATCAGTTTCGTTATCTGATTCATTAAATTGAGTTTGTGCTTCTTTCAATAAATTTTCTATATTTTCATTGTATACATATTCTGATCTATTTTCTATAATTAAGTTGTTATTTTCTAAAAATAACTTAGCAGCTGAAATAATCATTATATGTTCATCTCGCCACGGCACAAATAACATAACATTTTCTCTAATAAAGTCTTCATTATCTATTTTTTCATTATAGTTAATGAACCTGATTATTTTAGACTTTTTCCTTTTTTGGATATAACCTGAGTTATCGTTAAGTTTTAAAGGATGACTATCTTCTACGAAATCATCATTATCACTTTCTCCATTACTATCGATTTTATTTGTTTTATTATAATTTTTAGTAGAATAATTATACCAAGCTACGAATGATGCAAGACAAATATTCTCTAATTCATATGGACGGTGAATGTAATGGTCTAATATATCTTTAATGTAAATATCTTTAGAATCGGAACACAATTCTTGTAGATCTTTTTTAGATTTAACTATTTTAGTTCTATTTTCTGGATGATTCGTATTAATAAATACACACTGCCTTGAACACTTTGACAAAGGTAATGCTAAAATGTAATAAACTGCTTCTTGAGAACCAAATTCACTAGCTTTTAAAAATTCATTTGCAATTAATCTTAACTGTTCTTTCATTGTATAATTTCCCTTTTTGACTTCATTTACAACATTATACATTAATCTTGAAAGACCAGAAATGGATTTGTTTAAATAATTCAATACATAGCTTGCACATGAGTACATATCTAATATAAATTGTATATCCATATTTGCGGAGTGCAGCTTCAATATTTCTTGATTGTAAGAATTAATCATACATTCTTCTGGATTTCTACGCAACATAACTGTTGGGCGATTTAAACCACTACGAATGATCTCTATATATGAATTATAAGTTAATTCAAATATCTTCAGCATTTCTTCTATTGTAACAAAAACTTCTTTCTTAACGTTATCTTCTAAAAATTTTTGAATATCATCACGAATTTTTTTAAATTTATTTTTTTGTTCTTTTTCTACGTTAGATAACGGTTGTAAAATAGATGTTTTATACATTGGAAAAAACGGAATATCAAAACGACATTTCTTTTTTTGTTTTCCTTTTTTACAAGTAAATGTATGTCTATGAGTCTGTAACTTAATAAGTTCTTTTGGAATAACTTTACTTGAACACGTAATAAATTTATCAATAAAATTAATAACATCTGAATTATTTTCATTTTCATCATCATATTTGGGTGCATTCTCAAGCCATAATAAACAATGAACATGAGGAGAACCTCTTTGTTGGAACTCAATTCGATAGTAAAAATCAACAATATTATATTTTCTAAAAATACTATTTTTTTCTTTCATTACTTTAAATACTTCTCTTATCCTATAATCAAAATATCTTGCAACTGTTACTGGGTCACTATTAATTAACCTAGATTTTTCCTTGTACTCCAGTTTTTCTGCTTCTTCTAAAGTAATTTCTTCATTATCAACTACTTTTTTTAAAATTTTTATTAACTCAGGCCATTTAGTTTCTGCTGCTGACAATGTGAAAAAAATGGTTGGTTGACCTCTTTGTCTGAGTAATGCAAAAACATTTTTTTTTTTATCTTCCCAAAACGATGGTGATCCGCGATCATGAGATAGAAATTTGAATCCATTATCATTTAATTCCATTGATTTTATTTTATTTTCATCGAGCATATCTTTTACTGTTAAATCAGATTTAATTTTATTTTTTCGTAAACAAAAATTTATACTTGAAGCAATTTTCGACGTTCTAAGTTTTAATGCGGAAAAAAATAATTTAGTAATAGTAGCACATCTTCTATCTGATCTCATTATTTCAGATTTAATCCAATTTTGATATGTTATTTTTTCAGGTTTCTTTATCAATTTGCCTCCATAAATTTTAATAAAACTTAACGCTTCAGCAAATTCGTCAAATAGTGAAACTGGTATTTGGCCTTCACCAGGAGCAAAGACGATAGCTTGGGTCATTAAAAGAGTTGATTCATCTTCTATATTTATAGGTTCTTCATCTTCAGAACTACTATTATCAGATAAATTATTATCATTGTCATCGATATCATTAACGAGAATGTCATTATCATTTTTGCTATTATCAATACTCCTGTAATTATTATAATTTTCATTCTCATTGAATATTGAAAAATTGTTTATATTTTTATTTCTTTCAAAATCTAATTTTATTTTACAATATTTATAAACTTCAGAGTTTTTTAATACCATCGCTGCTTTTTGGATTACTTGAGGTCTAACGTTTTCAAACAAAACATTAGATTTAAAACATTTTTTTCTTCGAAAACATATAGGAATAATCATCGCTTCGGACTGCACTCTTGGAAGAATATTAACAGAGGTTTCAACATCTGTTGGTACATTAACAGCTCGACCTTTTACTAAGTATTGGCCGTCATTAATAACGGCTCTGATCGTCATAAATGGAATTCGTGGACATATAAATCTTTCTTCAAGATCAGTTAATTTTAAAATTTCATTAGGTACTTCTGGAAATTTTAATTCGTCATGATACATGGATAAATTCGGGATTTTATTATTTTTTATTGCTCTTTCGCAATTTGCGCATAAAAATCCTATAGTGGAGTCATCTATCATTTTACAAATCAAATGTATTGATGATAAATCATAATGTTTTAAATCACTTTTTTTAAAAAATTTAACTGATGATCTAAACCACAAACGACAACACGAAGAACATTCATGTATTGGACCTTCTAACTTCAGTAAATTGAATCTATCAAATAGTGTTTGACGTCGTAAATTTTCATAATTTTCATTTTTCAAGGATTTATATTTCGAAACTCGATCTATATGTATTTTTCTTAATTGTTGGTTTTTTAATCGTTTTTCTTGATAAATCTTTAATCTGTTATTATGTATTTCTCTTTTTCTTTTATCCAACAATCGTTTTGATTGACAATACTTATTGATTTGGTTATGAATTTTTCTTTTATCGCTATTACTTAATCTTTTTCTTTGTATTAATTTAGATCTTTTTTGGTGTAATTTTTTTTTATCTTCATTTTTCAATCTCTTAATTTGAGAAACTTTCAATCTTTTTTTATGTAATTTTAATTGTTCTTCATCTTGTAATCTGTTAACTTGAGAGATTTTCAATCTTTCACGATGTAATCTTAATTTTTCTTTATCTTGCAATCGTTTATTTTGAGAGATTTTCAATCTTTCGCGATGTAATTTTAATTTTTCTTTATCTTGTAATCGTTGATTTTGATATATTTTTAATTTATTATTATGAATTGTCCTTAAATTCTGATCCTGTAATCTTTTGTGTTGACTTATTCTTAATCTTTCTAGATGATTTACATAATAATTATCATCTGCGAGATTAATTTTTTGATAATTTTTATTTTTTCGTTTGAATTCTAATGAATTGTGATAATTTTTCATTCTTTCTTTATGCATTGTTAAGTTTTTTTTATCTAAAAGATATAGCCTCTGTCTAGATCGTGCTGATAATACGACATTATTTTCTTCTGTTTGACAATTTCCAATAATATCTATATTATTACATTCACTTCTTTTCTTCAATTCATATTCCTTTTTTTTTTTCTTGTAAGTTGATCATTACTTGTGCGTTTCAATCTTGGCATTTCGAACTTATTTTTTAACCGGAAATAATTTAACCGTGATATTGACTTTAATTTAAGATATGATCAGTTTTGAGATCTGGTCTTAATATGATGATAGGTTGACAGCATCAGATTAAAGACCAAAATCTCGACTGATCACGTTAAAGAAAATGACAGATAAATAACTTAAAATACCTTTTTTTTAAATTTGAAACACGATCGCTTTCAAAGTATTTAAAAAATGTTAAAATAGATAAAAATAATAGTTATTATTAAAAAAAAAAATACGTTTTACCTCTATTTTTGAATACTTACAACATTTGAAATAATGGATCACTTACTTGCAATATAAATCGATAAAATATAAAGTAAAAGGATATTATTTCTAACCTGTTATTAACTCAATTTTACCTCACATATATTTCTTATATAACATAATATTAATAAATTTTATTAATAATAATTTTAAGGAGTTTTCAAATTTTTCTGAAAAAAAAAAAAAAATAATAATAAAGAAATGATAAAAAGTCAAGTTCTAAAAACATTTTTAACATAAAAGATATGTTTAACCAAAATAATAGAAATATTTATTTAATAATGAAGTCTGAGTTTTGTGTATTAATTTCAATAGAAAAATTTTATTCTCATAATTCGTTTAATATTTTCACGCGTGATCAAAAATGAGATAATATTTTACGATTGATAACCCGGGAAAAAATGATTTTGCCTAATCATATATGATCATGCATAATTGTCTATATATGATCAGATCCAAAAATTGGCCAGGTCTGATCATACATAACTTAATCTGTTTATACATGATCATATATGATTATATATAATCATGCATGAACGAATATAGTCATTTTTAGAATATCTGTAAATTATTAATTAAGTAGTTTAATTAGGATTTATTGTCTTCATCAATATCAATGTTGGTTAAAATTAAATAAAAAAAAAAAAAAAAAATTATTAACCATCGACAATTATTTTACTACGAGGTCACCCATCCAATTAATGACCAACGCCGATGCTGCTTAACTTTGGTTATCGATGGTTTGTAGTCTGATCCTCTAGTCTGTTATACACTTACAATTAAGAAATGTTTATGGCATTACTTAACTCAAATAATCAAATTGATACTTTATACTTTTAAATTACTGCCGAAACCTTTGAACATTTTTTAAGTATTGGGGATTTAAGTTTGATTGATAGTTGACAGAATAAAAATTTAATAACATTGATATTAAAAAATTGTCATATTATTTAATATATATATATATATATATATATATATATATACATTTAAATATTTATAGGTTTCATATCAATGAAATCTGATCAGATTTAATCATAGACATATATAACTACATATAGGTTTATATCAGTCACGTCTGATCAGATCTAATTATATATAGGCCTATATCTAATTATATATTTGTTTTATATCAATCATGTCTGATCAGATCTAATCATGTATAGACTTATATATGATCATATATGGGGTTATAACATCTAGGTATGATTATATCTAATTATATATAGACTCATATATGATCAGACCTGATCATATATAGACTTGTACATGATTATATATGGGGTCATAACAGCCAGGTATGATCAGATCTAACTATATATAGACTTATATATAAATAGATCTGATCATATATAGACTTATGTATGATTATATATGGGGTCATAACAGCCAGGTATGATCATATCTAATTATACATAGACTTATATATAATCAGATCTGATCAGATCTAATTATATATAGACTTATATATAATCAGATCTGATTATATATAGACTTATATATGGGCTTATAACAGCCAGGTATGATCAGATCTAATTATGTATGGGGTCATATATAATTATATATAATTATATATGACCCCATATATAATCATGCATGATTATATATAACTTCATATATGATTATATATAATCATATATGATCATATATATGAACATATATAATCATATATGATTAGGCAAAATCATTTTTTCCCGGGAATAGTATTCATGATGATTTTAAACTTTTATTAATACTAAAAAATTATTTCTAATCGTAAAATAATATTTACTCATTTTTGAGTATTAAATTAAATGATAAAAATCTTATGTACAACAAGAATTAAAGAACATTAATGAGTATTAAGAATTAAATCGTTTATAATGCTCATTGATCGTATCTTCTATTCAGGTTATACAAATATAAAAAAAATTTGTTACCGGATAACGTGACTTCTTACATGATCAATTATAATATTTAATTATTATAAAAGAAGTAAATAATAATAAAGAATTGATAAGTCAATTAATTGAATGATAAATTCATTAAATTTCAATGATAAGATTAAAAAATCTCGAAGATATATCTGTGTCATTATTCATTTTTATAGATTAAAATTATGACGAAATTTGAAAAGCTGATAATTATAGAAAAATAAACAGTGCACAAAAAATTATTTCTAGGATTTAATCGTCTAATTCAAACTTACGTTGGAATTAATTTTAATTTTTTAGAAATTTTGAGATTTTAATTTTTTAGAAAACTAAAAGGAATCAAGTCTACTGAGCTGTTGCTTGGAGTGATTGCCTATTTCTAGAGATTCTGGATCTAAAGAAATTCAAAAAGCTGATAATCATAGGATATTAAATTCTTTACAAAAAGTGTTCTTTGAATTTTTTTTTTAAATTAAAAGTTTCGTCGGAATTAATTTCAATAGTTTGAGTTTTCCGATAATTTGTAGAACGTAAGTCTACTTAACTAATATATGAAGTGATTGTCCATTCTTATAGATTCTGGATCTGATGAAATTTAAAAAGCTGATAATTATAGAAAATTGAATTCTCTAAAAAAAAATATTCTTTTAATTTTATCGTAAAGTTAAAAGTTTAGTCAGAATTAATTTTAATAGTTTAAGTTCTGTCAAAAAAAAGTAGGAAGTGAGTTTACTGAACTCGTACTTGAAATCATTATTCATTTCTATAGATTAAAATTATGACGGAATTTAAAAAGCTAATAATTATAGAAAAATAAACACTGCACAAAAAAAATATTTCTAGAATTTTACCGTCAAATTCAAATTTTTGTCGGAATTAATTTTCAGATTTTAATTTTTTATTTTTTAGAAAACTCAAAGGAATTAAGTCTACAGAGCTGTTGCTCGGAGTGATTGCCCATTTCTATAGATTTTAAGACTAATAATATTCAAAAAGCTGATAATTATAGGATATTAAATTCTTTACAAAAAAGCGTTCTTTGCATTTCCTTTTAAAATTGAAAGTTTCGCAGGAATTAATTACAATAGTTTGAGTTTTTTTTGATAATTTGTAGAAATCAAGTCTACTGAACTCTCACGTGGAGTTCTTATTTATTTTTATGAATCGGAGACACGATAAAATTCAAAAAGTCGATAATTATAGAAAATTAAATTTTGCTTAAAAAACTATTTTTTAGGTTTCATTGTAAAATTAAAAATATCGTTACCTTGATAAGGTAAATGTCCCAATACTGGAACGACGAAAGGTATACGACTGATTTTTATCGTTTTTATAATATTCAAATAGATATAAACCAAAATAATTTATCACATCAAATAGAATAGAGATTTACCAATTATACCAAAAATCAAATTACTTCATTTTTCTTGAATTAAATATAAAAAAAAAAAAAAAAAAATTTTAATAATTTTAAATTTGTCTGATGTCTACTATATCACACTCATAATGTAAAATGTATTCAAAACTTTCAAATGATTTAATATTCAATGAAAATAAATATTTTGAACTGAAGAATAGAAACAAAATAAATCATTTGAGGTTATACTATAAAAATAATTTAAAAAAAAACTAAACTTAAACTTATTTAATGAATTTTTTATAACCATCATACATACTGCATCAAATATTAGGGCTCCAGTAATAAATAATATTGCACTTTATTTAGCCAGTCAATAAAACTCAGCGTTGATGTCTATCGATATCATTAATAACATTAAAATAAGAGACCGTTCTGGTACTGGGCGCGGGTTCATTTTAGTGTACCAATAGACGAACAGTAAAATTAATATAATTATACTATTTTTTTTTTTATATTGTTAATATGTTTTTTTTTAATTTTATGTCATTCAAGATGCATATACAAAAAAAAATATTATTGAAAAGTAATTCTATATATTTTCTATAAGCTTAAGACCATTGACTGATTTCTTAGCAAAACTATTGAGAGACATGAAAAAGTCATGTATCCGAGACTATTGCTATAACTAACATTTTTTTTTTCATACTTGGGATATATTCTAAAATTTATTTTTTATCCTATTATGTAACTAAAAGATTAAGGTTTTAAATAAATAAAGTTTTATTTAATTTCATCGCATACGAGTTAAAATATAATATAATGATTATCAAATCGTTCCGGTATTGGGTCTGGTTCTGATATTGGGACATTTACCTTATTCAAATTGTAAAAAATATACACAAAAAATAAAAAAACATTACATTCTTACCGTGATCAATTTTTCAAAATTTATTATCAGTATATTTTTTTTTATTAGAGTTTTACTTTTTGTCAAGTTATTCAAGTTCTTATAACAGTTTAATTGCTTAGTGTATTCATTTCTTCTTTAAGTTATATGAAAAGTATTTTTCGTCAAAATGTTATAAAGAAATATTTATAAATTTGTGACATTCAATATTACAATATTTTTTTTTTTGTTTATAGAGTGAAGTTAGTCTAAACCTATAATTATTATTTTATGTTGAATGTTAGAGATACATAATATGATTATAACATATATATATATATATATATATATATATTTAATATTAATTGTTTTTAGAAGCAGAATATAAGTTTAATATATGATATAACCCCTGATTAAGAAAAACTAATTGAAGTGATTTAAACAATTTGAATCGACTAATATATATAGGTATACATTTAGCTTGGATTAGATTATTTTTCTTAATCAGAGATAAAAAATTATATGGTATAAAAATATCCATAAGCAAATCAATTATTGTTGAGTCATAAATGATAAAATAAATAAACATTTTATTCTAATAAATGTTTATTATTTATATGATTAGATAAAAGAAGTTATAAATATATTTAGTAATAATATTAAAGAGATTTTTTTTATATTCATCTTGTAGGGGACTCAAATAAATTCTCTTGAGGGTGCATCATGCCCTACTCATCCTGTATCGTTTTGGTACATGGTAAATATATATAAAATTTATCAAACATAATCGTATATATATATATGTATATTAATACTCTCATTTATTAAATATATTCGATAATACGACAAACCAATGAAAATGAATACAAAAATTAATGACTGAAAAAAAAAAATAAGTGACCAAGTATAAATAATGATAAAAATTATGAGATTTAAAAAAAAACAAAAACAATGAATAAAATTAAATTAACTTTAATTTAGAAAATAATTGTTTAGATTGATATATAGTATAAAATATTTTTTTTATCGTTTTCATACCGAGGTAACCGTGGATTATTCTTGAATTGATCCGAAAGGAATATAACGAGAACAAGATCTAAAAGAAACTAGATTTGAAGAATAATTCAATTTTTATATCAGATATCCAAAATCTTCTGGCATTTAAATCATACAATTGGTTTCACAAATGAAAAAAATGTGTTTTATTCAATTAATAATTTTTTTATGAATAGTATAGAATAAATTTAATTTAAAAACAGTGTATTTAATTATTTCTTAATAATTATGTTGCTATTTTCAAGTTGCGACTAAATTGACGTTAAGTTGCCGACAACTTTCAGCTTTTGTAACTATTGACTACAAATTGACTACTTTATAACTGTTGATAAGATGCAATAAATGTTTTAAGATCTTAATATGTAAATTTTAAATGGAAGTTAATTGCGCGCCTTTTTTTTTTTTATTTTTACTAATTATTAATTAATAGGTGGAGGCACCTGAAACTACTGAGGGCATAACAGTTTCCTTGGATTTTTTGTCAAATGTCCGTCAACCTCGATCTTTTTTTCGTTTTTGACGACAATTTGTATACAACTTTTGAAGTTAATGTGCGTTCTAATTATAAGTAGGGTTATTATTATTTTTTTTAAGTAAACAATTTTCGAATAGAAAAAGTTATTAAACGATCATATAAGAATAAGCAACGAACAAACGATCTGTTTTTATAAAAATAAAAATTAATTAATTTTTAGTGCCAGGTTCATAGAGGTGATAATTAACTGCCGCTACCTATCACCAAGCATCCCAGGATTCCCAGGCATTAATGACCATACCAGTACCCCTTTTACCTCTGCTCGCCATAGTGTATACACACAGTTTTGACATTATCAAAAATATTAGAAAATGTGGATTTTATTCCCGATAATACATGTATTTTTTTTTCATTCTAATTTAGTTCCGTCATTTATATTTTATTTTGAACAAAATAATCTGTAAACTTTAAAAATATTTTAGATTTTTTTTTTTATAAATAAACTTAATTTTATGATTAATAAATTATATTTTTCTTAAATGAACTAATTTTTTTTATTAATATTCATTTTTATAAATAAACAAATTTCTTTTTATAAATTATTTTATAGGTTAAGTTATTATTTTTAATATAAACTCCTTTTTTGATTAATATATTATTTTTTTAACAAAAAACTTGATTTGAAAAGGAAGAAATATTTATCTATTGATAAACTTTCGGCAGCCGAAATGGAAGTAGAATTCTCACTTCAAGTTTTAATTTAATCCAAAAAGATGTTGAAAATATGGTTTTTATTTAACATTACTCATGTGTTTCCTATTATAATCTAATTTCGTCGGTTGTATATTATTGTATCCAAAATAACCTGTTAATTTTGTAGTTATTTCATATTCTATTTTAAAAGTATGTATTTTATAACTTTTTATGTTTTAAACATATCTGTACGCCTCATAAGTATAACTGGTCTTGTCTTTACGACAGTACTTACCGTTCTTATGGGATCTTCATGAAATTTTTCACACTAATTCTATGGACGATTATCGCGGTTAAGATCGAAGATGGGTTAAATCGATTGATTAGTTTAGAAGTTATAGCTGTTTTTTTTTATACACTTTCAAGTCCATATAATTTTAAAACTAATACTCATAGATAATTTCTGTAAAAAGTATCTGAAAGCTTGTCTAATAAGCTTTAATTTGTGATCTTAAACTTTATGTTTCGATCATTTCTTCTAATATTTTGATAGCCTTGAAAATTTTAATGGAATCACAAAATGATGAAAATATGGTAAATATATAAATAAAAAAATATAAAAAAATCATTATATAATTGAAAAAATGAAAATATATTAAAATTTATTTATCAATAAATTATATATTTATAAATAAAGAAATATACAATTAAAACAATGAAAATATATTAAAATTTATTTTATGTTTACTTGCCAGACCTGGCCTATGCATCGACAAAACAAATAAATTTAAAAAAAAAAATTTTTATTATAATTAACCTAATTAAGTTTGTGATTATTATCGTTTAAACTATTTGAGTGAGTCAAATGACATAAAAAAAAAAAAATTTCTTTAAAACTCTGATGGGCTCTGGGTGCGAATTGACGTTCTCGAAAAAATCGAATGATTAGAAAATGAGTTACTGAGTATGAAATTGATAAATAATGTTTTAGTTGTTTCTGTTGTTGAAAATATATTTATTGAAACTTTAATAACCAAATTAATAATAATAATAATAATAATAATAATAATAATAATAATAATAATAATAATAATAATAATAATAATAATAATAATAATAATAATAATAATAATAATAATAATAATAATAATAATAATAATAATAATAATAATGATAATAATAATAATAGCTATAATGATTAAAGCATTTCCCATACAGAACATCAAATTTTTTATCATCCTTTACGAATTCATTTTATTTATTATCATTTTCTACAAAAGATCAATCATGCAATTCCGAGATCATTATTTCCTAGATATAGAAATAAATAAAAAGTGAAATTTTCATATTAATAAATTATAAATATTACGTAAATATTTTTTTTTTATTTTCATTTAATTAATTTTTTTTCTCAATTCATTCGTTTTCTGATTATTTGTTTTCTTTCTTATCATTTTATTACAAACTCATTTCTTTCATTATTCTTTCTTTTTATAATTGATCATAATTTTTTTTTTTATTATATTCTTTCTTTTCGTAATTTATAATAAAATAAATGATAACGAAATAACAAGTTATTGAATGCATACCTTAAACAGTTATTCTTCATCTTCAGACTCTATTTCAATTTTAATATTTGGTAATAAAGTGAAATCATTTATCCCTAAAGTAATTGGAATTAATTTTACATATGCGTCTTCATTAATTTCGAAACGAAAATCGTTAATAAGAGGGTGTTCAGTCACGAGCTCGATCATTTTGAAAAGCTTCGTGTACTTTCGCTACGTACGGGAGCAGCCGAACTCGCTACTGACTTGAATGTCAAAATAGTGCCGGGTCACTCGCTATCTGGGCCCGACACTTGCAATTTCTTGCTCATGACCGTGCCACGTCGGCATGAGAACCCGCTACCAGCCGGCCAATCAGAGAAATTGGCGGCTAACTATTTCCTGTTGGCGCGCTTTTAAGCCAATGGGAAAATTCGTTACTGCAGCCATACTGCCACGTCACCACCGAGCAGCCACGAAGGAAGAAGACGACGTCTCTAATTCTAATCTACATCGTGCAGTCTTACTAACCACCACGCGTTTTTAACCGCTTGACTTGTCGCATTCGCTATCGCTTATCTATCTTGTCGCATTCGCTATAAAGTATTTTCTTACAGTTTAAGTGTAAATAAGTGTAAATAAATCTATAACTTATATTTGATAAATCTTGAGTAATTTTAATTGTTTTCAACCTTCACGCCATAACCAGATCCATTTTAGTTATCCTCTCATTTTACATTTTGGTCCTTCGAGCCGGATCTGGTGTGGGTTTAACAATTAAAAATTATTAAAATTTAAAATCGTAAAAAAATTGTGAGAAAAAGTGTGTGGTGTAATTGATCTTGAAGTGAAAATCGCTAAGTGCCGTGGGCATTGCTGAGCACTGCTAGAGTGCTGCCCGTGGTGATCAAATTTACACACCGGTGTAAAAAGACTCTTCAGCTTTTTTGATCGAAAACTTAGCGTCGGTTCCACGTGTATCGCGTCCATTTTGTATGCTACGTATATCTAAGATGGCCGCTGATACACATTCGCTTTGCAAATGACTCGCATCGACACGATGCGCAACATGGCTACCCGCTAACAAAGACCCGCTATGTTGACAACATCTATGGAGGCGCAGATGAACTCGCTGAGGCAATTCAAGTTGCTCTCGACATAAAAAAAATGTGTGCCGCAGGATGTTTCCCGCTTGCTAAGTGGGCAAGTAATTCAACGGAATTACACGCTCAAGCCGCTCCAGTGAATTTACACTCAACTGGGATGCTACGCTATCATTGTTGCTTCTTCAAGAATGGAATTTATTTCGAGATGAACTACATCAGATCTCGAAGATTCAGATACCTCGCTAGAATCATGTACAAAATGATGTATCAATTGAACTACATGGATTCTCTGACGCTTCTCAACTCGCTATGGCTGCTGTCGTATATTTAAAAGTTACTGACGCTACTGGAAGTTCCAATATCTCGCTAGTGTGTGAACTTAAATAAGTTGCTCCACTGAAACCCACTACAATACCAAGAATGGAGCTCAATGCCGCTGTGTTACTCGCTCAACTGGTACTTTACGTCAAGAAAATCTTGAAACTTGAAAATATATCAATTTTCTTGTGGACAGACTCCGCTGTATCTTTTACGGGGATACGAATCAACCCAGCTGACTGCGCTTCAAGAGGTTTAACAGCATCCAAACTAGAACAGCATTCGCTATGGTGGACGGGACCTAAGTGGCTCAGTCAATCAAAAGAAAACTGGCCATCTTTTGACATCCCTTCGCAGACGGTATCACATCTTGAAGAACGTCCAGGTCTGGTTTTTACCATCTACAAGGCAGATTCACACCCGCTATACACGCTACTAGATAAATTCTCTAAGTTGTCACCATTACTTCACACGCTTGGAATCTGTCTACGTGCCATCGCTAAATTAAATAAAAAAAGTGCCACAGTCCACACTGGCCACACCACTCGCTACAGTTGACCTGGAACTCGCAAAGACTTTGCTGATCAAGTATACGCAAAGTCAGTACTATTCGCAAGAGCTGAAACTACTGAAAAATGGTGATTCTCTACAACGAAATCATCGTCTCGCTAAATTGATTCCCTACGTCGACTACAATGAAGTACTCAGAGTCGGCGGTCGCTTGAAGAATTCGCTACTGGATGATGAACGAAATAATCCAGTAATACTGCCAAGAACATCTCATAGGGGAACTCAATTGACTATCGCTGATGTACGGAGATCTGACTGGATAGAAGGTGGGCAAGTTCCAGCCAGGTCTCACATTCTTCGCTGCGTCCGCTATATATATTGAAATTATCATGAATTATTCTACTGACGCTTTCGCCGCAGCATTTAGAAGATTTACTAATCGGAGAGGCGCCTGCAGTACCCTATACTCGGACTGTGGTACAAATTTTATAGGAGCAGACGCCACGCTAAGAAAAGAATTCGCAGCAGGATCGAGACAGCTAAAGGAACTTCAGTATTTACTCGCTACAGATGGCACAGACTGCAAGTTCAACCCGCCAAGCGCTCCCCATTTTGGTGACAAATGGGAAGCAGCCGTAAAGTCAATCAAGTTCCGTTTTATACGAACTATTGGTAAATCGCTATTGACTTACGACCAACTCGCTACAGTTAACACAGATTGAGGCTGTGTTAAATTAAAGACCGATCGCTCCGCTACTCGAAGATCCTGCAGATTTAGCCGCTAACTTCTGAACTGTGTGTGCTACCAGTTCACTCTCCAGAAGACAATCCTGTCGACATCGTCGCCAGCGCTGGGGAGAATGTTCAGTCACGAGCTCGATCATTTTGAAAAGCTTCGTGTACTTTCGCTACGTACGGGAGCAGCCGAACTCGCTACTGACTTGAATGTCAAAATAGTGCCGGGTCACTCGCTATCTGGGCCCGACACTTGCAATTTCTTGCTCATGACCGTGCCACGTCGGCATGAGAACCCGCTACCAGCCGGCCAATCAGAGAAATTGGCGGCTAACTATTTCCTGTTGGCGCGCTTTTAAGCCAATGGGAAAATTCGTTACTGCAGCCATACTGCCACGTCACCACCGAGCAGCCACGAAGGAAGAAGACGACGTCTCTAATTCTAATCTACATCGTGCAGTCTTACTAACCACCACGCGTTTTTAACCGCTTGACTTGTCGCATTCGCTATCGCTTATCTATCTTGTCGCATTCGCTATAAAGTATTTTCTTACAGTTTAAGTGTAAATAAGTGTAAATAAATCTATAACTTATATTTGATAAATCTTGAGTAATTTTAATTGTTTTCAACCTTCACGCCATAACCAGATCCATTTTAGTTATCCTCTCATTTTACAGAGGGTCATTTGTAAATTGATCTAAAACTCCAAATCGTGCAATTGACCTTTCTATTATAATTAGTTTGTGCAAATTTATTTGACTGATGATATTTTTAAAGATAGTTTTCATACAAATAACGTATCTCACAATCTGTCCTTCAGATACTAAAAAAACAAATCTTTCTTCATACTCAACCCATAGTATTCCTAATATTCGAACAACGAAAGCAACGAAACTATAAAATATAATAATAATTGAATATTCTCTCATTATTAACTGTTGAAAAAAATGTTACAAAAATAAAAAACATAAATAAAATGAAATTTCTTTTTAGAAATCATAAATTATTATCAGCTTACTTTGATTCAACACCGTTTGAAAACATTCTAAACTCTCTATTTTCATTGAAATTTATTTTCACCATTTTTGTCAATTCTTTAGATATTCTTAAATAAATTTTGTTAAATTTTTATAAAACAAAAATTAATTTTTGTTAAAAGTGGTTAAGTTTATTTTTCCAGTTCTTGACAGTTTTTTTTTTTTTTTTTTTTGTAAAAACAAAAAAAAAGTATATAAATGAATATCACAATGACTACTTTTTTAAAAATTTTTCTACTTAAATATTTTGACTATTTTCTTCCAACAATTTGATAGTCTTGGAAGTTTGGACATTATTAAGGAAATTAGAAAATAAAAAACCTTTAAATTGATGAAAAATTAACTTCAAAATTTTTTTTCTTGAATGTTCGTTTAATAACTTTATTTGTTTAAACGTTATTTAGTTATAAAAAATAAAAATAAAAATTTTTTTCAATTCAATTCTTTGAACCAGAAACTTTCTCGTTAAGTTAGTCGTAAATGTTTCACTGCAACACTAGTAGAGCAATGTCTGGCTATCAGGGTAAATAAATAAATTTTTATTACAAAAAAAAATCGGTAATATTCGTTTCTACCATTTTAGAAAGTAAACAAATTTCTGCATAAAATTGTTTACAATAAATTTGCTGCCTAAATTTGCCGACAATTTGACAGCAAAAGTTGTAAAGAAATATTTGCGGTTAATAATTTTCTCAGTTTAAAAAATAAATTTTTATTACAAATGTAAAGTCGGTAATGTTCGTTCTTAATATTTCAGAAGGTAAGCAAATTTGTACATAAAATTATCTACAATTTTGCGGTAAAAAAATACTTTACAATTTTTCAAGTCAAATTAACAATAGATTGATGTAAAAATTTTCCTGAAAATTAACGAAAAATTTTTTTTAGTCAACTTTCAAAATAAATTTGCATTCCGATTCGTCCAGTCAATTTACGTTGAATTGTATACAAGTTGCATACAAATTGTCGTTAAAAACGAAAAAATCCAAAGTTGACGGTCATTTGACGAAAAATTCATTCTGATTACCACTTGTTGCTAACTGGTATACTAAAATATACCAAGTAGTATATCAGGCGTCAATAACCACATTCGTCTTTTTATCCTCCTCCATGCAGCTTATAAACACGTGCGGTAAGAATTTATAGTTTAGGTTATCTACGTAATTAACTTATTTAATTAAAAAATTACAATTTTTTATTATTTAATGAAAGTAATTTCAAATAATTTATTATAATATATATATATATATATATATATATATTGTAAGCTGAGTTTATTTTTAATTCTGGTTCTAATTATTATTGCTGGTATATCTACATACTGGTAATATTAATTTTGAAGCCTGATTAAAATAAACCCGGTTTGAAAAACGATTTGAGTATAAAAAAAACAAATACTATAATAGAGGCATTTTCTGAAATTATAAATCAGTTTTTCAATCCGGGTTCAAATTATTATTGCTGTATATATTGTGAATATACATACAATTAATGATAATTTGAACTCTGATTGAAAAACTGACTCATAATTTATGAAAATGCTAACAACCATAATAATTGTTCTTGTATATCCAATATATATATTGAAACAAATTATTTTTAGGTAGATTTTTCTAAAATTTTTTTTAAATTATATTTATTCAATAACAAAAGAAATTCTAATTTTTTAATTAAATAAATTGTTACTAAGATAACTTCAACCAGAATATATAGTTATTTATTGGTTGCTAGGTAACGGAATTAATTACGAAGCTACTTACATTCCTCTCCAATTATTAAAATTTATTAAATTAAATAAAATTTTTAATATTATTTAAATTACGATGGCAAATGAAGATAAAATTGAGTTTACTTCTACGGAGGAAATAAAAAAGATTCAACCCGAACAAAATGTGTATGTAATTTACACTATTTTTTTATAGTTATTTTTGTTAATATATATTTTTTCATTTTTTTTTTTTTTAATCTCGATATTATCTTTGTCCTCATTCCTACTTAAAAGTTAACATAGAATCTACCCAAAACAGTCAAAAATCGTATAGAAAGTAATACAATTTTCGTATATAGGTTTTTTATGAGGTTTTTGACCCACTTGAGTGGATCCTATGGAAACTTTTGAGTAGGGATGATCGTTTTTTTTTTTTTAAATATTTCATTTATTAAATATTCACATAATTAATTTTTAAAAAATTAATTGTAGTGAATTGATCGGATATGTTGATGCAATAGAAGCAACGAAAGAAGTGGGACAGAACAGTGAAATTTTTAGATTCACTTTAAACAACGGAGACGACATGCGTATCCAAATCATAGTTTGGAATGATGATATTAAACGAGTGGAGAAAGAAATTTCTTTAGATAGTGTGAGTAAAAAAAAATAATTAATAACAAAAAAAAAAAAAAAATAGATTTATAAAAAAAAAAAAATAGTTAAAAAAAAAATTGATATATTTAAAAAAAATTTATCGCTAAAAAAAATTTGAGTTAAAAAAATTAAAGTTGAAAGTTTTTTTGTAAAAAATATCAATATATTTACAAAAAAATTAGTTTATTTATAGAAGAAAAAAGTTGATTTATAAAAAAAAAAAAATCATTCACAAAAAATAAAGAAAAACTTTATAAAAAAAAAATAGTTAAAAAGAAAAATAGATATATTTAAAAAAAAATTTATCGTTAAAAAAATTTAAATTGAAAGTTTTTCTGTAAAAAACACTAATATATTTACAAAAAAATTAGTTTATTTATAAAAGAAAAAGTTGATTTATAAAAAAAAAAAACAGTTAAAAAAAAAATAGATATATTTAAAAATAATTAACAAAAAAAAATGTAGATTTATAAAAAAAAAAAACAGTTAAAAAAAAAATAGATATATTTAAAAATAATTAACAAAATATAAATGTAGATTTATAAAAAAAAAAAACAGTTAAAAAAAAAATAGATATATTTAAAAATTATTAACAAAATAAAAATGTAGATTTATAAAAAAAAAAAAACAGTTAAAAAAAAATTAGATATATTTAAAAATAATTAACAAAAAAAAAATGTAGATTTATAAAAAAAAAAAACAGTTAAAAAAAATAGATATATTTAAAAAAAATTTGTGTTAAAAAAATTTAAGTTCAAAGTTTTTTGTAAAAAATATCAATATATTTACAAAAATATTAATTTATTTATAGAAGAAAAAGTTGATTTATAAAAAAAAAAAATAATTAACAAAAAATAAAAAAAAAATAGTTAAATAGTTAATATAAAAAAATAGTTATCTGAAAAACTTCGGGAATTTAAGTTTCAAAAATCTGTAGTCACTATGTAATAAAAAATAGTAATAATAATAATAATAATAACAATAATAATAATAATAATAATAATAATAATAATAATAAAATAATCATCGTTAAAATATTTGTAGATTATTCATTTAGAAAATGCGAAATCAAAAAAAAATACCCACTTCAGTTACGTGAACTTTACTAATGCCGAAATTGTCATTCAAAAATATACAATCGTTGAAAACCTCGGCAAAATTAACAAATCTAAATTTAAAAGTGGCACCGCTAATTTGGACAATAACGAACTACCAGTAATCCCACTTAATGAAATAAATAATGCTCAGCTTCCAACGAAACTTCGTAAGTAATAAATATTTCTAAATATATATATTAATAGCTTGGTTTCATGTAAATTGATAATAATTGAAACAATAATTTATTAATTTTTATTTCACGATCTGAAAATTGAAACTTTTTAAAAAAAAGAAGTTATTTGATCTTAAAAACGGTGGGATTTTGGGGTTGATTCGTAGGATAAACCGTTTTTCTTATTTTTTTATGAGATTGTTATATAAATCTTGAAGATTTATCGTTCAATAGCTCTTAGTATTTTTTGAAAAACTGATTTATATTTAAACAGGGACTACTGGTTACGTAAAAACCAACTTTGCGCTGTTGAATTCTGAGAATTCGGTACTGCAAAAAGCTTGGTGTTCTATTACGGATGGTGTATATAAATTGGATGTTACTATTAAGTGTTTCAAACCCGGTGGATTTGAAAGAGGAGATAAAATTATTATTGCGGGCAATGCATACCTTTTGAGTAAGGTTTTTTTTATCAATTTTTGTACTGATCTTTTGTACTTTTTTCTAAAAAAATTAAATTATTATAGAAGATGTAGTGCATTTTATGGTGGAATCCATGGATGACATTAAGAAAGTTGAAGAAGAAAAAAAATCATTAACCTGGCTATTGAAAGGAAAAACATTGATAAATTTTGGATCTCATACGAGTAAAAAACAAAAAATTTAAGTTGAAAGTTTTTTTCGTAAAAAACATTAATTTATTTACAAAGAAATTAGTTTATTTCTAAAAGAAAAAGTTGATTTATAAAAAAAAAAAATAATTAACAGAAAATAAAAAAAAAAATTTATAAAAAAAAATAGTTAAAAAGAAAAATAGATATATTTTTAAAAAAATTTATCGTTAAAAAAAATTTGAGTACGAAAAATTTAAGTTGAAAGTTTTTTTGTACAAAACATTAATTTATTTATTTTGTAATGAACATTAATTTATTTACTAAAAAAATTAGTTTATTTATAAAAAAAAAATAATTTACAAAAAAAAAATGTAGATTTATAAAAAAAAAATAGATACATTTAAAAAAAAATAATTAACAAAAAAAAAATAAAAAAATTTATAAAAAAATAGTTGAAAAGAAAAATAGATATATTTTAAAAAAATTTATCTTTCAAAATAAATTAAGTTACAAAAATTTAAGTTGAGTTTTTTTGTAAAGAACATTAATTGATTTACAAAAAAATTAGTTTATTTATAAAAAAAAAATAATTTACAAAAAAAAAATGTAGATTTATAAAAAAAAAATAGATATATTTAAAAAAAATTTATCGTTTAAAAAAAATTTGAGTTAATAAAATTTGAGTTTAAAGTTTTTTTGAAAAAAATATCAATATATTTACAAAAAAAATAGTTTATTTATAAAAAAAAAAATGAACATATTCACTAAAAAAATAAGTTAACTGATGAAAAATGAAAATAATTGATAAAAAAATGATTTTATTAAAAAAATTTATCTTTCAAAAAAATTTGAGTTACAAAAATTTAAGTTGAGTTTTTTTGTAAAGAATATTAATTGATTTACAAAAAAATTAGTTTATTTATAAAATAAAAATAATTTACAAAAAAAAAATGTAGATTTATAAAAAAAAAATAGATATATTTAAAAAAAATTTATCGTTTAAAAAAAATTTGAGTTAATAAAATTTGAGTTTAAAGTTTTTTTGAAAAAAATATCAATATATCTTGTTACGTGTGAGCTTACACCTTAATGTTCTTACTGCGTAACCGATCTTACCGTGCCTAGCTCAGCGTCTCTAGAAATTTAATAGGATGTTATAAAGGGTGTGGGTCGCTCAGTGAAGGAATGACTATATGTGAATTTAATGGATATTTGTTTATTGGGCGTCCCCAAAATATGGGAGTACCCAGAAAAGGCCCTGAGAGTCTCTTTTACAAATCTAAGATAGCATAAATAAATCGGATACTAATACAATATTTTCATTCAACAATAGCGGCATTAAACGTATTCTTTTAGTGATCTGTAATAAAAGCGGTAAAATAAGAGAGATATAATATTTATGCGCGAGCAGACGACTATTCGAATCAGCTTAACTATGGTAACTAACTCTTCTTCTGCAATTGCATCCTCTGCTTCCAAAATATCACTCCGCCGTTTCCCATGAGAACTCTTTTCGTGCTGCATAAGAAAATATCCCTTCGCCATCTCCAACGGAACTCTTTTCTTCCCACAGTCAAAACTGCTGACCACGCGAAACGTCTGCTCATCGCATTGTCTTTATAAAAGTAAGACTTAATGTAACTAATGTAATGCGATATTTATGTGCAGCTGTATAGCGCCTAATGAAACTACAATAAAATGTATTGCTTTCTGAACTAAAATATATCTATCTATTATTTGGTTATTAGTATTAGACGGATGGGCGTCAGCTCACCCGTCACACGCTCCCCCGGCTCGAAAAAGAAAGCCATTCTCCCGAATGGTAAAAGGGACAATCCTATTCACAGGGTAGGTCGCATGTGAACTCCCTGATATCACCCGAGATTACGATTCTCCTTCTCGACCCATTGGAGCTCAGGTTAATTTTCAGCTGCACAACAGTATACGTTGCATACCTGTTCAAAAAAAAATATAATACTCGAGAAAAAAAATAAAATGATTACTTATCTCTTAGGATGCCCTTCGGATTATATGTATATATTTTAACGTAAGCTTATGTTCCCTAAAGAGACTCTCTACATACTAAGGAAAATAGAATATTTGTTGAAAGAACAATGCACAAGAGAATAATAATGATTGATAATTAATGATAATAATAAAAAACTGTAATCTGCATTCCACTGCCTTGCACGTTGTAATTGGGCTTCATCGACCGCCGTCTTCGTGATCCTGAAATCCAATGGACTTGAACGACCCGGCATGCTGGCTGCATCTCCCCTGTGTGGCGTGCCTGCAACAAAACAATTAGGTTGGGAAAAGGGAATAGGAACAGATAGGTTGCTGATGGCGAGCTCCTCTACAATCTCAAGTTCTTATAATGCCAAATACTCCGACGGGCAGTAGTAGCTCTGGTCAAACCTCCTGATTCGCTACTGTGATGAGGAAGCTGTGTTAACTGCATCATCTCCAAATCCGCATACGATACCCCCGCTTGTTCCTGTGCCTCGTCAGTTCCGATAGCGTTGTGTACTTCCTTCAATTGGGGTATGTCTGCTTCCTTTTCCCTTTTTGTCCGTTTCGATTTTGGCGGCGGCATCGGACTACCTAAAATCTTATCCTTTTGCTGAACTGGTTCCATCTTAAGTTCTTCTATAGGTGTCTCTTTCTTGTCTTCCGTCTGTTTCTTGTTTTCCACCCGAAATCTTCCTTTTGTAGATACCCCTGGCTTTTTTGACGTTGTAATTTTACCTTCTTCTGCTTGCCTCTCATTCTCTGCTTGAAGTTTTCGTTTTATGTATAATCTTGAACACAATCCACCCAAAATTAAAAATATAACGACGCCTAGTCCTATGCAGAAATACACGGCCAAGGTCTTGATTTCCACAATTTCAGCTTGTATTCTTTTAATCTCTACCATGTGGCGCAACTCCTGTTGCACCTCTGCTAATCTGACACCTCCTTTTTCCACAGTGGCTCCATCACCTTGCATTTGTCCCACCGCGGCCATTAAGTTATCCAGGGCAATATGAGTTCCTTCCAGGATCTTTTCCAACTCTTCCCTAATCTCTGGCCAGCCCAACTCTCTATCCATAATCTTTGCCACGACGTGTCTTCCTCGAGTTGGAGTTAAGAATGTTTCACCTGTCACTCCCTCACACTCTTCCCGCATCCACATCACTCCCGTTCCGTTCACGGTCATTTCCTCAGTCTTATTCCCAGCGCAACCAATTTTTAAAATTTCGTCGCCCATGGCAACAAACAGCCAGGCATTCGTATTATGTAACTTCGTCCAAAATGTCTTTTCCAACTTGACCACTCTCAATTCACACTCGTTGATATCGACGTTTTTCCCTGCATACAACCTCGCTTCGCAACCCTTTCCACCTTCCAGCTCATGTGCGACAACTCTACTAACTCCAAAGAATCGATCACCGATTACCTTACTCTTTTCAATGTCATCCCTGGTAAGTGATATATATTCACCTTCTCTTATGGCAGTATATGGTGTAGTCGGCATTATGATCATCCCATACATCGGTGCTGTTGATAGTATGGTGGGAAATGAATAGTGTTTGATCAGTCTATATTTCGTTCTTAACATAAACGGCACCCTCCAGATGTATATAATTCTTTGATTATAAACTTGTACCTCTGCATCTATGATCGCCAGCAATGTTTTTATACCATCTGAATCCGTTCCTGTAGGAAGTTCCTTCCCTTTACTGTCTTCCAAAATAACGCCAATGGCCCGCTGAAAATCCGACACCGACAATATCCCATTGAAAATCTGGCCTTCAGTTACCATAAAGGAGGCGAAAAACACTCTTTTACTAACAGACTCGCGGACTTCTAACTCCCCCTCAAACTGAGTCAAATCCACCTTGTCTTCTTCATTTCCTTTTCCAATGCTGAATTCCTCTTGGTGCCGGAGTATGACCTCGTTATCTCCTGTCCTTACTAAACTATTATTATTTTCCACAAAATTAGATATTTTCTCATAATAATCCATTAAGTCGGGCGTTGATTCCGCTGCTCTCCGCCTACACCAATCGCTACTTTCTTCTATCCAGGTTTTTATCTGGTTAACTCGTTTTTCCAATTCCATGAGGCCCTCCTCACTCTTGACCTGCTCCCTTAATTTGTCCAATTCCTTCACTAACCGATCCGTCTCAGCTTCTTCCTCATACATATCTATAAATGTTATTATTTTCCACTCATGCGATAAAACCCTGTATTCCCCGATATCCTCTGAATACAATCCCCGTCTGTTGTCCAATCTTATCATCCTTCCTGTAGTCCCTTCTCCCGTCCTCATCGTGGCACTGTAACCATTTAATTCATCAAATTTAAAATCATAATCACCCTTCCTTCCTTTTTTTTTTTGTTTTTTTTTTTTTTGTTTATTATTTTTTTTTTTTCAAGAGAGAGAAAAAGAAATTTTTTTTTCAAAAATAAAATAACCGATCTTTTAACTAATTTCCCTCTCGTTTTTTTTTTTCTTATTTTAATTTGCGTTTTCCGAAACCGGCTTCCCTCTGTTTTTACGTTCCCTTGATTTCTTCTTCTTCTTGCTTTTTAACGGTTCTTCCGCCAATTGTAACAATAAATGTGTTACTGATGATAAAATTGCACCCACTAAATACAAACTCCAGCCGTATGCTCGATGTAAAATGTATCCATGTACTACCGTGTCGATTATTATTTTCAGCATTTTTATACTTATCATTATGCCTATCAATCCCGCACTTGCCATTCCGAATATTAAAAATCCTCCCCAAAATTTATCCCATTGCTTCTTTGCATAATTCTCAATTACTGATTCATCCATGAACTGCGTCATTGATATTCCCGTACTACCAACAATAGTACGGCCTGTTGCCCCTCTTATTATGGTATTAACCAAAACTGGAGTTTCTACCGGCAGCATTATTCTATTCCTCAACTTTTCCAAATCCTTTTCCGTGTATATCCCACTTGTCGCCAAATATCTTGTATCCTCATAATCCCAAGTTGGTATGGTCGTTGGTTTTAGCATTTGTGGTTCTTGGATATCTTCAAATCCCGGTTTCATAACGATCCATGCCCCATCTACTTCATATCCGACCGATAGTAATTGGTTGCAATCTATAATAGTGCCTTGCTTAGTCAACATTCTTGATCTAGCCGTGACAAACCAACTCTGATTTTGGTAAATCACCGGTAACTCCTGATAACATTCTTCCACTTTTCTCAATTGGACATCTATCGGTATGCACTTGATTAGGTAAATAATTTCTCCTGCAACTGTTGCGTAGTATCCTGGTCCTTTCATTATCGCATAAGCGAATTCCTCTGGTTTTAGTCCTGATAACATCAGCGCATTTAATATTACTTGCCTTTCGACCTCGCACTTGTGTGTTAATATATCTCTGTAAAGAGATCTCATTTGTCGTTTAATGTGTTTTTCTACATATACAAATTTTGAATTTATGTAAGCAAATATGTCGAGGTCCTGCGTCGAGATTGATTTAACTCTCGCCGTTTCTTCACCTGGTTTGAGTACCTTAATTAATAGTTTGGGATGTTCTGTTTGTATTAAGGTGTAACCACATATTTTCTTCTCCATTTTCTTCGCTAGAGCAAATGTTATATCCTCTGTATTGATCGTATAAATTTCTGGTTCTCCTTTTTCTCCAGACAATAGCGTGCCAGGTCCCTCGTACAAAATTATGTGACTCGCTGTTTGACATGATTCCTCCCTTATGACTTCCCAAAATGTATTACCTCCTGTTTGATCTATGCACCCTCCTTCAGCCCAGTCGCATCTTGCTCCACTGCTAAGAACTACCTTATTGCTTGCACGTTCCACTGTGGCAAAATAGTTCCTAACTGTTACTCTAACGGTCGCTTCCACAATCACTTGACTCCAAGTACCAAACGGGTCACTATATTGTGTTCCCGCACATTTTCCATCCACCGTGGTAGTTCCTGCCAACATAATTGTCCGATAATGTGTTGCGTTTCTTGTTAATCCCTCCAATTCTGCATTATAACCCAATTTTAAGCTGCCAGTCTCATGTAACCTTTTGCATTGTCTGTACTCTAATTCATAAATATATTCTCTTCTTCCATTTGCCACTACGAATGCATGATACCAATCTCCACAATATGTTATCACTCGATTTATTTCTACCCGGCATTCAAACACTTCCGTGTTCGAATATTTCAAAATTCTGCATAATGGGACTATGGAGTTTGCGTGACTTGGTCCATTTACATGTGCATTATTCATAATGAGAGCTTCCACCGCCTCTTCTTTTTTTCGTAGCAGTGCCCTTATAATTAGCGTATATCCTTCCCTCCATTCTGGTACGTATGACAACCCGTATCGTCTTATTATTGTCGTCACTTCGTCGCTTCCATTCGTATCTATTGCTTCATTCATCAGTCGTTTCGCCTTCTCTTGCTCCATCTTTTCTCTTCTTTATTTATCTGTCAACAGAGTAATTTTTATCTATCATTGTTATTGCTATAGTAATTCCTTTCTTCTTTTTTTTTTCTTTTGAACTTTATTTTAATAATAATATTGTTTATCGTCTTATTTTATCTCCAATTGTGGATTTGCTGAATCAGACTCTGAAGCAATATGCGCCAATTTTATTTTGTCCTGGTGAACTACACGTTTTTTTCCTTTTACCGTCAACTCGACGTTTTTGTTGTCAAATATTCTGATTACCTCGTACGGGCCGTCATAATGATCCTTCATTTTATCCGTCCTCGGTTCTTTTAGCAGCCACACCCAGTTGCTGACCTCGAAAATTCTTTCTTTTGCATTTCTGTCGTAATATTTCTTTGATCTTTTTTTCGCTCTTTCCAAATTTTCTTTCGCCAGCCTACGAGTTGTTTCCAGCGTGTCAACTAACTCATCCAGGTAATCATGGTACGATCTTCCGCCCGCCGCTCCTTCTCGTGAAAATTCTGATGGCACTAGCGCGGGTCTACCAAAAACGAGCTCATGTGGAGTATAATTTGTCGCCTCGTGCACACTCGTATTATACGAAAACATCGCAAAGTCGAGCCATTCATCCCATTGTCGATATTTGTCTATAAAAGTTTTTAAATACTCCGTAAGAGAGTGGTGACTCCTCTCAATTGACCCATTGGACTGTGGATGATACGCTGTTGTATTTAAATGCCTTATTCGGAACAAATTACATAGACGCTGTATCATATCACTCATAAAATTTGTTCCTTGATCTGTCAGGATTGCTCTTGGTGCCCCAAACAAGCAAATTACTTTTCCTGCCAATGCCTTTGCTACATCTTCAGCTTCTTGTTGTCTGAGTGGAATCGCTATCCCCAATTTTGTTAACAAGTCTTGCACAGTCAGAATGTATTTGTAACCCCGCCGCGTTTCTTCTCGTGGCCCATAAATATCCATGGAAATTTTTTCAAATGCGGTCTCCGGTGTATCGGTAATCATCATCGGCTTCTTAGGCTTCACGCGTACTAACTTTCGTTGCTGGCAAATAAAACAATTTTTCACAAAATTTCTCACATCTTGCTGCATCGTTCTCCAATAAAATCGAGTTCTTATTCGGCGATACGTCTTTGTCATCCCCTTGTGTCCTCCAACAGCGGACGTATGATGCTCTCTCATCAATGATCTTCTGTTAATAGCCTTGGGTACCTCCAGTTTTCCACCACACACCGTTATTTCTATATTCTGTTCCTTTACAATCTCATGTAATTTCCCAATGTAATAATCTTGCAGCGCTTTATTTAAATGATCACCTCCCGTCGGAACTCTCAAAGTCTTATATTCTTGTCGTTTTATCAGTATCCCCAAAGACTCCATAATCATATCTATTATTTTTTCTGATGTACGACCACTAGCATCGATTGAGTAGACCAACCCCAATCCGTGTCTTTTCCGCTTATTTATTATCAAAATATCACCTTTTTCCAACTGAGTTCCTTGTAAATTTGCCATATTTATCCACTTCATCTCGAGTAGCACGTCCGTTAAATCTGAATTCACATCCCCGTTGGCTGGTACAAAAAAGGCGAAATTGTCGTTAACATCGGTGACATGCTGTCTTGAATGTTTTAATTTTAATTTTTCTTCCGGGTTTGTACAGTAATCATTCGGAACATCCCATTCCATTAATGAGTCTCCCGAATCTGACTCTAAATCCGTGGAGTCATTAACACAAGTACTTCTTGCTTTAAAATCTTCCGATAACAGGAATCGCCATGGTTCGTTACTATTCTTATCATCTCTTTCATCGTAGTTTTGTTGATACTCATGTCCCGTATCCTCTTGTTCCATTGGAACGTCCATATTCGGCTCCAGATCGTGTTGTGTCAACCTGGGTTTTTGCACTTCAATCACTTCGTCTCTCTTTTTCTTTTTCACTTTTTCTCTAACAGCTGGTGGTGTCTTGATTTTTCCTTTCGCTGCTACCCTGCTTTCTTCTGCTGATTGTTGTCCCTTGGTTTCCTGTTCCACTTCTTTATCTTTTTCTGCTTGTTGCATCTTCCCTTCCATTTTTGCTTTATTTTTTCTCCGTTGCGGACGACTACTGGCAATTTGTGGTTCCGCTCCAGGTTCTGACGCTGATCCGGACGGCACGTAATACTCCCCACTTCCATCACTTGCCATTCCCCGTGCTGACTCGCTGTCACTGAGGGGAATTCGTACCACCTTCTTGGGTCGCGACTTACTTCCTCTTGGACGTCCCCTTCGTCGCACTTCTTTTTGTTGTTGTATACCCGACGGGCCCGGATTTGGAGTAATCCCGGCTGGATTCGGCTTATCATTTCTTCTCGTATCATTGTCAGTCCTCATTTCGATGTCAGATTCTCCCGATGATGTATTATATTGATGATCGTCCGTTCTTCTTAATTTCTTCTTTAAATTTTTGACCTTTTCTCTCCGACCTCTTCCGTCAGCTGATGAGTGTGTTGCTGATGTTTCCTCTCTTGCTCTTTTACCAACATTTACTTCCACCATTGCTAATAATTCACCGTTTTCGTTTCTCACCGGGTTTCGTGATAAAGCATCTGCGTTTGTGTTACTCTTACCTGGTCGATGGATAACTTCATATTCATATTCTTCTAATCGATTTACCCATCGCCGAATGTGCTCTCCGGGGCTTTTTGTAGACTTGAGCCACTGCAACGGTTGATGGTCGGTAACTAATGTAAATTTCTTACCAAAAATATATGGTCTGAACGTGTCAACAGCATACATAATAGCCAACAGTTCTTTCTTGGTCACTGTGTAGTTTCTTTCTGTCTTTGATAAAGCTCGAGAAGCATAACTTATCGCTCTATCTTCTCCAAGTTTCCCTTGGCTTAGTACTGCACCCAATGCAAAGTCTGACGCATCTGTAGCGACAATGAATGGTAATTCAAAGTTCGGATACTGCAACATTACATCTCCACATAATTCTTCTTTCAGTATTTTAAATGACTTTTCTTGAGATTCACCCCATGTAAAAATAGCGTCTTTTTTCAATAAATCAGTCAAAGGTTTTGCTTTACTTGCAAAATTCCGGATGAATCTTCTATAATATCCTGCAAGCCCAAGAAATTCTCGTACTTTCTTCTCGTCCGTTGGCCTCTTAAATTCTTCAACTGCTTCCACTTTCGCTGGATTCGGTTTTACTCCTTCCGCACTGATTATATGTCCCAAATACGCAACTTCCCGCCGTAAAAATTCGCACTTTGCCGGTTTTAATTTTAATCCTACTTTTTGAAGTCTATCAACAAATTGCAAATATTTTTGACAATGTTCTTCCAATGTTCTTGCATATATTACTGCGTCATCGACATAAATAAATAATATTACACCTTGCAATCCGGACAATACGTTTTCCATCGTACTTTGAAACGTCGGTGGACCACCTTTCAAACCCATCGCCATCCTCTTGAACTGATAATGTCCCATCGGGACTGAAAATGCCGTTTTATGTCGGTCTTGTTCTGCCAATGGTATCTGATAAAATCCCGAATCGAGATCAAACACAGAAAAATATACAGCATCACCAATTTGATCTAAAATGTCCCGGATATCTGGTAACGGATACGAGTTTGGTACTGTTTTATCGTTTAACCTTCGAAAATCGATTACCAACCTCCAATCTTTAGTTCCATCAGCTTTTGGTTTCTTGGGAACGATCCATACGGGTGAACTGTATGCAGAATCCGATGGTTCAATTATATCAGCATCAATCATTCCTTGTATTCGTTCTTTTAATACGTCTTTTAAATGATGCGGCATGCGATACTGTTTGATATTAATTGGGTTATCATCTTTTGTTCTTATCCGATGAGGTGGAACATTCGCTGCATTCAGTCGTTCGCCTGGTAATATGTAAACTCTTGGTTCGTATTCGATGTTCTGCCGCACTGTATTTAGTTCTTCTTCGTCCAGATGTGTTACCGATATTAAATTTAGTACTCGTTCTGTTCGTTCTGCTATATTTTCTTGCTCCGTTTTTTCAGTGAACCGCACCTTTGCTTCTGCTGTTATCTCTTCAAAATATTCAACTTCAACGTACGGTATCGAAAAATCATGTTCTTTTTCTGTAGTGTTAAATGCGTACATTTTCGCTGCACCCTGGTGAATTGATACTATGGCTTCTCCCAAATATATTCCTGGTGCAATATCACACCGTGGAATGTATCCTTCCGAAACGTTATTTACAACTCTTACTTCTATCATTTTTACACATCTTCTCGGAATTTTTATAATATCCTCCAAAAAGTAATATTTCTTATTATTAATTGAAACAGTTTTATTACCAAAATCAATTTGCGAATTTTGTGCTGAAAAGAACGGCTGGCCCAATATACCATCTTCTTTTATGTTAAACTCCTCTCCCACGATATCAAACAGTACCCATTGACCTTCTATCTCTAGTTCAACTTGACCTATCGTAGTTATAGTATCAGATGTTATACCTTTTATCAGCGTTCTTCTTGTACTGTCAATTTTTGTTCTTAATTCCAGTGAGTCTCGTCGTATTAAATTTATTTCTGCGCCCGTGTCAATGAGGAAGATACCTGTACCTCCAAGTACTTTATCGGCTCTTAATTTTACATATATATGTGTAGCACCCACTAATTTAACAGATTTTACTTCTTTTTCCTCATTTATTCGCTCCTTATTCGTTTCTTCTGAGTTGGCCGTTTCGACGGAGCGTGTCATCGCACCGGCCTTTTCTAGTTTAAAGGCCGTGTGTTTGGACCCCTGTTGGACATCTGATTTCCCCGGTTCTGCTGATTAACTCCACGTGATCCGTCCCATCTATTGTCGTAATTACCAGGCAAACTGTTCATAAGCCGCTGCGTTTCGAACGCGTTCGTCACCATTGCACCTGAGTTACCATAATTATTGTACCGCCTGTTGAGATTGCCTTGAAATTCTTGACCTCTGCCTCTGCCGTAGTAACCATTATTTCCATAATTTCCCCATTGATTTCCATAATTATTTCCATTTCGATACCCATTATAATTGTTGCCATTCTGTCCATATACATAGTTACCATTATTCTGCCAATTATTACCGCTTCTTCCATAATTATATCTCCCATTTCCTCTGTATCTATCGTTTTGCACATAGTACCGCTCCTGTTGCTGTGGAACTCTTCCCCGGAATTCCTGCTGATTCATTGGTGCCCAAGAATTTCGTTTGCTTTGTATTGGAACTGGACAATTTCGTGCCAAATGCCCAACTTGCCCGCATGTGAAACAGCTTCGCTTGTCTCCATTGTCCGCAATCTTCTCGTTAGTAATTGTATACGTAAATTCCGCGCTGGGTTTTGGTTTATGAACATATTCTGTGCCTTCTTGTTTACTTTCTTCTTTCACCTCTTCTTCAAGCGTTAGCTGTCTTATCCTTGCATGCTCCCGCTCCTTGAACCTTAGTTTTCCTTCTCTCGCTCTTTCCGCTGCTTTCGTCCTCTCGTATTGTATCTCCGCCTCCATTGCGATCTTTATTGCGTCTGCTAAAGTTCTGGGTTCTTTATTTGAGACTGCGAACGATAATTTTTCGTAGAGTCCATTAATAAAGGTTTCCAGCACTGTCGCCTCCAAATCCTTTGTTCGATAATCTTTTTGTTCTGCTGTTAATCCACTCCTGTTTATTTTATTCTCCGCTTCCGCTTTTATACCCTCCAGACGCGCACCAAATTTTGTTACACTTTCATTATCTTCTTGAATCATTCCCGTCAATCGATGTATTACCGCATGGAATGTTTCCATTCGACCAAAATTTTGACGTAGTTTCTCTATTACTTGGTTGACAGACTCTGCCTTTCTCAAAAACGTACGCATAATGCTTAAAGCCAGTCCCCCGAATCGCGTTGACAATTCAAAAATAAATACCGGATCATCATCAGCCTTTAACCTCGTCGCACTGTACTCAATAGCGTCAATGAATGATTCCACGTCACCCTCTCCCGTAAAAACCGGTATATGCCGCATTAACGATATTATTCGTTTCAATTGAACCTCTTCAGTCTCCGCCATAGTTTTTACCGCTTTTGCGCCTGAAGCCGCACCAGGGCAATTTGAATTACCGTTAGTTTTCTCCCGATTTTTTTCAAAAATGTCTAATAATTCCTCGATATTTTTTATGTCGGTCTCGTACGAACAATCTTCGATCGATTCTTTCGAACTTATAGAGCCCGACAGAGAGTTACTTGGATTTTCTAACCTCCAGTTAGTCCAATACTCCCGTCGATCCGAATTACTACTATCGTTAAAAGACTCAATTTTTACTACTTACATAGACACCACGATGAATAATGCTACTGCTATCAGCATCCCTGTCTGTTGGCTTTGATTTCCTCTCAGACTGGTGTTGTATCCGATTCTTTGCAGCGGCTTCTTCTCTTAGCGGCACTACAGATCACTATTTTCCTCTTCTTTTTTTTTTTCGTACACTTTGCTTTTATCACTTATTTCACTTTTTATTTCTCTTTTCTTTTTTTCTTTTTCACTCACTTATCTATTTTTCTCACTTATCACTAGCGGGGCAACTTTGACATATAATTTGACACAAACAACCGGCTTCACTAATTCAGAGGATTTTACAGTTCATTCGGCAATTTCTCAGTAATCTCTAATATTTGGCACTCAATTAAATAAATCTTTACAAATCTTCAATATTTCTCAGTATTTCACAATTCAATTCAATATTCTTCAGTAACTCACAATTCAATAATCTTCAATATTCTTCAATAATTCACAATTCAATTCAATAATCTTCAGTATTCTTCAATAATTCACAATTCAATAATCTTCAATATTCTTCAATAATTCACAATTCAATTCAATAATCTTCAGTATTCTTCAATAATTCACAATTCAATTCAATATTTTTCGGTAATTCACAATTCAATAATCTTCAGTATTCTTCCATAATTCACAATTCAATTCAATAATTTTCCGTATTCTTCAATAATTCACAATTCAATTCAATATTCTTCAGTATTCTTCAATAATTCACAATTCAATTCAATATTCTTCGGTAATTCACAATTCAATAATCTTCAGTATTCTTCCATAATTCACAATTCAATTCAATAATCTTCAGTAATTCACAATTCAATTCACTTATTTTTCCATATTTCCATTTCAATTCAATATTTATCCATAAATCTTCAATATTTCTCAGTATAATTCAATAATTCTTCAGTATTTCTCAATTCAATTCACTTTTCTTCAATATTTCACAATTCGATTCACTTATTTTTTTTTCATATTTTCATTTCAATTCAATATTTTTCCGTAATCTTCAATATTTCACAGTATCATCCAATAATTCTTCAATATTTCTTAATTCAATTCACTTTTTTCAATATTTCATAATTTAATTCACTTATTTTTCCATGTATTATCTTCAATGTGTGCACTTTCCTTGCTATCTCATGACACCGTTCACTAATTTATTTATCGGGAAAAGATTTAGAATCTCAGTCTCACAGTTTCCTGTCGCGTTAACTGGGCACTCACCACTAAAATTCCCGAAAATTCACTTCACTCACCTCACTTCGCTGGGCGAAAACCACGTTGGGCGCCAAAATTTCTGTTACGTGTGAGCTTACACCTTAATGTTCTTACTGCGTAACCGATCTTACCGTGCCTAGCTCAGCGTCTCTAGAAATTTAATAGGATGTTATAAAGGGTGTGGGTCGCTCAGTGAAGGAATGACTATATGTGAATTTAATGGATATTTGTTTATTGGGCGTCCCCAAAATATGGGAGTACCCAGAAAAGGCCCTGAGAGTCTCTTTTACAAATCTAAGATAGCATAAATAAATCGGATACTAATACAATATTTTCATTCAACAATAGCGGCATTAAACGTATTCTTTTAGTGATCTGTAATAAAAGCGGTAAAATAAGAGAGATATAATATTTATGCGCGAGCAGACGACTATTCGAATCAGCTTAACTATGGTAACTAACTCTTCTTCTGCAATTGCATCCTCTGCTTCCAAAATATCACTCCGCCGTTTCCCATGAGAACTCTTTTCGTGCTGCATAAGAAAATATCCCTTCGCCATCTCCAACGGAACTCTTTTCTTCCCACAGTCAAAACTGCTGACCACGCGAAACGTCTGCTCATCGCATTGTCTTTATAAAAGTAAGACTTAATGTAACTAATGTAATGCGATATTTATGTGCAGCTGTATAGCGCCTAATGAAACTACAATAAAATGTATTGCTTTCTGAACTAAAATATATCTATCTATTATTTGGTTATTAGTATTAGACGGATGGGCGTCAGCTCACCCGTCACATATCTACAAAAAAAATAGTTTATTTATAAAAAAAAAAAATGAACATATTCACTAAAAAAATAAGTTAACTGATGAAAAATAAAAATAATTGATAAAAAAATGATTTTATTAATAAATAAGAAATAGTTAATTTAAAAAAAAAATAGCAAAAAAATGAATAGTTGATTTATAAAAAAAAATAATCTATAATAGAAAATGTTTGTTTATAAGAAAAAAATTTATTTATAAAAGAAAAAAATTATTTTCAAAATTATGAGGATACTGAGATATCAAAATATTTATTAATTGAAAAAAAAATAAGTATCTTGATAAAAAAAAATAATTTTTTTCTACTAAAAGTAAATTTATTTATGAATAAAAAATGTTATTTATAAAAAATAAAGTTCATTTGTAAAATAAAAAAAAATTGATAATACAAATTATTTATACACATAAGTTTATTTATTAAAAATTGTGTCGATAATAAAATAAGTTTATAAATAATAAAAAGTTAATTAAGGAATACGTAAGTTCAGGTTTTTCTACATAAATGAAAATAGAATATATTGGATGAATAGAATCAATTCTTTTTTTTTATGGTGATTTAGTTTCAATCTACAGTTGACAAAATCAAAATTAAGTAAAATCAAAATCATCACGTTATGCAATATATATATATATATGTATATGTGTATACATATATACATATATACATATATGTATATATATATATATTGTAAAACTATTGATGTATTTGAACGTTTATAGGTTTTATGTCAATAATGCCTGATCAGATCTAACAATACATACAATGATATACAACTATATATGAGTTTATTAAAAGTTGAACAATTACCGTAAGAAATCTACTTCCATTTCGGCTGCCGAATGGCCTTTTTTTTAGTGTATTGACCTAAAAGAGCTTTAATTAATAAATTTTTCAAATTCATCTTAGTTTAGAAAAAAAAAATTTTTTCTGTAGAAAATTTTTTTTCAGGTGGTCCATTATGCCCCAGATATCGCAGATCAGCTTAAAATTTCTTTAAAATATCAGAGATAACAAGATTTGACCGAAACTGAAAAAAAAAAAATTTTACTAAATTTTTGAGGGGGGCCTTCATGCCCCAGGTTCCCCTATTACTTCGTAATTGCTAATTTAAAAAAAAATATCTCTCATTTTACGTGTCAACTTATAATAAAATCATTACAATCTATTACTAACTTTGTTTCCATATTATCTTTTGATATTCATCCGAAAATCTTCTGAAATTCATATTTGTGTTAAAATATGACTTCCACATGATATTCAGCTGATCACCTGCGGATTACCGGCGGAATTCCGCAACTTTTTTACACGGGAAACCAAAAAATTTAGAAAAATTTTGTCTCGACCTTTTTCTTATGATTCCACAAAAATCGTGGCTCGAAAAAATATATTGCTGAAAGATCTTTAAACTAGAGATTTCAAGCTTCAATTTCCTTTTTTTACTTTTTTGATACAATCATTTTTTACGAAAATACAGCCTTCCAAAAATCACTAAAAAATTTATAAAATTTTTTTGTTCCTTTAATTTTTTGGATAAGTGTATATAAAAAAAATATGTATAGAAATATACGAAATAGTATATTTTACACCTCGGGCAGTAAAGTAAAAAATGTCTCAGATCTCATGTAATTGTTGGCCGAGGCGAAGCTGAGGTCAACAAACATGTGATCTACGGCTTTCTTATTTACTGCCCAAGGTGTAAATACTAATTTTCTCCTCGACGGAGGCGGAAAGCGGAAACTCCGTTTCGCACAGCGGGAGAAAAGTTGACGCTTTTCGCCTGGAGGGGAGAAAAATATATTTTTTGGTATATTTTTCTACATGTATTTTATATATATTCTAAGATATATTTTTAGTATATTTAAAATATATAAAAAATATACGAAAATCGGCTAAAAGTTAGCTATTTAAAATATATTTTTTATACATACTGTATATATATTTATATATTTTTTATGTACTTTTAATATATTTTTTGTATATGAAAAATATATTTTTTTTTCATACTTAACATATATTTTTTTTAAAATTTTTTTCATAGGGGGTTAGAGTAAATTTTGAGATCTTTTTACTTTTCCGGCGAAACTATCGGACATCATAAAATGCCATAGAATCTTTTTTGTAGTCAATTTTTATTTCTGCAAATTATCTCTGATGAGTTTTTTTTTCAATTCTGCATGGGATTCTAGTTATTTTCATTCTATTGCCAAGCTTTTAAAATCGATCAGAACACTATTTTTTTCAGAGCTTGTCATTAAAATAGGAATTACTACAAAACAATGCAGGATTGAGAAAAAAATTTATCAGAAATAATTTGTAAAAATAAAATTTGTCTACAAAAAAGATTCTATGGCATTTTATGATAAGTCCGATAGTTTCGCCGGGAAAGTAAAAAGATCTCGAAATTTACTCTAACTTGACTTCGAGGTTCAATAACTTTTGAACAGATGGATTTATCGAAAAATGATGAGAGATTTTTTTAACTTCCCGCTGAGAAAATCGATGATTTGATGTGTGTGTGTGTGTGTGTGTGTGTGTGTGTGTGTGTGTGTGTGTGTGTGTGTGTGTGTGTGTGTGTGTGTGTGTGTGTGTGTGTGTGTGTGTGTGTGTGTGTGTGTGTGTGTGTGTGTGTGTGTGTGTGTGTGTGTGTGTGTGTGTGTGTGTGTGTGGATGTGTGTGTGTGTGTGTGTGGATGTAAACCTCTCAGTTGAATAAACTCGGAGATATTTAAGAAATACGAAAAAAAAATTGTTTTTTTTGAATATCGTCGACGAAAGAAACAGTAGAAAACGGTTTTTTGCAAATATCGTCGAAGCGACTAAACCAATCATTCCCAAAATGTCATCAGCTCTAGACCTCAATAAAACGCGCCGAGTGCCACCTAAACCGTCTTAATCGGTCAATTCGTTTAAGAGATATCGTCGACGAAAGCATAGAAAAAAATCGTTTCTTTTTTCATTTTTTGTTAATATTTCGGAAACTATCGAATCGATCAATTACAAAATCTAACCTGCCCTAGAACTCGATAAAAGCATTCGATTGCTGCCAAGAACGTCCCAATCAGATAATTCGTTCGAGAGATATTGTTGACGGAATAATAAATGTAAAATCTATATCTGCTTTTTCCATTGAAAAACATCATGATTACTGAACATAATTACTCAAAACTAATATGTTCTTCTTTATATAAGTCATTGAAAGTGATTCCTCGAAAATCGTCATGTTCGCTGGTATCACGATATACTTACACGATGTAGATACAACGTATCACGTAAATACTTATTTTGGAGCTAATTATTGAACATAATTGTTGTTATGTCCAAATAATTTTTTTTATTTTTAATAATTATTTAAAATAATTATTTCTGAGCTCCTCTTTGCAAAGCGCGCGAAAACGCAGCGTCAGCTTTTTCACCTTTTTACGCGGCAAAGAATAGTGGATAGACAACTGCACTAAGTTTAACGAATAAACAATGAACTGTCGTCACTTTCCACCAATGACGATAATTAAAATTTCCCCATCAATTGTCAAAGCAAAGTTTATAAAAAGCCTGAGCACCATGGCTCAGCGCCTAAGTTTTATTTAAACTTCTTGGTCCGCGTAAACGGCGTCGATAGCCCGTAATCTTATTGCAGAAATCTTCCGACGTGGCAATAAGTAATCGTCGCTGATCTAGGTATCCGGCTGATTAAGTTCGTGTAGGATATTAATTTATTCATTTACGGTCATTATTAATAAATTAAATTGCCAATTGAGTTAGATACTCGGCTGATAGTCAACTATCGTGTAGAGTATAGTTCTTAATTGCAATTGAAAGATCTCAAAGATCTATCCGGTTCGAGTGAATTGTGACACAAATCACGTGAATTTGTGACCTCACTTTGTGCCGAGTTTCTGCGCATAAAAACCCTTTTTGGGTGTGAAAAAGGACGCATTTATAAATAAAAATCTGTTTAAAATATCCGATAAGATAAATAATCTTATAATACAAATTATATAAAAGTTGTGAAAAACTAGAGTGAACAAGTGACGTTCAGTTAGGACGTTGTAATTTAAAATACAATAAAAGATCAAGTTCATCACTCCAACCTTGCGGTTTTATTCGAAAGTAGTACATAAGATATCATCCTACCCACCCAGCCGCACCCATTCTACCAACCCTACAGGAAGGTCGAGTGAGCTGTTTAGTCCTGGAGGGATAATAGCTGCCGCACTAGAAGAATTGACATCGAAAGGTAGGTGAAAGAACTATTTTTCTATCATTCGTAAAATACTTTTGGCTTAAACAAGAGTACCAGTCTCTTCGAAGACGTTTGGGTTCTTAATTTTCGAAAAGATCCACTATAAATAATAAATTATAGGAAGATAATTTCTTGCTCGTATTCTTTATTGTTGTCCGCACCCTCCAACCCGCTTGTCCAAAATTACTATCGCTACCAAAGGGAGAAATCTCGGATAAATAATTAAAATTAAGCGGCGGACATAACATTGTCAATAAATATATAAGAAACGCTCATTCATTCATTATTTTGGATTCTAAATTTTTAAACTTTAACATATACCGTAACCCTTTCGAGCTTGAAAAGCTCATAAGAAAGAGAAACGAAGGTATTTTCGAGCTCGAAAATGTATTTATACTAATGTTTTCGAGCTCTTAGAGCTCAAAAACAGCGGGAAGTTTAGGGGCTGGCCTGCAGGGCCAACCGATGCTCAGATTTTTTGTAGAGCGTTCAATTTCCGACAAAAATCTATGCTGGACCTATTCGTACAAAAAGCCATTGCTGAGGTAAAAAATTCCAAACTCAAAAAAATTTTTTTTCCCATGTTGTTTAAATGGGAACGAATTTTTCGATGCGCTAAGCCCCTGATTGACTTAAAATTTTTTTTTCAAGCAGCAATATTTTTTTTGTTCTCTAAATTGTAAGCTTTTCAGGTAGGACAGAAAAAAAAATATATCGCCCGAATATGAAACACCCTAATATATATATTAGAGTGTCTCAAAAAAAGCGCATATTTTTTTTCCTTTTGGGCTCAAAAGTTTTTTAATATAATTAAAAAATCCTAACCGAATTTCAGCCCGATAGCTTTAAAATTGATCTATCGCTAGGGGGGGGGGGGTTCCTTTTCCCTTTTAAAATGCACATGAGAATTTTTCATTTCATTTTTTTGTTATTCAGATTCAGAGACAAATTTTTGTTTAATTTCTACTTGGAACTATTTTGTGAAAAATTGAATTCTTTACAATAAAGTGCTCATGCATTATGTACGTAAAACGAACTAAAAAAAAGTTACGGGGCTTCAAATGTCGACAAAAATTTTGTTTTCTCAGTGATTAATTTTTTTTTATTATTTTTCATTTTGATTCGGTCAAAAAATTTTTTTTTCAAATTTTGACAAGCATGTTCTTGTAGGAAATTTAATTCCTCACAAAAAGTATCTGATATCATATATACGTCAAATGAATAAAAAAAAAATTACAGGGCTTTAAATGATAACGAAAAATGAAGTTCACTTTTACTCGACATTTAAAACCCTGTTACTTTTTTCTCATTCATTTCACGTATATATAATATCAGGTACTTCTTATAGGAAATTAAATTTCCTAGAAGAACATGCTTGTCAAAATTTGGAACGAAATTTTTGACAAAATAAAAATGAAATATAATAAAAAGAAACAATTTAACACTGAGGAAACTTTTTGTCGATCTTTGAAGCCCCGTAACTTTTTCCTAATTTGTTCGACATATATAATGCATCAGCACTTTCTTTGTAGAAAATTTAATTTTCTTCAAAATTGTACTAGATGGAATATAAAATTTTTTTTCATAGTCTTAATAACGGAAAACTAAAATGAAAAATTTCCACGTGTATTTTAAACGGGAAAATTAATTAATGTAACGTGGACCTAAGTCCGCCTCCGCCGACCGGAAGCCGAGACCTCACCCTTTCGGGCATACTCGCGTTGCGTAATCCCATCTCTTCCACTCTTTAAGCGACACTCTCGGCCGAAACCAAGAGTGGACATTTACCGGAGGTATAATCAAAAATCCTCATTACGTGTGGTATCTAACCACAGCCACTACGAGTCCAACCTCACGTTGGCCCAAACACTCCTCCCATCTCAAGAAATATAGAGACTCTGGTCGAAGTGGGGCTTGAATGGGCCACCCATAGTACCAATTATGTATTGGTCGACATACCACTTGGTCAAGAGGGGACGTGGCACTCTTTCCCCTGCCTCCCGAAGGAGACACCCAGTTTTGTTCTCATTCATACCCATACTTCACACATTCTCCACACATTCTTTTACACATTCTTTACACATTCTCCCACACATTCCCACACACATTCTCACACGCATTCTCACACACATTCTTCACCATTCTTTGCACATTCTTTTACACATTCTCACACTCACCTAACTTCGGACCAACACCCGAGATGCACAGAGTCCTCACAAGTCGTGAGTTCTGTGCACCTATGCCCAGATGCTCCGACAACACCTGGGTGGGTGCCAGTTGAACCGCGGTCTAGTACTCCTCTCCTCCTTCCTCTCTGTGTTGGAACTGGCTACTGAGTTTCTGGTGGAGACAATCCTTGCTGAAACCATTAAAGACTTTAAAGGAATTTGGGGTGACAAGAACACGCCCGATTTGTGGCCACCTCGCGTCCCACCCTTCTATGCTCTGGAGCACCTCACGCTGAGGCTCGAACTCGGTGCATTCTAGCAGTAAGTGCTGAACAGTATCCCTCCCTTTGTTGCATTGGGGGCATTCGCGATCCTTTGCGAGTCCGTACTTGAAGAGTCTATCTTTGAAACATCCATGACTGGTTAACATCTGGGTAAGCCAGAAGTTAGGGCTGATGTGTTTGCTCGCTAGACGTTCAGTAACGTCTGGGAAGAAGTTGAATGTCATACGTCCGTCGTCCGTTGTGGACCACTGTTCTTGCCATCCAGGGATCGGCGTTATCGATATTTTCGGTAATTTAATTACCACTAATTACTCTATGTTTGAAAATTTGATAATTTTCAAGTCAATATTACTCATTATTAAGATACTCAATAATTAGGCGCTAAGAAATTTGTAATTATCAAAAATTTGAAAATTTATATTCGATTACTATCCAATATTTTGGTAACTTATGATACAGATGAAATAATTTCTGAATATCCTAGCAATTTATATTTTGCTCCTGCATATTATTGATTTTTCATTTAGTTAGGAAATTATTCATTTCAATTATCAATTATTTGTATAACTACATAATTAATTGATTTAATTACTGATTGTTCAAAAAATTAGTTAATTATTTTTTTCAATTATTGATTATTCGAATAATTAGTTAATTATTTTTTTCAATTATTAATTATTCGAATAATTAGAAAAATTATTTTTATAATTATCGAAGACCCTAGTATTTATTCGTAAAATTACATTGTAAAAATTCTTATTCAATGATTCTCAATCAATTTGACTATCCTGGAATGACATAGGGGAGAGAGGGGCAAAATGGGGTACCCCAAAAATTTCGTAAAAATGTATTTTTGTTTTAAAATCGTTTTAAAAATGTTTACAGACAAATTTCAATATCATTCGACAGTCCTCGAAGCGAAAAAATATTTTTGTTTCAGATAATGCGACTGCATTCATAGTATGTTACGCATCTAGGGAGGAAAGTGGGATATTTCAACCCGCGCGGTATTGTCACCCGAGCTGAAGGCGAGACAATACCGCTCGGGTGATAATACTGCGCGGGTTGAGATGTCCTATTTTCCTCACTAGGTGCGTATACAATTTGTTATCATACTAGGACCGAAAGTTTGACAATAATTAAGATAAAATTGAAAAAAGCATGGCTATGACGAATAAACAGACTATTAAACTTCATTTGTTTTGTATTCACAATGAAATCTGCAGTAAAAAAATAAATAATTTGAAGAAAAAATTTAAATTAAAAAAAAATGATAAATACTCAAACAAAATGCATATTTTTTTTTATTTAAAGAGTCTTGTAAATAACATATGAAATTTAAATTAAAAAAAAAACGATTGATAAGTTTTTATTTTGACTGAAATTCTTTTTTTTTAAAGATAAATTACTATAAGTATGACAATTAAGGGAAAATACGACTGAGATGGCTGAAAAAAAGATGATTTCCGGAAGCTGATTTTTTTAACAGGGAAAATGAAGGAATTTGGGGGTCGTTTTTTTTTATTTTATTGTAGGGGAGACCGAAGTGAATTGTGACAGAGATTTTTTGGAACCTATTAACTGATAGCGAGCTCGCAATAGCGCATATTTGTTAGTTCAAGTCTCGAGCTAGCAAACGCGTACTATTACAAATTCGCTAACAATTAATAGGTTCCAAAAAATCGACGATGTCACAACTCACGTCGGTCTCCCCTATCCATGTGTGATAAAATATAAATATTGATACCTTATCTCCTATAAATTTTCTAATATATTAAAAGAATATTCATTACATTTTTTGCTTGAGATAATACTTCAGATGAGATCGAAGATCAGAGAAATCGGTCGAATAGTTTAGAAACAGTGGCCATTTTAAATTTTTAAAATCGAAAAATGAAGTAAGTTTGGTGGTTTAAGGACTGAATAACTTTTAAATGAGAGGTGATAGTAAAATTTTGGAAGATTCATATTAGAGCTCATGAAATTTTCTTTAATTTGACTGATAAGTCATTGGAATTTTCAATATTATTACAGAAATTGTTAGCTTAGTCACTTCCTTTCAACCGATAAGTTTTCCTTTTACGAAAAATTAATACATACTTAGGATGAAGTTGAGCAAATTCATACAATATAGTTACCTAGAATAATTGAAAGAAAGAATGAAATCTACCTTCCATTTCAGCGGAGACTGATTGGTATTTTTTTTTGTTTCAACCTGATTTAAAAAATCTTAAAAATCAAAACTTTTAAAATCCTGTTCGTACAACGATAACTACATCCATACAGATTAAAAGAAGCAATTAAAATTTGTAATTTCAGATGATCTGTTTTTAAGTAATCGATGCAATCATGGAGGAAAAAATTTTCCACGAGATAGTTTATAACTTTTTCATATATAAATATTTTTCAATAAAAATTGACGGTAATAACCTTCAATAATAATAGTACCCGGGAAAAAATAAATTAGATCTTAGTAGATCTAAATTTTGGCGCTAACTAAAGTACGCTACATATCTATATATTTATTATTAAGCACGATGTAAGTAGATCTACAAAGATCCAAAAATTTTTCTTGGTTATAGGAGTTCGTAATATACGTAGATCAACGTTCATCTAAGTAGATCTAAGGAGATCTACGTATACCTCCACGCGCCATTTTTTTCATCAACGTAGATCTACGCTTATCTATGGAGATCTAATTTATTTTTTCCCGGGTAGTAATGAACACTTAATAAAGTAAAAAAAAAAAAGGCCATTCGGCAGCCGAAATGGAAGTAGATTTCTCATTAATTAATTATTTTCACTGTTCAAATAAAAGTTGATAATGAAGTAAAATTTTTTTTGACATTTTCTTAAAAATTCTCGAGATGATAAAACAAAAAAATCGAAAAATTATAAGTATAATGCCAAAAATTGAAGCTAACTAAATGAGCTTCAGAAGAATTTTTGATGATAATTCACTATATGTTTTGATTTGACGTTATTTAATGATACCTATGCATATATTCAAACTATCGGACCAATGGTATTCCGGACCCTATTCGAAAAATTATGATAGATTATGGTTTTAATGCACGAAAATTCTACCATAAGGACAAAGGCGATAATTTGCTTTCAATAAAATCTACTAATAAAATATTCTAAAATTAAAAATTGATTGAGATCCATCAAAGTGTCATACTTGAAATTAGTACTAATATTTGAAATAAGAAGGCTATCAGAATATCAAACGACGAGTAGATATAGATAATATTTTCATCATAACTAATGTTAATCTTGTTATTGATGTATCATATCATTTATACTCTGTCGATAAAACAAAATTGTATATACCCACTGAATTGAGATGTTTAGATTTTATAAGTGTCACACTGCGACAATATGAATTTAAGTAGCTCCATGAATGTACTAAGAAGTAGGAGAACTAATGCAATAGCAAAATTTCATTGAATGAATGGTAAAATAAGTAATTTCAGTGGTCTAGGCATATATATATCGGCATGAAATTTCAAGCTTATTCGAAGAGCTTTCAGATGAATTCGATATAGAGTCGATAAGTTATCACATTCAAAAGATATTAAAGGAAGAATAAGTAAAAATATGAATTTTGGGCATTTTGAAAATTTTGAAATGCTATAACTTCTAAACTAATCGACCGATTGAGCTCATTTTCAAACTCGAACAAGGTAGTCAGCCACAAAATACGTATACTAAGTTTTAAGGTGATCGGTTCGAAATTGTGGCTATAATCAAAGTGAAAACCTGCATAAAATTAGTTTATACAATATTTTGTAAATGTTCAAACCCATTTATCTATTAGAAAAAATGGTCCAATCAATGAGCTGTATAGTCAAAATTGTAGGCAATCGAACGAGCTTTCACATAGAACAAACGAAAATAAGCTATTTCTTTCCGTTTAGAAGTTACACCCAGTTAAAGCGGCAAACAAATTTTTTTTGAAAATTTTACAAAATTTTAATTAACTATAACTGCTAAACTTATTGGCCGAATTGGCTCATCTTCGAACTCATCCAAGGTAATCGTCTATAGAATAAGTATACTGAGTTTCATTAAGATCGGTGTAGAATTGTGGACGCTATCGTTGGAGAACGGCGCGTTATATTATATATACATATATATATATATATAAATACATATATAAACTTTTGAACCAAATGTATTTTCTGACTCAGCTCGTCGAGCTGAGTTGAGATATAGCAAAATTTTTCGAAAATTCCATTATGAGGACAAATACAATAGTTAGATTTTTATGAAATCTACTAAAAAAACCCAATCCCCAAATTCCTTCATTTTCCCTTTCAAAAATATTCGAAAAGAGGTTGACCCTGCAGGCCACCCTGACAACTTCCCGCTCTGCGAGCTTAACACGTTGAAATCGAAGATTTTTGAGCTCTTCGAGCTCAATAATTTTTTTGTGAACTTTCGCAACAACAATATCTTACAAACAAATTGACCAATTCTAATTTTCGAAAAGTCATTAGACGTAATTTTTTGAGTACTAAAAATGTTGTAAAGAACCAAAATCGAAAAGTCTTAAAATTTCAAAGTTATGATAAAAAAACTTTTTCTTTAAATATTTAAAAACCCATAACTTTTGAACGCGTTGTTCGATTTCGACGTTCAAGACGGCAATCAACGCGGGTTTTTGAGCACTTAAAATGTTGTAAGAAAAACAAAGTCGATAAGTCTCAAAATTTCAAAGTTATCTTGAAAAAACGTTTTTTTTTTAAATTTTTGAAATGTCATAACTTTAAAACGCGTGGTTTGATTTCAATGTTCAAGACGGCAATCGATGCAGTTTTTTGAAGCCTAAAAATGTTCTGATGAGAGCAAAATCGATTAGACGTAAAGTCTCTAAGTTATTCTATGAAACGCTTGTTTTTTAATTTTTTCGATTTTTTTGTTTTCGATATCTCACAAACGAATCAACCGATTTTGATTTGCAAAACGGCATTCGACGTCGTTTTTTGAGCTTAAGAGCTGATTAGGTTTCCTTATTGAGAAGTTTGCATGTTTAGGTTTCCACTATATTTAAATGGTGTATTACCGTACGAAGGACGGTGTGGCTCAATAAGTTATAGATCAAATTGAACGGAATATAGTATAGGGCCGGATAGCTCAACTGGTAGAGCACTCGGCGCGATACCGAATTGGTCTGGGTTCGATTCCCAGTTCGGGCTATCTATATTTTTCTCAATTTATCTATAAATTGTCTTATTGAGAGGTTTGCATGTTTAGGTTTCCACTATATTTAAATGGTTTCCACTAAATTTAAACAACGAAGTTGAGGCCTGAATAGTTTATCTTCATTAAATAGTATATTACGTTGCTAGGGAGGGAAATGAGACATTGCAACCCGGATTTTTGTTCCCCGAGCCGAAGGCGAGGGGAATAAAAATCCGAGGTTGCGATGTCTCAATTTCCTCCCGTGTAACGTATACAATTTTTTATAACGCTAGGATTGAAAGTTCGGTTGTAATCAAAATAGATAAAATAGTAATTATTAGGTTTCTAAATTAATTTACTCATCCATTTGATATTTTCGATGATGTCGCGTAGCCTAGCAACGCGTAACTAAGCAATAGAATGTTTATTTATAGTTGTTATAACACCAGTATAAGCATATGAAATTAATTTATTAAGTGCAATATAAGTTTATATAATATTAATTTTTTTAAAATAATATTATAATCACAATGAGTTCAGATGAATCTGACACTGAACTTACCGGAGACGAGATTGTTCGTAATTTTGATGATGAAGCTAAATTAATAACTGACAATTTATTGCCTGAGAAATCTAAAGCGCGCTACGTTTTCGCGTATGACCAATTTATATCATGGCAAAAAAAAAATAACTCGGAATCATTCAGTGAAAGTGTATTTTTGGTGTACTTCAAAGAACTATCGAAAAACCATAAGCCACCAACTTTATGGGGCCAATGGTCTATGTTAAGAACCACGATCAACTTAAGGCATGCAATTGATATTAATTCATACCATAATTTAAAATCTTTTATTAAAAATTTGGCAAAAGGCTATCAACCGAAAAAAGCTCAAGTTTTAACTTTATCGCAAATAAATAATTTCTTGAACAATTTTGATGATTTAATCTACCTAGCAAAAAAAGTAAGTAAAATACAGATAAAAATTATTATTATATTATTTACAATTACTATTATTTACAATTAATATTATTTACAATTATTATTATTTACAAATTATTTACAACTTGAATTGGATTGTTGTAATAAAGTATTTTTTTAATAATTTTTAAAGCATGTATTATCCCCAAAGTATTTATATTAATTAATGATTTAAATTATAGGTCATTCTTATTTTCGGAGTTTTTGGAGCAATGAGATCTAGTGAATTTTGTCAAATGAATGTCCAAGATATCGAGGATACTGGAAACCAATTTATCGTGACAATAAAAGATAATAAAAACTATTATCCTCGGAATTTTATCATTGGAAAAGAGTATTATGCAATTGTTAGAAAATACATTGATCTACGCCCAAAAGATATCGATACGAGAAGATTTTTCATCAACTATCAAAAGGGAAAGTGTACGTGCCAGGTAATCGGTAAAAATAAAATCAGCGAAGTACCGAAAGTCGTAGCTATTTGTTTACAATTGGAGAATCCGGAGACCTACACCGGCCACTGTTTGCGACGTTCAGCCGCAACAATACTTGCGAACTCTGGGGCAAATATAACAGCTCTCAAACAACTTGGTGGATGGCGATCAAGTACAACGGCAGAAGGATACGTTGAAAATTCATTGGCAAATCGACAAAAACTGTACCAGAAGTTAATTAGTTCAGTTCACAACGCACCATCTACATCTACTGCTATTCAAACACCTTTACCTCAATTGGAAGAGTCACGACCAGGGGAAACTCATGAAAAAATGTCACCTGATTTACTTGATAACGATTCTTTTATCATCATTAAATCCAATGAGAACCCTGAAGTTAATGAAAATTCATCCCTATTGCAATCTACTAAGCATAATAATTTTGATAGTACAGCTGCCGCGAATCCGAAAAATATACCGTCAGCAAAATCATCGCCTCAAATTAAAGAACATAATCGCCATTATTTGCAAGAAATTCAAAATTTCAGTAGTAACAAGAAACCAAAGACTGGTCGTTTGAAACCACAAATTAGCAACAAAAATTCGAATGCAGCAGAAATTGAGAATGATGATGTCAATGACATCACTGTCTATTCATCATTCGTCACAATGGAAAACAATACCATTAAGAAAGTTATAATAAACAAAAATTATTATTGTAACTGTAATGACAAAAAAAATGATTAATTTTTTTTTGTCAATGTTTAATTCGATATTAATTGTTAAAATTCACACCGTTTTTAATATACTTGTTAATTACTAAGTTTATTTACATTTAATTCAAATTCAAATTGTTTGCTATTAATATAATATTTACATGTTGTATACTTTTATTATATTTAATTCGTTGTATTAAAAAATAAAATATTAATTTTTTTCAGCCAATATTCTTATTCTATTTAATTATAAAAGGTACGTATACGTGTATGTATTATTGATTTATTAATTTAAGGATCAGTGATGTTAAAAAGAGTATTATTTAGTCTTGATTTATTTAAAAGTCTTTAAATAACCAATAACTGTAAAATAAGATATTAGTGTTATTCTATGCCACACACAAATTATTACAAGGAAATTGTGAGGTTAAACTATGCGATCTGTCATAACTTTGACATTTAAAAAATATATATTTACATGGGGACGAAAGTTGACACATGCGCTCTAAGTTAATTCATCATTTGGCCGGGAAGCAATGTGGCACTTTCATCTCTAAAATTACAATTGTGTTTATTTTACTTAAAATATTTAAAATTAAATTTAAATTAAATTTAAGTAAGGAGATGAGATACTGGGATGCTTAATTGGCGGGATTTAGATGTTGATATGTTAATGATAAATAAATAGTTTTTAACACTTTATTTTTTTTATATATTATTAATAAATTAATAATTTATTATATTTTATATACACTATGTACACTGCACTAATACTTCGGGTATAAATGTTGAGATAAAGTTATTATACGTGGTAACACGCGGTGAGGTGATATAAAGATGGCGGTTGGCGGCAAACCAACAACCACGAGGTGAGATGAAGTTAATTATTTTTAACAATTATTTAAGTTGAGATGAATTTAAATAATCAAAAAATAATAAGTGAAAATTATTCACCTTGTAATTTATATTAAATATGAGATGATATTTGATGATAATCGCGAGATTGCAAAAGATTAAGATAAAGCAAAAAAACACGTGGCACTTGGCGTCGGTGAGTTTTCAATAATGATGGCTTCGCCTTCTTCTTCATCCCCACTTGGATCAGTGGGCGGAGCTTGAGATGAGAATGGGACCGGTGGAGCCGCCTGCGCATGATAACGCGCCGACGCAACTCTATTTAACCGGCCTCAGAGTAGCGACGTGAAACGCAAGCGCGGGAGATTCGAACATTCTCCCCGCCTTCGCCAACTCGTTGGAGAAGATACTGATGAGATGGTTAGAGATGAGAATCTTCCTTGGCGGTTGAGATAGGTAACAAAACCAGCTTAGTGACTGGTCTGGTGAATGATGAGGTGGCAGTCTTGACAGTGACGACTCTGGTAAGACCATCACTACCAGGATGGAGATGAGTAACTCTGGCAAGAGGCCATTTGGATGGTGGATACCTCTCGTCCACTATGAGAACCAATGAACCAATCTGGATATCATGGTGAGATGTATGCCACTTTGAGATGGATTGGTGAGATTGCAGACATTCAGCAGACCAGCGTTCCCAGAAATACTGAAGTCTTTCTTGAATTCGTTGATAAAGTGAGAGACGAGATGTTGGTACACTGGTGAGACAAGGTTCAGGTACTGTGTTGAGTGGCGCACCACGGATAAAATGACCCGGGGTGAGAGCTGAGATGTCCTCAGGGTCATCAGTAAGTGCACTGAGTGGCCTTGAGTTTAATAGAGCCTCAACTTGAGTGAGGAATGTTGAAAAATCCTCATAGGTGAGAAGTAGGTCAGCAATGGTGCGTTGGAGATGATGTTTGACAGATTTTACAGCGGCTTCCCACTTGCCACCCATGTGTGGAGCACCAGGTGGATTAAAAATCCACTGCGTTCCGTCTGAGGTGAGAACTTGCTGGAGATGAGATGATTCGTTGAGTGCACCAGAGAGAAGTTGTTTTAGAATGACATCTGCCCCTTTAAAGTTCGTTCCACAGTCACTGAAAAGGGTTTTGCAGATGCCACGCCGACTTGTGAACCTCCTGAACGCCTTGAGAAATCCCTCTGCAGTGTAATCACTTACAGCTTCCAAGTGAATTGCAGAGGTTGAGAAGCATACAAAGACTGCAATCCAGCCTTTGTAGCAACGTGTACCTCGTCCTTGAAAGTATTTGAGCTGCACAGGCCCAGCGTAGTCTACGCCAGTGCTTTCAAAGACGAGTGAGGGTGAGACTCGAGATGTAGGCAGTTGACCCATCAACTGTTGAGATCGCTGAGCTCTCTGTCTTACACAGACAACACAGCGTTGAATGTGAGATTTAATTGGGATTCTACCCCCAAATATCCAACACTTCTTGCGCACGGCAGCTAGCGTCAGTTGCGTACCTCCATGCATTGTGCGAGCATGCGCATCAGAGATGATGAGATGAGAGAGATGACAATTCTTTGGTAGTATGGGTGGATGCTTGCTGTCCGTGTCGAGATGAGAATTTTGCAGTCGTCCACCAACTCGTACAATATTCGTAGAATCGATGTAAGCGGTGAGACGTGAGAACGGATGAGATTTCAAAAACGGTTTGTTTTGAGATAACTGTGAAATCTCGTTCTTGAAATATTCTTGTTGAGTTATTTTGATCCAGAAGTACAAGGCTGAGTGTAAATCAGCTGGTGTTAGTGGTGAGATGTGAAGAGATGATGCAGGAATTTTCTTGAAGACTGCAACTGCGCGCTGAACAATTGCAGTGACTCTCAGCAATTTTGTGAGACTTGATGATGATTCAAGCAAGTCACCAAGTGGTAAACTTGGACTGGTGACTGCGAGATGAGATTGAGCGGATTTTCGTTCAGTGTCCACTTCAGGATCGTCTTGAGATGTAAATTCTGGCCATTGGTGAGATGGCTCTAGTAACCAGGTTGGACCTGACCACCAGAGATGATGAGATTGAAGTTGAGATGGAGTTAAGCCTCTGGAAGCACAGTCTGCAGGATTTTGTTTTCCTGAGATGAATTGCCAGTTGGCTGCTGGTAGGTTTTGTTGAATGGATTGAACTCTGTTTTTTACAAACTCTTTCCATTTACTTGGTTCTTGTTTGATCCAGACAAGGGCCACCGCTGAGTTTGTCCAGAGATAAACTGGAACATCTTGGAGATTAAGAGTTGTTTGTACGTGTGAGATGAGTTCAGTGAGAAGAAGAGCTGCTGATAATTCGAGACGAGGAATGGTGAGACGTTTCAGTGGTGCAACTCGATTCTTTGCACAGACAAGAGTGATTTTAGCTGGTGTGAGATGATGATGAGTCTTGATATAGACAGCAGCGACCATGGCATGCTGTGACGCATCAGAAAATCCATGTATCTCGATGTTCGAGGTGTCTGATGAGATGTTTAGCCAGCGAGGAATTTTAAGTTGAGATAATTCAGGTAATTCATCTCGGAATTTCTTCCAACGGTGAATTATCTCAGGTGAGAGTGAATCGTCCCATCCAATTTTTTCTAGCCATAGATCTTGCATCAAGATCTTGGCTTTGATGACTACAGGTGAGATGAGTCTCAGTGGATCAAATAACTGGGCTGTTTCAGATAAAATTGATCTTTTGGTGATGGCAGCCTTTTGAGATGTATGACCAGTAAATGTGAGGTGATCTGGTTGACACTTCCAGGAAAGTCCAAGAATTTTGGATGTAGATTCGTTGAACTCGTGTGAATTTGAGATGTTAGATGATGACAATTTGCTGAACTGAGGATGGTTGCTTTTCCACTTGGCTAGTGGAAAACAACCAGCAAGACATATTGCTTCCACTTGAGATGCGATGTTGTTGAGATGATTGACGTTATCAGCGCCTCCACAGATATCATCCACGTAGCTGCCTTTTTCAAAAGGTTCAACAGCTAGTGGATACTTATCTCCTTCATCGATGATCAGCTGTTTGAGAACACGGCCAGCAAGGTATGGTGCTGGACGCGTGCCGTATGTAACGGTGGTGAGATGATATGATTGAGGTTGATTGTCATCATCTACCCAGAGGATCCGTTGATAGTCCCAATCATCTGGGTGAACATTGATTTGACGGAACATCTTTGTGATGTCTGTGGTGAAGATGAATTGGTGTCTTCTGACATACAGTAAGACATCAAAAATGTCAGACTGCAGTTTTGGACCCGTGTGAAGTGTGTCATTGAGTGAGATGCCTGAGGTTGTATTACTGGAGCCGTTGAAAACCACTCTCAGCTTAGTTGTTGTGCTTTCTTCACGAAGAACACCGTGATGAGGTAGATAGTAGGTGATGTGAGATGATTGATATGCATCTGGGACCTTTTGCATGTGACCCATGGCCTCATACTCCGTGAGAAAGTCCTTGTAGAGATGATTAAACTCAGGCTTCTGTGAGATGTTTTTTATTAGTCGATTTAAACACTTGGTGGCAATGTGTATTGAATGTCCAAGCTGCTGAGATGATGATTTAAATGGTAATCGCACGGTATATCTACCAGTGTGATCACGAGAGTGAGTTGATTGAAAGTGAGACTCACATTCAGCTTCTTCTACTGTGAGAGACTCGTTGAGATGCGATGGGACTTCTTCAAGTTGCCAAAACTTGACGATTGAATCATGAAGTTGATCGTTGGATATGAGATGGTGAGATCTGCTTGGTGATTGTTGTGATTGAGATGATACTGGACCAAGTATGGACCAGCCAAAAATTGTTTTGATGGCAACTGGATCACCAAGTGAACCAGTTTGCACTCCAGGTTTAATGATTGTCCCATAGCAATCTGCGCCGATAAGTAGATCAATTTTATCAGACTTAAAATAGTCTGGATCAGCTAATTGCAGATTGTTGAGATGATTCCACGAATGTTTCTTGATTGAAACAGCTGGCAGCTCAGCTGTAAGTTTATTGAGAATGTGTGCAGAGATGATAACACTATCATCAGAGTGAAGTGAGGTGAGTGAGATGTTTACAGCTCCAGATGTACTTCCGGATAATACACTGCCAACTCCAACAATTGGAATTTGAGATGAAATGATGTCAAGTTGACAATTATTGACTATTGTCCGTGATATGAGTGTGAGTTCTGACCCAGGGTCGATGAGAAGGCGGATAATTTGATGATTATCATCTGCGTAGTTGAGAACGGCCTTGGCAGTGGCCAGTAGGACACTGGGTCCTGATATTGCTCTTGAGATGTCATGCGAGTGGTTTATTTGTACTGAGTTAAGTGCTGCTGATTGAGATGATAACTTGACATCATTGATGTCAACTTTTGTTGCACTTGAGGTGAGATGAGAACTGGTTGTCGAGCGTTTGAGATGAGTTGCATCAGCTTCTGACGGTGCATCGCCGTCTGGTTGTGGAGATGATTGGGCTACTGCTGGTGGTGTTGAAGTAGTGGTTTTCTTCTTTGGTGCTGTCTTGACCAAAGCAGCGGCACCATGCAGCATGGAGTGATGCTGTTGTTGACAGTAGGCACACTTTTTCGGGTTGTGACACTGTGAGATGTTGTGAGACCCAATACAATTGATGCATAGGTATCGCTGGGTTACCCACTGATGTCTCTTGTCAGGAGAGTAAGCACGGAACTGGGGACAGTACACAATAAAATGTCCCTGTGAGCACAGCTTACACTGCTTACTCTCTGACGGTGGGCCCTGATTAGCTGGTGCCTGTGATTGAGATGATGATGGTGGGAGGTTAAACGTCTCCGTCTTCGCCTGTTGCAGGTTGTGTACCCGTGCTGCAGGCGGTGGCTTGTTTTGAGGTGATGGTTTGAAAGTTTGTGGTTTTCGTGGGGAAACACCACACTCCATCGCTTCTCTGGCTCGGATTCGACCTTGGAGGAAGGTTCGGAGCTCTGCAAAGGTGGGAAACTCTGTTGTAGCCCCCACACTGACTTCCCAAGCCTCCAAGGTTGCCAGATCTAGTTTGTGTGAGATGAGATGTACGAGGATCTGATCCCACTGGTCGGTTGGTGATCCCAGTGCTTTCAGGGCATCAATGGCTTCAATAGCCGTGCCCAAAACGGTCTTGAGATGCTTTGATGATGATGACTCAGCTGAACGTAGGCTGAAAAGCTTATCCAGTTGAGTTGAGATGAGGAGCCTTTTGTTTTCGTACTGGCTGACAAGTGTGTCCCAGGCCGACTCGAATGACTCTGAGGTGATGCTAATGTTTGAGGTGAGACGAGCTGCTTCACCAACCAAGCATGAGTTGAGATAATGCATCTTTTCGACGTTGGTGAGATTTGGATTTTCACCAATTAGTGATACAAATAAGTCGTGGAAATGTCTCCAGTCCTGGTAATTGCCGGAGAATTTCGGCACGGTGATGGTCGGTAACGACGTGCGATGGTGAGATGATTGGATCATGCTTGAGTTGGCCAGATCGCTGCCGTGAGATGGTAACCTTGCTTCAATGTCCGCGATGCGGGTGTGGAGGCCGTCTGAAGCAGCCTGATACTGTTTGAGAGTGATCTCAAAGGACCCGTCAGTGAAGTATTTGTGCTCCACTGTGACGTCCGTTTTGGACGAGAGCAACTTCTCGTGATCAGCTTCAAATTTCTCCCAATAGGTGGTGAGAAGTTTGAGTTTGGCTGTGGCAGCAGACAGTGGTAGTGTCTCAAACACACCGGCTTCTGCAGCCGCAGAAAGAGATGATATGAATGACATGCGGCCAGCTTGCATCGCAAGTTTGTTTTGAACTGCAGCCATTTTATGATTGAGATGTACGTAGTAGCTGTAATTAAAGTGATATGAGAAACACAAAACAGAAACTAGTAATTAAATAATAACCCAGAACAAACAGACAGTAGCTGGTGATGACTGGTGTTGAGATGCAGCGATGTGTGTTGAGAACGTTGAGATGTTGGTTGATAGTGAGAGATGATGCAATCACTAACACGATGCACTGGTCACTTCACAAAGTGTAATTTGCACTATTGTGTCCCTTAGCACTTTTTCCACCAATGCAGTACCACGTCCAGGGTACTCAGCAATGCACTGGTGTTGAACTGACCTTGAGATGCACTTGTTTTAGGTGAACTTTTCACTGAATTTAACACCAATTAAGCAATCCGGCTCGAAGGACCAATGTTTATTTTACTTAAAATATTTAAAATTAAATTTAAATTAAATTTAAGTAAGGAGATGAGATACTGGGATGCTTAATTGGCGGGATTTAGATGTTGATATGTTAATGATAAATAAATAGTTTTTAACACTTTATTTTTTTTATATATTATTAATAAATTAATAATTTATTATATTTTATATACACTATGTACACTGCACTAATACTTCGGGTATAAATGTTGAGATAAAGTTATTATACGTGGTAACACGCGGTGAGGTGATATAAAGATGGCGGTTGGCGGCAAACCAACAACCACGAGGTGAGATGAAGTTAATTATTTTTAACAATTATTTAAGTTGAGATGAATTTAAATAATCAAAAAATAATAAGTGAAAATTATTCACCTTGTAATTTATATTAAATATGAGATGATATTTGATGATAATCGCGAGATTGCAAAAGATTAAGATAAAGCAAAAAAACACGTGGCACTTGGCGTCGGTGAGTTTTCAATAATGATGGCTTCGCCTTCTTCTTCATCCCCACTTGGATCAGTGGGCGGAGCTTGAGATGAGAATGGGACCGGTGGAGCCGCCTGCGCATGATAACGCGCCGACGCAACTCTATTTAACCGGCCTCAGAGTAGCGACGTGAAACGCAAGCGCGGGAGATTCGAACAAATTGAAAATCGAACTTTCAATCCAGACGTTATAAAAAAATTTTTAATAGAACCCTTGAATTGGAGTAATTCCATTATTAATTAGTAATTAGTAATTTTAATATATATATTACTAATTAGTTTAATAATTGATAATTTAAATATATAAATTTCTAATTATTCAAATAATTGATAATTTAAACATATAAATTACTAATTATTCGAATAATTGATAATTGACACAGTTAAATTAATAATTATTCTAATAATTAGTAATTACAATAATTTAATTACTAATTATGGCAATAATTAGGATTTAGAAAAATACAATTACTAATTTTCTAACAATGAATAATTCATAGAATCCCAGTATTAAATATCCAAATAATTCTCAATATTGACGCTGAAATTACTGATTACTAAAGTATCAAAAAAAATAATGAAAAATATTATTAATTTTTTAAATAACGAGTAATTAAAAATCTAAAATTTCTATTTTGCCGATCACTGTTGCCATCTGCGAATGGTTTCTTTTTTGAGGGAGACAAGGCCTTCTTCGTCATCTGGCTGCACGGTCACGGTTCCAAGGGTTGCCTGTTTGCCAGTACGAAGATTGTAACGGGCGCAACGTTCGTCAATCACAAGCTGAATGGGCACTGCCCCTGCAACTACACAAAGTCCCTCATACGATGCCGTCTTGTATGAACACGTCATCGTAATCAGGGCTCGACGTTGCAAGGCCCTGAGAGCCTTCCATTCCTCCACTCCACATAGGTCACTCCAGCCTGCTGCCGCATAAGTGACAACGGGCAGGAAGTAGCCCTTGTAGATGGTGGACATAACCGGAAAGCGCAGTCCCCATTCAGTCCGTGCGAGACGGCGTAAACGACCAAAAGTTTTGTCTAATTTCGCGCGCCTTGTCTTTATATGTGTAGTTGGTTTGAGGTCCTGGTCGAAGTGTACCCCTAAGTATCTAACGCTCTTTTTGAAAGCTATCTTTGTTTTACCTATTACGATTTTCGGTGGCTTTGAATCATACTTGGGCTTTTTCTGTCTTTTCGCTTCGTAGGGGTACGGACCTTTGTCCTTGCGTGGACTGCGTCGGGTGTAATCTCTCTTAAGGAATATCGCTTCGGTCTTGGACTCCGACAGCGTGAGTTTTGCGGAACGACACCATTCCAGTATCGAATCTACCGTCCCTTGTGCTTTCCTCTCGATGTCCACTCGTGAAGTTCCCTCTATGATGACGAGGAGGTCGTCAGCATAGGCTACAAATTTACTCCCGTGATCTGATAATTCTAATTCCTTAAGCAAGTCATCGAACATAATGTTCCAAAATAATGGCCCCAGAACTGATCCCTGTGGACACCCCCTAGTTGGCTTTTTCTTTTCCCACCCGAATCCCCATGAAAGTCCCACTGTCCTGTCTTCAAAGTAACTTTGCACTACCCTGTAAACGTTCTTGGGGCATTCCCGCTTCTTCAAACCCTCGAGCACTCGCGGCCACCACACGTTGTCAAAGGCGCCAGAAATATCGAAGAGAAGTCCGATTGCCAGATTCTCTGTTGTCGAATCTAGCAAGCGGCGCATCTCAACGATTGCATCTTCAGTTGACCTTTTGGCCATAAAACCAAATTGTTGACTGGAAATCTTATCCCCAGCTAAGACTGTGGTGGTGAGTCTCGACTTTAGCAATCTCTCAAATACCTTCCCGATAACCGAAAGTAAACATATTGGCCTATAAGATTTTGGGTCACTCGCGTCTTTGTCACTGCTCTTAAGGAGCATAATAATCCCACCCTCTTTCCATGTGGTAGGGAAAACTCCAAGCTCTAGGCATCTATTATATAATTCTAAAAATTCCCTTGATAAAATGACTCCCGCCCTTCTGATAACCTCGTTTTCTACTAGGTCTGGCCCGGGTGCTTTCTTGTTTTTAAGGGTTTTCAAAATTCTGTATAATTCGCGCGAGGTGAATAAATCGGCGTCCGCGGTGTCTGGTGGCGTCTCTGAATTCTCTCGGGTTTCTTTCTGTTCCTCTGTCTCTTCGTCTGGTTTGTCGTCTACAATGTGTGTGTTGAGAAAGCAGCTAGCTGTGTCCTTAAAGCTTTCTGTGGAACGCCCGTCACGCCAGAGTGTGGTGAGCACTCTGTTAACTCGGTGTTTGTCTGCCTGGAGCTTGTAAACGATGCCCCAGTGCTCCTTGTTACCGTTCGACGTGACAAACTCTCGCCAGCTGTTTTCTCTCTGTCTCTTAATGTGTTTTGAGTATGTCTTGCAAAGTCGTAAGTAAGTCTCTTTAAGTTCTGTCTTTTTTCCTTCGTCTGTCTCCCTCTGAAATCCCCTTCTGGCTTTGTAAACCACTCTCTTTTCCCTTGTCAGTTCCCTGGTCCACCACGGGTATGATTTTACGTGCGGCTTCTTCCGCGGGATAGCAAATTCACATGACTCTATAATGGTTTTAGTAAGTGCATCGGTATACCTTTCCACGTCCTCGACCGTTTCCAGCACTAGGCCCTCAAGATTCACTCTTGCGAGTTCTGGTAGTTTCTCGCGGAACTTTTCCCAGTCGGCCAACGCAATGTTGAACCGCTTAGGATCTGCCCCATCGAGACCCTCCCATTTTTTTATATAGTGGAAACCTAAAACATGCAAACCTCTCAATAAGACAATTTATAGATAAATTGAGAAAAATATAGATAGCCCGAACTGGGAATCGAACCCAGACCAATTCGGTAACGCGCCGAGTGCTCTACCAGTTGAGCTATCCGGCCCTATACTATATTCCGTTCAATTTGATCTATAACTTATTGAGCCACACCGTCCTTCTTACGGTAATACACCATTTTATATAGTGGAAACCTAAAACATGCAAACCTCTCAATAAGACAATTTATAGATAAATTGAGAAAAATATAGATAGCCCGAACTGGGAATCGAACCCAGACCAATTCGGTAACGCGCCGAGTGCTCTACCAGTTGAGCTATCCGGCCCTATACTATATTCCGTTCAATTTGATCTATAACTTATTGAGCCACACCGTCCTTCTTACGGTAATACACCATTTTATATAGTGGAAACCTAAAACATCTCTTGGAATTCCTAGGCTGATATTGATCGCATAGTGGTCGGTACTTTGCACCCACTCGCGTTTGATGGACCAGTCCCGTACGTACCGTGCAAGTTTTGGGGTGGCTAAGGTAACATCTATGTACGACTCCCCTGAGACCCAAGAATAAGTTGGACCCTCCCTTTTTACGTTTAAAACCTCTAACCCGTTATCATCTATGAAATCCTCTAATTTTTCTCCCTTTTCATTTGTTTCTGTGCCCCATCGTGTTGATCTTGCATTCGCGTCCATCCCAAATAAAACTTTGTTTCCTCTTAGTGCCTGTGCTACCTTTTCCAATTGCGTGATGTGAACCTCTATTTCGTCTCGACACTGGAAATATGACGATACCACATAGAAAGAGATGCCTGGACCCACAATTTGAGCACATACGCAGTGCGCGGTGCTTAGTTGCGAAATGTGTATCATTTTGTACCTTGGATTAGTTAGACAAATGGCCGCAAATGGCCTCTCCCCGGTTGTAGCAGCAATTTGTACATTGCTGCCAAAACCGGGTATTTTAAAACATTTATTACTTGCAACTGCGTATGGCTCTTGCAAAAGGAGGACATCAATACGTTCCTCCTCCCACAAGGCACCTGTCTCCAGTGTTCCCGCTTTATCATTTCGCAAGTTCAGCTGCAAGACTCGAAGACCTTCCGCGTTGAATCCTCTCTCACCTCCTTCTCTCTCTACTGTTATCGGAATTGGGGGGGGGGGGGGGGTTGAATTTCCTTTACCGTACCGAGCCCTTCTGTTGTTTCCTCTCCTGTTGCGAGCCCACCGTGGGCATAGTTACTCGACCCCGGACACGTACGTCGGCTTGTGTCCCACGAACAATTTGTACCGTTTACTACTGAATCTACTTTAAGTGTTGAGTCCCGTTTCGCGTTTACTAATTTCCTCGGTCGCGTGATTTTACCCGTGCGCGTCCGCGATTCCCGATTCTCGTGCCGACGATTAACGGAAGTACCAGGGGGCTTAGCGATCAAATTTCCAACCATAACAACCCGGCTTGCCACTCTGGCACTTCTTCGAACGAGCGTGTTGTTGATCGTCGTCGATGATGATGATGGTGATGTCCAGGTGTCTTCCATTGGTTTGATTCGTTTTAAGACCACCATGGGATTCCTCTCCCATGCGGACCGATCCCGCATATCCGAATGCCGGTCCAATGCGGATAATTTTACATGAGAGGAGAAAGCCATGGTTATTATTTTTGCTGTTTGAGTCGCTAAACTCTTTGTTGTGCCTGTAGGGAAAAGAAAAGTTTGGTGTGGCTGCTACCTGTGAAAGAAAAAAGCATGATTAGTGTTTTGGGGAGGGAAGGATAGGGTTAAGTTTTGTCTGTGGGCTGATACTTAGACGAGATTCCCCTGAGAAATTTTTATACTTATTGCTTTCGCAATTTTAGGATAATCAAAAATTTTTGCAGGGCCTGGGCCTATTGGAGGTGGTATCAGTCCACTGTCGACATATAATAGCTTTTGACTATCATTGCATTCAAAAAAATCGATTAAAGTGAAAAAAACTGCCTTAGGTCCAGGGACCATAAGACAGTAAATCCACATATAATCAATTTAAAATCGATTAAAGTGAGAAATTTCGCCCTATGTTGCAGGACATAAAGCTAGTTAATCACTTCTATATTCAAAATCGATTAAAGTGAAATGCCTGCCCCCGGAGGGAACAGGCCTTATGTTTCACTATTATATATATTCAACAGTCATTCAAGTTTTTCCATATGTTTTGAGTGATTGGAATCACCTTTAGGGTTGGCAGCGTTGGGCTGCTCACCCAAGCCGATATGTGTTCTGTTCTGCCCCACTAGAACATACTTGCACATCAGCTGATACATTCCGCTTCATTACTTCCTGCTCGTAGTTTCCGTAACAGAGGTCCACAGCGTTGTACAAGTACAAATTATAACATGCTCATTTTCAGATTGGGGCGGCCTAGAAGCCTCCGAAGTAAACATGCGCCGTTTCTCCTAAGTTACTTTCACCAGAATTATTTGCGTGGAAGCAATAAAGTAGAATGCCTGTCCTGACCCATGTCCCTCCTATTCAGCTTGAGAGCTGTTCTTTCTAAGGAAGAGACTCGGGACGGCTGAGAGTACCCGCTCAGGCTTGTGTAACCCTGGTGGGTCCACAAGATCGTGGTACTTGAGGTTTTTAAGCCTCTAGGCATATAGTTAAATACTAACTCAGGTCTGTGTAACTTTCTTGAGTCCACAGAATCGTAGTACTCTGCTATCGCATGTGTAGCCACTCCGGCTTGTGTAACGCCTAGGCCCACAAGATCGGACTACACTATCACTTTAAGAACCATTTAAAGTATCTTTTTAAGGAATTAGTTGATGTACAAGTACGCCAATTTTGTATGAACATTGTTCATTCATTAATAATATATATATGCGCGCGCGCACACGCACACACACACCTCAAATGTATTCTTCTCTGGCCCCGACGTTTTTGGGGAGAGTTGTTTTGCCCTCTCAAGAGTTTTTAAACTCTTGTTCTTATTTAGTATCGGAAATAATATTCGAAAGTCATAAGTCGCTTAGACGAAGTAAACGACATGACGTCTTAGTTTATTTCTTTGATACACTGTTTACATCAAAGTGCGCGCATACGCATACGCACACACACACACATATAGGTATTTTATACCTTTTCGATATATACATATATATATATATATATATATATATATACATATATATTTTCTATTATTTATCTATCTAGATCCCTTAGATAGTTAAGTGGACTCTTAGAGCCTTCCACTTTCTTGGACGTCTTGCAACATCAATAAATCCCTTTGGATCGGCAGTGACGTCGTTAGTTTCCCTTTCGGTACTCGTGGTGGCAACCACGAAGAGGTGACGTTTGCTTGTCCGGCCCATATTGGCCACTTTTAGACCATGCCACCTTTTAAACGGGAAAGGGGATACCCCTTTGTGATATCTCGATTTTAAAGCTATCTGGCTGGAATTTGGTGAGGATTTTTTTTTATTATATGCTACGTCCGCCGCTTAGATTTAAATTAATTATCCGGGATTTCTCCCTTTGGTAGCGATAGAAAAATTTAACAAGCAATTTGGAGGATGAGGACAACAGTAAAGAATACGAGGAAGGTTTTCACTTCCTATATTTATTATTTAATGTGGGTTTTTCTAAGAGTTCGAACCCAAGCGCCTTCGAGCTGGACCACATTGCATTTATAAATCGATCAATAGAGAGAAAATGTTTTAAATGTCTCTCACTTACCTTTAGTGGATTCTTTCTTCTAATACGGCAGGCTTTTATCCCTCCAGAACTTTGCAGCTCACTCGGCCTCTTCCTGAATGGAATTGGTTGAATAGGTGCGGCTGGGGTTGTAGGATAAAATCTTATGTGCTACTTTTGAATGAAACTTTGAAGGTTGAAGTTATGATCTCTAGTCTTTTTATTAAACGTTTCAGTTACAATATTTTTAATTGAACTTCACTTATACACTATACTTTTCACAAATTTTTAGAATACAATTTTATTGTATTATACGTCTTTGTTGGGCCCGAAGGCTATTATGCGCAGAACTGAATCGACTCGAGATCGGATTAAAATTTATTTTTATTTTGTATCACTATTCAATCGAACCGAATTTTTAATAGATGTTTGATAATTTTTAATAGATAATTTGGATTCAGTTATTGACTTTTCAACGCACACGCGGATTCCTGCAATAACTCAATTTAATAGAATTTTAGTTTAAGGATCTTACTGACTTTTCGAAACAAACGCGGATTTCTGCAGTAAAATTGAATGATTTTTATATAGATTTTTATTTAAATATTCCCTATTGACTTTTCGACGCGAACGCGGATTCCTGCAATAGGGTTCTCATCAAAAAGATAAAATTTCTCTTATTGATTTTTCGATGCAAACGCGGATTCCTGCAATAAAATTTACGAAATTTTCGCGTTTTCGTTATTCGCGGTCCGTAGAGCTCAAGATCACGAGATCTGATAGTCAACTAAGGCCCTGAGCCATGGTGCTCAGGCTATTTAAAAACTTTTGATTGATGTTTGGTGGGAGTAATTAAATTGCTGCCATTGGTGGGAAATGACCACAAGTTTTTATTTATTTGTCAATCGTTATTGCAGAAATCGTCGCTCTACTTTTATACGCATGAGTAATGGTAATACTGACGCTGTGTTTTCGCGTGCTTTTGTAAAGAGGAGTTTCGTAAATTTATTTTTGAAATGAAATAAATTAAATAAAAAAAAAAATTTATTGGACATAATATATCCCCCGGAGAGTAAGAGGGTTGCAAAACTCTCTTGCTTTCCTACACAAAATGTCTCCTTTTTCTCAAAAGGTCGCGATAACGCTTACAAAAAAAAGAGTTTTAGATGATATGTATATATATTAGGGTGTGCCAAAAAAAATCGGTAATTTTTTTTTTGACTCTCCCACGAAAAATTTGTCTGTCAGCTCTAAAAAAAAATTCAGGTGAAATTTCAGCCCTTAATTTCAATTTTAAGAGGTCCATTATCGATCTCAAAGTTTTCCCATTTAAATAACATGGGAAAACTATTTTTTTACATTATTTATGGCTGCAAACTGTGAAGATTTTTTTTTTTTTTAAATTATTGATCAGTAAACCTTCTTAAGCAATAAATTGTCTACAAATAAGTCCAAAGAATCAAATCTGTGCACTCAATATTTCGTCTATTAATGACGTTAGAATATGCGAATTTCACGAAAATTCATTATTTTTACATCTGGAAACTAAACTGTTGGTTGTAGAAAAAAAAGTTAAATGATAATTTTGGAGTACATTTGATTCTCTACAAAATTGTCGTTATGACTTCTTCTGTATGATGAACAGTTCAATAGTTACGAACTCTTGAAGTCTCATTATTTGAATTATTAACTTATAACAATTAAAGGATTGAGTATAGAGACAACAGTTATTTGAAAATTCGGTAAAAAATCCCATTCACTACGAATATACGCGGAAATTTAATGTTCCACAGCTCGATAAATTTGAGCTCCAAAAGTCTTAATTATAGATTTATTTAAATTATCAGTTTAACCTATTATCTGTTGAGAATAATTTGAATCAAGATTCTTTAGCGCTATTTTAAATATATAAAAAAACTCGTAAAAAGTCCGTCATATCATTAATAGTTGATTGTTTATTTACTTTTTTTTTTCCTTGATTACAAAAATCTAAACAAATAAATTTTTTTTGTTTTAATTAAAAAAATCGGTCTATCGGTTAACCCTGCGGGCCAGCCCCAAAACTTCCCGCCGTTTTCGAGCTCGTTGAGCTCGAAAACATTATTGTGGTTACATTTTCGAGCTCTTCGAGCTCGAAAATACTTTTGTATGCCATTGTTTTCTAAAAAAACATTTTTTAGCATTTTTCCTCCAACGATATCTCTCGAACAAATTGACCGATTGAGATGGTTGAGGCGGGAATCGACGCTGTTTTTTGAATTCTAGTGCTGATTAGATTTTGGAATTGATCGATCGAGCCATTTCTAAAAATTTGAAATAAACTGAAAAAAAATTCAAGGAGCTCGAAAACAGCAGGAAGTTTTAGGGCTGGCCCGCAGGGTCAACCGATAGACAGATTTTTAACTTCCCGCTGAGAAAATCGACGATTTTCAAAAAATTCGGGAAGTTATTGGTTTCACCCCGATTTTCAAAAACCGGGTTTTTATCATATGTTGACATTTGAGGGTGCTAGGATGCTCTTCTGACATTTTCAGAGCGATGTCTGTATGTATGTATGTATGTATGTGTGTGTGTGTGTGTGTGTGTGTGTGTGTGTGTGTATGTGTGTGTGTGTGTGTGTGTGTGTGTGTGTGTGTGGATGTAAACCTCTCATATCTGAACTTAGATTTTCAAAAAAATTTTAGACCATTTAGTCAAATAAACTCTGAGATATTTAAGAAATACGAAAAAAAAAATTTTTTTTTTCGTTTTTTTTGGATGTTGTGGAAACTGTTGGATCGATCAATTCCAAAATCTAATCAGCTCTAGAACTCGATCAAAGCTTTCGATTGCTACCAAGAACGTCTCAATAAGATAATCCGTTCAAAAGATATCGTCGACGAAAGAAACAGTAGGAAACGGTTTTTTGCAAATATCGTCGAAACGACAAAACCAATTATTCCCAAAATTTCATCAGCCCAAGACCTCAATAAGACACGTCGATTGCCACCTAAACCGTCTTAATCGGTCAATTCGTTTACGAGATATCGTTGATTAAAAAAATAGTAAAAAACGTTTTTTTCCAGATATATACAGAAAAATTGAATCATTCGATTTTAAAATCTAATCAGCACTAGAATTCAAAAAACAGCGTCGATTCCCGCCTCAACCATCTCAATCGGTCAATTTGTTCGAGAGATATCGTTGGAGGAAAAATGCTAAAAAATGTTTTTTTAGAAAGCAATGGCATACAAAAGTATTTTGAAAGTATTTTGAAAATGTAACCACAATAATGTTTTCGAGCTCAACGAGCTCGAAAACAGCGGGAAGTTTTGGGGCTGGCCCGCAGGGTTAACCGATAGACCGATTTTTTTAATTAAAACAAAAAAAATTTATTTGTTTAGATTTTTGTAATCAAGGAAAAGAAAAAGTAAATAAACAATCAACTATTAATGATATGACGGACTTTTTACGAGTTTTTTTATATATTTAAAATAGCGCTAAAGAATCTTGATTCAAATTATTCTCAACAGATAATAGGTTAAACTGATAATTTAAATAAATCTATAATTAAGACTTTTGGAGCTCAAATTTATCGAGCTGTGGAACATGAAATTTCCGCGTATATTCGTAGTGTATGGGATTTTTTACCGAATTTTCAAATAACTGTTGTCTCTATACTCAATTCTTTAATTGTTATAAGTTAATTATTCAAATAATGAGACTTCAAGAGTTCGTAACTATTGAACTGTTCATCATACAGAAGAAGTCATAACGACAATTTTGTAGAGAATCAAATGTACTCCAAAATTATTATTTAACTTTTTTTTCTACAACCAACAGTTTAGTTTCCAGATGTAAAAATAACGAATTTTCGTGAAATTCGCATATTCTAACGTCATTAATAGACGAAATATTGAGTGCACAGATTTGATTCTTTGGACTTATTTGTAGACAATTTATTGCTTAAGAAGGTTCACTGATCAATAATTTAAAAAAAAAAAAAATCTTCACAGTTTGCAGCCATAAATAATATAAAAAAATAGTTTTCCCATGTTATTTAAATGGGAAAACATTGAGATCGGTAATGGACCTCTTAAAATTGAAATTAAGGGCTGAAATTTTACCTAAATTTTTTTTTTAGGGCTGATAAACAAATTTTTCGTGGGAGAGTCAAAAAAAAATCTATCGATTTTTTTTGCACACCCTAATATATATATATATATATATATATATTTATATTAGACTGATTCAAATAAATCGACTAATTTTTTTTTTCTTCATTATATCGAAAATATTGTTGGAAATGACGAAAAAAAAATACTGTGAAAGTTTGAGCTCTTAATATTAATATTAACAACTGCCGCATTGCAATTTTCTATTTCCCGTTTCAATAACATGGGAAAAATTTTTTTTTAGGTTTGGAATTTTGTAGCTCACGGTTGGACCAATACTTTTAAGTGTTCAAGACATATTCTTATGGACAATTTGACGCTCTACAAAGGTCTCTTATAATTTTTCGATATTTTCATTTCTTCAAAAGTAATTCGAAGTTAAAGTTAGATTGACGATAAATTTTTAAATTTTTTTAAATTTTTAACGCAATCATCAACTTTATCCGAAAATTTTTAAGGCCATTTTTTGTAGAGCATTTCAATTCCTACAACTTATCTCAGAGAAAATTTTCGATATTTTTTATAAGTCGTAAGTTATTCACAATTAACTGAAAATTTAATATAATTAATTTTAAGCAACAAAATTTAGATTATTTAAGAAAATTTTTAGTTAATTAAGCATAACTTACGACCTATGAGAAATATCGGAAATATTATCCGAGATAAGTTGTAGGAAATAAAATGCTCTATAAAAAATGTCCTTTAAAATTTTCGGATAATGTTGATGGTTGCGTCAAAAATTTTAAAAAATTTAAAAATTTATCGTCAATCTAACTATAACTTCAAATTACTTTTGAAGAAATAAAAGTATCGAAAAATTATAAGAGACCTTTTTTGTAGAGCGTCAAATTTCCGTGAGCTACAAAATTCCAAACCTTAAAAAATAAATTTTCCCATGTTATTTAAACGGGAAATTGAAAATAGCGATGCGACAGTTGTTAATATTAATATTAAGAGCTCAAACTTTCACGGTATTTTTTTTTTCATTTCCAATAATATTTTCAATATAATGAAGAAAAAAAAAATTAGTCGATTTTTTTGAATCAGTCTAATATATATATATATATATATATATATATATATATATATATGTCGGAGATAAAATAAACTTGGGTTTTTCTTGAGACTTAGGAAAGTCCCAACTATATTGAGTTCTTTTTTAGACAATAAAAACTTTTAGACAGTAAAAATATTTTACAATTTAATCCGCTTAAGATTTTGTTAGTTTTCATATTTACGTTTATGATGGTATACTTAAGTCAAAGGAGCCCGTCCGGGCATCCAACACGATCGAGAGATAGCAATATTTTCGGTATAATGGGTTTTCAAACATATGGAAGTAAGTGTACGAGTTTGTAAAAATTACCTGAGATATAGTTTTGGTCGATTCGGGGACTCAAGAATATTGGGTACAGAGAGTTAGTTCTAATTGAGCAAAGGAACGGACGACATTGCTATCCGACCGCTCGTGTATTCGTTTCGATTGTAATTTTACCGCCGCGCACATTTTACAACAGTAACTAGAATATTGTCAATAGTTGTTATTCTCTAGTGAACTAATCGCTTGTAATAATTTGTGTATTTAATATCGTGTAATATTTGATATTTTTGTAATCTTTAATATTTTCTTGGATACTTTGATATTGTGTAGCTGTCCGATACTGATATTATTGCTTGTAATCTTATTGTTTAGTGTATACGATATTTGTGAGTAGTAATTACCTGTGTGTGTTCGTTAATTTGTTTAATAATTAAGATGAGTGGCAAAGATAACAACGTAGACCCGAGTCTCAATAATACCTCAACTGGTAATTCGACATATATATATATATATATATATATATATATATATATATATATATATATATTTATAGATTAATTAAAAATGAATAGATTTATTTTTTTTTTAAATTTTGCGCGGTAACGAGTTGCGCGCGTAAATTTAAACAGATAGAATACCGCCACCCATGAAAACAAAATTTAACCAATATTGTAAATCATTGATTTACGACCAAACATCTTAGCTGTTTGAAATCCATCGATATTCATTGAAAATCAATTTAAATATAAATTATAAATACCTGTTTTTAAATGGTGAATCATAAAAGTAATAATCGTTAGCGGTGGTGAAATCAAATCCATAAAAATATACTTACTGTTTGTCTTAAAAAGTATATATACTCTGGTGGTCAGCAAGTTGGTATCATTATAATAACAGCAACTCGATTGTTGAGTACAAGTTGACGTTAAAATTGTCATCATCTTATTACATTCAGCATGGTGGGGCATTAGGTTGAAGACAACTGATCATCAATTCTGACTATCAGAATGTATTTAAATTATTCGATAGTTCGATAGTTTAATTAAAATAATTAATTATAAGGTTAAACTATTTTCTAGGGTATAAAAATGTAAGCAACCACTTGATACCTTTAAAAATAATAATTGTATGAAAAAAGGTTGAATTACATTAAGTTCAATTCTATTTATTATTTTAAAATACTAATTTTTACATTTTCCAAAAAAAAAAGCAAGCAAGTAATTATTTTTTTTTTTCAACCCGGGAAATTTAAAATCAATACATCTGATCGTTAGTGGTGGTGATGAATTTAATCTATCAACTTGTTGTCATCAAAATGTGAGAACAAGTTGTTTTAGTAGGTGAATGTCAACTTATCATCAGTCTTGACTACCAGTATGCATTTAAATTATTTGATAACTCGATTAAAATAATACTTAATTATCAGGTTAAATCATTAAACTATGTTCTGGGCTAAAAAAATGTAAACACTTACTTAATATCTTTAAAAATACTAACTGTAAGAAAAAAGGGGGATAGAAAAAGTATAATTACATTCAGTTCAGTTTTATTAATCACTTAAAAACCAATTTTTTAAAAGTATAACATTTTCCAGAGCACACAAGTAATTGTTATTCAATTTACAATTATATTTACAAAAATTATTGTTTAATAGTTTTATATTTTTCAACGCGAGAATTTTGAAATCACCTAAATCAATTACAATTTTGTGACTACCAATTAATTTTTGGATCCATAATTTTTTTTCAAAACCTTTTACACAAATATATTTGTAATTTTAAGTCACATGTTCAATTGTTCCTTTTAGCTTTAAATATGATGTTTTTCCAGCATCCCAGATGATTCCATGATGATTATATGTTACCTAAGTATTTAAGCGTTGACACTGATTTGATAATAATGTCCAATCGCAAGGTGGTTTGAATATCGTACATGACATTTCTTCAACACCATCAATTTTATGCTGGGCTGTAATTGAGGCAAGTTCTTTTACAATAAATTGATTATTTGAGCCTTTAAACCCTTGCACATCTATTATGATTTCTATTTTGATAGCTCGTATCTCGACAACAGACAATGAATCACTGAATAATTAAAAAATCCAGCACAGCTATTTGTTATTATCCCCCCACCACACTATTTTTTAAATTAATAATATTTTAATTTCATTGGTTAAGTTTTGAAAACTGTATAGTAGAAAGTTCCAGAAGATCTATTTTTAAACCGATGACTCATTCACACGCAGGAATAAACTTGTTTCTTTGTTAAGTTTTAAAAACTGCGTAGTAGAAAGTTCCAGAAGATCTATTTTTAAACTGATTACTCATTCGCGTGCAGGAATAAACCTGTTTTCTTTGTTTGATTTTCAAACTGCGCAGTAGACAACATAATACCATTCGTTACGCCATCTAGCGTTTTAGGTTATGTTGAGGCGTTATTATAGGGGATTTCACAACGTTTTGTTTGATAATGTTGGTACTTTTTGAGCGACATCTATTTTTTTCTGCGTCATTTATGACGTCACAGGTTGCTTCAGAACTTCTACTGCGCAGTTGATGAGTCATCTTCTGCCTATAAAAAGAGGTGCGTGAGCGCATACTTTACGAAAAAGAAGTACGAATCTCTACAACATCAAATACTCTGTGAAGTTCATTGTGGAATATATTGTGAAAATTCCTTGGGATTTTTTTTTTTGCTATAAATAAATTTTTTCTATCCGATAAATTTTTTTCATGCATTAAAAAATTATTTAAGCTACAAACTTTCGGTGACTTAAATAAGTTTTAATTAAACACTTTTATTGCAGTTCAAAGACACTTTTTTCATTTTAATTAAACACTTTTAGTGTGGGGCAAAGACACTTTTTTAATTTTGATTAAACACTTTAAGTGCAGTGCAAAGACACTTTTTTTAATTAAACACTTTAAGTGCAGTGTAAAGACACTTTTTTAGTTTTAATTAAATACTTTGAGTGCGGTGTAAAAGACAGTTCCTAATAAGACTCACACACACACACGCACACGCACAATGGCTGATTCAATAAAAAGCCTTCAAAATTTCGGTTAATTCCGTGGTTGAATCATTTAATGATTCAAGAGCGGATAGTATCAGTAAAGAAAATTGTCAGAAATGCCACCAAGTGTGTGTTGATACAATCAATTATTTCAATACAATCTTGTTGGATTCGAATATAAGTGTTCAAGTGCGACGAAGTGTTCAAGCTCAGATTGTGCAGTTGTGTTGGTATGCCGATCAATTTTCTAATTTTTCTGGGAAAGTTACTGGTGGTGATTTAAATAATCGTCACCTTACAAAGTGGCAAGATCTTTAAAGTGCATTCACTAACAACATCAAGACTGAGTGCGTAATTAATCAAGAACACACGGATTTACGTGCATTTCTCAATGACGCACAAGGTATTGTCATTGAAAAAATTGAAGAAATGATGCAAGATGTTGCTGGCGTAAAAGTGAATGTTGAATTATTTTGTTTATTTCAAAATTCTAAAAGTGATGGTACAGTTCAAGAAAAAAAATCTATCCTTACCAAAAGTAGAGAAATTTCGCCTTAAACTTCGATGGGAGACTGGTATACTCAACATGTATATGAAAAATTATTAAAGAAGGTTGAGGAATTTAAGTTAAAGTTTAAAAATTATCGCAATTAAGATTCTGTACCGTTTGTTGTCTATGCAGATTTAGAATGTACACTTGAACCCGAGGGAGATGATGAAAAACATGTTCCACACAGTGTAGCGTTTTATTAACATTGTAGCTACAATAGTAATTTATCTAAGTTTGAATTGAATCATTCACCACATTGTATTGGTTGGTTTGTTTTGAAATTAGAAAAATTAGCTATTGAATTAGAAGAAATACTAAAAAATCCCATCGCAATGAAACCACTTACTAAACAACAACAAGAGTGTCATGATCAGGCAACTGCTTATTATATTTGTGAGAAAGATATAACTTCACCTAAAGAGAAATGTTATGACCACTGCCATTTTATGGGTAACTACAGTGGCCCGGCTCACATTAATTGTATTCTCAACTTTCCGAAATCTCATGTCCTTCCAGTAGTCTTTCACAACTTATCAAGTTACGATTCTCACTTTATAATTAAATCTCTAGCTACAACTATTAAAGGCGATATAATATTGTTTTCAATTAATAAAGAAAAATGTATTTCAGTTACAAAATCAATTGAAAATATCTCTGTAACTTTACGATTTATTGATTCCTTCAGATTGATGGCATCAAGCCTTGATAAACTAGCTTCTCTCCTCAGTGATGATGAAAAACAAATCACTAAACAGCATTATCCTGATGCTAAAAAGTTCGAATTAGTAACACGCAAGGGAGTATTTCCTTATGAATATATCTCCAGTGCTGATAAGCTTAATGACAAGCAGCTGCCTGATCAGAACTCATTTTTCTCAAAATTAACAAATAATTCTGTGTTTGATGAGAATTATTCATTTGCTCAAGTAGTTTGGGATAAATTTAATATTAAGACACTAGGACAGTATTCAGATCTATACTTCAAGACTGATGTACTTCTCCTAGCAGATGTTATTAAAAATTTTAGGAAAAGTTGTTTTAAAACGTATAGCCTAGATCCGTCACATTATTATACAGCACCTGGTTTATCTTTTGATGCAATATTGAAATCCACTGGTGTGGAGCTACAATTACTTACTGATCCCGAAATGATACTTTTTATAGAAAAAGGCATCAGAGGTGGGGTATCACAGTGTACAAATCGATATGCTGCTGCCAACAATCGGTACATGGGTGAGAACTATGATTAAAGCAAATCTGAATCATACTTAATGTATTTTAATATTGATAATTTGTACGGGGCTGCAATGAGCATGCCGTTACTTAAAGGTACATTTGAATGGGTAGAAGATATAAATAATGTAAATAAATTTTTGAATGATAACGATAGTGTAGGTTATATCTTAGAGGTAGACTTGGAGTATCCTGAGGAGTTATATGAACTCCATAAGGATCTACCTCTGTGTCCTGAGCACTTTATACCACCAGGATCTAAGTATTTAAAATTGTCAACTACAATGTTTACTAAATGTAATTATATAATTCATTATAAAAATTTGCAACAATGCTTTGATTTAGGTATGAAATTAATTAAAATCCATCGAGTATCAAAATTCGAGCAGTCAGCATGGCTGAAAAAATACATTGAGAAAAATACAGTGTAGAAAACTGGCGAAAAATGAATTTGAAAAAAACTTTTATAAGTTGATGAATAATGCCGTATTTGGTAAGACTATGGAGAATGTGAGAAAGCACAAAGAAATTCATTTGGTAACTAGGTGGGATGGTAGATACGGTGTTGAAGATTACATAAGTAAACCAAATTTTCATAGACTTACCATTTACGATGAAGATATGGCAATAATTGAATTGAAAAAGCTCAACGCATATTTTGATAAGCCAATTTATCTAGGCTTTTGTATACACTGAAAAAAAAAATACTTTTATCAAGAAAATTTACTTGAGACAAAAACATATATTCTTGATAATTTTCAAGAATATATAATTTTGTCTCAAGAATTCGTAGAATTGAAGGAAATGATTTTTATTTAATTCAAGTAAAGCTATTCTTTTGTTTACTCATAATATAATGTCAAATTCATATAATCACAAAAATAAATTTGATGCTCTTTTCTCAAGGAATTGATAATTAATAATAATAAAATAAATATTTTGAACGGATTTCCTGAACCCAGAAATTCTTGTATGGAAAACAGTATTTTTTTTTCTCAGTGTATTAGATTTGTCTAAAATTTATTTCTATGACTTTCATTGTAATTATGTTAAGAAAAACTTCAAAAATGAAAATTGTAAATTGAGGTATACAGATACTGACACTTTAATTTATTATTTTATTGTTCCAGAAATCTTTGAAATCATCAAACGTGATATCACGATATTTGATACTTCTGACTACCCATCCAACAATCAATACAACATGCCTCTAGCTAATAATAAAGTCCTGGGTCTAATGAAAAACGAGAATAATGGAAAAATTATGACACATTTCACTGGACTCAGGGCTAAATTATATCCACATAAAATGTTGGAATGTGATGAAGCAAAGAAGCGGGCAAAGGGGGTCAAGGGTTTGACTCTATGAACCATCACGTTCGATGATTACAAACGATGTCTGGATGAACATATTAATTTGACTAAAGAACAACATTTAATTGAAAGTAAGAAGCATAAGGTCAAAACTATTGTGCAAAAAAAAATTCCATTGAGCTGAGAGGATGAAAAACGTCAGCTACTCGCCAATAGTACTGACACTCTACCTTGGGGATACTTGAATAATAATAATAATAACATCCCACCAACTGATCGGAAATATTCGATCACCTACTTACTCTACATGGATGATCTGAAGGTATATGCTCCTGATGAGGAACACCTTCAGACAGCCTTGAACATTGTAGGGGAGTATACACGGGATGTCGGCATGGCTTTTGGATTGGACAAGTGCGCGATCGTTAATGGTGCAGGGTAAGTGCTCTGATTTGCGCAAAGATATCGAGTTAGTAGGTGGGAGCGTCATTGACCATCTTGACGCCGGAGAGTCGTAAAATATCTAGGGATTGACGGGAGTCCTATGCAGGACGTCTCGAAAATCAAAACGACTCTCTGCAGCGAGAATGGGCGAAGACTCCGGAAAATCTGGTCATCAGAACTTTCCGGAAAAAACAAAGTCTCTGCAACAAACATGCTTGCTGTCCCAGTACTTCTCTACTCTTTCGGTGTCCTTAAATGGACCCGAAAAGAGCTTAGAGATCTCGATATCAAGACACGCGAAGTCATGAACATCAATCGGAGCATGCACCCTAAGTCCTCAGTCACCAGATTATACCTTTCCCGGCACATCGGAGGGAGAGGTCTACAGAGCTTAGAGTGTCTGCATGATCGTTTGGTTTTGGGTCTAACATACGAAGTTGTCAATTTCACAGAAGATGAGGACGACTTCCTTATGCAAATTGTTCATAGTCATAAGAATAGGCATAAGGGAGCATTCTTATATAAGGCAGCAAGGTACGCGGCAAAATCCCTCGGTCTCGGAAGAGTAAACCCTCTTATTGAACTCCCTAAGGAAGAATTTAAGAGTGTCGTCAGGAATGCTGAGCAGCAAAAACTGCTCAGTACACACGTGGACAAGTCCATGCACAGCGTGTTCTTTAAACACGTGCGTGATTATGGCTTGTCCACCCAGCTGACGTTTTCCTTCCTAAAGTCAGCTGGCCTGATGTCCGGGACTGAAGGATATATTTTTGCCTGCCAAGATGGTGTAATCAATACCCTCGAACACCGTGCAAAAATACTCCAGATGCAGCCACCCGACACACTGTGTAGGGTATGTAAGGAACGTCCTGAGACGCTTATGCATCTCTTGTCAGCATGTCCTGTGCTGGTATGAAATGCATACATCCAGCGTCACAATGCTGCTCTGCGAGTACTTTATTACCATCTAAGACACCCGCACGGTATCGATAAAACACCAGTGCTGCCTTATCTGCCAGGAGATATTCCGCAAGTTGTTGAGAATGACTGTTGCCGTATCTATTGGAACGTGCCATTCGCAACAACGCGGAACATCGACCATAATAAAGATGATATTGTGAGCGTCGATAAAACCACTCGTGACATTTATGTCATTGAGTGTCACGATTGAAGACCGTGATGGGCGTAGGTACGAATTTTCTGTTATTCTGTTTATATTCAAAACGCACCTACACAATATTGTTGAAGACAATATTGATAAGACCCAAAGCGATTTCTAATTTATGAGTGTGACTTATTTAAATTTCACAATCAAACGTCGTGCGGTAAACGTAAGATAGTGTACCCCCTACTGTTGGCTATCTACCTGAGCGGCTAAACAGGTAGAAAATAAGGGATAAGGGAAGGTGGGCTGCCGAAAAGCCTCGAGAAGCTAGTATTCTATTGCTAAAGTAAATTTATCTCAAAAATAATGTTTTTTAAATTATTATGTTCATGAGTAATTATTTATTTAGGATCAAATATACTCAAAATTCAAAAGGATAACAAATAGCAACATTTACAATAGTCAATGTAAAATATAATGTCATGCATATGGTTTACAATCAGGTTTACGTATGTGAAATAATAAAATACTAAACAATGATTCTAATGGTTAAAACTTACCCTAAATAGGTTTAGGTGAGGTGTCAAGACTGTCGGCAGTAACACAGGACACTTTTACACACGCGTTCTCGTGGTTGAATAATGTGATTTTAATTTATTGATAATTTGTTGCAACTATTTATTCGTTTCAAAATCTTCGTATATAAAGTGTAAATTGATTAAAGTTTTCGCAGCTTTCGCGGAAAAATAAAATGTAAATTTCTTTCAAAATCTTCGCGTATTTTCACGGTAAAATATAATTATTCAAATTTCTTCGCTTTTCACAGTAAAATATTATTTAAAATCTTCGCATTTATCGCGGTAAAATATTCTTTGATTCTTCACGTTTCGTGGTAAAATTCAGTATTAAAATGATTAAAATAAGATGAAGGTAATCAGCGCTACCGGTGCTTCGGATTGATATTAAATCGCGACTTACGACGATCAAGGTCCGGTTCGTATGCCCAGCAACCGTCAACCGAACGGTGAATTTAATAACACGCCAATTATTCTCCTGAGACTAGTAGAAAATGATATACCGATTATTCGAGTGCTTACGACGATCAAGGTCCGGTTCGTATGCCATGCTACCGTTAACCGAATGCTCAATCAAGATATCAATCCTCTAGCCACGAACACCGTCAAGTGTCTGGAGTTCGGTATGGTTCAGAGTTTGATTCCCTAAAGAACTGATGAGCTAAAGTCCATGGTCATTTTATATGTTCTTCACCTATGAAAAGTGATAGTAACTTGTTTCCCATACGAAAAGACTCGGACCTACTCGAAAGTTCTAGGCCCATGCAAACGTGTGATCCCTGGGAAATAGATTTTGACTATTAAGTAGGCCGATGACCTGGCGCCACTCTGCCGCCGAGGAAACGATAAATTTTGGTAGTTTCCATCAGCTTTCTCTAATTTCCAAGAATCACATGCAGGTGCACATGAGTTGGGTGGTCTATAGTTTTAAGAAGAAAATTAAAGAAAGATTACCGCTCCTATGCTTAGATAATTAAAAGAGAACAGATACATAACTTAAAACTTTAAGTAAAGTGATGAAATCTAAAGAATAAGAGAACCTTGGTACGTGTGTTCCATTGGTACTTTTCTACTTGGACCTGTACGATTTTTCATTGTAAAGCGTTGTAAACGCTTTGGCAGGTATATTTGTCCCGTACGATTACTGGCGTCAGTAAGTCGGGCGTTATAAAAAAAAGGTCCAAATGCAAGAGATCTCAAGTTCCCACGTACCAGGTGGACGGATATTCTCTTATGCGATCTATCCTACTGATTTTACCCTGTTAATTATTATATATAAAAAAAACTGAAGGTCTACTCGGAAACGCACTTGTGTTACCGCCTGTATCTTTGCTATTTTCTGTCTATGTCGCCATAGTTCTCGAGAAAAATTGTTTTCTCGTGTACAATAAATTTAAAATTTTCAAAAAAGAAAAGATTTTTAACAACTTGTAAGGATACCAGTCGAACGTATCAGCCGTGACATGAGTTCTCAGCACCTGCTGAGTATAACATCACGGTCAAAGAAGAGCACAAACACGAGATATATCAGGATCTCCTGTTTGAAATTGGCAAACTTTACCCAGGCTACCGTGTCAAACTTGTCGTCCTCATTGTTAGCGTCCTAGAAGCGATGAAGCAGTCATTTGTGTCTGCACTGGCTAGAATACCAACTTATTCAACGCATATTGAGTTTCTGGCATCGCGGATGCAAAAGGCTGTTATTCTCGGGTCCCTCCGTTTACTTAGGCAACGAAACTTGGCCTGCTGCGCATGCTGATCATCTTGTTGATGAAGCATCGCAGCAGTGACGATTTGGCGCTCAGGTAAGGCCCTCAGTAGAGTCGGACTACCGGGGATAACCCCCTGAGCATTTAACTAAAAAGAAATCATAATAATAATAATAATAATGATAATGATAATGATAGTGATAATTTAATTATTAAAAAAAGAAAATTGTCATAAATTTCTGTAAAATACAATTTTTAAAGTTTTTTTAAGTAAAAAAATTTTCTATATATAATTTGTTCTATTTATTTATTAGATATAACTGTACAGTATAAGTTTTACAAGTCAGATTTATTAATCCAGCTGTTGTGACAGCTGTCGAATCCGAGCCACTTAACACAATTTATTTCTACGTTTTTTTACAACTTTTTCAATGAGATACACATCTGGATGTTTGACTTTGCTGATTTCTTCTGCATAACATCCTCCTTCAATTGGCTTATCCTGATAGTCCACGAGCTTATACGTTGCCGGATTTGTTTTCTACACTGTCTTGATTGTAAAAATTTCAGTGGTCCAGTTGGGTGTGTAGCCTTTTTCAAACACATGTTTGTACTTGCTGACTTCGAACTTTGTCTCCGACTTTAAATTTATTTTTTCGTGCTTGTTGTTGAGCTTGAAGAGATTTGTATAATTCTTCTAGCAGTTCTTTTTCATTAGCAGCAGTTACATCAGCAGGTTTCATTTTAATTGTCCGGTGTTTGGTATTATTTTAAGTATCCAATAAGTTTTCTAGTATATCAATCCATTTATAGGTACCACGTGCAGAGAATTCACGCCACATTTTATTTTCAAGTGTCCTGTTAAATCATTCACATATGGATGCCTTCAAGTTGCTGAATGTCGAGTACATGTTGATATTTTTACGTTGCATAAGTTCTTGAAATTCTTTATTATAAAATTCTTTGCCTCGGTCAACGTGCAGATTTTTTGGAACACGTCCTAGTTGAAATATAGATTTCATTGCACTAGTGACATCACTGCCACTTTTACTTTTAATCGGTACAGCCCAAGCATACTTTAAAAAAATATCGATGACAGTTAGCAGATATTAGTTGCTTTTATTTACTGTTGCATAGAGAATCATTTCAACTAGATCAGCTTGTCAAGTTTCATCAAGTGCTCGTATGTCAACATGACGACGTTGATAATTTCTGCGTACTTGTCTGTGCAGTTCATACGCTATTACTGATTTTTTGTCCTCCATTGTCAACAAAAATTCTAGCTTCTAATTCTTTTATTCGCTGTGTATTTCTACTGATTAAGTCATTTCGTGACTTTATACGTTTTATTGGAACTTTTAGTTCCTGATTTTCTTTTTTTGAATGTGTCACAGCTGAGTCGAGTGTTACCACTTGAGAGTGTAGTGTGAAATGATCTCTGACTGATCATTCCTTATACTATCATACGTTAAAGACAACTCGTGATTTACAAGATCACGTGTAAATTTTACAGTTGCTGCATCGCTATCTTCAGCAGGTTTGCCAACATGGCACAGTCTCTTGTTCTCAACATCATACTGTCCATCTGCAGTTACTTGAAATCCTCATTCAGGTGGTTCTGGTGGTCCACTGATTACAGCATCAGTTGGTAGCGAACGTCCAAATATATCTATACTCATTTTTGCTTTTTTTACTTCAACAGTCAGCAAGTAAATGGCATAAATTTGACACAGCAGATGCTAATAAATAATCCCCGCTTCTCGTAGCTCTTCGATAATTGATATGATTTCATGGTGTGACTTGGATTTCCAGCTGCTTGAGATGCCATGAGTAAACGAAGACGGTCAACTAGTTCATTTGGATCATCCCAATAGACATAATCCATACGTGCTTTTTTCTTTTTCGCAATCATGAAATCCGGTAATCCTTCACCTCTTGATAAGTTTGCAAGTATAGCAAGAAAGTCGGCAATATGATTACTGTACTTGATTGTCGAGTCCTCATATAAACTACCATCTGGTTTATAATTTTTTCTATGAGTATTTGTCATCGTGATAATTTCGAGATATTTACTTTTATCATCCTGTGTAACTTTTGAATCATCAGTTGATTTTTTTAATAATAATTCCAATAAACCGGGAGTCATAGATTAATTTTTATTTTTTATAATGATTTCATTATCATCATCGTCAAAAGATATTTCAGAATCACCAATATAAAAATCATTATAACGTCGACGTATACTATATCTTATATCTATATCTTTACTTTAGCCAAATATGACTTTATTTCACCGCTTATTGGCTTAGCGGGGGTACTCGATGGAGCAGGAAATATTTGTGTTCCTTCCAGAGTACCACTTCTATCTTCAGAGATAATACTGTTATATTTACTTGCATTGTCAAGTTCTGTATCATTATTTACTGCTGAATTATCATCTGAGCAAGATCACGTCAAGTGGACCCCCCATTTTCCACTTGATCATGAAAATTAAGTCTAGGTATTTTTTTCGTATGTAGTCACTATGAAAAATTAATCCCTCAAACGATTTTTCAAAATTTTCATTTTAAAAACATTTTGTTTTTAAATTAAAATTTTGAGTACTTTTAATTAAAAAAGAGATTCCAACCCAACCGTTCAAGATAAACTAACGAAATTTTCAGGATTTATTGTCGAATATCCATATTTTATAAAAATATTAATAGCATAAAATTATTTGGTTATTATTCCATTGTTAATTAACTTTTAAGTAAACAAATGAAAATTTCATTGACTTCTCGGTCAAAAAATGAAGTTTTTTTTCATGGGTTACATGCGTTATTTATTATAGTTTAAGATCCCATAAGAAAATTTTACTGCTCGCGATGAGTTTAAACAATATGAATTTATTGATCACCGCGCGCCGGTCTCTGAGCGTTCTCGATACAGTGCGTGACCGATCGTCTCAGGCTCTATTGCAGCTTTGGTCAGTCATAATTGAAAGTAACATCAAATAATATTATTACTAAACAAATTTAATTTTTTTTTAAACAATATCATGAATAATACAATAAAATAATTTTTGATTATCAAACTGAAACAGGGAAAACTAATTGATAATTAAGTTTAATTATTAGTTCCTTTTCCCTAATTATTTGTTAAGAAATAATTAATTTATTATTAATTAGTTAATATTAATTTCTAAGTTATTTGTAATTAATAATTAAGTTTAAGTATGAATTATTTTATCCTGATAATTATTTAATAAATAATTACTGTGTTAATAATTACTTAATAATGTAACGGGGTGAAGTTTATATCTTTTAAATTCAAATTCAAATTCGACTCGCACCAAAACGAAAGCGACCTCCTCCTACAACAACGGCCGATAAACAAACAATCTACTCATCGCTGGAGTCACTGCTGTCGAGTTTGGGGGCAGTTTTGTTTTGTAGACGTTGACCAACCTGCGAGTAAGGGGTACGAGGCTCGACAATTCTCGAGAGACGGTCTCTTGGTTTTTGGCGTTCATCAGAGACGGACGCACTTCCCGCACTAATATACAAATATATACTACACTAATGGAAAAAATTAAAGGATCAAAAAAAAATTCTAAATTTTTAGGCAATTTTCCACAGGCTCTAACTTTGAGAGAAATGGTCGTACAAGAAAAGAAAAAAAAGGAAATTGTAGCTCCAAGTATCTACTTTTTGGATTAGAACTTCAAAATTTTTTAGCGTCAGCAGTTTTTGAGTAATCTTAGAAAAACCAACGACAAAAAAATTTTCAAATTTAAAAAAATTTTTTTTTTTGGTCTCCGGGCGTGGAAAAAATTATTTTTGCTTAACCACTATAAGGATCGGATACCTTCATTATTCAGCTTTAATTTCTTTTTTTATGGACCTTGATACGTCCACTTCTCGCCGAGATATCGGTCTTCAAATGGAAAAGGATCCTTTTGTCTTTGATTATCGATATCTCAGAAACCAATGATCGCACAGAAAGTTAATGGTGGATTTTAAAAACTTGAATAAATTCTCTTCAACGACTAGCCATTGCTTTTTCGAAAAAAAAATTTTTTCCTATTGTCACATGAATTTAAAAATGCAACAAAAAAAGGGCTTTTTGTGGTTTTTTGGAAAATCAAGCGCTGAAACGAAAATATTGTGGAAATCGATAATGTTGACTGTGCATTTTACAGTTCAATATGTCCACAAAAACCCTGCGAAGACCCAGATTAATCCAACCAGCCGTTTTTTTGCTTCACGCGATCAAATTTAAAAAAAAATTAAAGGATCACGTTTTTTGCTCTGAAAAGCTCATAATCTTTCACAAGATGAAAACAAACATTTTTTCTGAGCTTTGTCCACAATTTTATTGCAGACAGTGCTTAAATTTCCAAAAAAGAAAAAACTTTTTTTTCGAAACAAAATTTTCAAAAAAAAAAAATTTTCAAAAAAATTTAATGACTGGGAGATCAGTAAAATCACGGAATGCAGCAACGTAAACGTGCTAAAAATCATTGGGTGTTGGTTTTGTAAATTTCCTGAAGTTATTCCAAAAAAAAATTTTTTTGAAAAAATTTTTTTTTTGAAAATTTTTTTTCGAAAAAAAAGTTTTTTCTTTTTTGGAAATTTAAGCACTGTCTGCAATAAAATTGTGGACAAAGCTCCGAAAAAATGTTTGTTTTCATCTTGTTAAAGATTATGAGCTTTTCAGAGCAAAAAACGTGATCCTTTAATTTTTTTAAAAATTTGATAGCGTGAAACAAAAAAACGGCTGGTTGGATTAATCTGGCTTTCTGCAGGGTTTTCGTGGACATATTGAACTGTAAAATGCACAGTCAACATTATCGATTTCCACAATATTTTCGTTTCAGCGCTTGATTTTCCAAAAAACCACAAAAAGCCCTTTTTTTGTTGCATTTTTAAATTCATGTGACAATAGGAAAAAATTTTTTTTTCGAAAAAGCAATGGCTAGTCGTTGAAGAGAATTTATTCAAGTTTTTAAAACCCACCATCAACTTTCTGTGCGATCATTGGTTTCTGAGATATCGATAATCAAAGACAAAAGGATCCTTTTCCATTTGAAGACCGATATCTCGGCGAGAAGTGGACGTATCAAGGTCCATAAAAAAAGAAATTAAAGCTGAATAATGAAGGTATCCGATCCTTATAGTGGTTAAGCAAAAATAATTTTTTCCACGCCCGGAGACCAAAAAAAAAAATTTTTTTTAATTTGAAAATTTTTTTGTCGTTGGTTTTTCTAAGATTACTCAAAAACTGCTGACGCTAAAAAATTTTGAAGTTCTAATCCAAAAAGTAGATACTTGGAGCTACAATTTCCTTTTTTTTCTTTTCTTGTACGACCATTTCTCTCAAAGTTAGAGACTGTTGAAAATCGCCTAAAAATTTAGAATTTTTTTTTTATCCTTTAATTTTTTCCATTAGTGTATAAAATTTCTACATTCAACATCCAGTTTAATTTATTCATACATACCCCATTGCCAAGAGCCTATAAGCCCACTGGTGAGTGGAAGCTTATTCTGGTTATTATAAGTTATTGTGGATTTATCGGAGGATTGGGTCCTGGAAGTGGACTTGGTACCTAGTGACTGAGGATTGGGTTCTGAGAGGCTAGAGGACCAGCGAAGTCTATTGGAGTCTTGTAAGAGAGATCGGTGGTGGTCTTGGGACAGTTGTTGGAGCAAAAAGTGTTGAAGTGAGTGGAGTTTTCTCGATTGTAAAATTGTAATAGAGTCGTTGAGAAATATTGTTAATAGAGTCATTATAATATTGTTAAAATAGAGTCACTTATAATATTATAAAAGTAAAGTCAAATTCATCATCTATTTTTAGTTATTGTTCACCTGTCATTATCAAATTTTGTGAGACGACCCGTCTTGAATAAATGCCAGACTCATTTATCGTCTATAAATTACCTATTAATTATTTCTGAACATTTCCCTTTACAAGTATAAGTTGCAGCAAATTTTCTCTCTCTTAAATTTTATTTAATACTGTGTGGTCCAGTACGGGGCTTACCCTCACCTGGAGATACTGAATTAAGTTAGACAGGTTTGCATAACACCTTAAGTTTTGTACATGAATGGGACACTTATTGCATTGAGACCACAATTTCAATTAATGTAATAAGAACACCCATTACAATAATAATGTTTAGATTCGCGGTTGATTTACCGTAAGTGATTGTTGTTACGTGCAAGACTTGTCATAATTTTTGCACCAAAAAATATACTCAAGATTTAAGTGAACTAAGTATTTTTATTTATGCAGCTGTGCGCTGAGATATTCCTAAAGTAACTGAACTTACAATAGTTTAAAATATTTTGAGATAACTTGATCCAGGGCGTGGGTCATTACAATATTTAGTAGTGGGAATCGGGAAATAGGAAGTAGGTAAAGTTGTCAACGAATGGCAAGTAGGTCAGGTGACCAGAAGGAGGAGTAATTAACAAGGGACAGTTTTTGGGAAGGTGTAGGCAGCGAGAGAGGCCAGCTGCAAGGTTTAACGTCATTGGGTCCAACGGTATACCTGAGGGTAATTGAGATAACGGAATGGTTGTACGTTAATGGCTATGTTTAACAAACTTATAAGTACGTCTATTGAATTTTATAATGATATGCAGAATATAACAAAAGAAAAAAACCCAGAATATTGCTAAGAGATTACAATAGTATATTACACACCTCGGGAAGTAAAGTAAGAAAGCCTCAGGTCACATGTTTGTTGACCTCGGCTTCGCCTCGGCCAACATGTGACCTGAGACATTTCTTACTTTACTTCCCGAGGTGTGTATACTATTTTTCTCCTCGACGGAGGCGGAAAGCGGCAACTTCGTTTTGCACAGCGGGGCGAAAGTTGACGCTTTCCGCCCGGAGGTGAGAAAAAAATATGTCTAAATGTACACTTTATGACTATAAGAGGATGAGCGGGACTACCCATCCGTATTGCTATAAATATTTGAATATTTTCTAAAATATAATACTTTAATGACTGAGAAAATCCCGCTATTTGGCTGCGACTCAATAAAATTTTTAAGCCTAAGATTGCAATAAACAAATGAGCAGCTTAAAACTTAAGTAAAAAATGAAATTTAAGTGTACATTTTAAAACATGCATTTTAAACAAATCAATTTAAAATCTCAAGTCCAGACAAAATAATTATTTTTAAATATAATAAAAAATATTTAAATTAAAAAATATAAAATTTTAATTGTGCGACTGAACAAATAATTTATAAATTATTATTTATTCTTAATTAAATTTAATTATTAGTTAGTTTTCCCTGTTTCAGTTTGATAATCAAAAATTATTTTATTGTATTATTCATGATATTGTTTAAAAAAAAATTAAATTTGTTTAGTAATAATATTATTTGATGTTACTTTCAATTATGACTGACCAAAGCTGCAATAGAGCCTGAGACGATCGGTCACGCACTGTATCGAGAACGCTCAGAGACCGGCGCGCGGTGATCAATAAATTCATATTGTTTAAACTCATCGCGAGCAGTAAAATTTTCTTATGGGATCTTAAACTATAATAAATAACGCATGTAACCCATGAAAAAAAACTTCATTTTTTGACCGAGAAGTCAATGAAATTTTCATTTGTTTACTTAAAAGTTAATTAACAATGGAATAATAACCAAATAATTTTATGCTATTAATATTTTTATAAAATATGGATATTCGACAATAAATCCTGAAAATTTCATTAGTTTATCTTGAACGGTTGGGTTGGAATCTCTTTTTTAATTAAAAGTACTCAAAATTTTAATTTAAAAACAAAATGTTTTTAAAATGAAAATTTTGAAAAATCGTTTGAGGGATTAATTTTTCATAGTGACTACATACGAAAAAAATACCTAGACTTAATTTTCATGATCAAGTGGAAAATGGGGGGTCCACTTGACGTGATCTTGCTCATAATTAAACGACTAAAAAGCAGTCTATTCAAAAAAGATTACTACATACCTGGACGAAAGACTCATCGTTATTTATTTGTTATACGCTTTTCCAGTATCACCAACTTTTCAGTACCCTCTGTACCAGCTGATATTCAATTACAGGAGGTTCCGAAAAAATCTATGGCAACAATTACAACCAACAGTCGTATGAAAGCTCGTAAAGCTGTTAACCAATATAATTATTGAATTCCTTGACAGGAAAAATTTTTCTTCTTTAATAAATAGGGTAGAGGGGGGCAGAGTGGGCCGCTTTAGGAAAATAATTATAATATCATTACTTTTTTTACGCGTTTACTACTTTTTAGACCTTTGATACTTATTTATGCTGCGTCCATCAAAAATTGAAAAATCGAAAATTAGGGGCAAAGTCGACCCTCCAAAATTTCGGACTTGATATTTTTCATTGTTTACACGTGTGATTTTTGCCAATAACTGTAAAAAAATTGTATTTTAATAATATAAAAGTACTTTTAATACTCTGTTGCGATATAACTTTAAAACGTAATTTTGTTATCTTCAACTTTCATAATAAATTATATTCAATGAACAGGTTTAGTGGTCTATTTTAGCCCTCATAATATCAGAAATTTCGATAAGCTTATTATCCGTCCGAATTTATTGGCGTATAGAAAATTTTGAGAGGCCCACTTTGCCCCCATGTTTTTTGAAGTTTTGAAAATTTGAAGGGGTCTACTTTGTCCAGAGGGGCCCAATTTAACCCCTTTTCCCTTATACCTCGAAATATAGTTTAATGAACAAAGAGAATTTGCCTAAAATTTTAGCTCCATATCTCAAAAATTGAGCTGGCGCACGGGGGTCCCCTAATCCATTAAAAATATATGAAAAAATTGTTTTTTTTTTCTGAATTTTGGGTTTCATAATCTTCAAGTAAAAAAAATCATAAGTATGTGATCATCAGATTTAGCACAGCGGATAGCACCCTGACCTATTAATCAGAAAGATCTCGGTTCGAGCCCCGGTAGCGCCCTAATAATTTTATTCGTTATATCCCATTAATTTAGTACTTACTTAATTACACTCAAATGTAATGTCGATGATAGTGTGATCAATTTTTTTTCAAATATATTTATCAATTTAATTTTTGATGTTTTAAATCGAGCATTGGGTGAGCCTTACATTTTTTGTTCCCCAAAATTTGGCCCAGGCTTGATTTTTTGATTCTTGAGGCTTGGCTTATGCTTGATATTTTGTTTTCCAGTGATCGGCAAAAAAAAATTTTCTAATTCCATTACCTAATTTTTTAAGAATTAAAAAATAACAATTAAATATGAATAATTTTTTTCAACAATTAGTAATTAGCCAGAAAATATTACTAATTTTCCGTAAAAATAAGTAATTAGCCAGAAATCATTACTAATTTTTCATCAAATTAAAAAATTAGCAAAAAAATATTACAAGTTTTTTTTTTAAATTCGTAATTAGCCAAAAATTATCACTAATTTTCCATAAAATTAAATAATTAGTAGAAAAAAATTACTAATTTTTTCGGATATAAGTAATTAGCCAAAAAATATTACTAATTTATTATTTAAATTTATAATTAGCCAGAAATTATTACTAATTTTCCATAAAATTAAATAATTAGTAGAAAAAAATTACTAATTTTTTCGAAAATAAGTAATTCGCTATAAAATATCACTAATTTTTATTTCAAATTAATAATTAGCCAGAAAATATTACTAATTTTCCATAAAATTAAATAATTAGCAGAAATACATTACTAATTTCTTCAGAAATAAGTAAGTAGCCAAAAAATAGTGCTAGTTTTTATTTCGAATTAGTAATAAGCCAGAAAATATTGCCAAATATTTTGGAAAATCACTAGTTAGTAAATAATATACCCAATTTTTCGAAAAATTAATAATTTACAGAAAAATATTGCTAATTTTTCCACAAAACTTATTAATTAGTTAAAAAATATTACTGAGTTTCTGCAGAAATTAGTAATATTTATAGAATATAATTGAAAACTAAAAATAACATACCAATAATTTTTGTTGGAAATGAGAAATGAGTGAAAAAAAAATTACTCAGTATTTTTAATTTATAAGTTAAATATTTCAATACTTAAAACAATAAAAAAAAAAAAATATTTGAAAATTAATTTATTCCTATCATAAACAGAAACTATTATCTATTAGTAACAATTACTGATATATTGATATAAATCAAACAATTATTGTAGCTTATTGAACTCAACATCTCATAAACATTGTCTTTTTCATTTGGAGCAATCAATAATATTAATGAAACGTTTAATATCTAATCACGACTTAAACACTATAACCTACTAATTGGACAAACAGAACACGAAATTACATTTATTTATCTGATCCGGTTTCGAAGTTAAATAACGTAATTTCAACAAAACTGCTCACTGCATTACTTGACATTATTATACAATATCAAAGGTTTACTTAGTCATTAATATTTAATGTTATTTTTTGTCTTGCTTAGAAATAGAAGCGTTACATTTCATTACTACTCTACGTTTGAAATTCGAATCAGTCAATCGATTAAATTTGAGCAAATTAAACATCGTCGTATAAGAAAATAGCCTTTCTACTGATGCAGACGATGGCAATGGTGTATTAAATTTAATGAAAATTTGCTTAATCACTGGGTACGAATTTAATAATGAAATGTCATTATTTTTGTCTGCAAAAAACTGTTGGTATATTAATTCTGGATCTGATGTGCCGAAAGTATGAACTTCCAAAACTGTTTCCTGAGTATTTCCAGAAAACGTACTAAATTCAAAAATGTCATCGGCGATTTCCATCGGCTGTTCTTCGGTAAAATTTTCTTGCTGCTTGGCTGTTAAAACTTCGTTTAAAGCTACCATGACATTTGATTGAGCATCAGAGCTTAATGACTTCAACCAATGTAATTTAAATCTGGGATGTGTAGCTGCAGCAACTGCACATGTTCGCCCTTCGTCGACAATATTAAATATATTGGCGAATCGCGTTTCCAGAGCTTTCTCTATACCCAAGATTAGTTTTTGGCAATGCTGAAATTTCAATTGCTTGCAGTGGTGTAATTTATTTTTAATTGTCAGTAAGGTAGGAAGTAAATAGCCATATGAAGAATTTTCATCACCCTGCAATATGTCAATTGCCACAGCAATTGATCGATCGCAGTGTAAATATTCTTCCATAAACCTGAAAAATTTATATTTATTATAAAATTAGGAGTATCATTAAGGGAAATAAATAGGAAACAAGGTATATTGAAGATACCTCTAATAGGTTTTTTCTTATTAGCATAATGATTAACAATTAGAAAAAAACACTAACACAAAAAATTAAAAGAACAAAAAATTTTAGAAATTTTTTTTTTATTTTAGAAAAGTCGTATCTTCGTAAAAAATAATCGTATCGGGATTTTATATAAACATTTTAAAGCTTGTAATCTCTAGTTCAAAGATCTTCTAATTAAAATTTTTCGAAAGCTACAGTTATCTCGCAATCATGAGAAACACCACGAGACGAAAATTTTCAAAATTTTTTGTATTTTTCGAAGGGCTATAGGTCCTAAAAAATTTCATTCAGCTAAATCATTGCATAGGTCAGTTAACAAATTCATTCAGCTTTAATTTTCGTTTTTATAAACCTTGTTCAACAATTTTTTGCAGAGATATCAGCTTTCAAACTAAAAACAGTCCTTTCGGCTGTGATTATCGAAATCATAGTTACTAATGATCGCACAGTAAAGAGGTCAGCTTTAAAAACTTCAATAAAATTCCTACAAGACCTTTTTATTATTTTTAATCGGGATAATTTTTTTCCTATCCTGTTTTTTTAATTTTCAGAAATTGTTTTTTTCACCTTATGTTCACTGAATAGCTAACGCAACAATGTAAGAGAAGTCGAGAAATATTTTTTTTTTGTTTTGATGATCATTACAGAATTAAAGGAACAAAACTTGTTCCTTAAATTGTTTTGTAAAACTTTGATCAATCGTCCCGGAAAATGTTCAAATGTATCAATTCAAAAATTTACAGGGTTATTGGGGGTACATTAAGCTTTAAAAAACCTGGCACCATTAGTCTTCTCATCGATATTTACAGAGGAGCGGTTGATTTACTGAAAAACCTAAAATAGTAATTTTTTGAACATATTTCTAATGGATGTTAAGGATAAAAAAATTTTTTTTCATACAAAGTTATAAAAAGGTCTTGGTAGTAATTTCATTAAAGTTTCTAAAGCTGCTCTCCACTTCACAGGATGATCAATGGTAGCTGCGTTATCGATGATCACAGCCGAAAGGACTGTTTTTCGTTTGAAAACTGATATCTCTGCGATATTGCCGAACGAGGTTAATACAAAAAAAAATTAAAGAATGAATTTTCTAACTGACCTATACAATGGTTTAGCTGTAAAAAATTTTTTTCTACCCGTGGCCCTTTGAAAAATTAAAAAAATTTCGAAAATTTTTGTCTCGCGGTATTTCTCACGATTGCGAGATAACTGTAGCTTTTAAAAAATTTTAATTAGACGATCTTTGAACTAGAGATTTCAAGGTTTAAAATGTTTTTTTCAAATTCTCGATACGATTTTTTTTCACAAAGATACAGCCTTCCAAATATCACAAAAAATTTTAAAATTTTTTAGTTCCTTTCATTTTTTGTGTTAGAGTAAATACAAAAAATATTGTGAGTAAAGTTAAAATTTATATTCACCGAAAATTAGCTTCGCTCAGTGGATTAGAAATTCCTAATTCTTCGCTACTCGATAGAATTTTTTCTTTTACCCCAAAAATTTGCAGAAGGGCATCATAGAACGAATTTCACCTCGTAATCACTGGTTTCTTTAAACTTTGACCCAAAACATCTTTTAATTTTTCATTTTGCTTAGGTGAAGCTAATAACTTCCTTATCAGTTCGCAACGTTGAATCATTTCTGTATAAGTTGAGTTCAGAAGCTTATAAGATTTGATAAATTTAATCATATCAGTTATGACAAGATTTAAGGTATGACTCGCACAACGGATATGTTCAGGTAAGCTTTCAATTGACTCAAATTCATTACGTGTTACAAATTCTTCAATCTCAGCATAGTCGTTTTGGTTACTTTCATCAACAATTTGGTTCACGAATGGTTCTGCAGTTTCTTTTGTAAATATTAAAATAAAGATAAATTAATATTAAAAATAAAATAACGAAAGATATGCGAAATTTTAACAAAATCAAATAGTCTATGAAATTTATTTAGACAGTTTTCTCTGAGTTATCCGGGAAAAACGAGATAATTTTTGACCTTAAATCGATCAGAACACTATTTTTTTAAAAGCTTGCGATTAAAATATAAAAAACTAGGAAGTTATGCGAAAATTGAAAAAACTTTGTCAGAGATAATTGGTTGGGAATAAAATTATCTACAAATAAAATCTCACAACATTTTATGATAATAAGTCTCATAGTTTTGCCGGAAAAGTAAAAGGATCTCGAAATTCACTATAAATTTAACCAAGCTCTAATAACTTTTCAACTGATGGATTCATCAAAAAATGATAAGAGACTTTTTTTGTAGAGCGTTTAGTTCCCTATAAAATTATATTCGGAATTTATTCGTACAACGAGCCATTGTCGAGGTATAAAATTCCAAACTTAAAATTGTTTTCCATGTTATTTGAATCGGAAATAGAAAATCGCGGTGAGACACCGGTTAATATTAATACTGAGGGCTTTATTTTTAACAGGCATCTTATTTTACCTTCTTGCAAGTATAGAAGCTGCTAGTGCTTTGAAAAAAATAAGTTGCTCTAAAATGGCACACCCTAATATATATCTATGTATATCTATATATTTATTTATTATAAACTCGTTATTTTGGAGATCTACGAAGATTCACATAGATATACTCAGAATCGCATAAGTTGAATCCCACCAAAAACAGATTCTCTGTAAAAAGTTGCGCCAAGTACACGTTCAACATTAATCTTAGACTACATTAAAAATAATATTCTTACAAAAAAAACTAAAATCATAAGAACACCAAGTACCTCAAATTTTTTTTAATTTATTAAAAAAAAAAAAAATTGTCACTATAAAAATTTAAAAAAAAAAAAAAAATACTTGAACGTACTTGGTGTGCGTGGTTAAAGGCAGTTTAATATATTATTTAACTGTGAAACATTCAAAAGATATAACACGACCGAATAATTAATTTTTTGCATAACGCACACCAAGTACGTTCAAGTATTTTTTTTTTTTTTTAATTTTTATAGTGACAATTTTTTTTTTTTTTAATAAATTAAAAAAAATTTAAGGTACTTGGTGTTCTTATGATTTTAGTTTTTTTTTGTAAGAATATTACTTTTAATGTAGTCTAAGATTAATGTTGAACGTGTACTTGGCGCAACTTTTTACAGAGAATCTGTTTTTGGTGGGATTTCATTCCTTTTTGTAGAACAATTAATCGGTCTGAAATATTTTTAAAATACAAATAAACCAATAACAATAAAACTGTTCTTGAGACACAGTTTATTATTTGTTCAACGAGACTTAAATCTGATAGTCAATGACAACTATCCACATATATCATATATATACATATATGCATAAACCGAATCTGCAACTCATTTTTAAAAGTCAAATAAAAAATTAAAGTTGCTTCTAAACTGATAGCAAGTTAACATTCATTAATTGTTCACATACTTGCAATTAGTTTGACATCAAGTCTTAGCTATGAAGTTTGCCGATTAATAATTGGAAGTTAAACTTTCAATCAACTTAACGTCATTATCTGACAGTAACGTCAGAAGTCAAATTGAATTCAAGTTACAGACAATCTACTGACAACTTAACCGCAACTTTTTGCTCTTCAACTTTTGCTGTTAAGTTGACTTCAGATTCTGGCCGTAGCTTGAAGTTAATTTGCGGTTATGGTGGCTATTAGGAAAGGAAACTTTTTGTTAGGGTTTTTTTTTCTAGTAACAAAAGTTACCTCTAAATTGATGAAAAATTAACCGCAATTTTTTTTCTGACTTTTGTTGTCAAATTGTCAGCGATGTCGGGCATCGAATTTCGGTCATTTCAATTGTCAAATTACTGTCGATTTCAAGCTAAAGTGGCTATAAGGAAAAGTTGTCAGTAACCCTGATAGCCACCTTATCTACAAATTAACTTCAAGCTAATGCCGTATTTTGAAGCCAATTTAAAAGAAATGGTTGGAGAGCAAACAGTTTCCTTTAAGTTGACAGTAAATTGTCTGTAACTTGAATTCAATTTGACTACAAGTGTTACTGTCAGACAATGACGTTAAGTTGATTGAAAGTTTCACTTCAAATTGATGGCAATATAATAAATCAAATCTTTATCACTCACCTTATGAATAAAATTTGAATAATAAAAAATATCCTGTTAACTGCCAGAATTAATAAAAAACTATCAATTGCTTTTTCACAGTATTATTATAAATTAATTAATTAGAGTCAAATCAAATATATTAACGAGAACTAATAAATTGTTTGAAGTTACCAGATGCTTAGGTTAGCAATAATGATGAATCTCCTCGATTTGACGATAAATCACTGCCAACTTAAGATATTTCTATGCCAATTGAAAAATTTCTGTTTTTGATTAAAAATACGGGGTACAACATGAACTACAAGTCAGCGTAATTTTACGCGTCTTATGAAGAGGTAATTTTACAGAGAATATAACTAGAAAATTTCAGTAAAAGGGTAAGAAAATAAGGTTTACTTCTAAATTGACAGCGTAAGCATTAACTCCCCTAATAGCACAGTTTGCTTAGCAAAAGTTTTACAAAAGTTTCCTTGAATTTTTCGTCAAATATCCGTCAACTTCGGACTTTTCCGTTTTTGACGATAGTTTGTTTGCAACTTTCTCTACAATTTGACGTAAATCTACTACCCGAATTAGAATGCAAATTCCCTTCAAAAGTCGACTAAAAAAAAATTGGTCTATCGGTTGACCTTGCGGGCGAGTTGAACTCGGGCAGCAAATTTCAGGTAATTTCAACGTCAAATTACTGTCAATTTCTACCTAGGTGGCTTTAGGGTCATTGCAACGGAATGAGGATATATCCTGATAACGACTTTAGCAAAAAATTGTCGTACACTTGGAAATCTAACTAGACCAATCCGGTGGCGAGAATGTTCTCTCTAGATCTCTAGCTTTCTAGATGATCAACATTCTAACTCAAAACTTGATGTGAAACATTGAGACAATGTGAATTGTCTTTCATCACTCTCAGCCTTGCGGTTCCCGCTTTGATCCGTCTCGTTGCCGTCTGACGTTGATGTCATAGTGCCGTGGTCACATGACAATCCGTTACATTGACGCATGCCGGTTAGGAAGAGGTGGGGATAGTCAGGAAGCGAGCCCTATGCCCAAAAATTATCCGTCACCACTTCGATCCTGGATCAATTAGCGTTCAGACGTCTCTATTATTCAGTATTAATTATTAATCAGGCAATCTACTTGCAATATTAGCGTACTCTACATTTTGTAAAATTTATATTTCGTTCTGGCAATTACCTTGCAAAATAGTATCTTTTATATTGTTTATTAGTTCTTAGTTATAATTAAACTTTAAGCATATAAAATATTATACGTTACCGGCGACCTATTCGCGGTAATATTATTAAATTAAATAATAAAATCAGTGTGATAAGGATTCATTCCACGTGATCACTACTGCGTATCCTGCGTGCCAGCCAGGACCACGATTATTCTGTATTCTGCGTGAACTCTTATTGTAAGTAATTGAATTTATTATAATTGGCAATAAACTTGCGCATTGTCCTAATAATTTCCTTATTGTATTCATCACCTTATTCTATCCCTATTTTAATATACTGGTGGGATTATTTAATACGATAAAATAATTATTAATTAAGTAGAAATAATAAGTAAGTCAGCTGTAAGAAAGCAGCATAGAAATTATTAGCCGTGAGGTAAGTTGATAAGTCTTTTTTATATTCGTTGCCGAGTTTGAATAAGTGCGGGTCTTTGCTTTGCAAGAACCCCAGCCCACTGCTCTGTCCAGCATAAAAATAAAATTTGTTAGAGGCCAGCCTAAGCCAGGGTTCAACCCGCGAATTCTGGTGGCTGCTGGTAAAAATCGCGAAGATAATAAGCGATTTGTCTCAACATTTGAAATCTCGATGAGGTCTAGTTCGCAAAAAGTGTAATTTCAATTTATTGCTCTTTCCCACACATAAAATCACATATAAACTTGGTATAAAACAGCTATAATTTCACGTTAATTGTACTCGTTATTTTACGTATATGATATGAGAGCTAAAAGTTAGACTGATATTTTTTATATATACTGTAGTCATCGAGATGTCAAAAGTATCATTTCAATTTCGGAGCTGATACTTTGGTATCCTAGACTGCTGCAGAATCCCTGATAGCCACACTTGTGCAAGTTGATGCGAATTTACCACCGTCAATTGAATGTAATTTGATAGAAAAACTTGCCGTTAATTTGAAGTGAAACTCAATCAACTTAACGTCATTGACTGGCAGTAATACTTGTAATCAAATTGAATTCAAGGTACAGACAATTTACTGTCAACTTAAAGGTAACTGGTTGCTCTCAAACACTTTCCTTAAAGTTGGCTTTAGAATACAGCAGTAGCTTGAAGTTAATTTGTGGATAAAGTGGCTATCAGGGGTGAATTTTAAAATTTCTGCCCGGGAAAAAATGTTTTTCTAAAATTCTATTATACAGAAAATGGCCTGGTAAAATTTTATGAAATTTTGCTGTGAAATCTTATAAAATCTTACAAAATTTTACAAAATTGCATAAAATTTTATAAAAACATTTTTTCCCGGGTGAACAAATTTTTCTTCAATATAACAGTTAATATACGTCAACTTCTGTTGTTTAGTATTTTAACTACATCATTAGTGTGAAATACAGTGCAAATGACAGAGAGTTTACCACAAATCTTGCTCTTTACTTTTTTTACCGTCATTTTGTCGTCAAATGTCGGGTATTAATTTCGGGCAAGCTAAGTTTTCAACTTGATGATGTCCTCACTTTCCCCAAAGCGACTCGGTCTGCAAGTTGACGTCAACTTGCTCAAAATGTACACCTGACGTAAGACAGCAAAAGATTTGCAGTGATATTTTTTGTCAACTTGCACTGTATATTGCACTCAACTAGTATTCAGGAATAAAAAACAGAACTTGACGTGTAATTGCTATTAAATCGAAGGAGAAGAATTTAGCTGAAAAGTAAGCATAAGCTAACTTTATATCGTCAAGTGTAACATGAAAGTAGCCAATTTATTCGACGGAGAAGAATTTAAAGCTGGAAAGTAAGCATAAGCTAACTTCATATCATCAAGTGTAACATGAAGGTAGCCAATAGACGAAAATTCGTCTCATCGTAGTAATTTCTTCGTTAGATCCAAAAAACGGGGGCATCAAAATTTTGTAATTTTTAATTTTTTACTAAATTATCAAAAACAGTTTAAATTTATGAAAATTCACTAGGAATATAATAATGATGAATAAATAAACTAATATTATAGGCTGACAAAGCCCAATAATTTATTAATTCGGATTTAAAATATGAGTGAGGTTAAAGTGACATATGGTTCGAGAATAGAGACACGGTCGTCTCACACCGACGCGACACACATGTTGTACATGTTTGGAACGTGTACTTGGCGCGAGACACTACCATGTCTCCGGATGTTTGAATTCAAAGTTGAATTAATGATTAAATTGATTTTTATTATAATTTTTTAATTCATTTCAAAGTATTAAAAATCTTCAAAGCACTGATTTGAAATACAACTATTAATTTTAATGATTTATTTAATTTAAAAGCAAGATATAAATTAATCAGCTCAAATTATTTTTCGGAATATTTTAAATTATCCGTTGTTACGACCAGGGTAGAGAACACAAAAAAATAATAAGATGATAAAAAAAAGACTATTTATAAAGTATAATAAAACATAATAAATAATTAATAAATACACTAAAACCTTTATAATGAAGGTATATATATACAGAAATTCGTATACTAAAATATAAAACTAAATAAAGAAAATCCGTATATATATATATAGAAAATTTCATATATATTTGTCATGGTCAGCTAATTTATAACCTATCACACAAAAAAAAAGAACATAAAAACAATAGTTAACACAGTATGCACACATATATGTATCTGTGTATTAACGTGTAAGGGTAATATCATATTTAAATCTATGTATACACTAGGTACACTTGTTCTCGTTCTTCACGACGCTGAAAAGAGAGGGGCAAGAGGAGAACCCCAATATCACGGGTAAGACTAAAACACTTCAGAGTTAGTCCTCTAGTTTCCTTATTTCTCTATTTCCATTCGGGACCCGCAGCTGCGTGATTTATGAGCTATAAAATCTCGGTCTTGACATCATGCTCGCCGTCCACCAAGAGCTCTCAATTTAATTACCGAACGGCTTCTCTACTACTCCTGGTAACGAACGAGGCCCCTCAAGATGTCACCCTCCCACCTAATAACTTGGAGGTCAAGCCCGGATGACGCGTGCCGCGGACAAGACTGTTGCTTGACCCACCAAGTGCTCCGTTTTTAATTACCAAACGACTCTTTTATTCTATTGGCTCCCGACCACGACCGGTGGTCCCCCCAACGCTTAGAACTCTTTTCCTAATCCAATAAGCGCGACATTATCCCTCGGAACCCCCACTTCTTGCACTCTTGTAGAGGCCCGAGCAATCCCGCTACCATCCTGGTGCTGAGCGGTACCCCTCAGATAGCGCCCCCTCCAATCTCCAACTTGGAGGTTAAGCTGAGATGACGTATGTCGTCAAGGGCAAAATTATATTTGACCAACCAAGGTGATCGTTTCCAGAACCTTCTTACACTATAATTGCATAATTATTAATCTTCCAAGGGAAGACTGAACTTTTCAGATAACTTGCCCCCGTAACAGAAACATTTTATATAAATGAGCTGACTAATAATTAAAAGGTATAATTCAGATATTAATGATTTTTCTATTAAATTCTTTTCTTATTTGCTTCCACTCGTGATCTGTAGTTAAGAGCGACATTACTTCGCGGAATTCAACCTTCATGTACCTTTAAGGGAAATAATGAGCCCTAAATAACTTACATCCATATTAAAAATATTTATTATGAAGGGAATAAACCAAAAACTGAAAAATTAGAAGATATAATTTAAATATTAATTATATGTTTTTCTGTTTTTTTCTCTCTTCTCGATCTTTAACCTTGGCTACCGCACGTGCAGAATAAAAACCGCAGGAGGAGAAGCCATCAGGAGCTCATAAGAATTAGAAGCTGGCGCGGTTCGCATCTTATTATTGTACAAGAGCAAGGACACGGTCCATGACTCATGCCATTTCCCCTCATTAGTTAGTCTATATAAACTCGCGATTTTCGGTCCAGTTGTCCAGTCTTATTAATTTCCGTTAAGCTTAAACTTCGTCACGATACCTCTTTTAAATACTGTGCGTCGGTTTAAGAAATTATTCTGCAAGGTTCTCAGTTCTCCAACACTATTAAATTACGAAGCCAACCCAGGGATACAAATCGAATAGAAATTGAACGCGAAATCTCTACCTGGTTTATCAAACGATTTATAATAACAAACGGCCTTCCAACCAACAACAGCAATTTAATTGTACAACTGAAGCTGAATAAAAATAACATAACCAATTGTAAGTTCTAGTTCTTTTATTATTATTTTTCTAAAATAATTCCTTGTATTGGCTACTATTTCATACTCATTACCGTAACGACGAGGTCTCCGTCGCCCGTGTAAAGGACTTAAGTGTCTTGACTCAAAATAAGAGACTGCATATGAATAACTGCATGTTAGACGTAACACCGTTTAAAATTTAATGTTTCATATATTTTTATCTGATAGTCCATTAAAATTTGAATTATCAATCAATATATATAAAATGATTTATTATAAATTAAATTGCTAATTAGATTACTTTAAATCATCTACATAAATTTTAATTTTTAGTACAAATATTTTGAAACAAAATGATGAATTATAATATTTTAAATAATTAATTTGATTATAAATAATTAATCGAATTATTTTTATCAAGTTATTCAAAATTAAATGGATAATATAATGATTTGAAAATTAATAAAATTTTTGAATTGATAAATTTGAAAGCCTGGATGTACATGAATCATTGTACATCAGTCTACCCACTTTTTTTATGGGAATTATATAAATCTACGAAGATCAACGTAGATCCCCCCCCCCCATATATCTAAATCGATACCATTAATTTTTCATGATGTTACAGTTTAAGTAAATATTGAATATTAGTAATATTTACCAGAAAAAAATGAATCCCCAATGTTTAATTCAAATTCACCACAAGCTTTCACAAAATTAGATACATTGTCTGTTACTGTTGTGAGTACTTTAGTTTAATCCATACCTAATGACGTATAAATATCTCCAATTAATCGAGCAACTCGATCATAGGAGTGAGTACCCGTTAACCTTCGACACGCAAGCGCATAAGATTTACGTTGTAACGTTTTGAAATCAATCTACAAATCACTATTAATTATGAAAGCATAGTTTTAAGAAAAAAAGAAGAAAAATATGTGCAATCAAGTTTGAAACTTAATAAAATTTAATGTCATTAGCAACTTCAGATTACATAAAGTACACATTTTGCATGTCACGACAACATTACTTTGTGAACAATCGAAAAATTGAAAGTATAATCTTCAATTAAAATAAAATGCGACTGTTTGAAAACACATGATTATACAAGATATAAAATAGGATATTAATTCAAAAAAATTTGAGATCATAATACATCCTCAAATTATCTGTACAATGAGCCACTGCTGAGGTATAAAATTCCAAAGTTAAAGAATTTTTTTTTTCAACTTCGTAATATGAAAGATACCGTACATTTAGATATTAGTACCATTTTCGAAACAGGATAAATTTAAATCTAGATAACTTACCCAATGGACCGTCATTCCTAAAAACCGGCGAGTCTTACTCAACCATGTATCAGCCGTTGTACATACATACTGAGTATTAATTATCATTTCTTTCAATTTATTAATATTTTCATCGTAAGTATCATGAATACGGCGTTCTATTGTCCTGGCAGATGAATGATTAAGTGGTTGACCACCTTTCTTGATACAGAAATCTATAAATAATTTGAATTTACTGGTTTAAAATATAAATACCTCGTGTTACGCATGCTCTGAGAGAATATTATCGCGAAATACATGAATTGAAATGACATGGAATCAAATAGAAGTTTTCTTTTATTTCTCTATGTATTTTTTATAGAAAAAGACATAATTGTACGCCTAATAAAATTTAAACTGAATTTAATACATCATTAACATAAAAAGAAATTTTTTCGTAAAACTTTGAAGGCTCCTTATGAAGTTATAACTATTCAATTATTGGTCTCATTACCCTATGTACCAAAAATACTTAAAAAAACAAAATTTCGTTGTTTCAAATATTTTTTGCCTGTTAAATAATGCAAAATATAACTAAAACTACTCAAGACTTTGGTAACAAAAATCGATAGTTTTAATGAAGAAGGAAACAATAAAATCTGTTAAATTTGTAATTGTGTTTTGTTAATTTTGACAAATTAAAATATTTTTAATTTCAACTAAAAAACGAGGCAAGGGAATTTTTGCGTGACTCGTGAGTGAAATGATATGTACTGTTCCAAATTTAGGTCCAAGACTATTTAATTTTTGAAAATATCTCAATAATTTGTAAATAATTGATCAATTTTTTTTGAAAATCGATCATATTTGTATAAAAATTTCTGTGAAAATAATATTTCTTAATTAGGCAATACTTCGATTGAATTTTTTTCTCATAATTAATTTGACAACATCGAAATATTTTAAATCTATATATATTGGGGTTTCCTAAAAAAAAAAAAAAAAAACAAATTTTTTTTTAACGTCATGTAGGCTCAAAAGTTACTTTATATTATAAATAAAATCCTCACCATATTTCATCCAGAAAACTTGAAACTTTCTTTTCAAATTCCACTCAGTATATTTTTGGAGGAAATTAATTCTCTACAAAAAAATATGTGTAGCGCTATGTAAAGAAAAAATATTCGATCACGTTAAAGTATTTGGTAAAATTGTAGAAAATTTGAGGGAAATTGAAACGATAGGAATAAAATTATCTGAAACCAAAGTCATCAAAGGGTCACTGGTGTTTATAACTGGTGATCATCATGGGAGCCATTCACTTGGAGGGTTTACTGAAAATTTTAGTAGATCTCAGTATTTCGGTAGATATTGTATGGTCACCAAAAATTTATTTAATATTGTGAACGGCGAGTTTGCAACTTACAAAAAAAGAACTCCAGAATAATACAAAAAAGTTATACTTCGAATAAACAGGAGAAAAAATACCTTCACTAAACAAAAATTTAAAAAGCCATTATTACTAGATGGAATCAAATTTAACTCTGTTTTTAATCAATTACAGTTTTATCATATTTGTCTACCTAGATTACCACCTTGTCTTGAACATGATGTACTGGAGGGTATAATTGCCTACGATGTCGAATTATACATTGATAATCTCATTTTGAAAAAATGTTTCTTGTATGAATTATTAAATTGCAGGATTGAAATTTTTCAATACTCCATTGAAGATCGACGTGAAAAGTTATGTTCGGTTTGCATTGCTTACTTAAATTTGCTCATTCAAGATTATATTTATCTACGTTAATCTCTATTTAAACAACCTCTTCGCCCTAAACACCATTATTTATTACATTATCCTTATCTAATTTTAAAGTTTGGACCATTAATGAAAGTGTGGACGATGCGTTTCGAAAATAAACATTGTTTTATGAAACGTGCCACACGATTTCTTCGCAACTTCATTAATATTACCAAATCATTGGCTATCAAACACGAATTATTTCAATGTTTTATACGTTTAGGAGGAGAAATTTATTCCGATACGGAATTAAAAAGTACAATTAAGTTCAATGTGAATTTATACAATGAACCTATAAAACAAGCACTGAAAAGTATACATGTTGTAATATTAATTAAATAAAGACATGCCAGGACTGGTTGGTGGTTGGGATGTTTGAAAAATACGCATATTTAAAAATATAACAATGTTTTTTTCTGCCCTCCGGTCGGAAAGTGCCAACTTTCGAGCCGCTGCCCTGAACGAAGTTGCAACTTTCCGGCTTCGTCGAGCAGAAAAATAGTATACGCACCTTGGCCAGTAAAAAAGAAAGCCTCAGACCACATGTTTGTCAGCCTCGGCTTCGCCTCGGCCAACAATTACATGTGCTCTAAGACTTTCTTATTTTACTGGCCTAAGTATGTAATATACTATATTTGTCACAGCACAAAATATCACTGGGTTGCAAATTAAATAGGTTATTTAATTTATAAATACTGTTAAATGTCTGACCTCATGAAAACGTGAATAATTGAATACAAATTATTGAGTTGAGCTCGAGTAAATAATGAATTAAAATTAATCAAGTTGAGTTTAATTGAACACTGAGTTGAATGCAAAAATGTCATGATAATAAGTAACATGATGTCAGAGGTTACTGAGCGAAGTGAATTATTGAACACATTAATTACTATTTTTAATAGCACTGAATACATAAATATTTTTGTTATTGAGTTTTAATAGTGATGATCACTTAATTGAATTGAATTTAATGAGCTCATGATAAATTACACTGATTTTAATTTATTTGTTGAACACGTGGTAGCATGATAGCAGAGGCTACTGAGCGAAACATAACTTTTAAATTACTTAAAAAATTGAGCATAATGATAATTAAATAAATAATAAAACTGAGTCTTTTAAATTAATTGAGCACTGATTGCAAGTAAATGTTTAATAAAAAATGCACCTGTTGCTTTCTCGATGATATAACCTCGTCAGGAACAGGTTGTAGAATACTGGATTTCTTGATGTTATTTATTAATTATTTTATGAGCTCTGGAGCTTGCGATTATAAAAATAATTATATTTTTATATAGAGTAATGAACTCTGAATGTAATTAATTGATTACTTTTAATTAGTTACTCGAGATGAGCGCAATTTTAATAGATTATACAAAACACGTGGTGACACTTGAAATTGTATAAAACGAATAGATAATGGCGACGGTCTTCTTGCCACGAGGCAGGATAAATTCGATGCGCATGCGTCGAACAGCGCAAGTCAAGTTTTTAATTGATAGACACTAGGCCCCAGTAGGTGCTGCCTCTATTTGCCGGAAGTTCAACTACATTCAAATTTGAATGTAGTTGTGATTACGCAACAATACAAATGTCTGAAAACATTATGGAATGTCATGAGATAGTTAAAAATGGGGTTGTATATCGTAAAGGGGATGCTGTATTCATCTCTCAAAAAGGATATCATTATGAAGTAATTGTAGAAAAAATTGTTTCCATTTTATACGACGAAATTGAAATATATTTTATATGAGAAATTTTGGAAACTGAATTCTTGCCTCAATATGTTTTATATAAACTAGGTACCATTTCGGCATATCAATGTTTGCCATTTAATAATCTTATTAGTTTTGAAAAACTACATATTTATAATGTTAATTTTTCATTATGTATGAAATCAAAATATGGACTGGTTGAATACGGCTTATAGATTTATCAGTAATTTATAAACATTTCTACATAATATAAACTCATTATTTTCATAATTTTTTTTATTTTCACTACATGTAATAAATATTCATTGTTCAGGATATCAAAAAGAATCAATTGGTTCATTAGGTTAAATGACTTAGATTAATAATTGTCATTTAATTCTTTAAAATAAAATTTCATATGCTTCTGTCAATACTTATCGGATTAACAGTTTTAATAGGAATGTCAGCGAAAATAGCACAAATACTGGAAATTTATAACTGTGCATCATTTATTTTAAGAAATCAATAAATTAAACCTAAAAATATTATTTTATACTTGCATGATTATTTTAAATAACTAACAAAAATTGATTGATACTAGCTCTTCCAATTCGTCATGGCGATATTTGAAGTTTCTCGTCACGACGAGCCTTCCGACAAAAAGCTGATAAAAACAGCATAAATGGACAAGCTCATTGAAGCTGCTCGAATAAAATTTTAACTGACTGCTAAACGCTATAAAGTTTGTTAGCATTTTAATTATTAGTTTTTCTTTACTCGTTGATTTCCCTGTTGTTTGCTAATTTTGTAAGTTTTTTTTAACTTTAGATTTATCTTGAGGATTTTATAAAAATACATGAAGATGAGATTTTGATAAAGATGGCAACACAAGTGGAAGGAAACCTAACTTTAGTCATTGTTCCTGATGGGATTCCATGGAGAAATGATGTTTCATCTAGAACCACTCTTACTTCATCAACATGTAAGCTTATTAATATTTATTAACTCAATGGTGAGTAAGTTTTTACACTGTGGTAAGCGTTCGGATTTTCGTTTCATCGATTTAATTCAGTTCGTATCATTCAGATTACCATTTTTTTTTATTTCGTCGAAATTTCTTCGTTTTTTTTTTTTTATTTATTTTGTTGTGCTTATAGAAATTAATTATTGTTCATTATTATTTTAACTGGTTTGATTATTAAGACAAATCGCCTGTTCGCTTGACGATTCTAACCAGCAGCCACCAGGATTCGCAGGTTGATCCCTGACTTAGGCTGGCCTCTACGAATTTTTTTAATTATAGGACATAGCAATGGGCTAGGGTTCTTGCAAAGTAAGAACCCGCACTTGTCCAAACTCGGCAACGTATAAAAAAAGCTTATCAACGTACCTCACGGCTTATTATAAAATTATAGATTATATTTGTTAATAGTCGAGTCACTAGTTGTAACTCAATTTATAATTATTAAATCACACTATTCGGTAGTCTTACCAGTATTTTAGGATAAGGACAGGACAAAAGGCAATGTATAATGTAAAGGATTGATTTTTCTTTGATTACGCAAGTTTATTGCCAATCGTAACAAAAATTCATTTACTTACAGTAATTTCCGCAAGGTACAATAAATGCAGCTCTGGTTGGAACGCCGGATATGCAATCCGTGACCACGTGGAATACGCCGTGTAATACACTGATTTTATTATTTAAACTTAATATTATTTAAAATGCAAGTGAATCGCTGGTAACGTACAATAATATTTAATTGAACTGACTTGATTTATAATAATTAATCAATACGTAATTGTTCAGTCAAGACCAAACTCGCTACCACCTGAGAACGCCGAGCCTCACCAATAGGTCGGCAGCACTATTGCTAATTGAACTTACGCGCGAGATCTTAGCCAATGAGAAAAATCCATCATTTGGATAAATTAGTTCCAACTATGAATAAAAGAGTTGCGACATGAAACGCACTCATTGGCTTAAGATCTAAGCGAGCTACGTGGATTTTCTCTATTGGCTGAAATTTCGTCAGCGTCGTCTACTAATTTCCCTATTGGTCTACCGCTCTGACGTCACAAGGAAACCGGTGTGTGGTTTCATATACGACGCTTTTTCAATGTATTCTACAACGTGCTCTAGTACAGTTCACCTCGTGTTCTAAAACCGCTTCATAAATTACAAGTATTTCTTTGTGCTAATTAAAAGTAAACCGCTCAGCTAATTACTCTCAATATTTAGTCAGTGAATTAAGGCTGCTATTTATTGAGAATAAATAAAGCGTTCATTCACGCTGTTGTAATATTAATTAATTAAAGACATGTCAGGACTGGTTGGTGGTTGGGATGCTGGAAAAATACGCATATTTTAAAATATAACAATATTTTTATTTGTCACAGCACAAATATCACTGGGTTACAAAATTAAATAGTTTATTTAAATTGTCAATACTGTTAATTGTCTGAGCTCATGAATACGTAATTAAATGAATGCAAATTGTAAAAATAGAGCGCGAGTAATTAATTTAAATAATTGGAGTAATTAATCTGAGTTTGGTTGAACACTGATTTGATTATAAAAATGTCATGATAATAAGTAACATGATGTCAGAGGTTACTGAGCGAAGTAAACTATTGGACACGTAAATTACTATTTTTAATAGCACTAAATACAAAAATAAATTAGTTATTGAGTTTTAATAAGAATGATCACTTAATTGAATTGAATTTAATGAGCTCATAATAAATTACACTGATTCTAATTTATTTGTTGAACACGTGGTAGCATGATTGCAGAGGCTACTGAGCGAAAAATAATGTTTAAATTAATTAAGAAACTGAGCATAATGATAATTGAATAAATAATAAAACTGAGTTTTTTAATTATTTGAGCACTGATAGCAAGTAGATATTTAATAAAAAATGCTCCTGTTGCTTTTTAGATGAAATAACCTTGTGGTCGATGATCACTGAATTTTTAGGGTCCTGTATTAATTTATAGCTGAGTTCTGATGTTAGCAATTATAAAAATAATTATCTTCTTATATAGCTTATTGATCACTTGTTGCTTCTGATTAATTACTTTTATTTAATTACTCGTGATGAGTGCAAAAAGAATAGATTATATAAAAGCACGTGGTGTTACTTGAAATTATATAAACGAATAGATAGATAACGGCGTCGGTCTTCTTGACACGAGGCAGGAAAAATCGATGCGCATGCGTCGCACTGCGCTAGTCAAGTTTTAATTGATAGACACTAGGCCCCAGTAGGTGCTGCCTCTATTCGCCGGGAGTTCAACTACATTCAAATTTGAATGTAGTTGTGATTACGCAACACACGCGTAATTCACACCAGAGTAAATTCCGTGAATCTAACCGCTACCAACCACGTGTTGATTTTTATACGTGCGTTTTCGTTGCATTCGCTACCCAGTAATATTTGTCGCATTCGCTATAAAGTATTTTCTTACAGTTTAAGTGTAAATAAGTGTAAATAAATCTATAATTTATATTTGATAAATCTTGAGTAATTTTTAATTGTTTTAAACCTTCACGCCATAACCAGATCCATTTTAGTTATCCTCTCACTTTACAGTAATAGAATAGAAAAATATATAGCAAAATATAAAATTAATACAATTCAGATTGCCTGATTATTATTACTGAATACAATTAAGACGTCTGAGCGCTAGTTGATGCAGGATCGAAGTGATTGCCGATAATGTTGGACGTAGTACCAGCCTCGGGACTGTCCCCACTTCCCCCTGACGGACATGCGTCCACGTGACAATTCGTGATATGACTACGGCACTATGACTTCTAGAGTTTCAGACGGCAACGAGACGGGTAAATACGAGAACCGCAAGGCTGAGGACGACGAAGACAATTTACATTGTCTCAATCCCCCCCCCCTCCCACCAAGCCAAGGTTACCCTTTTGGATTTCCGTCTGAGTTGTCCGACTGTAATAATGATACAAAATAATAATAGAAAAAAAATATTTACATCTAATTATTTACAACAGTGCGAATGAATCTCCCGAGGATTGCAAGTGACTTGCCAGCATTATAACAAATACTAGTTTAAATTTCGCGACAGAGATGCGAATTATCCCAGTACCGTATGCGGTCACCCACGTGTAAATAAAAAAAAATTATCAACTCAAAAGTCCGAAAGAAAAATAAAGTTATGATAAATATTGTTTCAATTAAATTTTAAATTTTTAAAATAAATAATAGCGTTATCAAAATTGTAAATAATAAATTAAAAAGTGTGCCTGGACCAGCTCCTCAGGCTGGGTTAGTGCACGTAGGCGCCAGACCGTTTCTCAAAAACGGACAAAATATTTTATCAGGGGGAAAATTTGCGAGGGAAAATCCGAGCGAGTACAGCCAGTAACAAGGCGGATAAGTCGAATGAAATAATAAAAATAAGAAATAATCAGAAAAAGAAAATAAGCACGGTTGAAAATATATATAATAAATTAAATTAAATATAGCAGGAAAAGACCCAGGAAAATAAACACAGAGTATTTCCCCGAGAATTGTTGGATCCAATTGTTTATAAATATTATCAAAAATCTTTAATACAATGTTTCTCTCATAACACAAATTATAATCGTTAATAAACCCCTGGGGGCTGAATCTATACAATGCAAAGAAATTCTAAATTTAAATCCAATATTTAAATTAATGATAAAGCATAAATAAATACCAATAATTCACTTCAATAAATAGCAATCCTTCAAGATTAATTAATATAAATAAAAATTTATCAACACCTTAAACCTTGGGTTACCCCTTTACACCTTCTAGGGGGAGAAAGATACTCTCAATTTAAATTCCCCAAAAAAAATCATTACATAAATTATTTTAAATAAATAATTATTCCTCTATCAATAATTATTTATAATTAAAAATATAATATAAATGGCTGGACCACTGGGGTACACAAAAAAAGAAAAATATAAATAATAATTCGGGGTTAATTAATTAAATAATAATAATAATTGTAATAAATTATACTATAAATAACAATAATAACTCGACTTTATAATTATTATTATTGGCTCAGGAATTTTTCTTCTGAATTACTACGTCATCGGCTCAGGAATTTTTCCTTAGCCGGTGTATAGCTATATCTATATGTATATATATAGGTAACTTTCGATATATCGATATATCGAATTACCGCAAACGCGCAATTTCCAATATTAAATCATAAATTAAACAAAATATAATTATTTTACCACCCTTAACTCTTTTATAAATGAAAATGTATCATTCAGGGGTATTTAAACACAAAATCCGTCAAATTATTCGACTCGCGAATTCCAACAATCCCCGGGGAGGTTACAGGTAACAATGCGTTAAAGGGAAATACAAGAGTACTTACTCGATTATCTTCCAAATTAATCAGCACCTTGTTCCGGAACTCAATCACCCGGTGAATTAATATAAACAAACTTTACAAACGTGACCACAAATAACAACCAAAATTAATTAATCAATCAAAAACGTATTGACAACGTAAAACAGCGTCTACTCAGTTGTACTCTCCGTACCTTTCTGAGTACTTTATGGGCCCGCCACTTGTTGGCCACCCACGTGGCGCAACAATCGCCCTTAATTATAATTATCATTGTTACCTAGCCCCGGGCCTTTAAACTAATTAAATGAATTATGAAGACAAATTTTCCCCACCTGAATGATACATAATAAATTGAATATATATATATATGGTATTTATCTACACCAAACTAATGATTGTAAAATATATATATAATTATATAATAATTATTTAACACTGTATGTTATCCGTCGATATTGCAGGAGAAAATATCGATTTTTCCCCTCCTCTATGGTGACTATTTTCATTTCTACAATACCTGGATATGCAATTAAATCGAAATAAAATAAAGATAATAATTGGGGCATAATGTGACCACACATTATGTCCCCTGAATAACGCTAAATCATAAATATTCCCTTATAAATAATAAATAATAAGTGTAATTATTTTTAAATTAAAAATTAAAATTTTCGCACACACGAGCTCTCAGTCACACCGCGCGCATGCGCGAGCAAACGCTGTCTCACCGGCGTGGCAACGAAATGCCCGCGTAACCATTCAAATTTAAACTTAAATACTATTTTTAACTACTTATTTCTAATTAATTACTAATTAATTTGAATGGTTACGTGACAGCATTCAAAACGAATTTTCAATTGCAAGAATATTGCCAGATAGAAAGTAAAAAAGAACATTGCTGGTCAATCACCAGTATTGCCAGTTGCGCAAGTAGATTGCCAGTATGAAATTTTCAAGTCAGCTGAAAACTGTAAAAATTCTAAGGAGTAGCTGCTGATATGAGGATAAAGTCTACAGAGTTTCAAATTTTTCGAACAATTACTTTAGCCGGAATAAAAAATTGATTGTTCAATGCCAAAAACCCCGTGTTATTTAAATAGGAAACTTACATCGCTGTGTGACACGGGTTAAAATTGAGATAGAGACCTGAAACTTTGAGAATATTTTTAGGTAGATTTTTTTAAAAATCTAGGTATTGTATTTGTCCTCATGGTCGATTTTTCAAGGAATTTTGTCACAACCTATCATAATTAATTGAGTAGAGTTCGAAAATACCCTGCGTTGAAAAATTTATATATGTATATATATATATATATATATATATATATATATATATATATATATATATATATATATGTCGAATTACCCGTTGAGGTATTAATGAGACTCGGGTCTACGCCGTTATCTTTGCCACTCATCTTATTTATTAAATAATTTAACGAACACACACAGGTAATTACTACTCACAAATATCGTATACACTAAACAATAAGATTGCAAGCAATAATATCAGTATCGGACAACTACACAATATTAAAGTATCCGAGAAAATATCAAAGATTACAAAATATCAAATATTACACAATATTAAATACACAAATTATTACAAGCGATTAGTTCACTATAGAATAACAACTATTGAAAATATTCTAGTTACTGTTGTAAAATGTATACGGCGGTAAAATTAAAATCGAAACGAATACACGATCGGTCGGATAGCAATGTCGTCCGTTCCTTTGCTCAATTAGAACTAACTGTCTGTACCCAATATTCTTGAGTCCCTGAATCGACCAAAACTATATCTCAGGTAATTTTTACAAACTCGTACAATTACTTCCATATGTTTGAAAACTCATTATACCGAAAATATTGCTATCTCTCGATCGTGTCTACGTTGGATGCCCAGACGGGCTCCTTCGACTTAAGTCTACCGTCATAAACGTAAATATGAAAACTAACAAAATCTTAAGCGGATTAAATTGTAAAATATTTTTACTAAGTTTTTATTGTCTAAAAACAAACTCAATATAGTTGGGACTTTCCCGAGTCTCAGGAAAAACCCAAGTATTATTTTATCTCCGACATATATATATATATATATATATTAGGGTGATCAAAAAAATAACAAACTTTTTTTTTTCTTCCAAACAGGTTCAAAAGTTTCATTTAGATAAAAAAAGACGCCTGTAAAAATTAGAGCTCGTAATATTAACATTAAGAGGTTCCGCATCGCACTTTTCTATTTTCCATAAGAATAACATGGGAAAAATTTTTTTTACGTCTTCTGATTTTTATAAGTAGCTAACGATGCGTCATAAGAATAAATGGCAGGCATGTTTTTGTAGGGAATTGAATGCTCTACAAAAAAAGATTCCTATCATTTTTTGAGGATGTCACGATCGGAGAGAGTGAAGGTGACGGGCGAAAGGGTTATTTTATTTAATATTTAATATCGGAATACCAAATTATCTCGTTCTATAACTCAGCCAAGGAGTTCGATTAAACCGTCACGTGGTTAGTGTGAGAACTTATGAGTGATTGGGTACCGATCATTAAATTATAAGTTATAATATGAAATTATTTTATTCTGTCATCCAACCAAGGAATTGGCGTCACGTGGCTGATATAAGAACGTTTTAATTTCTTATCGTTTTATAACTTATTTGTCTATTCGTACCGAGCGGATGTACTATAGTCCGTCCCGTTGAATGACCTGCGTGGCGTTAGGGTAGGTCCGGGATTTTTGAGCGAGAGGGATATTGGGTCGGTGAATATGGGCCCTCGAGAAGACCGTGTTCTTTCTCCGTCTTACTTAGGGTTACTATGACTTAGTTTACTAGCACTTGAATGCTGGAGAAAAAGGACAGTAAATGAAAAGACGAATGTATAAAAAGAAAAACATGTGTAGTATATTGACAGGTTGAATCTTACATGTAAATATTATAATTTTAGACTTACCCAGAAGGGTTGATGTACCTGCACACACACACTCACTCCAAATTCACCAATTTGAATTTGTGTACACAGGAGTTTACAATATTTTATGACAGTTTTAATCGAGATTCACAGGTTGAATCTATTCACACGAACGCAGTGCACGCTGAACCGAAAGGCCGGCTTCGCTGTCGAGTGAATTTATGATGATATATATATAAATATATATACTTCCTTTAAGGGTTTTATTAAGGGATTAATTATTTCCGAACAAGGACTCCGATTACCTAGGCGGTGGACGTCACGTGAAGGAGTTTAATTAATCTTAATGCGAACTCAAAAGATTTTATCTTAGGTATCCAACCTAGGAGTCCAGATGCCTAGGCGAAGGACCTTACGAGGAAAGGTTTTAAAAATAAAGTTTTAAGTCGTGAAATTTTACTTTAAAATAAAAGAATCGAAACTCGGTTATCGGTCTAGGACCTCTGATTGCCTCGGCGTAGAGCGTCACGAGAGCGAACTTTGAAGTCGACTCAGTGAGTCTTACTCGCGGATGGATCTGACAAAGGTTTTAATTACAAAAGTAAAGAAAATTGAATTCCGATTATCGAACTAGGACCCCCGGTTGCCTCGGCTGTGGAGCGTCACGAGAACGAACTTTGGAATTTCACTCGCGGATAGATCCGACAAGGGTATTAGTTGCGGCGGTAATGACTGAATTTGAGTATTTTTCCTGGGTTTATATATGAAAATGTTTGAAAGAAAAGTAGGACCGAAGATAAAATAAAGAATGGGTTAAAGAAAAAGAAGAAAAATTATATATAAGGGTTTGATTTTGGACAGCTGCGAATGACATATTTATTACGGGAGTTCTTGGAATTTTGTAGTAAACAGAATGTAAATAGAAAAATAAGTCCGCGGTGGGCTGCTCAAAAATAACCTCTTATAAATATATGATGACGTTTACTACCAATATTTTAAGTGATTCCGAGAAATGTAATTAAAAATTTGAGAGAAAAGTTTGTCTATGGTGGTAAAGGGAAAAGTGAGGATCCGCGGGGAACCGTGGGATTTTTAAAACGACATCTCTTTGACAAATATATGTTGACTTCTATGGTCAATATATTATGCACTCTAGAAAAATATAATTGAGAAAAATAAAATCGAGAGGAAAAATATTTTTGGTGATAGAGAGAAAAAAAAAACAGAGGATCTGCGGGAGACCGTGAGATTTTAAAAACAATGTTTCTCTAAAATATATGGTGACATTTACTACCAATATTTTAGGTGGTTCTAAGAAATGCAATTAAAAATTAAAAATAAAATAAAATTAGAGAAAAATTTTTACGTTAGAAACGAAAGGATCCGCTGGAATTTATCGGTAACAGATGTAAAAAAATTGAGTCGAGTTGAAGTAAGGAAATGCTTTGACATATTTATTAAGACTTTTACGATGACGAGGGACTCGCGGTCGCGAAAGACCCAGGGAAATCCTCGCGTGGGACATCTGGAAAACATTGAATCGGCAGGTTCTTCGTAAGGGACCGGCCATAGCGGTGCAGCTGTGCGTACTATTTTCTAGTCGCTTGTTCTTATTTACGTCTATCTTCTTGTAACTTGACCGTTCATACTTGCACACTTGTTTGTGGGAATTCAGGGCAAACCCAACTGAGTCAATACCCATATATAGACAGCGTGCATACACATACATACATACAGAAATTAACACAGGCACACACATGCATGCACGTGTCCTCATGTATTATTATATTTCGGTGAGTGTGCTCCGAATTCTCCGGGTTAATTTTATAAAAATAAGAAAAATAAAAATTTTGGAACTTAAGATTCAGTTGGGTGGTGACTCAGGTGTACCGATTGTTACAAGGAATCTATTTGTTCAAAAGTTATTTGAGGTTGAAGTCGAATTCATATTAAATTTTGAGATTTTCTACTTTTCCGGCGAAACTATCAGACTTATTACAAAATATCATCCGACTTTTTTTGTAGACAATTTTATTTCCTAAAAGTTATTTCTAATAAAGTTTTTTCGAATTCCGCATTGCTTTCTAGATATTTTTATTTTAATGTCAAGCTCTTAAAATCGATCAGAAGACTATTTTTTTATGAGTATGACATTAAAATAAAAATAACTAGAAAACAATGCGGAATTCGAAAAAACTTTGTGAAAAATAACTTTTAGGGAATAAAATTGTCTACAAAAAAGGTCGGATGATATTTTGTAATAAGTCTGATAGTTTCGCCGGAAAAGTAGAAAATCTCAAAATTTGATATGAATTCGTCTTCAAGCTCAAATAACTTTTGAACAAATACATTCCTCAAAAAATGATAAGAATCTTTTTTTGTAGAGCATTCAATTCCTTACAAAAATATGCCTGCCAATTATTCCTATGACGCATCGTTAGCTACTTATAAAAATCAGAAGACGTAAAAAAAATTTTTCTCATGTTATTCTTATGGAAAATAGAAAAGTGCGATGCGGAACCTCTTAATGTTAATATTACAAGCTCTAATTTTTACAGGCGTCTTTTTTTATCTAAATGAAACTTTTGAACCTGTTTGGAAGAAAAAAAAAATTTGTTATTTTTTGGATGACCCTAATATATATATATTGTAAAGTTAATATTTCTTAAGACTCAATTAAACCCAATAATTACACAAAATTCTTACTCGATGAATTTACTTAAAAAAAACTCAAAACTCTAATTACACAAAATCGGGCTACGTTACACTTCACCCACCAATCACTCCTCTCATCTCCTCCAGATCCTGACGGGCGCCAGCCGACTTTCATTTCCCCGGTATCGGCAACCGGTCTAAACGTACACGTAAATTAAATCCTATAAACTATACCCTTTGGAGATGAGAGACATGACCGGTGGTAGCGGCATGTCCTGGTGCGCTCAGTATGCTAGGTTGTGGAGAGAGGGTCGCGGTTCTTTCAATGCGAAAGAAGCCGATTAATTAACTAATCTAAACGACATAAAATAACAAAACAAAATTAAATAAAATACCATAAAGATGACGCGAGAGCGACGCGGAGGGCCCAAAAGACCCGCGGTCCAATACTCTCGGTCCATCACGCAAATAAATACCTGGGCAAGACATCGGGAACCTCTCGACGACGACGAATCACAAACTTAATACACTACTAAAAAAAAAGATAAACTAAAATAAAATATAAATAAATAATGCGGTAATTTGCGACAACTATCACCACAAACGGCTCCAAGAGCGCCATACCCAGAGCTACAGGCTCCAAAACGACGAAAGGTCTAGGGTGGCGGTCGAGGTCCACCGTGGCGACTCTCCGACTCACTACCGGTTACTCTAAGACTCCAAACTCGACTACTGGGTCGACTCGTACACGAGCGACGCCAGGTCTCAACTTTCTTCCTCAACGATACTCGCACAACTGTTTTACGATAATCTCCCACTCTAACTCGCTTACTCTACTCCAACTCTTTCAATCCTACATTCTCGCTTCTCCATCCATTCTTACCTTCACAAACATACAAGCCGTGGACTCACGGGCCTTCCCGTAATGTCACTCCCCGTGATATCCGAAGTTAGCGAATTGTTGGCTTCCTCGAGCATCGCAAACGAGGCCTGCCATCCCCCCAATAACCGTACACGTACCCCAGCTAACTTCGGGTACCACCACGAAGGGGCGGTGACATCTCAGTCGCACCTCCGTGATCACCACGTCAACCCCGAGGGCTAAGCCTTGGCCTAGTCGTCATAACTGGTCGGGAGGCACGTTATCTTGACCACTATCCGCGACACAGCTAGACATCCCCCGTTAAATCCACGCTCCATCACACAAACACTCCAAAAACATACTCCATATCGTACACGTACTCTACCACACTCTTAACTAACTGTACACATTTATACCCCATATCCTCGACTCATTCTCTACTACACTCAACTCAACACACATACTCACGTTATCTAACGTAAAATAAGTAAATGATTTTATTCAAATTTCTTGACAGCTCGTAGATGGTTCTGATGAAACTGCTCTATTTCTTCTTGATTGTATTTTGCTGCGATCCAAGCTTCGTAGCCCGGGTATCAGTGGTTGCAAGAATTACAATGTGGGTCAAATAGTTCGGCTGGAATACCGCAGCCTTGACAACGTCCCCGAAGATAATCTTTATATTGTTTGTCATGAGGACGGAAACACGTTGCCGTTGTAACTTGGCCCTGGTAGTACACATGACACATGTCAGGCCGCCATGGTAATTGATATTCGTCAATTCCATGACCTCGTTGCCGACAGTTTTGACACGTGTTCGTGATATATAATGACTGAGCTTGCGTCGTTACTGTTTGTGCCCATGACTCTCTGAGCTCGGTGTGGCATACACGAGGCTTGACGGTGACGCAGATTTTGTCAATGGCCTTGCAGAAGGTGTTCAAATCCATAAAGTGTAGATCGTTGTGGATTACGGCTTGTTGTGATGTATCTGGAGCCGCTGTGGTAGAATTTGGTGATGGAGCAGTTTTTGTGCCAGACAAAAATTGTTAGTAGGTCTCTTTTGGTTGCAGTGGGACCTCATATTTTGGAGCTGCGATCGTCTGTGAGTACGGTAACGAATTGGCGAACGTTACCATTTGGATTTTAGTCCTGATGTCCTTAGGGATAGCACCTGAAGCTCGCAGTGTCGTGGTTGGACCACACGCTGACAATTGTTGAGCCAGTAACGGTAAAACCGATTTATTATTTGGAGTGGTACCAATATCATATTGTACCTTGGCTGGAGTAGAAGGTATAGCCGGTGTCTGTGTCGTCAGACAGCTGATTTCATTAGTAATTGGTGGTGTTTGTACGGTAACGGCTTGAAGCTTGTAATGGATGCACTTATTACATTAATTTAATTGTGGTCTCAATGCGATAAGTGTCCCACACATGTGCAAAACTTAAGGTGTTTTGCAAACCTGTCTAGCTGAACTTAGTACCTCAGGACGAGGATAAACCCCGTACTGGACCACACAGTATCAACATTAGGAGAGAAGTCTTATACCCAAACTTATAAGGAAGGTTGTGATAACTTAATTTTATATGTTAAATTTAAATATAAAACAATGGCATTTATTTAGACAAAGCCGCTTTACAGATAATTGATGAGAGATGAACAATAACCAAAATGACTGATGACACTGACTCGACTATTGACTTAGATAAAGATAACTGACTCAAATAATTTAATTAACGACAATGTGACTCTACTGACTCTAATTTAGTAAACGACTCCAATCATAAAATATTATTTTACAAATAAAATAGTTAACCCGACAATAAACAAAACGATTTCACTTACTCCCACAATCTCCAACCTTAACTAGTCCTTCATTACACCGATCCTTTTCCTCCAAGACCAAAACCATGACCAGTCCTTCCTTCCAAGTCCACCAAACCATTCCAATCCTTTCCAATCAACTAGGTCCAATCCACAATAATATTATATAAATGCCAGTTTAAATAAATTAATTAACTTAAATTTGAGAATAAGCTTCCAGCTAAGGTGGGCTTATACGCTTTTGGCCCATTTTAAATGATGACTAGCAGCACGTTTAGTAGTAGTAGTGGTAGATGGAAAATTGTAGTGGAAACCAAGATGTTAGTGGTAGTCGTAGTAAGGCACGTCCATCCACGGCGGTTGCTGCGAGCCAAGAGACCGATAGCTCGTCGTCTCTGGCCCTCGTACCTCTCCACTCAGGTTGGCCAACCCCTAAAACCAAATGTCGGGACTCGACCGTAGCGACCCCGGCGCGTCAGTGACTGTATGTCCTCGGTTATTGACAGTTGTCGAAGAAGGAGGGCGGATCTTTTGGCGCGAGTCGAAATAAAATTTAAATTGTAATGTGGGAGCATTCCACCCTGTTAGCTTCTGCATAAATACTTCTGGACTTGGCAGCTTGATTTTGGAGATCATCTGCTGACTTTTCTGGACTTGCTCCGATAACTGTTAAAGTTGAGCTTACGGATGTAGCCAGTGACGAGATTAACGATTTTATTGCAGTGATAGGTGGTAATTCTGATGTAAATACAGATGCAGTGTTTAGTGAGAGTGATAATGAGTCAAATGATGATGTAACTGGATGAGTTAATGGTGTTTCGGAATCGGATATTTCACCCTCAGAATCATGAAGTGAGATTTCAGTATCTGAGTTTCCAAATAGTTTAACTTTCATAATGAGTGATCTGAAATATATCGAAAATAATCAGATACGTCTTCGAGAGCGTCTAGGAATTTTTAAGTCATTGTAATAATATGTGCCAATATCGTTACTGGCATCATCTTGTAATTGGACTACTAGAGGACTTAAAATTTTAGATACAATGGCGGATCCCGAATATTTTGGTGCTAATTTAGCACTGTAACCATCCACTTTTTTACTGAATTTTTTATTTAAATAATAAACTTCATCACCGATTTTTAAATCTATTGGGGAATCAGAAAATTTTTGTTTATTTTGTTTACGCGTACGTTTTCGAGCTTTCAACATATTTTGCTCAACAAAATATCTTCGTTCAATCGCACGGTCCATTCGGGCTTGCCAAACGGTAACGTCAGATACGTCTAGATTTTCAAGAGGATCGGTATCGTTCATCAGTCGTGCGTCACGTCCGTGATTTAAATAGAATGGTGACACACCTAAAGCAGTGTGTACCGAGATATTATACGTAAATTTTAAATCATCGAGATGTTCATCCCAGTTTTTTTGATTCTTACTTGTGAACGGGACAATCATGGGTTTAATCGTACGATTACAGCGTTCGACGGGATTTGCGCAAGGGTGACCGATAGGGGTTGGTGTGAATTTTATATTAAATTGACTGATTAAATTAATTATGTCTTTGTTTATAAATTCTTTGCCATTATATGGAATAATTTGACAAGGAGGACCCCAATGATTAAATACAGCCGTCAGGTGATGTTTTATGATTTTACCGGATTGTTGTTTCAAGGGAAAAATTTCGAGATAACGCGTATACAGGTCTTCAATAACGAGGGCATCTTCATTCCCCGTAGTTGAACGAGTGAATGGGCCGATTGTGTCAATCGAGATAATGGACCAAGGTTGAGTTGGTGGTCTCGTTCCGATGTATCCTTGCGGCTTTGTCTGGTCACTTTTAGTCGTTATACAAGTCTCACAAGCTGAGACGTAAGATGCGACATCTATGAACATTCCTGGCCAGTAAAAATTATCCCGTATCCGTTGGTAAGTTTTATCGATCCCAAGATGGCCTGATTGGGCTTCGCAGTGGACTTTATCGATAGCTGGACGGATTTCTGGCTCAGTTAAAATGACTTTCCAAGGATTTAATTCACCCAATATTTCCTTGACAGCTAATGGGCGATAGAAATACAGTTTATCATTCTCGTATTTCCACTCGCGATAATTATCAGGGTATTTTTGAACAACGCGGACTTTTTCATCATACCAAGCGGAATTTTGCGCAATTACACACAGCAATGAAGGATTGGAATCTGAAACAAGTAAATCGGCGGTCTCTGGTTCTTCATATCGCCGTGAAAGTGCATCTGGAGCATCATTTTGTGTACCCCGATAGTGGACAACTTCAATATCGTAAGCAGAAATGTCAATAGCCCACCTCGCTAATCTACCTGCAGGATCTTTTAGCGAGTGAAGCCATTTCAATGCGGAATGATCAGTATAGACCGTGACTGGTAAACCCCCGATGTAATCACGTAATTTCCGTAAGGACCACACGACAGCAAGACATTCTTTCTCTGTTGTCGTGTAATTCATTTCTGCTTTGTTCAACGGTTGACTTAAACAGATAATCAAATGTTCCCGATCGAGTTCTGTATCATACTGAGTTAAAACAGATCCTAATCCAGTGTTGCTGGCGTCAATATATAAACGGTAACACAAGTCTGGATGTGGTAGTGACAATGTTTTGGCTTTTAACAGAGCTTCTTTCGTTTCCACAAAAGCTTTTTCTTCGACATCTGTCCATGCCCACGGAACTCGAGTACTTGTCAACTTGACCAAAGGACCTTGAACTTGTGCAACATTTTTAAGATGTTTATGGTACCAGTTAACTAATCCATTAAATCTTTGCAGTTCCTTACAGTTGGTAGGTCGTTTATAGTCTGCAATCGGTTCCAATCGAGCTGGATCGGGTTTTAAACCCTCTTTATTAATGATGAAGCCCAGAAAATGAACTTCAGAGCATCCAAAATAACATTTTACTTCATTCATCTTTATTCCAGCCTTGCAGAAGCTTTCGAAAACAGCTTGAAGAAGAATTTTGTGTTCTTTTAAGTCATCACTGATAATTAGCCAGTCGTCGAGATACGCAAAAATTTAATTTTCAGCTTCAATGTGAGAAAATTGTGTTTTCAACGACACAATAATTTCTCGTCGTACCGTATCCGAAACTTCTTGATAAGTGCCGGGGGCATTCGTGAGACCACATGGCATCCGGATCCATTCGAATAAACCTCGTCCATCTACGCAAAATGCTGTATATTGACGGCTATTGGGCTCTACCAAGACATGATGGAAAGCGTCACTGACGTCAAGTACCGAAATTACTTTAGAACCCTGAAAACTTGATAAGATGCGATGCATAATCAGTAACGGATACGCGGATTTTTTCGTTACTTTGTTAAGTGGCTGGTAATCGATGCACATGCGCCAAGTATTGTTTTTCTTTGGTACTATTACCGGTGAACTTGCTCAAGCACTATTCGAAGGCTGAATATAACCCTTCGCGAGTAGCTCGTCTACTCTGTCGTGCATTGCTTTCATTACTGAAGGACTTCTGCGATAAGGTTTGGTACGCACTGGCGTGTCATCTATTAGTTCGATACGATGTTGAAACACGTTTGTTAGACCCAAATGAACTTGTTTGTTTTTCCCAAATTCAGTTGTCAAAAATTTTTCGAGGTCATCACGTTCAGCTGAAGATAATACATTCAATGCTGCGAGATTAGTAAATCCAGACCGAGAGAAAAATGAATGAAAAACATTACTGGTATTTAATTTCCAAGTATTCTCCTTGGAATTTACTTGAATATCTGCTAGCTGCCAGAAATCAAGACCAAGAATACCTGAAGTAGATGATTCAGATAAGACACTCAACCAAGTAATGATATCGTGACCGTCGAGTTTTATTTTAAATGGCGCTCCACCACGTGTTTGCGTGGACTTGCAGTTAGCCATCGTTACTCCATGAGTGCTAGTGGGATCAGGCGTGAGATCTTGCAGCTGATTTTCTTTGATTTGTTCATAAGCAATCTCAGAAATATAGCTGCGCTCACTCCCACTATCCAGTAATGCTTCCAGTTCATATGTGCCAATGGAAATTTTAGCGATTATGCGGCTGACTGTTGACGGTGCTTTGAGGCTTGCTGAAGACGTCATATAGCAGGCTTTATTATCATTACTGAGCATCGGTAGTAATGTACTTTGGGTATTGTCTACATCCATTTGTATCATAAATTCTGGGGCATGGGCAATTTCTCCACTGGAATCAGAGCGATACTCATTGATCTCTGAGTCATATAAAGGACTAATATCCTCCCTTAGATCACAGAGAGGGGTATCGTCTGTCTCTGAGTCAGTCTCACACTTTGTGACAGTTTGTCGTTGCCGTTCGTCGATTTCACAGTCTAGTAAGGAATTTTTGAGTGGAGATGTTAGTTGATTTTTATTAATTCTATTTTTAGAATTACGCGACGGATTTATGGATATTTTAATTTTGGATTTTAAAGTTTTTATCGGATTTTCAAATTTTGGTGTTTTGACATTTCGAATTTGCTGTGACGCTTCAGAACTCGTCTCCCAATTGGGCTCTGCATCTGCCGGCTTGTCAGTAATTTGGTCGAGAGGAGTTGTAAAATCAATTAAATCAACGTTGGGATTTTCCGAAACGTCACCGACCAATTTTAGAGCATCTGCAGCAATAAGATAATTTAAAAAGAATTTTTCGTTGCTGATCATTAATTCAGGAGCATCGGGATTTAATTTAGACGGTTCAGGTGTGTCGTTATTAATTTCAGTTGGCTTATTCAGTTTATCTGTTGACTCAGAAGCCCTGGTAACGTGATTAATGTCTTCCAGGGCGCTTACGCGTTTTTTGGAGTCAAAGGACGGAAACGGAGAGGCAATCCCGCTTTAATACGCAACTCGTCGGTTACGGGCCCACAACAGACTTCAGCAACATGACCAATTTTCCCACAACGACCGCAGACAAGAGCTTTTGGTGTAATATTTGGTTATACCCGCACGAAGCTTTTCAAATTGCCTAAGCTCGTGACTGAACACTATTTTGCTTAAATAACTAATTACTATGACTACTTTACTATTACTATTTTCTTATTACTATGATTTACTAATTACTATGAGTATATTCTAATATCTTACTATTATTGTTTACGACTAATTACCACTAGTTTCTTATTGTAATTTCTAATTATTACTTGTATTATTTTTTTTGACTAATTACTATTGTGATTTATTTTCTTATTATAAACACTATTATTTTCTACTATGGCGACGTATTATTATTTATTTGTATTACTTGTAACGGGTATTTTTATCTTTTTTTATTAACTAATTTATTATAAACAAATCTTACCCCCGGCTCGAGTGAAGCTCGCCGGAGTCCAGGATTCTGACGAGGGTAAACTATTGTGCAGAAGTAAACTATAAGTAAATTACCAAAACCTCTTTATTTTAATAAAAAATAACAGTAGTACGATTACAATAAACAGAGAAAAAAGAACCACTCATACACGGCGTTACAATTCTCCACCGTCGGTACAAATCGCGTTGCTAATCTCCCCTTCTCGGCCCTCTGTCCCCGTTTCCTGACGGGTAGCTAGTGCCGCCCCGCCGGCCCTATTCCGCGTTACCCGAAGGGAGAGTGAATAACATCCACCTCGCCCCCACCTACTCGGTTGTGATTGCCTACCACCGTTTGGCTGAAGGCCTCCAGGTGGGGAGTCGCCTTTTCGTCGTGGGTGAAACGGCTCACTTACCTGTGTCGTAGTCCGCGCCAGGTAGAGTGGACCCTCTTTAATTTCTCGACTAGAAGGCTCCCGTCGAGGAATTAAACCCAAAGAAAAGGTTGCCCAACGGTGGATAATTTTTCGGCTTTATCACCTCAACCTGATTGATCTGTCACCGAAAATTATTTGCCCAACATCGCCACCTATGGGTTTTCGGGTGCCGTGGAACTTCGAAAATTCACCGATTCATTCTAAGTCTCACTTAATTTTCGCTGTGACATATTTATTTTCAATCAGACAATTCATACTTTTTCACAATAAATTATATCTTCGTACAAATTCTCGCCGGGACTTAGGCCCATGACAGAAAATTTAATTTATTGTGAAAAGGTATTTATCATAAATTATTTTCTATTCTAAATTTTCTTCGGACTTAGAATGAGAATGTAAATGAGTATTAATTTATAACATTTAAGTAGATAATACTTTGCATAAACTCGATTTTTGTTCTTCTTTAGAACAAAAATTATCGGCTCACTAATTCGCTTTTATCAGTTCGACGGTAGTTGCCGCAAGCGAACCAACGTCGACCTTGTCAGCCCTCTATCGCAGCGGTGGCGAACTCTCGACGTTTCCTCTCATTTCAACATTTATTTACACTGAACCGTCGCTGATAATAATTTTAATCCCGGAAATAATAAATCAATAAAAATAATACATGTTTATAATAATATTCGCAAGTAACTAACAAATAATTTGTAAAGCATCCTTTAATCATAATGACAGAATTAACAATATTAATAAATGTAATTAATTATCATAATAATAACGATAGTAATCGTAATAGTAATCATCGTAATCATACGAAACAAAAAAAATAATAAACGTAAACAAAACAAAACTATAAAACAAAACTACTGTAGTTTCATGGTCTACGGCCATGTTCTTCACATACTATAGCTGTGTTTAATTACTATTAAGATTAATATAAATGAATTTAGTGTGATATTACATTTATACGAGTGTACCGAGTGAGTATATGAATACGCGCCCGAGTGAAAATTATTCTAAGTTCCGAGCAGGCAAAGTCAAAGGGAAAAAAATAAAAATACGGATAAAGATTCCGAGTGAATCTTTTAATTGATTCAAGAGATTGAAAGAATCGTGAAATAAGGCGAAATACGAAAAATAATAGGTGAAATTGAAATTGACTCTAATTTTGATTCGCTCATTCTTTCATTCTCTATCCATTTGCTCGGTTCACCGTCTTTCGCACGGCTAAGTTCCCGGTATTTAGTGTTTGCTTAAAGTCTGAAACGAATACTTTTTCTTTCAAATCATTTTTACATTCGATAAAATTATTTTTTTCTCAATTTTCTTTGACTTTATCACTTTGGACTTAGGATAATTTTACAAACACAATACTTTCGCTGACAACAATAGAGGGCGATAGAAATTATTCTGTCCACACCTACAGCGGACAGATATGATAATAAAACCGCTCATATAAGCCCGTAGAGGAAACTTAGTCTCCAGAGACGTTGTCAGAGAAGACCATTCCCGGACAACTACAGGAAACTCTCTTTACCAGGCGTCCGACCGGACCAGGTAAGCGAAGTTTCATATTCTCTTGGAGGGTTGAGGGTCCCCACTCTGAGGCCTTCTGCCAAAGGGTGGTAGGTGTTCTGAGCCGAGTAGGTGGGGGTTTGTTGAAGACCATCCTCTTACCCTCTGGGAAGGGAGTTCGTATATCTGAGGCACCCGGAAGGGGGTAGACCCCCGAAACTAGACCGTGTAATTTTGGGTATATGTGTGTTGTGTGTTACTTGACCGCGTAAACCGTGATAATTTGTTTAAATAATAGTAAACCGCAATAATTTGTTTAAGCAATAAATAACCGAGATTATACATCATAAAACCGCGTTTAATTATTCATGTTAACTTTTGTAAGAGGTAGTAGAACAGGGCTTGAAGCCAATGTATGTTGTTTAAATAAAATCCTAGTTTATTTTTGTTTAAACCTGTGTTTCTTTTTTTGGGAGGTTTCCTTTCCTGTTTAAATAAAGTTTTGATTATTGTTTTGTTAAAAAAACTGTCTATATTTCAAAGACCCCTTTTTCAACCCTGGACTCTGACGAGCTAAGCTGAGCAAAAAGGGGTAGTTTATAATTTGAATCTTTAATTTTACTAATTATGATTCAAATAATTAATTTTCTTGTTGATTTAATTAGTCATACTTTCTAAATTACTAATTTCTTTAAACCAAATCCTGGTTCGTCTGAATCCCGAGTTTCTGGCGACATTCAAAATTGATTTGACTCTTTCTTTCGTTATTAATTTTATTTGTTTGCAAAATCAATTAATTAATTGTTCCTCGTATAATTTAATTTAACCCAATTTTACCTTTTACACCATTGAGAGTGTTGGTTACGACTGCGTGAAAGTTTTCGAACGTAATTTCATTATTGACCATCCGCTGCTCAATTAATTTCAAATATTTCGGTACATCGATAGGGAAAGATCGATCACGAGAAGGAAACGAGACACCCCAAAATTTGATAAAACAACTGAGATCATATAGCCGCATAGAATTTGAACCGCTCGTTTTCGAATTTCCCGCTGGAATTGTGTACGTGTTATACCACGCTGATGGCTGTGCTTGTGGATATGTGGACAGCTATGGGGTTTGTGCGTTGATGTTCGCATATGCTGATGCATTATTACTACTGTGTGCTTGTGTGTATGTGTATGGGAGCGAAGACTGAAAATTCATACGTGGCGGTAACATGTGAATTGGTGGTGGGACTATCGAGCGCGCGTACGGTTCACGCGCAGGTAAGCTAGGCATGGCGGGCTGGTGGAAAGAGGGTTTGCTGCTTGTGACTTGCTTCTGTCCGTAGTCCCGAAACTAAATTTTGCAATACGGCAACGGAAGTCGTATTTTGAGATTCCGAGATGGGTACAACCCCACTAACGTTGTGAGGGCTAACATTAACATTACCGCCCGCGCTGGTGGTAGTGTGGTAGTGACATTATTATAGTTATTTACAGCTTGATTTTGAGTGCATATAGTGCTGTTATGTACGTCGTCTTCCTGCTTAAGCCCAACGAGATCGTCTATTGCACTCGTACTTGCGATTGCCGCGCCCGATGTAGTGGGAAAGTGTAAGAGATCGGTGGGTTCGTTAGCTGAACTGACCGAGGAGGGTGGTTGTAAAGTCGGCATCCTCGGTAACGGCATAATTTGACCGAAAATTTTTCTTTATTTATCAAAAATAAACTCTTTGCAGAAATAATGTATCAAGATTGAATAATTGGTGCTTTTATTTAATCCGACTAATTGAAAGTTTTATCGGATTATAAGCAAATTTGTTTTGTCGATAATTATCAAGTTGAAATTTTATTCCAAGCTGTAAAGATTATTTATTTATTGGATAGAGTAGTTACTGCTTTATTTTGGTTGTTACAATTTTTGATGACTAATGAATTTATAACTGCAAAGATTTTATTTGTAGTTTGTTTAAGTATTTATTTTATTTTGTCGGGCAAAAGATATTTTATTTTAAATTGGAAACGAACATAATCTTCTGTGTCACAAAAAAAGTTATTTACTGTACATTAGAAAATATCCGAACGAAAATTTTATTTTAAAATTTTAAGTATTTATTTTAATATTTACTTTAGGTTGTTTTGTGCGTAGCACAAGATCGTAGCTGGAAAGAATATAAGCTCTAATATCTTGGATTACGACGCGTATAGCTAGTATAAGCTCAAGGTCAAAATACACGAAATGTTTATGGGAACGAACCGGCACACAATATTACAATGACAAATTTTATTTTATTTTATTTTATATAATTTATAATAGGTAAAAGAAATTTGGAGATTAATTACATGGTGTAATTAGATGATGATTATGACATGTTATGATATGATAATTGTAGAGGAATGGAAATCTAAAAAAATTTTTTTTTTTTTTTTGCTACTGGTAAGAATTTTATAAAAGTTATTACTGGAAATTTAATGAAATTTTACTGTGGAGCCGTAAGAAAAATTGATAATGATTTTCTCGTTGCCGGTTTGAACTACTGCAAGGTCTCTGTTCGAGCGCCAGTTAAGACAAATTGCCTTTTTGCTTAGCGATTCTAACCAGCAGCCACCAAGATTCGCGGGTTGAACGCAATTGATAATTATTAAATCACACTATTCGGTAGTCTTACCAGTATTTTAGGATAAGGACAAGACAAAAGGCAATGTATAATGAAAAGGATTGAATTTTCTTTAATTACGCAAGTTTATTGCCAATCGTAACAAAAATTCATCTACTTACAGTAATTTCCGCGAGGTATAATAAATGCAGTCCTGCACAGAAAAAAAAATTAACTTGATTCAAGTGAAATATTCTTGAACCAAGGATACTAGTTTGAAAAATTCCATTTTTTTTGCTTCAAGAATTTATTTCTTGGCTCAAGAAGTTTCAGGATTCTTAAATCAAGATTTGTATATGCTTGGTTCAAAAGTATATTTTTTTTCACACAATAAATCTAACTCTCAAACCAAGTAACAGATTTACTTGAGTGAAGTGAACATTTTGACGCCAGGTGGCGCCTCGATGAGAACAGCGTACTTGCTTGTTTTTCTCGGTCAGTTGTAGTTAGTTTTGAATTGTAAGTTCACAATTTGAACATCAAAACATTAATCTCGCCGTTGATAATTATTTTTGTTTAATGTATATGTATATGAACAAATTTCGGTATCATAATACTTAAAGTACTAAATAATTACTGTGTTCAAACTTTAAAGATTTTCACAGTAAATGTATTTAATTGTCAATGCTTATTTACTGGGTAACCTCAAATTTTCTATTATTGAAAATGTGGCCATCAAACAAAAATATTATTTAAATTTTTAGTAAAAATAAATTTTTTTTCAAATAAAAATATGCATTAAACTTCCAAATCAAAAATTAGTATAAGTAACCATTGTAGTAATAAACTGATTGATAGTTTTTAAAAATATATTTGTATATTTCTGAATCGAATAAAATAACATCCTGATTCAAAAAATGCGCCAAACTCAAACTAAGTCGGTATCATCCTGAGTCAATATTATCGGCCTCAAACCAAGAGAAAAAAATTCTTGGGAGAAATACATATATATCTTGTTTGAAAGCAAAAAATGCTTCTTTTAAGATTAAAATTTTTGAAAGAAAAATTTTTACTCTCCATTGAAGAGTAATAATTTATTTATTCAAGACTGAAATTTTTTTGAATTGAGAAGTTTAGATGTTTTGAAACAAGAATAATATTTTGAAGAAAATAATTTACTTGAACCAAGTTAATTTTTTTTTCTGTGTGGTTGGAACGCCGGATATGCAATCCGTGACCACGTAGAATGCGCCGTGTAATACACTGATTTTATTATTTAAACTTAATATTATTTAATATGCGAGTGGATCGCCGATAACGTACAATAATATTTAATTAAACTGACTTGATTTATAATAATTAATTAATACGTAATAGAATAGAAGAATATATAGCAAAATTTAAAATTAATACAATTCAGATTGCCTGATTATTAATACTGATTACAATTAAGACGTCTGAGCGCTAGTTGATGCAGGATCGAAGTGATTGCCGATAATTTTGAGCGTAAGACCAGCCTCGGGACTGTCCCCATTTCCCCCTGACGGACATGCGTCGACGTGACAATTCGTGATGTGACCACGGCACTATGACTTGTAGAGTTTCAGACGGCAACGAGATGGGTAAATACGGGAACCGCAAGGCTGAGGACGACGAAGACAATTCACATTGTTTCAATATATATGCTACTGTTCTTATTTGATTAAATCTTAGTTCTTGAAATCATAAATGAATAATATTAAATTGTTTACAGTGGAGGACGAAGTTTCATCAAATAATACATCGAATCAACCAACGAGTCATTTTGCTAGATATTTTTCAAAATTTAACAGTGAATTACAAACAGCATTGCGTGATAAAAAAGCTCTTCCATATAAACTTAGAAAATCTCTGGTTCTTTAAATCGTAGATTACATGAAATTCGATTTGAAAGATTACAAACGTGGGACTGCAGAAATAATCAGCAAGGAAATTGTTAAAGCGTACCCTAAAACAAATTTACGATGCTCTCAACTACGAAAAAGCATCATCTGAAAAAAAATCCGTGTTGTCCGTTGATTTAAATGAAAACAATTCCATCGTTAAACACAAAGTTCAAGATAAGTATGGATGTGTTGAATATTTGCCTAATCTACCCATTGCAGAAACATGGGAAACTCAAGAAACTAAGAAATTTCTTTTGATCGAACACCATGATTCTTTGGAAGCTGTTAATGACGACATTATTGAATTAATGCGCCGAACATATTATTTGCAAAGACGACATCTTCACAGAAATGAAAATGTATCAGATTTTTTTAATACTTTTGTCGTTTCAATATTATAATTAATCATGCTAATCAGTTATTATGCAAAAATACTGAAGAAGGTGGGAACGAACGATTAAACATGTTATGTAAGCTCATATATATATACATATATATACGAGATATGAAAAGTGTCAAAGAATCTTGTAAAAATAAAAAAAAATCTTCAGAGGATGGAAAATACGTTCGTGAAGTAATTAAAAAAGCCAAGGAATATTCATATATCCAACACAATAAAATCCCTTATCAGGAACTAATATTCGATTTCATTGCTAAATTTATAAAAGAGGATGAAGATTTCCTTTTTGTTTTTATTGCCGTAAGTAAAAAAACCGTTTTTGATTGATAAATATTTACATTAAATAATTCGCCAATTTGTAAATAAATAAATAAATTTCGATTCTAAAATTTAGGAAGAATTGAGTCATGATGACATATTCAAGCACGTATCAGTGATAAATCCTGTATTGGTCATTAGAGGTATGCAAAATTTATTTATTTCCCAAATATGTTTTCCATTTAACCCTTTTGTTTACTAATTAATTCTTTTGAAATGGATATTAATTTAGGAACAGAATTACATAATTCCAACAACCAATACAATGTTATAATTGAAAAAAAATTTTCAATCCACGTTAATTCATTTATGGGTGGAATTTTACTAACATTTCTACTGTATTATGTGGTGGGAATTGTTTATCCTAAAGAGATAGAAGGGACACTGGAGGCAATCCAACGGGGAGTTCAAAAATTTTATCAACTATTAAATTTCTAATTTAGAAATTTCACTAATTTTATCCTAAATGTACTACAACTTTATAACGTTCCTTACTATTTAACACAACCCACGGTGGTGTGTGGTGCGTGTGAAATAGCCGTTATGGCTCACCGCTGGTGGAAAACTGAAAATACAATAATAAACAAAACAAATATCCTTTGGAGATGTCCATAATCCCCACTGGACACACAGTTCTTCTCAGGCTGGGTTAGAAACCGAATTGGGCGCGAATTTGTGTACCCCCACGAACAAAATTAACTCAATACTAAATTAAAGAAGTGAAAATGAAAATAAAATAATAAAACCAGAGAGCAGTTTCAGATGTAGAAAAAGGATAGCAAGAACGGGATAGTATACAGTAAATAAACAATATAAATTAAATAAATCCCGGGTTGGTAGCCATTTATCAACCCAATATATTTTTAAATTATAATACACTTATCCAAAAAATTAAAGGAACAAGAAAATTTTATAAATTTTTTAGTGATTTTTGGAAGGCTGTATTTTCGTGAAAAATGATCGTATCGAAAAAATAAAAAAAGCAAATTGAAGTTTGAAATCTCTGGTTTGAAGATCTTTCAGCAAAATATTTTTTTGAGCCACGGTTTTCGCGGAATCATAAGAAAAAGGTCGAGACAAAATTTTTCTAAATTTTTTGGTTTCGTTTTTTAGGTCTGCGGGGCCGGGAAAAATTTTTTCAAAAAAACGAATTCATGGCTTGTTTAGGAAATTTATTCAGCTACAATTTGCTTTTTTTTGTTTTTCTGTACGACAATTTGCTGCTGATATCTCAGCCTTCAAATGAAAAAGGATCCTTTTGTCTTTGATTATTGATATCTCAGCAAGAAATGGTTACACAGTAATTTAAAGGGCAGTTTAATAAACTTGAATAAATCCCCTACAAGCTAAATTTTTTATTTTTTCTAAAAAAAAATTTTTTTTCATCCTTGATATCCATTTGAAAAACCTTTAAAAAATGGCCATTTTCTGGTTTTTTAGTTGACTCATCGCTACTCTGCAAATATTGATAAAAAAAATAATGTTGCCAGGTATTTTTACAGCTTAATGTACCCCCAAAACCCTGGAAATTTTCAGATTGATCCATTGAACCGTTTGTCCGGTCCGATTGCTGAAAGTTTTACAAAACAATCAAAGAAACAAATTTTGTTCCTTAATTTGTGTAATCATTACGAAAATGAAAAAATTAATTTTTTTTTGGATTTTCTTTCATTTTTGCGTTAGTTATTCAGTAAATGTAAAGTAAAGAGGAAAAAAAAAAATTTTCCAAAAAACGAGACCAAACAAGAATTTTTTCCAATTTTTTTTTTTACGTTTCATTCGAGGGGTTATTTTTTTTTTGTTTTTCGGAAAAAATTTTTTTTTTTTCTTTACCTTACATTTACTGAATAACTAACGCAAAAATGAAAGAAAATCCAAAAAAAATTAATTTTTTCATTTTGGTAATGATTACACAAATCAAGGAACAAAACTTGTTCCTTTAATTGTTTTGTAAAACTTTGAGCAATCGGTCCGGACAAACGGTTCAATGGATCAATCTGAAAATTTCCAGGGTTTTTGGGGGTACATTAAGCTGTAAAATTACCTGGTAACATTATTTTTTTTATCGATATTTGCAGAGTAGTGATGAGTTGATTAAAAAATCAGAAAATGGCCATTTTTTAAAGGTTTTTCAAATGGATATCAAGGATGAAAAAAAATGTTTTTTTGAAAAAATAAAAATTTAGCTTGTAGGGAATTTATTCAAGTTTATTAAACTGCCCTTTAAATTACTGTGTGACCATTACTTGCTGAGATATCAATAATCAAAGACAAAAGGATCCTTTTTCATTTGAAGGCTGAGATATCGGCAGCAAATTGTCGTACAGAGAAACAAAAAGAAGCAAATTGTAGCTGAATAAATTTCCTAAACAAGCCATAAATTCGTTTTTTTGAAAAAATTTTTCCCGGCCCCGTAGACCTAAAAAACGAAACCAAAAAATTTAGAAAAATTTTGTCTCGACCTTTTTCTTATGATTTCGCAAAAACCGTGGCTCAAAAAAATATTTTGCTGAAAGATCTTCAAACTAGAGATTTCAAACTTCAATTTGCTTTTTTTTATTTTTTCGATACGATTATTTTTCACAAAAATACAACCTTCCAAAAATCACTAAAAAATTTATAAAATTTTTTTGTTCCTTTAATTTTTTGGATAAGTGTATTATTCCCATCGGGTGTGTTACGTTCTAAGGTACTCAGGAAATTTTGTAATGGCTATCATAACGAAGAAAAATAGTGCTCTTTGCAAGCATTTCATTGTCAGTAAAAACTCGGTTTTTTCGTCTTATCTCGCAAGTGCTCACAATGGAACATTATTCAATTCGGCTAAACAAGCATAAATGTACGAGGCGATCGTCGGTAGTTTCCCGAATTTAAATATAAAATATAAATTATTATCGAGACCAAATTCCTCAGCTGCGTTCTTTTACCCGCAGCGACTCATCACCTGACTACCCCATATTTACCGAGGCTTACTCACATCCGGTCTCTATAAAAGTTTAAACCTAGTACATACTATTCTTTTCTATCCACCTTGCTTTGTTCTAGTTAAAGATAACGGCTGCTCTGCGTTTCAACGGCAAGATGTATAAATCTTAATATTACCGCGATACCGATTCCCCGAATTAAACGAAAGACGTTACCAACAAGAAGCAGCTGTGTAAACATGAATATAAAACCAAGATTATAATAAAGAATCTCTTGTTAATTATGATGTCCAGAGTAGTCATTGTTACTAGCTCTGGCAGTCGCGAGTCTTTGTGTTCACAAGATAAGAATTCAACAAAGAGCTTATCAATGGCCCCCTACTTGCCTGGCCTAGCTACCTATCTTATTCTATGAAACTAACTTATACGTTCCCCTATTCCGCCTAGGATAAAGAAAATCTCACCTATTACTTCCTCCACTTCCTCATTACCCGACCTCGTAATGTCTTATCCCGCCTCTTTCAAATTTCTAGTAACTACACAGCTAGGGCCCACCTACTTCCCTCTTTATTACAATTTGTATCTTCCTCAATTCCAAGAGAACTATGTATCTATTTCCCTTATCAAGGTGCTAGATTTGCCACCTATCTGTAACTAAGTCAAGGCATATTGGTTCCCTTCAAGAATGGAACCACCCATGCCCCCTACGCAATTCAGAAAAATAACCCTCCAGTGCCCCGACAGTCCAAAATTCTCCCTCGCCAGTATTCAGTCTCGAGAGTATAAAAAGACACATCGGTTGTTACGAAACGTTCGTTCGCTCGTTCGCTCGCTCGTTCTGCCGTATTTAATTTTTGAATATACTTTTCAACTTCTAAATTGCTGTAAAATCTCTTCAAATAATTCATTAAGAATTCGATTTAATCGACTTATTCTGTTTTTGTAACAAATAGTTAATAAATTCTTTTAACTTTTCTCGGTAATTAGTGCAGTTCTGAATTTACGAATAAATGCTGACTAGCGTGAATCTCATTAATTAACTCAAGTCTAATCTCGAATTCTGATCCTAACTTAACGGAAATCATCGGGAAAATCGTCGCTTCGTCAATCTTGTTACAACACTTTGACAATCCAAATAATCTTTCATTCGAGCGCGACGGTGAATTAGTTCAAGTGATAGTGACCAATGAAATTGTCGAAGTGAACCAGAACACCTACAAAACGTAATCCACCTCCGACTACTTGCCGCCAATCAGAAGCAGTCAAATCCGGGAGGTGTCCGAGTGTCTTGTCCAGCCACCACCGATTATTGTAATCATCATCGACTGGTGTACATTCTGAATAACTGTCTTCAATAAACAAACCGCATCTGTAAGTCCTGACATTTTTATTGCTAACTTCAAGAACGCACATACACTCCTCCTATTATTCCTATTATTCATGCTCGGCATCAGATAACGTGGTCCCCGTTACCCGAGTAAAGGACTTAAGTGTCCTGACTCAAAACAAGGGACTGAGATATATGTTATGTCATTTGGACGTAACAGGTGTCAACAAAACAATAATTCAAGTAATAATAATTTACTTCGGAAATAATACGCAAAAAATGATAATTCTAATACTTGTACAAATTGATATCACTGGCATGTGATAGCAAATGAATATAAATAATTGTAAATAATAGTATTGTGCACGCCAAATATAATTTAATCACAATTGATAATTAAATAATACGTGTAAATAATTAATCGTTTAACGCCAACGCTAATAAAAGATTGAAAACAATATTTAAAATCATCGCAAATATTTACCGTAAACTATAGCAACTGATCACTGAAAATAGTTAAATAGTTGTAAATATTTGCCGCAAAATAATAATAATCACAAATAATATTTAAATACTCGTAAAACATTTAACGCACAATAATAAATGATCACTGAGGATATTTAAATGATTATAACAATATTTAACGCAAAAATAATAAATGATCACTGATAATATTTTAAATAATTGTAAAAATATTTAACGCAAAAGTAATAAATGAGCACTGAGAATATTTGAATAATTATAAAAATATTTAACGCAAAATAATAAATAATCGCAAATAATATGTAGTGTTATTGTAAATATCCAACGCAAATTAATAAGTGAGCACTGATAATATTTAAGATATGCCAGTAAACAATAAGTGCAAATAGTTAGATATTTACCATCTGACCGCTGGAATAAACAAGTACGCAATTAGTTATATGTCTGAACTTTACTGATAAGTATTGCGCTCTCTCTCACTCCCACTCGTGAGATATGCAAATGGCCACCAACGCGAGAACAAATTACACGCCAATGTATATAGCACAAAGGTACTTACAGTCATTATCACTGTATAAAACGCGTACAGGCTCCATTGGTGCTAATTATTACTTGGCCAATAATTATTGCAACAACTCAAAAAAAAACAATTTTATTGCCAAATGGTCAATACACTCTATAATTTTTAATTATTGCCAAATGGCGTCTCAAGAAAATTATAACACGGCAACAGGCACACACCCTGCTCGTACAAAAGATTATCCACGTCTGACCACGACAGCACGTGTTTTTCACGACGGCACTTCGGCCGACGCCATTTTGTGATCTATCTCACTCTAACCAATGGAGAAATATACCTGTCGCATGTTAATTCTTACAACACCACTAACATGACGCATGACTTGTTTTTCGTGAAATTTAGCCCATTCCCGACATTAAATGGCCACCCGCACATTCCAGAGTCAATTATTAACATGATTTGCAGATAAATCCCGCATTGATTTATTCATAAAACCAGTAAATTTATTTATAATAAATAAAGGTACTGATGCCAACTATTGCGTTGACGCGCATGCGTCAACCAACCAAAATAATCATAAGCATATAAATAAAATGTGCAATTATCCATCCCAGCGCCAATAAAATCCATTGATATGTTTATAAAAATTAGTAAATTTTCCTGATTCCGACGCAATTTAGACCTAAGGAATCAAGCAGATAATAAAGATACAGTAATTAAAACAGTATCGTACATAAAATAGTAATAATAATATTTAAGACGTGAGAGCAGCGTGTGCTGCCATCTGTTGCCCCTCCCCGACCTAATGCGAAGCTGCCGCGATATTTAAATATCGTGACAACTTTTATTTAATATTATTGTTTTTAGATTACTATTAACAATATGTCCTTCTAAAGGAACAAAGCGAGGTGGTAATCGTAAAGCTACAGTAATTCATTCTAAAGTTACTAAGTTTATTAAAGAACTTCAACCATACATTGCTGAACAATAAAAAATCGGTCTGTCAGTTGACCCTGCGGGCCAGCCCTAAAACTTCCCGCTGTTTTCGAGCTCGTTGAGCTCGAAAACATTATTGTAAATACATTTTCGAGCTCTTCGAGCTCGCAAATACTTTTGTATGCCATTGTTTTGTAAAAAACCATTTTTTAGCATTTTCTTCTCCTACGATATCTCGCGAACGAATTAACCGATTTTGATGGTTGAGGTGGCAATCGACGCGTTTTATCAAGTTCTGAAGCTGATCAAATTTTGAAATTGATTTATTTAGCCGTTTTTGAGAGATTTCAAAAAAACCAAGGAAAAAATTTTTTTTGAATTCTTTCGTCAACGGTTTCTCTTGAACGAATGAACTGATTTTGATGGTTGCGGTAGCATTCGACGCGGCTGATAGAGTTTTAGAGCTGATTAGATTTTGGAATCAATCCATCGAGCAAATTAAAAGTTATCCAAATAAAACATTTTCGAAAAAATTTTATTTTTTAAATATATCTGAACGCACACTACCGATTAAGTTCAAATTTTTACGGCCTTAAGACATTAACAAGCCGCGTCGAATGACACCTCAACGATCGAAATCGGTTCATCCGTTCAAGAGTTATGAATATTTACATACATACATACGTACGTACGTACGTACGTACACACATACATACACTCGGACATCATCGTGAAATTAGTCAGGATAGCTTCCTAGGACCTCGAAACGTCGACATCTGATGGAAATTCGATTTTCGTAAATCGGACCGAAACCAATAACTTCCCGAATTTATGAAAATTTACAATTTTCTTAGCGGAAAGTTAAAAATTACTGAAAAGAAAAAATCTAGCTGATTAATCTTCGCCACATTGAACGTTTTTTCTATATTTTTCGTATTTCTTATCATAGTTACTATTTTTTTTTTTTTTTAATAATTTTTATCATTATTAAATACTAATTTTAGTTCATTTATAATAAATAGAGTAAATACATATGATGTTTGTTCTTCCATTGAATATTATTGTTTTCAAAAAACTAAATAAACTTTGATAATATATAAATAAAACATGTTTTCTTGTATTCTATAAATAAATCCGCAACAAGTAAATAATTTATTAGCGTCAAGTGGGAACTTTATGATTAACTGGTATCATGTAAGTAAATTTTTAATATATATTTTGCACACCTCAAGCGCGAAAGCGCTAGGGGTGCTTTACTGACGGTTCTTCCACGATGACAATTTCACTCATACAAAAACAATTCTACACTCTTTTCATAGCACAAAAATAGATTAAATTGTGTATTCGCATGCAGATAATTTATTAAGGATTAATTTAAACCCAATTTCGAGTCGATTTGTTAATTCATTGATTTTGAATGAACTATTTCAATCCAAGAAATTAGTTCTGTCAATTGTTACGTATGAATCTTCGTAAGCACGATAACTCACGAAGAAAATAATTAATCGGCCTAAATTTTTTTTTATTGTCTTTGTATTTTTTATCACAAGAACCCTTATGAAAATTACTATCTGAATCCTTTTAGTTTAATTATAATTAATTACCGACGTAAAACTGATTATTCGTGAAAAATTTAGCTGCTATTTTTACTGTTGTTATAATTTTTTTCATTGTTTCTCTCTATCAACTACTGATGGCAGCACTAGCGTATCAACATGTTTGAAAAAAAAGTGACATCTAAGATAAACGACGGGATATTTAAAAAAAAAATAAAATAAATTAAAATCCATTAAAAGAAAAAAAAATGTTAGTAAAAAAATATTAAACTGAAAATAAGAAATGAAAAAATCAAATTGATTATTTGCAAATTGAATAAAAGTTCATAATAAAAAAAAATTCATTAATATTACGTAATAAAAGTAATGATTAAAAATAAAATAAGCGATTGAGGTGTGCATTTTTGGATTTTCCAACATTTTTTTTTTAAATTGTCACATAAAATGAAAATCATTAGCTATTAAATCCTCACTAAACCAATACTTCCGATAATTTTAGTAATAATATTATTCCAATATTGTAATTTTACAAAACATTTATGAGGACACAATTTTAGGAATTTTACTAAACATTTTTTGTAATATCAGCAAACTTTAATTCTTAAACAGTCCTGTAATTTTACAGTACTAGTAATATAATTTTACTAAACCAAGACCTTCGATAAGTTTAGTAATAATAATATTCCAGTTCTGTAATTTTTCTAAACATTTTTAACTACACAATTTTAGAAATATTGCTAACCATTTATTGTATTGTCACTAAACTAATTTTTAAATAGTCCTGTAATTTAACAATAAAAGTATCGTAATTTTACTAAACCAAGACTTTCGATAAGTTTAGTAATAATAATATTCCAGTATTGTAATTTTACTAAACATTTTTGATGACGACATCAGGAATTGGTTTAGTAGAATTATAATACTAGTGTTGGAAAATTGCAAGACTATTTGAGAATGGATGTTGAGTGAATTTATAAAACATGTCTAGTAATAGTCCAAAATTAATGTACTAAAAAATGTTTAGTAAAGTCACAAAACTCGATTTGTATTATTACTAAATGGTTGTGTTTCACAACTTCCTACAATTTTGTGTAAAATTACCAAGGAAATTTTTAACAGTGTAATTGGTAATAAGAGTTTATAAATAGTATTTAAGTTTAAATTTGAATAGTTACGCGGGCATTTCGATACCACGCCGGTGCGGAGACAGCGTTTGCTCGTGGAGTGGCGCATGCGCGCGGCGTGAATGAGAGCACGTGTATGATAATATTTTAATTTATAATTTAAAAATAATTATCGTCAATATTGATTGTTTATACGGAAATATTTATCATTTTGCGTTACCTGGGGAACAAAATGTGTGGTCACATTATGCCCCAATCATTGTGTTTATTTTATTTTGATTAAATTGGATATCCGGGTATTGAGGAGATGAGAAATAGTGACCGCAGAGGAGGGGAAAAATCAATATTTTCCCCTGCAATATCGATGTAGAACACATGGTTTAAATAATTATTATTTAATCCATCGAATAGTTTAAAAAAACCGTCCATAAAGCACACCTGCGCTTTCGCGCTTGAGGTGTGCAATTATTATTTTGGCATAAATAAATACTAGATAAATGTATTTAGTTTAATATGTATCATTCAGGTTGGGGAAAAATGTTTTTATAACTTTATAACAATACATTGGATTTAAAATAGGCCCAGGGCTAGATAATTATTAAGGGCGATTGTTGCGCCACGTGGGTGTCCAACAAGTGGCCGGCCCAAAAAGCAATTAGAAAAGTACGGATAGTCTTTACAAGTGGACGCTGTCGCTAGTAAAATTTAAAAGAAAAAAATACGTTGCCATTACGTTTATTCGTTGTTGTCATTAAATAGTATTTATTTAATTAAAATTGATAAATTCATGGGGTGTAGTGAGTTGATTATTAGTTCGAGGGTAAGCCGTATCTTTCTCCCCATATAAATTGTAAAGGGGTAACCCGGATAATTATTGTGATTATTTATTTTTATTAAGTAATTTCGATAAATTGGCTGTTTATTCTGTGTAAGGAGGATTATTATGGTGTATTGATTATTATTATTGATTTAAATATTGGATTTAAGTTTGGATTTTTGGAATTATATAGATTCTACCCTCAGGGGTTTATTAATGATTGTAATTTATATTTATAATTAAACTATTGTACCAAAGATTTTGGTATTTTATATAAATAATTTAAGCCAACAATTTTCGGGGAAATACTCAGTATTTATTTTTCCTGGGTCTTTTTCCTATTGTATTTAATTTGTTGATTATTTTCTATATATCTAATTGTGCTTATTTTCTGATTATTTCTTTTTAATTTCATTCGATTGTTATCCGCTTGGAACAAGCTGCTCGCTCGGATTATTCCTCGCAAATTCCCCCCCTGATAAATTATTTTTGTCCGTTTCATATAAACGGTCTGGCGTCTATGTGCACTAACCCAGCCTGAAGAGCTGGTTCAGGCACACCTTTATTTTGTTTATTTATAATTTAATAGCATTATTATTTTATTTAAATTTAAATGTTACTTGAAGTCACGTTTATTATTATTTTCATTTTCCGAACTTTAAATTTATAATTTGTTCTACACAGGTTGGTGATCGCATACGGTACTAGGGTTTACCGAATTTGTTCGCGTCTCCGTCGCGAATACGAAAACGGTATACGTCTATAATTTATCTAATAAATAATTTACGCGGAAAATTATTTTATTTCGGCCAAAGAACCTGAAATAAATAATTCTGAGTTACAGACACAATATTGCGAACGAAACGGCACGACAACTTCTGAGAAACACGAAACGCGTAATTGTAATGGCCAACGGCCTTCCAATACGAAATATTGATATAAACCCGACGGAAAGATATCAAGTAATTTAATTATAATTAAATTTAGCCATTGAAATATAAATTCTGGCCAAAATAAAATTATAATTTTACCTCCAGAATCAAATTCAGCAACTGTTGCGTAGACTGCTGCTCACTGGATGTCGGTGGAAATTTTCCCGGGTTGACAGAAATTTTGCCGGTCTCACGTCGTCTCTGGCCTCTCTCTCACTCTTGATAATTATAACAATTTGATACTGGCTAACCTGTCAATGAACAGTGCGTATAAGTATATGATTTCAAGATTTATTGAATTAAAATTATCGGCCAAAGGTCCAGATAATATCACTTAATTAATTAAATTACCGCTTCGTTCCACGTGAAGCGGACTTAGACGCATTTATTTACCTGAGTTAATTAGTGTCCTGCCGTTGTCGTCGTCTGAACAATTCTGTTTGGTTCACGTTCCGTTGTCACATTTTATAATCTCGTTCCCCCGATTCTGGTTCACTCCCGGAAACTTAAACTAGGGGAATGTCAAATGTTCGGGTTTTAGCGATCGTGCGTTACCCGGTGACAAGTCGCAACATTAACTCGCAACTTACGAGGTCGTTGGCCGGTTACCGGCGGGAAACGAAATTCGAATTTAAATTATTTTATTTTATCGAGGTAACTAATGTACCCTGTTACACTCCCCCCTGCCAGACTGTCACCTGGGTGCCGGATGATCACGAAGGCCTGTAAATCCTAAGGATAGGTAACGGCCATGTACCCAAGACTCAGATTGTTATTTAGCAGTTAAGTTTCAATTTTAGTCTTAGTTTTTAGTCTTTCACTTCTGCGAGGAACTTTCAAATCAGGAGTGTAATGAGTTCCAAGTGTATTACCGTTATTATTCTTCAACTCGACTACCAACGGACTGACAATTTTTGATACGGTAGCCGGACAGAGATATTGCTGACCTAAGGTCGCGCTGTAATCTTGACCTTTGTTACTTAGTTTGCGACTTGGGTAGAAAACTCTGTCACCCAAATTAACTACCGGAATTCTCATATTTTTATCATGATACGTTTCTTCTCGTTCACTCTCTTTGCGCATGACACTTTCAATTTTATGACGTAATTCATCGAGACGTTATATACGATTTTTTCACTCTTCGTTATTGAGATCCAGATCGTCGGTTTCATTTTCAGTGACCTTGCCTGATAGTCGTGGTTCTTGTCCATGAACGAGATAGTATGGCGACAACTTCAGAGCAGCGTGATATGAACTGTTGTATGCAAGTTGAAAATCACCTAGATGTTCATCCCATTGAGTCTGATCTTTATCAATGTACGCTCGAATCATCGGCTTCAAAGTTCTGTTGATGCGCTCTACTGGATTGGCCTGCGGATGGGCAACTGCTAACGGAGTGAATTTAACTCCCGTACTTTCCAGAAATTCTTTAAGACTTTAATTGACAAATTCTCAACCATTGTCAGTTACTAAGAACAATGGATAACCTCTTAAAGAAAAAGTGCGTCTCAGAGAGTTGACCACCGCGGCCCCAGTATGACGACGAAGTGGATACAGCTCGATGAACCTCATGTAAAGATCTTGCATCACTAACACATATCGATGAACTTTTCTAGACTTCGTAAAGGGGCCTGTGGTGTCAGCAGCAACTACTGCTCACGGCCGGATAGGTTGTCTAGTCTGCATAGGCGCCTTGGATGATGTTTGTTTGTATTTTACCTTTTTACAGGTCTCACATGCTACAACGTAGTTATCAACGTCCTTGAACAACCCTGCCCAATAGTAATGTGTTTTTATTCGTTCATACATCCGGTCTCGTCCGTGATAAGCCGCATCAGGATCTTCATGATTCTTTTGAAGTATTTCTAGGACTTCTGAATCCTTAAGCACTTGTTTCCATGCCGTGTCATCACCAACTATAGCTTTAAGTGGGTCTGGACGATAATATTCCAGTCGATCGTCCACAATTCTCCATTCTGAATGATTATTTGGATTTCTACGTACGTTATTATATTTTAACTCGTACCAATTTGCCACTTGTAAATGATGACAATCAACTTTCTTAAATTTATCTTTAATATTCAACCAGTCCTCAGAATTTTGATCTTCGTACATTCAACTGAGAGCATCGGGACCCTCGTTTTCCGTGCCTTTACGATGTTCCACAGTAATTCGTTCCATTGCCCAGCGTGCCAATCTTCCATTGTGATCACGTAAAGAATGCAACCATCTTAATGCTGCATGATCTGTAATTACAGTAAACGGTGTACCTTCTGGATAGCATCGAAGTTTCTGCACTGCCCAAACATTCCTTCTCCGTCGTTGTATATTTTGTTTCTGCACCACGAAGTTGACGACTTAGACAAATTATCAAATAATTTTTTCCAGTGTCCGGATCTTTTTGTACCAAGAAAGCAACAAGTCCAGAATCGCACGCATCAGTGTACAAATAATATGGGAGATCTAGTCAAGGAATAGCCAACGGCCGAGCTCCACTAAAGCCTGTTTAAGCTGTTGAAACGACCGTTCTTCTTGTTCATCCCATTTCCACTCGGTGTTAATTCCAGTTAATTTATTGAGAGGTCCTTGAGCCTTAGCATCATCTTGTAGATGACGATGATACCAATTAACAAGTCCCAAGAAACTGCGAAGTTATTTACTATTTGTCGGTTTCGGACAATTAACAATTGGTGCAATTTTCTCTGGATCGGAATGAAGTCCCTCTTGGTTCACAATAAATCTCAGAAATTTCACTTCTGGACGGCAGAATTTGCACTTGTCAGGGTTGATTAATAATCCAGTTTCTCGAAACACCTCGAAGACTAAACTTAAAATTGCCTTGTGTTCATCCAGCGTAGTACTGATGAATATCCAGTCGTCCCAATATGCAAATACTTTCTCTGCTCAATATAGAGGCAGAGACCGATCAATTAGTCTTTTGTGAAATTTGTCCTTGAGTTCATCCATCGCTTTTTGAAATGTACTTGGAGCCCCAACGAGTCCATAAGGCATTCGCAGCCACTCAAACTGCCCTCGTCCTTCTACAGAAAAAGCGGTAAGAGGAATCGACATAGAAGACATACGAATTTGATGAAAGGCTTCTTTCAAGTCCATAGTACTTAAACTCTTCCGAATAATAAAAAAAAATCGTGTGGTGTCGTGGGACACCAGATAGGAACGAAGTTCCTTATTATAAAAATATTAATTTCAAGTTCTATTCGAAGTATAAAGAAAATAATTATTGGGGTATACATTTTTATTATGATTTTTTTCTCGATAGGTGTGTATGCTGTAAAGAATAAGCATACACAATAGACTGGGCCAAAAAAGTCGATTATTTTTATTTTTTTTTTCGATACTGTAAAAATATTATTCCTGATGACCAAAAAAAATTATTGTGCAAGTTTGAGTCCTTAATATTGATATTAAAAGGTGTATCGTTACGACTATTTTTATGACAGAAATTTCATGTATTACCTCAAACTCGTAAATTATCTATCTGAAAAATTTGAGCAATGCATAGTCTTAAAGAAATCGAATTCCCTACAAAAAATCTCAATTAGGAAATTGCCGTAAAACGAGCCGTTTCCTCGTAACCGTTCCTTAAACATTGATTTGTTTTTTTAATTCTTTGATTCTATTTTGGATTTTTGTAACTACTAGAAATATTAAAATTTTTTTTTAACGCAAGATTCATATTCTTGAAGAAAATTTAATGCTCTGCAAAAAAGATCATCTAACATTTTTTGCTAAATTCACTCCTTCGAAAGTTATTCAAGGTTGAAGTTGAGTCAAAACGAGGTCAATAACCTAGATAACGTTCGAAGGAGTGAATTTAGCAAAAAATGTTAGAAGAACTTTTTTGTAGGGCATTAAATTTTCATCAAGAATATGAATCTTGCGTAAAAAAAAATTTTAATATTTCTAGTAGTTACAATAATCCAAAATAGAATCAAAAAATTTAAAAAACAAATCAATGTTTAAGGCACGGTTACAAGGAAACGGCTTATTTGACGTCAATTTACTAAGAGAAATTTTTTGTAGGGAATTAAATTTCTTTTAAGAATATACATTGCTTAAATTTTTCAGATAGATGATTTACGAGTTTTGGGTAAAAAATGAAATTTCTGTCAAAAAACTAATAGTCGTAACGATACACCTCTTAATATCAATAATAAGGGCTCAAACTTGCACAGTAATTTTTTTTAGTCATCAGGAATAATATTTTAACAGTATCGAAAAAAAAAAAATATAGTCGATTTTTTTGGCCCAGTCTAATACATTCCTATACATAGTGTATAGCCAGAGTTGCAAATAGCGCATTAAATTTATAATTGCATTAGTGTTTCAATTAAATTTTTTTTTATATTTTATAATTCAAAAACAACAAATTAAAAATGATTTTGTAATTTTCTAATTGAATATCTTTGAATTGAAAATAATTTTTTCATTTTCAATCCAACATTTTTCAATTAAAAATTAAATTTCAAATATTCAATTCGTAAAGTATCGTTGAAATGTAATGGCTTAATTTTTAAATCTACGTTTTCAAATAAAACATTAAATAAAACATTTCAATTCGGAAAACCAGATTAAAAAATTTCTTTCTAATCTCTAATTCCATATCTTATAATTGAAAAGTCAATCAAAAATTTTAATTAGCCATAGCTAAAGGGGATTAGAAAATTACATTCTGTTTCTAAATTTTCTATTTTCGAATAAAAAAATTAAATAAAATATTTTTAATTCTGAACATCGGATTGGTGTTGGTTTAATTTCAAATTCTCTGCTTACGCTGAAAATTATTCAAGAAATTTAATGCTCAAATGTCTTAACTATGCATGATCTTCTTAATTAAAATTCTATTATATCTGACGATCAACAGTAAGTTTAAAAATATTCAAACTTGAAGATCAAGTAAAACAGTATTCTTTCCTGTTATAAGTGCTGTTAAATTTTTTGTCTTGATTACTTATTTGATTGCGTACCGAATCTGAATTAAAAAAGTAATTTTTAATTTTCGATCCCCTGTGTTTGAATTAATAAGTAATTTTTTAATTTTTAATCCCACGTATCTGAATTAGAATTAATTTTTGAAATTTTAGACCCACGTGTCAATTTAAAAACTACTTTTTCAAATTTCAATTTCACTTCTCTTATTAAAAATTGGTTTTTCGAGTCTTAATCCCACGCGTTTATATTTAAATTAATTTTTCAATTTTTCAATTCAAGTTGTTGAATTAAAAATTAACTTTGTAATTTTAATCGATATAATTTCAATTACGGATTGAAAGTTCAATTTTTGATTGCAAATATTCTCATTAACGAATTCGCAACCCTGTGTATAGCCTCCCTGCGTTTAACGTAGTAGTAATTATCAATGACCACCAGATGGTGTAATTATCGAATGATATAATAATAATAGCAAACGGCAATAATAATAACAGTCATCCCATAGACTATACATTAGACAGTGTATAGCCATCATACATAGACTATACATAAAAAGGTTACGATTTTTTGTCGCGTTACGGACGTTCTTTGCCGGCTAGGGTACCCCTCCGCAACGCGCCATAAGAAACTTCGTTCCAAAAATTCTTGTAAAATTGATGCTCTTAATTTTAATAGTAACCCGGCCCCGAGTCAGCGTAAGTTTTCAATGGGAAAATACATGTAGTTTTAAAAATTAAACTTTGAATATTTAAATCTATGGTAATAAATAATGAAAAAATTTGAAACTGGGCAAGAATTTAGCTACTTGTCTGATGTTCGAAAGGCTGTAATCAAAAAATTTTTATACAGCTATTTTCTTACTTCTAGACTTAAACAAGTTTCATTTTTTTTTCTTCCAATTTTTCGCTGTTTGTCGACAATTGAAGAATTATTTTCATGATACTAGCATCGAAACTTAAAGTTTCACTGTCTCTACAGCCAGTCGATGCTGCAAACAACTGCTAGTAAGTTCGTAATTCACAAATACTTTCATACAGTGGGCAGAAACATGCGTGTTTCTTTCCTTGGGAATTAACACAATTGTTTCTGCCCGGTGTTAATTATATTTAATATTCGTTTGCAGCCTTATTACTCTCATTTGTTTACTTGTCACTTCAGTTTACTCATTTTATTTTTCAAGTGACAGTTTTAATTGAATAAATAAAATTACTACAAAATGAATGAAAATTTCATCTTTGCCTTATTTACTATTTAAAAAGTGACTGTAAATCATAGATTTCTCATTCTCTAACAGTTCTCCGCATCATCAGCTTGAAATTAACTTATTTCTTACACTGGCTGCTGACACTGAATCCTGAAGGTCCGATGCAGGTAATCATGAAAAATATAGTGTGTGACTCAGGATAAAACACGATTTCAGGCTGCGGGTGATGTCAGCCGACTTCACCCAGTCTGAAATCGTCTTGTTTTATCCCTTGTCACAGAATATCCTATTGATCGTTCCTATTATTTATATGGGTTTGTCTATAATTTTGAAAACTATTGATTGAATTTAACTATCTTTCAAATTTCGCATTGAAAACTTCTTACCTTCGATTCATTTATTTTCAAATGTTATAGAATAAATGTAAAATTATTCACAGATTTTGTGTGTTATATTTACCGGTTTTACGAATTAATTGTTCTGACAAAATTGCTATTTTGGCAAAGAACTAATTAATATTTATTTAGCTATTTCCGAAAATTATTCTTTATCACTCAGTGCTGAAAATGATAAATTTCGAAACATTGGTTGACATTTTAATTACCACTATATCGAATTTAAGAGTACGATACATATATATAAATATATAAATAAAATAGATCAAGCGGAATTTACACAAATTATTTGATTCTCAAAGAAATGACCAATTAGTTTACTGACAGCGTAATGCACCATAAAAAAATGATTTTAATACGTTTGAATCCAATAAGTAAGAAATCTTATCTACTTTTCTGTCAAAATGACTATTTTGTTTAGGAAATTATAATTTGTACATTCTGTAATGATTGCAATTAATTATCCGTAAACTAGTTATAGAATCTCAAACTAAAAAAAAAAAAAATTTACCTTTGTTTTTTAAACGGGAAATAGAAAAGGATGATGAGTTTTACGACCCTGCAACTATTTAATAGGAGGTTTCGAGAAAAAATTAGTCAGTTTTTTGAGTCAGTCTAATATATAGATATATGTAAGAAATGACTGAGACAAGGTTTAAACCAAAGAAGTATTTATTATACAAGCTTAAACCCGACAATGTTAACGTAAGTGTAAGTATATCTATTCGACGATGTGACCGCTCAACCGTCCAGTACAACAACAATCCCTCTGCTTCTGCCTTTGAGGCCCTTCGGTCCCTTGACCTGTGGAGGTAACTGAGGTGTCACGTGATGGGGATGGGTTTGACGTCACAGCTAGACTGTCCAGCAGCCTAGGTGTCCGGGGCAATATGGTTGCTTCTTACATATATTAAACTGTTTCTAAAAAACAGACTATTCGTTTATAAATAGTTTTGAAATTCCGATAAAAGATACCAAAATGAGTCTTGTTAAAATTTAAGCCTTTAATATTTCCTATTTAAGTAACATAGGCAAAACTCTTTTATTAATTTATAAATTTCTGACTCCTTCGTGAATCGGTGTGTAAAATTAAAAGAAAAAAAGCGGGGAATATTTTAGTAGAAAATTGAACGCTCTACAAAAAATCTTTATCATTTTTTAATAAATCTTAAACTTCAAAAGTTATTTAAGGTCAAAATTGAATTCATGGTAATTTAATATTACTTGACTTTTCCGGCGGAACTATTAGACTTATCACATAATGTCATGGAGCCTTTTATGTAGATCATTTTCTTCCCTACAAATTATCTCATAGAAAATTATGGAATTAGTTATAATTTTAGATAACTTTGAAATATTTTCGGGTTGATCCGAACTACGGTAAATTACGGTTAATGCACAAATTCGGCTACAATAAATCCATGTCAGAATTAGTGGTTTGCGTTAAATTTAAGATGCTTCTATGTTAAGTCAAATATATTAATGATAAATTCTAAAAATTAACTTCTCTTCAGGGTGTTTTCTATGTAAATTAAATGATAAAAGCAGACCATATATACATAACAAGCATGCGTAAAAGCATGAAAGTGTTGTATGACTTTCATTGTAGAATTAAAATTGAATATGCTGTATTAAATATAATAATAAATACCACAAGAAACCTCGAGCCTATACATGGGATAAAACAATAAAAATCTCATACGCGCAAATATTCTAAGAAGACTTTGTCTGCATAAAATATCCAATTCTTTATAAAACATTAAATCATTTCTAATGTATATGTATTAGGGTGATTTAAAAAACAAACAAATTTTTTATTTTTCTTCCAAACAGGTTCAAAAGTTTCGTATAGACAAAAAAAGACGCCTGTGAAAATTAGAACTCTTAATATTAATATTAACATTGTCCGCATTGCTCTTTTCTATTTCCCATAAGAATAACATGGAAAAAATTTTTTTTACGTCTTCTGATTTTTATAAGTAGCTAACAATGCGTCATAGGAATAATTGGCAGGCATATTTTTGTAGGGAATTGAATGCTTTACAAAAAAAGATTTTTATCATTTTTTGAGGAATCGCTTTGTTCAAAAGTTATTTGAGGTTGAAGTCGAATTCATGTTAAATTTTAAGATTTTCTTACTTATTTGGCAAAATTATCAGATCTATTACAAAATATCATTGGACCTTTTTTGTAGACAATTTTATTCCCTAGAAGTTACTTCTTATAAAGTTTTTTCGAATTCCGCATTGTATTCTAGTGTTACGTTCCCGTAATATTTTATTGATTAAATTAAATTAATTATTTTTCATAAATTAATTTAATTCGATGTAACAGAAATCAGTTACGATAAGAGAGTCGTCGTGGCTCGCGGGCAGTCAAAACAGATGACGATGCATGAGATCCGGGTCACGACAATTTTCTCACAGAGAACCTGAGATGCAGCGTCAACATTTTGTCAACTCTGTTGGCTTTATTATATTTTTATAATGACTAAATAGTCAGTCCTTCGAGAGAGCTCATAGAGCTCGATCCTCTGCTCTCTATATAGTTAATAAACGTAATTAATTCTAAATTAATTCAACCTTATTTTGGGGTGCCAATTGGCACCCCAATATTTTCACCTACACTATGACCTATCCATTCACTATCCAAAATAAATAATTACAATAAAATAATCGACGACCAAGGCCCACCGGGGGTCTGTCGATACTCCAATGAGGCCAAACCTGAATTAAATTTAATAATTAAAAATTATTTTTATTTTTAATTAGTTTGGGGTAATTCTCAAAACGTAACAGTGGTGCTGTGACTAGGATCAGTGACCATTGTTTATAGACGATACAAATAATTATTAAATAATTAAAAATTGATATTGGGAATTATTCAAAACGTAACACTAGTTATTTTCATTTTAATGTCATGCTCACCCGGGAAAAAAAGATTTTATATGATCATATATAAACATATATGTTCATATACAATTTATATATGATCATATAAGAAATATATAAAAATTATATATGATTACATAAAACCTTATATGATCTTATAAAGTTCTTATAAGAATTAATATACTCTCGTGAGGACTTTATTAAAGTTGATATGACTTTATATAAAGTTATTTATATTTTTCTAAAAGTACTAGATAAAGTTTTATATGCTTATATATAATTATATATGGTCATGTAAAAGTTCATATGATCTTATGAAAATCTTATGAGAATTTATATAGTTTTATAAGGATTTTATAAAAATTGATGTGATTTTATATAAACCCGAGAAAAAGTTCTTATAGAATCATATATAAACATATATGTTTATATATGATTATATGAAAGCTTACATAATCTTATAAAATTCTTATAACGATTCATATGATCTTATAATAATGTTATAACAATTGATGTGATTTTATATAAAGTTATATATAACTTTATAACAATACCAGGTAAAGTTTCATATGCTTATATACAATGATATATGATCATATAAAAGCTCATAACGATCTTATAAAATTCTTATAAGAATTTATATAATTTTATAAGGATTTTATAATAGTTAATATGATTTTTTATAAAGTTATATATGAGTTTATAACATTACCAGATAAAATGTTATACATTATATGCAGTCATATATGATTATATAAGAACTCATATGATTTTATAAAATTCTTATAATAATTCGTATAATCTTATAAAATTTTTATAAAATTCGATGTAACTTCATATAAAGTTATATATAACATTGTGAAATTACAAGAGCACGTTTTACATGATTATACAAAATCATGTATGATCATATGAAATCTTATATGACCTTATAAAATTCTTTTACGAATTCAGATAATTAATGAGAATTGATGTGATTTTATATGAATTTATAAATAAATTTGTATAAATACAAAAGAGTTTATTACGGTTATATAAAATCATATATGATTATATAAAAGTTTGTATAGTTTTATGATTCTTATATATAAATTTCTATGGTCTTATAAGCAGGTTATTTTAAGGAAATTTACAGTTTTATATAAAACACTAATGTGATAAAATTTGATCATATTTGGTGCATTATTGATGTAGGATGTATCAATTTGATCATTCGATTTAAGTAATGCTATAGATTGTCAAATACTTATAAGGGTAAAGCAGACTAGAGAACCAGACGGCAATTAAGAGATCATCAAAGTTGAGCAGCATTGAGGCAGAACATTAATTGGATGGGTGACCTTGGCAAAATAGCAGTTAACCGATAGATGTTTTTTTTTTTTTTTGTTCATGCATGATTATATATCATCAAATCCTGCCAATTTTGAGATCTAATCATATAAAATTTATTGTATATATGATTAGGTAAAATCATTTTTTACCGGGTATATCTAACTTTATATGATTATATAAGATTTTATAGGATTATATAAGATTTTATAAAGTCATATAAGTTTTTATAGGACCAATTTCATTATAAAACTTTATATGATTTTATGTGAGTCACTTTTATATGATTTATATATGATCATATAAGAACTTTTTTTCCCGGGCATAAAAAAAATAGTCTTCTGATCGATTTAAAGAGCTTGACATTAAAATGAAAATAACTATAAAACAATGCGGACCCATCGTTAGCTACTTATAAAAATCAGAAGACATAAAAAAAATTTTTTCTATGTTATTCTTATGGGAAATAGAAAAGTGCAATGCGGACAATGTTAATATTAATATTAAGAGCTCTAATTTTCACAGGCGTCTTTTCTTATCTATACGAAACTTTTGAACCGGTTTGGAAGAAAAAAAAAAATTTGTTTGTTTTTTGAATCACCCTAATATGTATACTTTTTTTTTTTCTTACGAATATGAGTTTTTTTTTTGGTTGAAATGATTATTAATGTATCACATAAACTATGGCATGTTTAGCTCAGTAATACTCTTTGAATTGATATTCATGTCTCATGTGCTTTGGTGTCCAAATATTGAACAAGCCTGCAACTTTCGTTTTGATTATTTATTTTTTTATCCCTAGTTAAAAACATAATTTTATTTTATTATTATTTTCCAGTGGAACATTTACAAATGCAAAACCAACTAAATCTGTTAGGAATTATGGAATTATTGAACAGAAAAAAGTATTTCTTGGCACAAAAAATTTCTGGATTAGTCGTTAAAAATTAAAATTTTCATAGCACGAAAAAAAATTTTGTATAGCGAGAAAAGAATTCTTGCGTCAAGAAATCCTTTCTTTTGTATACTTTATACAAGGAAATCAACCGGTTGCTACAATATGACTAGGTCTTGTTGCATGGTCCTGTGACTGCAATAAGTAAATCCTGTCGCAACAGGAATGTCCTATAGTATTTATGTATCCAGTAACAGTTACAAGAATTATCTTATATTATTCACAGGATAATAGCTAGTAGGAATAGCTATAGGGACTTTATAGAGGCAGTACTACGAGAAAAGAGAGATTATTTAAATTATTGGATTGAATTGTTATAAAACTAAGAACTACGAAATTATCATGATACATCTGAAAATTTCAAAAGTTTCTCACGAAAATTTCAAAATAAAAATAAAACAGTTTAATGTAAGGAACGCGTGACCTTGACAAGTCCGTTGTGAAGCACAACCTCTCCGCGTACGAAATGTGCAAAATAAGTAAATAAAAAAAAAATCAAATAATACTTGTTTTTATTTTATGAATAAATTTTAAAATTGTAAAAAAGAAATTCTATGTTCGAAAAAAAATCTCAATTTGAAAAACAATAACATCGAATTTCGAAAAAATTTGCAATTGCAACAAAACATTGTTTCAGAAAAAAACTTAAAAATTATATTGTCAATTTTTTAATCGGTCTCATGTACAATAATGAGAAGAAAAAAAATGCAAAGAACTTGAGACTACGAATTTATTCAAAAACATATAAAAAAATAGAATATTTACCATTATGGCCTATTTATAAGTAACGCTGAGATATTTTTATGTTTAAGTATTATCTGTCTTATAAAAAATTTATAAATTTTTTTGAAAGTAATTGTTCTGATGTTCGAATAGTACGTTCAACGTGACACTTGTTAATGTTCCAGTCTTTAAAAAATATTTATTAACTAAAGCTATGTGGATACTTATATCGACATCTAATCAAAAATTTATATCATTATTTGATACAGTATTTGAAGATTAATATATAACATCTGAAAATTCATGTAGCTAAAGATCGGAAAATTTTTTGCGGAATAAAAATAAAAAAATCTGTCTATCGGTTGACCCTGCGGGCCAGCCCCAAAACTTCCCGCTGTTTTCGAGCTCCTTGAGCTCGAAAACATTGTTGCGAGGACATTTCGAGCTCGAAAATACTATTGTATCCCATTCTTTTCGAACAAAAACCGTTTTTAGCATTTCTTTCTCCCACGATATCTCACGAACGAATCGACTGATTTCAATGGTTAAGGCTGCAATCGACGTGTTTTATTGAGTTCTAGAGCTGATCAAATTTTGAAATTGTTTGGCTTAGTCGTTTCAAAGATATTCGCAAAAAACCGTTTTTTTACATATCTTTTGCCCACGATATCTCACGAACGAATAAACCGATTTTGAAGGTTGAGGCGGCAATCGACGTGTTTTATTGAATTCTAGAGCTGACTAGATTTTGAAGTCGATCGTTCGAGTCGTTCCTGAAAAATCAATAAAAAACAAAAGTTTTTTTTCCGTAATACGCAAATATTTTCGAATCTACTTGATCAAATGATCTGAAATTTTCAGAAAAATTGATGGCCAACAAGCTCTTTCGATTGCCGCCTTAACCATCCAAATCGGTTTATTAGTTAAAAAGTTATAAGCCGGTCACACACATACATACACACACACACACACACACACACACACACACACACACACACACACACACACACACACACACACACACACACACATTCATACTGAAACGAAGTTGAGGTCCACCCCTCTAGTAGGGATGAATCAACCGTCCGTTACCCATTTAAATTAAATGGGCCCGTGTCCTTTTTAGCTAGGAAGCTAATCATTTGGTAACTGATCCTGGTGTTACCCGGTTCGTAAGGACCAGACGACCGGTTGGCTATAGATTTATATATGCAAAAGGCATATAAAGGATCGGGAGTCGTGGGGCTTGTTATAGTGTATTAATATACCAGAAATAGAGGTAGTAGACTACAGGTGTTTGCAAAATAAGCCAAACTAGTGAGAAGCACAAGAATTACAAAGGTATAATAATAGTGTTATTATACTTACCTGTGAGATGTTGGTCCACTGGTATCGATGGTTGAGAGCAATAAATAATTAAGACAATTGTGAGCTCTGTATCACAATTGTCTGGTATGGCTACAAGCAGGTATTGTAGAAGATTATCGCGGCAGGTACGCGCTTCTGTAAGCAGGTATTACAGGGTAAATCGCGGCAGGTACGCGCTTCCACAAGCAGGTATTGTGGGATGAGGTCGTGGCAGGTACACGCTTCTACGAGCAGGTATCGTAGGAAAATGTCGCGGCAGGTACGCGCTTCCACAAGCAGGTATTGTGGGAAAAGGTCGTGGCAGGTACACGCTTCTACGAGCAGGTATCGTAGGAAAAGGATGTAGCAGGTATACATCCTACGGGGTTACCGTCTTCTATAGGCAGGTACTATAGGCTAGGATGAGGATACAGCAGGTATGCACCTCTACGGGGTTGCCGTCTTCTATAGGCAGGTACTATAGGCTAGGATGAGGATACAGCAGGTATGCACCTCTACGGGGTTGCCGTCTTCTATAGGCAGGTACTATAGGCTAGGATGAGGATACAGCAGGTATGCACCTCTACGGGGTTGCCGTCTTCTACAGGAAGGTATGTAGGCTAGGAAGTGTAGCAGGTATACACGAGAATAATCATTGCAGTTAATGATTATTCAATTAATTAAAAAGTATACTTAAATACTACTGAATACTCAGGCGTAGACAGGTAAGAGTTAAAAAAAAGAGTTAAAAAGATAAACTGTATTTATTATATAGACATAATGATAGTAAAGTTGAGAAAAGATTAAATCTGAATAATTAGCGGCGCGCAGGCCTTCTTATAGATTCACGTCGATGCTTATGCGTCGACCTGATGCGCATCCCTTCCATTAAAATACGAATGGAGAGGGATTATTAAATAATAATAATATAATCTAGCGGGTAAACCAGATAGCATGTGGTAACTACCCCGGGTCGTTACCCGGCCTATTATCATGGTGCGATAATGAGGGTTTCATAAACCTCGTTACAATACATACAGACATACATACCGACACTTGGACATCATTCTGAAAATAGTCAGAATAGCTTCCTAGGACCTCAAAACGTCGACATCTGATGAAATTTCGATTTTCGCAAATCGGGGTGAAAACAAAAACTTCCCAATTTTTCGAAAATCGTCGATTTTCTTAGCAGGAAGTTAAAAACGAAATGAAAAATAAAAAATATATTAGATCTAATGTCTATACTATCACACAGGTGCTAGTATGTAAGCCGAAAATTGCAGGCCACCTCCAATTACCCCTTATGCATTTAAATTTGATCGATTTTTTTTTTTATTTTCGTTGCGCCAAAAATGTTCCAATCTTCGGGAACATAAAAATTTATTAGTTTGGTTTGAGTTTTAATATTAAATTTCGAAAAATCCAGATGAAATTTTTAACAGTGTGGCTCAAATTATAAGTAGGATTAAAAATTGCCTCCTATAAGGTTTTCCATTTGTAAAACAATAATACTAAGTATTAATAGTTTCTACACTTACAGAAGGTGCCGGTATAGTTTTAATCCTTCGACTTTCAATTGTTTTGTCGGTTTGCTTGTTGAGAGTTGGTATGTTAGGACGTTGCTGCAAAAGAGAAGGTCTTTCATTATTTATTTTATTATTTTCAAGCTTTCAAATAAATAATTTTGTAAAAATTAAATTCTCTGGATATCTATCAGTGCAGTATATATTTAAATAAACTCATAAATGACATTTAGTAGGCAATCAATAACAAAACTTGATTGAAATAAACATACATGTAAAAAAAAACAATTGAAACGATAATAAATTGTCAGTAATAATTTTTATACCAAAAAAAACATAAAATAAATAATTAAATATATTAATATAACCACCATAAACTTACCGGTGGTGAATTGGAGAATTTTCCATCAAATTTTGTTTTTTTTGGGTTCATTTTTTCTCTAGAGTTGGCTAAAATTTAGTAAACATCTTTTTTTATTTCCTGCTATGAAAATTGAAAATTTACAAAAAATGGGAAATTAATGGTTTAGGTTCGATTTTCGGAAACCGAGTTTTCAACAGATCGTGGCGTTTGGAGGTTTTTGGAAGCTATTCTGACTATTTCCGTTAGATGTTCGTGTCCGTATGTGTGTGTGTGTGTGTGAATGTGAATGTAAACTAATTTTTTCGTACGTTTTTCAGGTTGTTATCAATATAAAGATTCAAAATAACTAACCTTCGCAGATGATTGACTCAGTTCTAATAATTGCTGGTTGAATCCTTTTGCTGAAGATTACAAATTGTTTTTATTTTTTGACTTTGATTTAAATTGCGAAAGATCGCTGGTATCAGAAGCACTTTCTATCAAACTGGGTGGAGGAAGTGACGATCTTTTAGCAAGCAATTCTTTCTGTACCGCTTCTTTGTAATCTAAAAAAAAAAAAATTTCAATTACAAATTAAAAATTATATTATTATATAAATTAATATTATATTATATTTTATTATTTTATTAATTTCAATTATAAATAATAAATTAAAAATCATTCTAAAAAATAATCAAGCTTCTAAGCATCGTGTATATTAGACTAATTCAAACAAATCGACTTTTTTTTTTTTTTTTTTTAAATACACTCATAAGTCTCAGTAGGATAAAAAACGACGCCTGTTAAAATTTGAGCCCTTTAATACTAATATTAAGTCATGGTGACCACAGATTTTTGAAGCTGAAATTCTCTGACTTCCAGATATTCCAATCAAATAATTAAAAAATTCCTTGGCCATATGTAGTACTATTAATTCATTGGAAACTTATATTTAATTCAAAATAAAACGGTATATAAGTCAGTTCAATAAATAATCAATCATTGTCTTTAAATGAAACTTTATTTTATTTTTTGACAATGAACATCGGTTTTTTTTAATTACATGAATAATTTTTCATTTTTGACTTTAAATCTAAGTTTTTATATAATATTAATAAAACTTAATGAAGCACGTGACTAATAAATATAGTGAAACTTATTAGTTCAATACTTATGTGTACTTTCCAATTCAAATAACATGGAAAAAAAAATTTAAGTTTGGAATTTTATACCTCGGAAATGGCGTAATAACAAATAATCCTAAAATGAAATTTTGTAGGAAATTTGACGCTCTACAAAAAAGGTCTCTTATGATTTTTTGGTAAATCCATCTGTTCAAAAGTTATTTATTATTTAAGCTTGAAGTCAAATTTACCGTAAAGTTCAAGATCTTCTAACTTTTCCAGCAAAACAATCAGACTTATCACAAAATGTTATAGAATTTTTTTAGTAGACAATTTTATTCCTTACGAATCATCTCTGATAAAGTTTTTTCAAAATCCGCGTTGTTTCCTAGTTATTATCATTTCAATGTCTAGCTGTTGAAATCGATCAGAACACTTCTTTTTTAAGAGCTTGAAATTAAAATGAAAATAACTAGAAAACAACGCTGATTTTGAAAAAAACTATATCAGAGATAATTTGTAGGGAATAAATTCGTCTACCTAAAAGGCTATTACAATTTGTAATAAATCTGATAGGTTTGCTGGAAAAGTAAAAAGATCTCGAAATTTACTACAAATTTGAATTCAAGCTCAAATAACTTTTGAACAGATAGATTTATCAAAAAATCATAAGTTCTTTTTTGTGGAGCGTAAAATTTCCTACGAATAAGTCTCCTGGGCTTATTTGTACACTACGCCATTACTGAGGTATAAAATTCCAAACTCAAAATTTATTTTTCCCATGTTATTTAAACGGCATACAGAAAATAGCAATCAGTGAGTGCTTAAGGGGTCTACCCTCTTTAGAATTTTGAAAAAATCGAATTTTTTTTTTTTGTATTTTTTGAAAGTATACATATTTAAAAGTATCATACTGAAAATTTATAAAGATCCGAGCAGTCTAACTGTACTTTTAGACGACGTTTTCGGAGCGGTACGGCCTACCTGCCTTTGTATTCATTAGCAGCTGCAACCTTTTTCAGGTATACTGACAAATATATAATATTATAATATACTATTGGATGAAAATGTGCACTATGAAGAAGATGAAGGCATAATGTATGGTGCAGGCATCGCTGATTAGACGTAAGTAAGATTTTTTCACGATTTTTCATTACGGAAAACTTTAAACGCGTTTTTCTCGGAATGACGTTTTTGGACGGCTTGTTGATAAAATCTCCGAAACTATTCAACCGAACCTTACCAAAATTTAACCACATGTTCTTGATGACTATAGCTATGGCGCATATCATACGATTTTTGAAATTTTGAGTTTAACTATTTATTTTTGGCAAAGAACGACGGAAAAAACGTGATTTTTCGTACTTTTTCGAAAAATGGCTGCCATTTTGTCATTTTTGAAAAAAAAAAAAATCGTATGATATGCGCTATAGCCATTTACTTACTGAATCCAAAACTATTTTTTTTTTTTTTTTTCAGATCATCCATTCCAGATATTTCATCAACAGCGCACACTCATCTTTTTTTTTTTGGACCAGTCTTCTCCCTCATTTTTATGTATAAAAACTGATTAAAATAAATATAAAAAAAATTTTCTTGTGTAATCAACTAGTGTATTTTTTAGGCCTAACACTTTTCATGTCCGTATTTATGACGTATACCGGTCAAAAAAATTCGTGAAAATAGCCTTATCTTTGCCCGTCTAAAGAGGGTAGACCCCTTAATATTAATACTAAGGGCTAAAATTTTAATAAGCGTCTTCTTTTGTCCTACTAAAACTTTTGAGTGTGTGACCTTAACAGGGGTTGTCAGACATTTTCGGCTGAATTTTTTACAGAAACAAAAACTATAAATACAAACTATAAACTGTATATTGATGTACTACTGTGGAATTACGTGAAGTGCGTTTTAATTTTTTGACAATACTCGTTTCATTAAGAGGAAAATTTGGCCAAAGTTACCATTGACTAGGCAAGTTCTCGTGAAAAAAAAATAGTCGATTTTTTTAAATGGGACATACATATATATAAACACACGTTACCTCTTACTCCTAAAACTAAGCAATCTTCAGTAGTCCAATCAACACTTAGTTTATAATACTTCTTCGCTACATAATTTTGAGGGTCAAACCGTTTGATGGAGTGCACAGGTACTACTGCTTTTCGATTTTTATCGTATACCACTCCTGCCCAACGGTTCTGTTGTTCTAAAAGTAAAAAAAAAAAAATGTTACACAAATAATGAACTTGAGTTAATTCAATGGAAGGACATATTTACAATTAAAAACTAAAACTATTAAAAGTCATAAAAAAAAAAGGTTCGACAAAATAACACCTATCGTTTAGTTAACTGCCTACATGTGCATTTTTTTTTTGTAGTCGATTTGTTGAAAAAAAAAATCCGAAAATATTTAATTGCATGTTAATTTCAGGATCATTAATTTATATTAATTTTTTGTATACGATATTGCATTGTATTTATAGAATATTTTAATAATCATTCAGTATTATCAATAATTTTTAAATATATCAAAAATAATAATTAATTAATAATATTAGTTAGCGTGATTTCAAATATGTAATAGTTACTAAACATTTTGCACTTGTTAATTAATATTCAGCATTTATTAATTAACACTCAAATATATTCTTAATTTTTACATTGTGGAAATTCTTTTATAATAAGAATTGCGTATTTAACATTGCGAACTAAACAAAATGTCGCTCGTTACGAAAAAATCAATAGTCAAAGGGGAGCGGTAACTTCGTAGAAATATACACAGGAAATGCCTCTTTTCCTTTCAAGGGTTGTTTTTTTTTTTTAGGAGGAGGAGGAAAAATCTTCAAAAGACACCGACAGGTGTGAGTTGAAGATGATGGTCGGTAGTGTGAGATTTTTACTCACTAAAAAACCTCCTCGCCGCAGCCTCACCGATTAAGTGTGAGTGGCCAAGTCGGAACCGCTTTCGCATTGCATCAACTTAGCCCTTGTGGGGAGTGTATTCTCCTACATCTTGTTGTTGGGCTGTGAGTCCATCAGCTAAACATCTCTAGTTCGCTTCTTTGCAGCTTTAGTATCTCTTGGGCAAGTGTCACTACTGCGTTCCAATTTTTTTCGGTTGCAACCATGTAGGGGATGACGGTGTTCACTGTCAGTTTTGTTCCAACTTGTTGCGCTGCTGCGTCTCTGTAGGTGTTCCAACGCTGACACACAAAGAATGTGTGCTCCGAATCGTCTACTACATCACGACAGTAGTTGCAAAAGGGATTTTTTCCATTTCCGCAGCTTCCACAGATACTTCATGAACACCCCGTGTCCTGTAAGGAATTGGGTTAGAAAAAAGTTCAGTTCACCATGAGGTCGGCTTATCCATACTTTGATGCTTCGGATGAGTCATTTCGTCCATATTCCTGTGGCGCTGACTTCGTTTCTCTCTTTCCACAACGCTTGTGTGATAGCTTTTTCGTGTCGCTTCATGGCCGCATCAAGCGCTCCATTTCGGCGATAGCTGTAAATCCTTTTTCTCTCGAGAGCCAGGAGGTCAATTGGAGGAATACCAGCAACGGTAAGAACGGCACACTCAGAGACTGTTCTGTACGCACTTGTGATTCTCAGAGCACCTCTGCGCTGGACAGTGGCTAGCTTCTTTCTGTAGGTCTCAATTGAGAGTGCGTCAGCCCATACTTCCGCTCCGTAGAGCATCGTGGATTGTAACACGCTCATTAGGACTTTCCTTTTGGAGTAACTTGGACCGCCAATGTTTGGAAGAAGGCGAGAGAACTTAGTGTGGGTCTTCAGGCCTTTTTCGCGGCTGCTATAATGTGCTCTTTGAAAGTCAGCTTACTATCGATAATTATACCAAGGTATTTGACAGCCTGTGTAGAGGAGATGTTTATATCCTCCATCGAAAAGACTAGAGGTGTTGGGAACCATCTCTGCCTGGTGAGGACTACCAGTTCCGTCTTTTGCACCGCTAACTGAAGTGAATTTCCCGAGAGCCAGCTTTCAATCCTCTCCATGGTCACTGTAAGCTTTCTCAGCGCCTGCGCTTGACTCGTTGCCCAGATCAAGGCTACGATATCGTCCGCGAACCCGACTAGCCAAGTGTCTTCAGATAGTATGAGTCTCAGGAGGTCGTTGTAGAACACGTTCTAAAGGTCGGAGCCTATCGTGGAACCTTGAGCTACACCTGCAGAAATGTCTGTTGTATCGTTTCCTTTTAACGTGAGATACAAAAGTTTCCTTTCGTAAAGATAATCACTAAGAATTCCGAGTATATATCGCGGAATATCTGGAATGGACTCCAACGCTTGAAGTATGTGTAACGGGGTAATTTGGATAAAACTTAAACTACGCGGTCAAGGAGTGGGAGACTAGTGTCACTTGTGGGAGCTTATCTCTGGATAATAACGAAGGCAGAACTAAAGTTTGGGTCCTACGGTCGGTTGGAGAGTTGTTTTAGGCGCAAGCGCAGAAGTCTGAGGCGAGAGTATATGAGTCCCAGCTAGAGGTTTCTCGCTCTCTTTCGTCGTCGCACAGACATCAGTCAAAGTCAGACTATTTTGGTGAGAAGTATCCATAATTTGGTTGGTTGGCCGTAACATTGGTTTTACGTGAGCTGAGTGGAGAAGTATTTGAAGTTATAAATTTGGACGACGGAAGCTGCTGGAGCGATTTCCCACAACTGCACCTGGACCACGATTCGGGAGGGTGTGAATTGGTCTAAAGGAATCATCAGGCTGGAGGTTTCCTGGATATGGAGGACTACGCCAGAAACTCACGAGACGTAGGTGTCATTGGTTAATAATTTATTATATTCGACGTGGAAGTCATCACACTTTTTGTTACGAGTGGTACTCTACAAATCCTGTGAGCTCAAGTCACAACGGGAGTGAAATAAATTGGACCAGTTAAAGTGTTATCATTGCTTAGAAATAAATTACTCCGTTAAAGTTTACACATATAAAATTGTTAATATTGAGAAAACGTGGCTGTCCCACGTCAGCGTCTGCCATCTTGGGCGACGTCTGCATAGATTTTATTCAAATTTAAATCAAATAATTTAATAATAAATTAATTTTGTAATTATATAGAGTCAGTGAAATTTTATCATTAATGTAAAGTCGTCTCGTTGCTTGTCGGGTAAATAAATAATAAATTGTTAATTTTCTCCATAACTGAATTAACTGTAGCCAGACATCTTTCCTAAACCTCGCTCTCAATCATCATAACGTTCCTTGTGACCAGGAAGCGGGTGGACCCAACCTGAATCCTGAGCTAGTCAATAATTATACTTGGTACCAGGAGGCCAAGTAGACCAAGATCAAAATCTAAAATCTCTTGGTGACGCCTGTAAATAAATTTTGCAGTCGCCAATTGTAACTCGAGGCTTGGACGTGTAGGTCACACGTACACGGAAAAGTCCCGGTTATATATGTCAGTCCACCTTAGCGAGTTAAAGGCGTTCTTGACGTCAAGTGCTGCTAGGATGCACATTTTTTTTTACCACCGCCCACCTTGCCAGGCCTCACTTACTCGGTCCGTAACTTCCCTGATTGCATCGATAGTTGAGTGGCCTTTAACAAACCCATGTTGATTAGGTGCATGGCCACCACTCGTTATTATGGCTGTCCTTAGTGGCGCTCTTATGAGTATTTCGAGGGTCTTGCCCAGTACGTCGCTTCATCACGATTTGGTAACCTTTTTCCCAGACATCATTGTCAAGGTCTTTGCACAGCTTCTTCCAGCATTCGCGCTTTCTGACCTTGATAGCGGTGTTTAGGGCTTTCTTTGCCTGTTTATATTCGGTGTCTTCCGGAAGATTCATAAAAGGGCGAGCGTGTCGATGGGCTCGCAGAGATTCCCTTCGGGCTTTGAGACAGTCATGTCTTAAATCTGAGATTTCGTCGGTCCACCAATATGCGGCTTTGCGCCTCGTATTAGTCCGCTTTCGGGGCATAGCTTTGTTGCAGGCTTTGATGATTAGCCCTACAATTTTGATTTAAACCATTATCAAAGAAGTTATGATCAAAAACCAAAACAGAACGATTTTTGATCGGATCAACGAAAAAATCTCAAAATTTACCAGGAAGATATATAATATTTTTGATAATATGATAAAAAAATAACATTATATGTTATTTTTCCCGAATAAGTCATAATATAATGCACTAACGAATGTCCAAAATCCTACCAAATCTTCGTCTTTATGGTCTCTTTCAATCCCCATATAATTTCATCTAACTCGTTCTTTAGTTTGAATCACATTATCAACAAAAAATTTAAAAAACACAATTTTTAATATTTTTCGTGGAAATTTTATATATTATTGCTCTGATCTGCATCAAACCTCATTTAAATCTTAATTTTTATTACTAACATTGATTTCCACCTTAATTTATTTACGTTATTGAACATTATCAGGATTGAAAATTTAAAAACCGCATGTTCATTAATGATTTTCGATTCTTAAATTTTTAAACTTTAAAATAAAACGTAACTTGTTAGAGCTTAAAAGGCTCATAAAAAAACAATTGCATATAAAAGCATTTTTGAGCTCGAAGAGCTTGAAAATGTATTCACACTGATGTTTCGAGCTTTTTGAGAAAACAGCGGAAAGTTTTGGTGCTGGCCCGCAGGGACAACCAACGCCCAGATTTTTTTTTGTTTTCACAATTCAGAAGCTTTTATTTTATTTTTTTTTTTTTTATAAAATACTTTCTTGCGATTTTATGATTACGATCAATCAGCGATGAAGGTGTGGTCCATAGGTGGTCGATCCACGGTTGATTTACTTTACCATAATTAACGTTATTGGTACGGTATAGTGTAGAGAATATATGATGAATGAGTAGTGTTTGTGCATTTTTCATTCTTGCACTATTTAGGGAAAGGGGAAGGGGCAAAATGGGGTAACCCAAAATTTAATAAAAGAAATCTGGGCATTGGTTAGGCCTGCAGGCCAGCCCCAAATCTTTCCACTGTTTTCGAGCTCCTTGGCATACTTTTGTGTGCCATTGTTTTCGAAAAAAACCGTTTCTTAACATTGCTTTCTCCCGCGATATATCTCGAACAAATAAACCGATTGAGATGGCTAAAGCGGCGATCGACGAGTTTTATTAATTTCTAGAGCTGATTAGATTTTAAAGTCGATCGTTTAAGTTGTTTCTGAGAAATCAATTAAATAGTAAATAAAAAAAATTTTTTCCGTCATTCGCCAATATTTCCGAGTCTACTTGGTCAAATGATCTGAAATTTTCAGGAAAATTCATCGTCAACAAGCTCTTTCGATTGCTGCCTTAACCATCCCAATCGGTTAATTAGTTAAAAATTTACAAAGAGTTTACACACACACACACACACACGCACACATACAGACACTCGGACATCAATCTGAAAATAGTCAGAACAGCTTCCTAGGACCTCAAAACGTCGACATCTGGTGAAATTTCGACTTCGCTAATCGGGGTGAAAACAATAACTTCCCGAACTTTTCGAAAATCATCGATTTTCTTAGTGGGAAGTTAAAAAAGATTTAGCATATTTGACTCCTCGAACACTTGGCATTTCTTCAAGTACACCGTTTTGCCTCTCCCTCCCCTATAGGTAATAAATATAAAACTACTAAACGGATATTTTACAGTCTAAAATCCGAGGCTTAGACCACTAACGGTAAGATCGATGTTCATTTTTCGAGATGAGACGGTTATTTTGTGGATATTCGACTGGTTTTTGACCGCTAACGCACGGTGATTACATTTTGTTTCCTCTGGCAATTTTTCGTCATTTTATTCACAACCAAACGATTTCTATATCATAATGCTTGACGGAATCAACAAATATTACTAATATTATTAAAAAAATTGTTACTTAGCAGTTCGATGAGAATTAAATATAAAAAGAAGCAAAATACATCATAGTTCAGGATAGTATTTCCAAATAGTTTATGAGTTACGGAATGACGTTGTAAAAATAAATTACTTTGATTATTTTATAAAACTTAATAATATGTTATAGATATTTGAAAAAAACATTGTTCAGTCACGACCCATTTCGCCTTCACCTGAGAACGCCGAGCCGCACCAATAGGTCGGCGGCACCATCGCTAATTCAAACTTACGCGCGAGATCTCAACCAATAGGAAATTCCATCTTTTGAATAATTAGTTCCAACTTTAAATAAAAGAGTTGCGACATGAAACGCACTCATTGGCTTAAGATCTCAACGAGCTACGTGGATTTTTCCTATTGGCTGAAATCTCGTTAGCGTCGTTCTCTAATTTTCTCATTGGTCGACCGCTCTGACGTCACAAAGAAACCGTTGTGAGGTTTCTTTTACGACATTTTCATCATTAATAATTCTCATCGTGCTTTTGAACAGTTCACCTCGTGAAATCAAATCGCTCCGCTATTATAAAAGTTTTCTTGTGCTTTTTACGTAAATCTCCGCTCAACTACTCTCAATAATTAGCTAGTAGATCAAGGCTACTAATTATTGAGTCTAGATTAAATCGTTGCTCGCGCTTTACTAAGTATAACTTACTTCTAACGTAATTAACCTCTACCGACCACGTGTCAATTTTATACGCGTGTTCGTTACATTGTTGCATTCGCTCGTGTAATTATTTTTCTTGTGTTGAATTCGCTTATATTAATTAATTCTCATAATTAATAACTGTAATTAGTGTAAATAAATAGATAATTTATTTTTACTAAAGAAAGTGTACAATTTTTTGATTGCTAAAAATTACCACACCTGCACCAGATCCTCTAGTATTAATCGCTAATTTTACATTTTGGTCCTTCGAGCCGGATTTGGTGTGGTTTTTAACAATTAGAAATTATTAAAATTAAAACATCTAAAAAAATTGTGAGAAAAAAGTGAGTGACCAGTTTTTGTGCAGTGAAATCGCTAAGTGCCGTGGGCATTGCTGAGCACTGCTAGAGTGCTGCCCGTGGTGATCATAATTACACACCGGTGTAATAAAGACAATTAGATTTACGATCGAAAACTTAGCGTCGGTTTTCACTTACCGCGTCCATTTTGTGTGCTACGTTGAAACAAGATGGCCGCCGAAGCCCAAGTCGCTTTACAAATGCAACGCATCGACGCGATGCGCAATATGTCTACCCGCTTGACCGACGCCATTTTCGCTACCCAAGGTGCACCCGCTATTGATGCTGAACTTACTATTCTAGAAAGTTCACGGACTCTTGTCAAAAAAGGATGCCTCCACGACCGCTTGGAAATGGTTTATTATTCGCTGCACTAACCTCATCGATTCATTAGGACGCTACATCGATGAATTCGCTTATTGAGGCACCGCTTCTCGCCAAGGTACCGAATAGTTCCGATTTCGATACCTTTGACAGAATTTGCTAACTCTTTCTGCTTTCAGTTAACACAATCGCTATCAATTGATCTCTTACTCGCTACCGCGCTTGTCAAGTTGAATTCGCTAACAGGAAGTACATGTATTGCCCGTGTACTTATTGATCAAGGATCGGAGTTATCCTTTGTGACGCATTCGCTAATTAAGAAGTTGGATATACCGCTAAACAAGGCAGCTATACCATTACGAGGGATTGGTAATGTGTCAGCTGGACACTCACTTGGATCATGCCAGGTGTCGCTGCATTCGCTACATAGTTCCGCTTCTATTACTATCCAAGCTCATGTGCTTGCTCTATTGACGGTGAACTTGCCGTCATTCACGCTAACCAACAAGAAATGGCCGCACATAAACGGTCTACAACTCGCTGATCCAGACTTCTTAACATCTCGACCTATTGACATCATTCTGGGTGCAGCACCAGCTGCACACATAATCAACGCTAAAATAAGGAAGGGTAATGACAATGACCCAATCGCTCAGTCAACGACGCTTGGCTGGATCATCTATGGATCTGTGGACACCGCTACATCTAAATTGACAGCTTATGGTCATCATGTCACTGTTGATGATCAACTACAAGACTTGCTGAGCAAGTTTTGGTACCAAGAAGAACCACAGACAGAATTCGCTATACACTACAATGAAGATGAGGAAAAGTGTGAACAACACTTTGTAAAAACACACTACAGACAGACTGATGGTCGATATGTCGTTCGCTTGCCGCTTAAATCCTCTCCAAGTCAACTGGGTGACTCGCTACGAGCTGCGCAATACGCTTTACTTCGTCTTCGCAAACGTCTGGACAAAGATCCAATCTACAAGAAGCTATACTACGACTTCCTGAAGGAATATGAAGACTTGGGACACATGAGACGCGTAAAATTAAAGGAGTTACCACCAAATAGCTACATGTTACCTCATCATGGGGTACTCAAAGAACAGAGCACTACCACCAAGCTCAGGGTGGTATTCAATGGGTCATGGAAAACGACATCAGGCGTATCCATCAACGAGATACTCCATGTGGGCCCCAAGATTCAAGTTGACATCAGTGATGTACTGATTCGAATTCGCTGTCACCGCTATCTATTCGCTACTGACGTGACTAAGATGTTTTGTCAGATTGCAGTTGACAAGGAAGATCATCATCTACAGTGCATACTCTGGTTTGACGAAGAGGACCTACCAACAGTATTTGCACTCGCTACGGTTACATATGGAACAACATCAGCTCCATTTCTCGCTGGAAGAGCACTTTTACAACTCGCTGAAGATGAAGGAAATAAATTTCCAAAAGCTGTTGAACCGCTGACAAACACCCGCTACGTTGATGACATCTATGGAGGCGCAGATGAACTCGCTGAGGCAATTCAAGTTGCTCTCGACACAAAAAATATGTGTGCCGCAGGATGCTTCCCGCTTGCAAAATGGGCAAGTAATTCAACAGAATTACTGTCTCAAGTCGCTCCAGTTGAAACCCAAGAAGATACACCACGAGAACTTGGGGATACTACAGTAAAAGTGCTCGGGCTAACCTGGAATTCTACTCAAGATAAATTCCAGTTTGGTTATTCGCTACCAGAAGCATCGCCAACTACTAAACGCACAATTTTATCAGAAATTGCTCGCTTGTTCGACCCGCTTGGGTTTTTGGCACCTATCATCGTAAGAGCCAAGATGTTCATGCAGAAGCTATGGCTGCAGAACTTCGATTGGGATGCTACGCTATCACCGTTGCTTCTTCAAGAATGGAATTTGTTTCGAGATGAACTACATCAGATCTCGAAGATTCAGATACCTCGCTGGAATCATGTAAGAACTGGTGTATCAATAGAATTACATGGATTCTCTGACGCTTCGCAACTCGCTATGGCTGCTGTCGTCTACTTAAAAGTTACTGACGCTACTGGATGCTCCAATATTTCGCTAGTGTGTGCCAAAACACAAGTCGCACCACTGAAACCAATATCCATACCAAGAATGGAGCTCAATGCCGCTGTATTACTCGCTCAACTGGTACTCTACGTGAAGAAGGTCTTGAAGCTTGAAAACGTACCAATTTTCATGTGGACAGACTCCGCTGTATCCTTAACGTGGATACGAAACAACCCCGCTAGATGGAAAGTCTACATTCGCAACAGAGTTACCAAGATACAAGAATCGCTACCAAGTGTCAACTGGGATTTTGTTCCTGGGAAACTTAACCCAGCTGACTGCGCTTCAAGAGGTTTAACAGCAGCCAAACTAGAACAGCATTCGCTATGGTGGACGGGACCTAAGTGGCTCAGTCAATCAAAAGAAAACTGGCCATCTTTTGACATCCCTACTCAGACGGTATCACATCTTGAAGAACGTCCAGGTTTGGTTTTTACCATCTACAAGGCAGATTCACACCCGCTACACACGCTATTGGATAAATTCTCTAAGTTGTCACCACTACTTCGCACGCTTGGAATCTGCCTTCGTGCCATCGCTAAATTTAAAAAAGTGCCACAGTCCACACTGGCCACACCACTCTCTACAGTTGACCTGGAACTCGCTAAGATTTTGCTGATCAAGTATACGCAAAGTCAGTACTATTCGCAAGAGCTGAAACTACTGAAAGATGGTGATTCTCTACATCGAAACCATCGTCTCGCTAAATTGATTCCCTACGTCGACTACAATGGAGTACTCAGAGTCGGCGGTCGCTTGAAGAATTCGCTACTGGATGATGATCAAAAAAATCCAGCTATTTTACCACGATCATCACGACTAAGTACGCTACTGATAGAACATTCGCATCAAAAGACATTCCATGGGGGAACTCAATTGACACTCGCTGATCTACGGAGATCTGTCTGGATAGAAGGTGGGCGCGTTCCAGTCAGGTCTCATATTCTTCGCTGCGTCGTGTGCACGAGACATAGAGGTGTTCGTGCACAACAACTAATGGGACAATTGCCATCCGCTCGTGTAAGACCATCTAAAGCATTCTTGCACACTGGAATAGACTACGCTGGGCCAGTAACACTGAAGACATTTCAAGGTCGAGGTGCGAAAACCTATAAAGGTTGGATCGCTGTTTTTGTATGTCTCGCTACGTCCGCTATACATATCGAAATTGTCACCGACTATTCCACTGACGCTTTCGTCGCAGCATTCCGAAGATTCACTAGTAGGAGAGGCGCCTGCAGTACCCTATACTCGGACTGTGGTACAAATTTTGTAGGAGCAGACGCCACGCTAAAGAGAGAATTCGCAGCAGGATCAAAACAGCTAAGGGAACTTCAGTATTTACTCGCTACAGATGGCACAGACTGGAAGTTCAACCCGCCAAGTGCTCCCCACTTTGGTGGCAAGTGGGAAGCAGCCGTCAAGTCAATCAAGTTCCATCTTATTCGAACTATTGGTGAATCGCTATTGACTTACGACCAACTCGCTACAGTGCTAACACAGATTGAAGCTGTGCTCAACTCAAGACCAATCGCTCCGCTATCAGAAGATCCTGCAGACTTAACTGCTTTGACTCCTGGACACTTTCTCATCGGAGAACCGCTAATCGCTGTACCAGGACCCTCGCTACTGGAAAACAATACCGCTACGTTGTCACGCTGGCAACAATTACAACAAATGTTCCAGACATTTTGGACTAGATGGTCGTCTGAGTACTTACAACGACACCAATCTATCTCTAAGTGGCATCATCCATCTAATGTTATCAAAGTGGGCTCATTAGTCCTGCTGACTGATGAGAGGTTCCCACCATCAAAATGGCCACTCGCTAGAGTACTCGCTCTACATCCAGGACGAGATGGGTTGACTCGAGTAGTCACCCTGAAGACCGCTACAACTGAACTTGTTCGACCAATCGCTAAACTGTGCGTGCTGCCAGTTCACTCTCCAGATGACAATCCTGTCGACACCGTCGCCAGCGCTGGGGAGAATGTTCAGTCAAGACCCATTTCGCCTTCACCTGAGAACGCCGAGCCGCACCAATAGGTCGGCGGCACCATCGCTAATTCAAACTTACGCGCGAGATCTCAACCAATAGGAAATTCCATCTTTTGAATAATTAGTTCCAACTTTAAATAAAAGAGTTGCGACATGAAACGCACTCATTGGCTTAAGATCTCAACGAGCTACGTGGATTTTTCCTATTGGCTGAAATCTCGTTAGCGTCGTTCTCTAATTTTCTCATTGGTCGACCGCTCTGACGTCACAAAGAAACCGTTGTGAGGTTTCTTTTACGACATTTTCATCATTAATAATTCTCATCGTGCTTTTGAACAGTTCACCTCGTGAAATCAAATCGCTCCGCTATTATAAAAGTTTTCTTGTGCTTTTTACGTAAATCTCCGCTCAACTACTCTCAATAATTAGCTAGTAGATCAAGGCTACTAATTATTGAGTCTAGATTAAATCGTTGCTCGCGCTTTACTAAGTATAACTTACTTCTAACGTAATTAACCTCTACCGACCACGTGTCAATTTTATACGCGTGTTCGTTACATTGTTGCATTCGCTCGTGTAATTATTTTTCTTGTGTTGAATTCGCTTATATTAATTAATTCTCATAATTAATAACTGTAATTAGTGTAAATAAATAGATAATTTATTTTTACTAAAGAAAGTGTACAATTTTTTGATTGCTAAAAATTACCACACCTGCACCAGATCCTCTAGTATTAATCGCTAATTTTACAAACATTATGAAGTTTTATATAACTTTGTGCTAATTTTTATTGTAATTTCATATAAAATTTGTTTTGATAGTGATTTGAATTTTATTCAGAGGGTGAAACACCATTTATTTTAACAACATCGCCTAGAATAGTACAAAATAGGGAGGCTGGCAATAGCCTATCGAACGTGGTACTTGCTTACCAAAGCGTAGGACCAGGTTCGATTCCGGCATGCACCAATGAATTTTATTTTTACAATACTATTTATGTGCATTACATTGTCAGCTCCCTGGTGGTGGAATACCGACAATTTTTCGACCGAATTGAAGTGGCGCCGACTTCATTACAAAATGATAGCGGAACACAAAAACTCGATCGAATCTGCAGGGCTCTGCTGCTTTTATGACTAGGCTAGTGGGTGGGGCTTCTTATCAAAGAAGAACACCTGTATAGGCCGAGCATTAGTGGCGGCAGAGGCCCATAAACATTCGCAGAACCTCTAGCTTTAGTGTAAGCCAACGTGTCAAAGCAACGATAGAGGAAGTCCTTCACCACCACCGTTGCCCTTGGATAACAGGCATCCTCCATTGTATAAGTGCCTTATCCTACACAGTGGGCTCTGAAGGATGGACCATAATAATACCCACATTAACTTCTTAGGAGACATAATTTCGGATGACAAGACCCCCCGATGACAAGGACACGACGTATGATGGCCGCGGTAGCTGAAGGCTAGGGCTCATAGTGACGGGAGAACGACGGTGGGCTTAGCTAACGCCAGGTCCCGGTTCTTCCTGAACTAGTGAGGACTGCTGACAGCGGCTGTGTCCCGCGACATGCTTCCTTGGACTCGGGGCGGGGAATCACCGAAATAAAAACTATGTCTCCTCCACCTATAAACTCACAAACAATAGTATCTACAGTAGTCAAATTATAAATAGTTGTCAGAAGGACAGTGGGCTTAGCAAGTTCGTTGTTAGGTGGACTGGCAATAAGGCAAGGCCTAATAACAATGATCACCAGGACCGCGATCCTCTCCGATAACTATAAAATTGTCCTCACTGGGCCCAGGTACAATGGCTAACACAAGCTGAGTGCCCGGTTAAACCAACTATATTCAAATTGTAAATTCAATTCAGTACAAAATAGGCAATTTTAAATTTTATAAAATTTTATTTTGCTAGCAAAGAAAATAATTTTTTATAAAAATAAAAGTTTTTATAAATTCACATGACCATTGATAGAATTTACTTAATTTTTACGTTATCACATAAAATTGAAAAAGCACTGAACAAAATTTCAATCAATTTAATCAAACTGTGAAATTGTACTTTACTCTTGTACAAATTATTTGGTGGTCAAATTTTTTAAAACATTTCATGTGATGTTGGACAAAAAAAAGGTTATTTTATTCGATTGACTAATTTCATTATATGTTTATAGAATTTTTCGAAATTCGAAGGTTTTAAAAATGTATATTTCACTGGAAAATAAGTGAAAATGTTAATCATTGCGTCACAAAACCGCACAGGCTGTCTGCAAAATTTTATAAAATTTTAGGCCGGTATTTATAGTCAGGACTTACAGTTAAAATCACCTTCCCCATGTTATTTACCATGTGGAAAGTGATCTTAAGCTGTAAGGCCTGACTATGAATACCTGACCTAGGCGATTTTATAAAATAATTTTTTCATAAGTAGTTACTTAACAGATCAAATTAATATATATAGTGGTATAGGCACCCCTGATTAAAAATACTCATTAAAAAGTATTGACAAAAATGACAATTGAATACTTTTGAATAAATCCTATTCCACAAGGTTTTCATCTGGACATAAAATTAATACTTTTTGATTATATTGAATCTAATAGAAATATCAGAATTTCTAAACTTCAAAAGAATTGAAAAAGATTTGAATAAATTAATATTTTAAATCTTTCTGAATTCTTGCCAATAAAAAAAAGGCCATTCGGTAGCCGAAATGGAAGGTAGATTTTCCAATTAATTTATATAAAAATTTTAATACATACATATCTTGTGACACATGTTAGTGTATAGTCATGATATGAAATCAGGCTCGTTTTCTAAGAGTGAGGGTAAAAAAGGACAGGAACTATTTTCGATCGAGAACTTCAGATAGTTGATTTGACAAAACATTATACCGGTAATGTACCAAACTAAACTTTACATAAACAAAATATAGAAAATTTTATTAGTACACGGAAAAAAGCGCAGCTCAAAATTAGCTAATAATTATAGTCGTCAAATAAAAATTACTTTCCTAAGAGAAATTTACAATCCCAAACCAAAAATTACTATTATCAACGGAAAATTACATTTTTTTGTTGATTCTTACAATCAGTATTGTAAATTTTACGATTTGTAAAAGTAATAATACAGATTAGCAAAAATTGAATAAAGAATGGTAATAATCCATAATTATTTTACAACGATCGTTCTGGAAATAACAATATTCAAAAATCTCTTTGATAATATTACAATTCTGCGTTAAAAACATTTGTAAGAGTATTAATTGAATATTATAATTCATTAAGAAAAAATTACTATAAAACTTATGTTTCTTTTTATCTATTTCATAAAATTCAGTAGATAAAATAAAAAATATTAGTATAGAGTAGATAGTGATTTTCATTTGGAAACAACAGAGAAGTCACTCATGACTCAAGTTATGTTTACATGAATTTCGCAAAAATTATTCATTTATATCCCGATTATTACAATTTGTAAGATTATTAATTTTATTTTATAACATTTTAAAACTATTACTAAAAACATTATAAAAAGAACTCAGGTATTCTAAAAATTATAATATCAAATAAATTTTGTTGAGGTATTGCAGTTTTTAAAACATCGATAATGTGAATTGCTACTTAGCGGGTAAAAATTACTATTTGCCATTGTAACTTTTAATACGAGAAATATAATATCGTCTGCATTGTATTTTATTTATATTCGGCATATACTTCGAGATATTGGAAGGATACCTGTAGCCGAGTGGTTAGCATGCTTGCACTTTAACTGGAATATTCGCAAGGCGTAGGTTCGAATCCCACAGTGGTAGAAAAAAAAAAGATGGTGGATGTATATATATATATATATATACATTAGGGTAATCCAAAAAATAACAAACTTTTTTTTTTTCTTCCAAACAGGTTCAAAAGTTTCATTTAGATAAAAAAAGACGCCTGTGAAAATTAGAGCTCTTAATAGTAACATTAATAGGTTCCTCATCGCACTTTTCTATTTTCCATAAGAATAACATGGGAAAAATTTTTTTTACGTCTTCTGATTTTTATTAGTAGCTAACGATGCGTCATAGGAACAATTGGCAGGCATATTTTTGTAGGGAATTGAATGCTCTACAAAAAAAGATTCTTATCATTTTTTGAGGAATCTATTTGTTCAAAAGTTATTTGAGGTTGAAGACGAATTCATATTAAATTTTGAGATTTTCTACTTTTCCGGCGAAACTATCAGACTTATTACAAAATATCATCAGACCTTTTTGTAGACAATTTTATTCCCTAAAAGTTATTTTTAATAAAGTTTTTTTGAATTCCGCATTGCTTTCTAGTTATTTTTATTTTAATGTCAAGCTCTTAAAATCGATCAGAAGACTATTTTTTTATGAGCATGACATTAAAATAAAAATAACTAGAAAACAATGCGGAATTCAAAAAAACTTTATTCGAAATAACTTTTAGGGAATAAAATTGTCTACAAAAAAGGTCTGATGATATATTGTAATAAGTCTGATAGTTTCGCCGGAAAAGTAGAAAATCTCAAAATTTAATATGAATTCGTCTTCAACCTCAAATAACTTTTGAACAAATAGATTCCTCAAAAAATAATAAGAATCTTTTTTTGTAGAGCATTCAATTCCCTACAAAAATATGCCTGCCAATTATTCCTATGACGCATCGTTAGCTACTTATAAAAATCAGAAGACGTAAAAAAAATTTTTCCCATGTTATTCTTATGAAAAATAGAAAAGTGCGATGAGGAACCTCTTAATGTTAATATTAAGAGCTCTAATTTTCACAGGCGTCTTTTTTTATCTAAATGAAACTTCTGAACCTGTTTGGAAGAAAAAAAAAAAAATGTTATTTTTTGGATCACCCTAATATATATAAATATGTTGGAAATAAAATTTATTATTACACACAAGGAGACAATTTTTACTATCTGGATTAGTAAAAATTCAATAGCAGTCTCAGTGAAAGTTTTATTCTAAGATAGATTTTTTACTAAATCAAATGATAAATTTTATTGAATGCTTTAGTTTTGTACTCTAAAACTCAAAGTAATTTTACTGATAATTTAGTAATTCATAGGATCAAGCGATTATAATTTTTACTCATTTAAAAGGAAAATTTCCACATTATTGGACCGTTTCAAGTTTGCCTCGGCGAAATAGTAATTGTTATTTGAAAATTAACGAATATTACCAGATTTAATTCTCCGTGTATGAGATCATATTTGTAATTGCTATTACGATGGCAAGATCAGATACAATTATAGGACTACAGGTACGATTGAAACATCATAAGAATAAAAGAAATACTTTTAAAATATAAAATAACTGTAAAATTTACAGGTTATTTTGTTCACAATAAAATACAACTGACAAAATTGTATTATGATGGGAAATACATAAGTTATGTGGAATGAAAACCATATTTTCAACATTTGTTGATTCCATTAAAACTTTCAAGGCTATCAAATTATTCGAAAAAATGGTCATAATATAAAGTATAAGGTCATAAATTAATGCTCATTAGTCAAGTTTTAAAATACTTTTTACTGGAATTGTCTATCAGTTTTAGTTTTAATGTTATATGAACTTTAACAGTGAATAAAAACTGATTTTTTCGAAAACTCGGGGAAATTTCAAACAGCCATAACTTCACAACTATTCGAACGATTCAGCCCATCTTTGAACTTGATCAAGATAATCGCCAATAGAAAAAGTGTGAAAAATTTCACAAAAGTCCGATAAGAACTGTAAGTGCTATCGTAATGACAAGACCAGTGATAATCGTAGGGAGTAGAGGTACATTTGATACATTATAAGTAATAAAAGAAATACTTTAAAAATGTAAAATAGCTGTAAAATTTACAGTTCATTTTGTGCACAATAAAATAGAACTGACAAAACTGGATTGTAATGGGACATGCATAAGTTATGTGGAATGAAAACCATATTTTTATCATTTTTTGATTCCATTAAAATTTTCAAAGCAATCAAATTATTGGAAGAAATGGTCAAAACATAAAGTTTAAGGTCATAAATTAAAGCTTATTAGACAAGCTTTCAGATACTTTTTACGGAAATTGTCTATCAGTTTTAGTTTAAATGTTATATGAACTTGAAAGTGGATAAAAACTGATTTTTACGAAAAATCGTGGAAATTTTTAAAAGCCATAGCTTCTAAACTAATCAACTGATTCAGCCCATCTTCGAACTTAGCCGTGATAATCGCCCATAGAATAAGTGTAAAAAATTTCATTAAGATCGAATAAGAATTGTAGACGCAATCGTGTCCTCAAAGCTGCGTTATATCCTATATATATGTATGTATGTGAATAATTGTTGTATTATTAAAGAAGACTGTATCGACAGTAATGAATACTCTCATAAAATGAGTAGATTTGGTAACTTTTTTCTACTTTTACTCGAACTAAAATATTTTCTTTTTTTTTTTAATTACAATGTCTTATTGAGATACATTTTCGAAAATATCAGATTGAACTTTTAAATGCAAAACAGCAATAAATGTGAAATCAATCATTTATATTGAATTTTCAAAACCACGAAAAAATGGATCGTGTAGTTTTAAGGCATAACTTTCCATTATAAACAATTATAATCAGTGAAATAAAATATCATGTTGCAAAATCTGTATATATTTTACGTTAATTTATTATCCAGGAAAAATAGTATATTACACACCTAGGGCAGTAAAGTAACAAATGTTTCAGATCACGTATAATTTTTGGCCGAGGCGAAGCCGAGGTGTGTAATGTACTATACTTCGTATTACATAAAGAAAAGATGTACTAAAATGACGTATTTATACTTTGGTAAAGTTATTGTTGTCTCTCAGTGTACAGTTGCCTAACAGACACGCTATTTATTGATAAGAGACTATTTAGTATATAAATAAGTTTTTCTATGAATTGATGCATTATAAAAAATTAGGATTGAAGTTATACGTTACGATTCGCTATTAGTTGAGATTTTAAAATTAAGTAAATAAATTAGAGAATTAATTTTATTTAACTCATGCGCGCTATTCACGTTTCATCATGCCTAAAATGCGAACCCTAAATGGCCGTTTACCGAGTGGTGAAAAATTATTTGTCAAAACGCAATAAAGATGTCTACTATCCCGGCCATTGTGACGTAATGAAAATAAACGTAACTATCTTTCAAGCTCTTACTGAATATTGGGTAATTACACTTCCCTGTTGTTACTCATTGAGCAGCCAAGGTTGTGATGCTGAATGTTTTTTTTTTCACCATGTCACTAAACAGCTATTGAGACTTCGCTTTTTAGGCGATTAATAAAACGTGAATAGTGCATATGAGTTGAATAAAACTATCGGCGCAACATGTAGGGTAAGTCATAATCCGTCACCCGCGATGTGTTTAGCACTCGTCTCCGGTGCGCAGTATGCACTCGCTTCGCTCGTGGCTGCGCACCTGCGACTCGCATCGCGCTGACACATTATGAATCACTTACCCTACTAGTTACACCAATAACTATTTCTGTAGTGGAATTGGTCTTGAATGAACAATAATTGAAATCAAAAAATTATTTACTGTTAATTTTCTCTAGGTATCAGTAGTGTAACATTTATCATATTACTTGACAATTACTCTTAGATTTGTTGCAATTCTTTTAGTTCTACTCGGTAAACATTGTTTCTAACTCAATCATAATAACGGTACCTGGGTGGACGACTACGACGTCGCAGTGCGCGTCACTGCGACGTCGCACTATATAAATCTGAAAAAAAGCTCAGTCGTATCATATCGTACAACAATAGAGTAAATTAATGTAGAATATAGATTGTTAAATTATATTCATTAAAAGGAATTACAGGACGAGGCAATATTTTTAAAAGGTATAATAATAGTTTTATTCTCGAGGGAAATGATACAAGTGCTCACTAGCCTGGATGGTGTTAGACTAACTTAAACTATCCCTTAAAATTACTTGGGCCTCTCGGTCCCTTCTCACCCCCATCTCTCAACAGCATACTTCATACACTCTTACTTTCACTCGCTCTCTCACTTGCACTTACGCTACAATATTTTTAACAATCTCACCGAGTAACTAATTATATTTTGACATCTGGCGACAGCATGTCGAGTAATACTAGTTACTCACCTAATCCTTAAATTTACGACCCTTTATCCTTAAATTTTAAAACGACTTAAAACGAATATTTTTTTTTGAAGTAGAAACAGAGAAAATATTTACAGCGAAATATTTTTCCTGCTCCTACATTAATGATAACAGAATTGAAACAACTTCAGAAATTTTGAAAACTAATAAAAAATACATTCATAATATCGCGGTTCCAACTTCCCACGTCTATCCAGAGTCGTACGACTTAGAAAGCGACATAGAATTTTTAATGATAACGTGTAATGGAACAGTTAATAATTTAACTTTTAGTAATTGAAATTCGATTCTATTCGTTAGATTGAACTATTAACGTCGATCCAAAGTCGTACGACTCAGAATGCGATATGGAATTTTTCATTGCCCATATAAAATAAGATTATTCGTAATAAATGACATGGTCATTTAAATTTGACATTATCCGCGAAAAATAAAAACAATCGAATTCCCAAAATGCATCGATAAAATGGACCATCCCACCATCCCTGTCGTGACAGAACTATTGATGTCGATCCAAAGTCGTACGACTGGGAAAGCGACACGGAATATATGATTGCCCACATCGAATAATATTTTCATTGATAAATTTTATACTGATTATAATTCGATATTAATAATGGACTATAAAAGTACAGAGATCCGCAAAGCTGTACATAAAATTGACAAACATATCATGCGTGTCATGACACAATTGGTGAAGTTGATCTAAAGTCGTACGACTGGTAAAGCGATAAGGAATTTTTTACTGCCCGTATAGAACGAAATTACTATTAATAAATTTTATGCTAATTATAATTCGATGTTAATAATGAGACATAAGTGTACTGAGATCCAAAAAGCCATAAATGAAATTGACAACCATATCAAGTCTGTCTTGACAGAAGTATTGAAGTCGATCCAACGTCGTACGAATGTGGAAGCGACACGGAATTTATTATTTCATATATGCAATTAGATTATTATTAATAAATTTTATGCTAATTATAATTCGATATTAATAATAAGACATAAGTGTACTGAGATCTAAAAAGCCATAAACAGAAATGACCACCATATCAAGTCTGTCTTGACCGAAGTATCAAAGTCGATCCAAAGTCTTGCGACTGTGAAAGCGACACGGAATTTTTTATTGCCCGGATGGAACGAAATTATTATTAATAAATGTTGGTCAATTTTATGTATAGGTTTTTCGATCTCAGTAGATTCATGTATCATTATTGATATCGAACTATCATTAGCCTAAAATTTACCAATAATAATCTAATTCTATCTGGGCAGTAAAAAATTCCTTGTCGCTTTCCCAGTCGTACGACTTCAATAGTTCTGTCAAGACAGGGATAATATGTGGTTAATTTTGTGTACAGCTTCTCGGATCTGAGTACACTTATGTCTCATCATTTATATCAAATTATAATTACCAAAAAATTTATTAATAAACATCTTATTCTACATAGGGATAAAAAATTCCTTGTCGCTTTCACAAACGCACGACTTTGGATCGACTCCAATAATGCTGTCAAGACAGACATGATTTGTTGGTCAACTCTGTTTATGGCTTTTGGGATCTCAATACAATTATGTCGCATTAATAATATCAAAATTTAATAAGAGCTAAATTTATTAATAATAATCTAATTGCACATATGAAATAATAAATTCCGTGTCGCTTTCACAGTCGCACGACTTTGGATCGACTGTAATACTTATGTCAAGACAGACATGATATAGTGGTCATTTCTGTTCATGGCTTTATGGATCTCAGTACACTTATGACTCAATATTAATATTGAATTATAATTAGCATGAAATTTATTAATAATAATCGAACTGTATGTATGAAATATAAATTCCGTGTCGCTTTCACAGTCGCACGACTTTGGATCGACTTCGATACTTCTGTCAAGACAGACATGATATAGTGGTCATTTCTGTTTATGGCTTTGTAGATCTCAGTACACTCATGTCCTATTATTGATATCGAATTGTAATTAGCATATAATTTAGTAACCATAATCTGATTGCATATATAAAATAATAAATTCCATGTCGCTTTTACAGTCGCACGACTTTGGATCGACTTTAGTAATTCTGTCAAGACTGACATGATATATCGGTCAATTCTGTTCATGGCTTTTTGGATCTCAGTACACTCATGTCTCATTATTAACATCGAATTATAATTAGCATAAAATTTATTAATAATAATGTAATTGCATACATAAAATAATAAATTCTGTGTCGCTTTCCCAGTCGTACGACTTTGGACCGACATCAATAGTTCTGTCACGACAGGGATGGTGGGATGGTCCATTTTATCGATGCATTTTCGGAATTTGATTGTTTTTATTTTTCGCGGATAATGTCAAATTCAAATGACTATGTCATTTATTACGAACAATCTTATTTTATATGGGCGATGAAAAATTCCATGTCGTATTCTGAGTCGTACGAGTTTGGATCGACGTTAATACACTCCTCACATAAATTAAGGGAGCAAGAAAAAAATCGAAATTTTTGGGGGATTTTCAACAGGCTGTAACTTGTAGAAAAATGATCGTACAGCAAATGAAAAAAAAGCGAATTGTAGCTCTAAGTGTCTAGTTTTTGGACCTGAGTTTGAAAATTTTTTTTTCAATTTTTTTTCAAGTAATCTTGAGAAAACCACCGACAAAAAAATTTTCGAAATTTTTTTGTTTTTTTCTTTTATCCTACGGACTTGGAAAAAATTGTTTAGACTCAACCTTTATATGGACCAGATAACTTGTTTATTCAGCTTTAATTTGCTTTTTTAAAGATCTCGATACGAGCATTTTTCGCTGAGATATCGGTGTTTGAATGGAAAAAGATTATTTTGTCTTTGATTATCAATATCTCAGCCACCAATGATCGCACAGAAAATTCAAGGTTGGTATCAAAAACTTGAATAAATTCTCTATAAGAATTGGCTATTAATTTTTTGAAAAAAAAATTTTTTTCAATCATAACATGAATTTCAAAAAGCAACCAAAAAAGGGCTTTTCGTGGTTTTTTGGAAAATCAAGCGCCTACTCAAAAATATCGCGGAAACCACTAATGTTAAGTGTGCCTTTCACTGTTCAATATACCCACAAAAACCCTACCAAGTTTCAATTTAATCCAGCCAACCGTTTTTATATCCCACTTGATTGAATTTTTGAAAAAATTAAAGGAGCAAGAATTTCGCTCCGAAAAGGTCATAATTATTTTTAAAAATAAAAAAAAAATTTTTTTTTTCATTTTCCTCTCAATTCTGTACCAGTGACTTGGTAAATTTGAAAAAAAAAAAAAAAAAAAAATCGAAAATTATTGAAAAAAAAATTCAAAAATTCAAAAAATTAAAAAAAAAATTTTTTTTTAATTGGCTGCAAATTAAAAAAATATAGTGACTCGCTTTCTCACTGATCTTCCTTTTCCGGACTTTAATTTACCTAGTCACAAATTAATTGAATAAATTAAAAGTTGACACTCCCAAGGCAAATCGAATATTCGTTCTACGAATATTGGGACAATAGTTTTTAGTGTGAAGCTAGACAGTGTCTAAAAAAAAACAGTTCTCCTTAAAATTATCCTGCTTTCTTGGTAATCGAACCGATCAACAGTTTTTCTCAAAACTACCGTATTTTTGAATTTTTACTAAAACAAATTAACTGTGAGTTTTTGCAAAGTCACTATATTTTTTTAATTTGCAGCCAATTAAAAAAAAATTTTTTTTTTAATTTTTTGAATTTTTGAATTTTTTTTTTTTAAAGTTTTCGATTTTTTTTTTTTTTTTTTTTTCAAATTTACCAAGTCACTGGTACAGAATTGAGAGGAAAATGAAAAAAAAACATTTTTTTTTTATTTTTTAAAATAATTATGACCTTCTCGGAGCGAAATTCTTGCTCCTTTGTTTTTTTCAAAAATTCAATCAAGTGGGATATAAAAACGGTTGGCTGGATTAAATTGAAACTTGGTAGGGTTTTTGTAGGTATATCGAACAGTAAAAGGCACACTTAACATTAGTGGTTTCCGCGATATTTTTGAGTAGGCGCTTGATTTTCCAAAAAACCACGAAAAGCCCTTTTTTGGTTGCTTTTTGAAATTCATGTTATGATTAAAAAAAAATTTTTTTTCAAAAAATTAATTGCCAATTCTTATAGAGAATCTATTCAAGTTTTTGAAACCAACCTTGAATTTTCTTTGCGATCATTGGTGGCTGAGATATTGATAATCAAAGACAAAATAATCTTTTTCCATTCAAACACCGATATCTCAGCGAAAAATGCTCGTATCGAGATCTTTAAAAAAGCAAATTAAAGCTGAATAAACAAGTTATCTGGTCCATATAAAGGTTGAGTCTAAACAATTTTTTCCAAGTCCGTAGGATAAAAGAAAAAAACAAAAAAATTTCGAAAATTTTTTTGTTGGTGGTTTTCTCAAGATTACTTGAAAAAAAATTGAAAAAAAAATTTTTCAAACTCAGATCCAAAAACTAGACACTTAGAGCTACAATTTGCTTCTTTTCATTTGCTGTACGATCATTTTTCTACAAGTTACAGCCTGTTGAAAATCCCCCAAAAATTTGGATTTTTTTCTTGCTCCCTTAACTTATGTGAGGAGTGTAGTTCAATCTCACTAATAGAATCGAATTTCAATGACTAAAAGTTAAATTATTAATTGTTCCATTACACGTTATCATCAAAAATTCTATGTCGCTTTTTAAGTCGTATGTCTTTGGATAGACGTGGGAAGTTGGAACCGCGATATTATAAATGTATTTTTTATTAGTTTTCAAAATTTCTGGAGTTGTTTCAATTCTGTTATCATTAATTTACTTTATTGTTGTATGAGATGATACGGCTAAGCTTTTTTTCTGATTTATATAGTGCGACGTCGCAGTGACGCGCACTGCGACTAGTCGCGCGACGTCGCAGTCGTCCACCAGGGATAACCCTAGCGAATTCGGTTACACCGAATAATATCTAAAACATACCTGGTATTTGAGTATGATTCCGGTATGTTTTCAGTAGAATTCTAAAAGTATACTCAAATTATACTTATCCATAACAATAATTTAGGTAAATTTTTAAACAATTTATACCGGAGTTATACCAAGATAAAAAACTAATTTCTTAGATATCGATATATTTAATGTCTTTAAGAGGATGTGCCATCTATTCTCTTTCTCACACACATGTGAACGAACGGAACTGTCCTTGTTGCACTTACATTAGCAAATGGAAATTTCAAATGAGCCATTCTCAGATATAAACTGCAATTTCCGAACGAGAAACATTTCATTCGATAAATAATAAGTTTACGCATCGAATGACATATTTTGTTTAATAATTTGGGTCTTTACCTGAACCTGAAAACGGTTCATTTGAAAATTACCTGGTACACTCTCTTAAATATATTAGTTGAATAATTGATTTGCATGTTTTTTCAATAAATAATTTTTAAAAAAAGCGATAATTGATTGACGTTTTAAACTTGTGACTTCTCACTTGAGAGTCTCGTGAAGTTCTCATGGCGCTTTCATAGGTCTTGATGAATCGAACAATTTTATTTTTATTTATGGTTTTTTTTTTATGTATTATATTTGTGTTACCTATCTATACTGTTATTGAAATAGGATCGAATAAATAATAAATTATTGATAATTGTATGTTTATCGAACATAAACAGAAATATTTCCTTTAACACTGAAATTTTTTTTTATTTTGGTAAAAAAAAAAAAAAAAAAAAATGTAGTAAATAAGTAAATCAATAATTAAATTATTATGAAAATAATTTTTTAACTATTTACTACTAAAAAGCATTATAATACTAAACACTCAATTGAGATAGTGTTTTTATAATTTTCTATGTATTCAATAAACTTTTTTACTTCAAACTTCAAAGAAACATTTTTCCTTTTTCCCAGATAAAGACTTATATAGAAAGATATTGTCCTCAACCTCTCTGATTTCGGTATAATTTGAGTATAAATCGTGCTCGGAATAGATATTTTTTTAGTATGATTTAAGTATGAAAAATTCAAAAGCATACCGGAAACATGAGACGATTTCAGTATAATTTGAGTATGAATTGGGTATAATTCTTAAAACATACCGAAAGATTTATAAATTTCTACTCTATCGAAAATGAACCCAAAAGAAACTTAAATTTTCGGTATAAACAAATTCGCTAGAGAACTTATTTGATTAGATAAAACAAATGCTTTTAGTATTAGTTAATATGCAATGTTATTACGATATAATAATGAATTCTACACTTGTATTTGAGTATACATTCATTGTTTAGTGTAAAAATTTTCAAGTAAGCATTACCAAAGAAAATCTTTTTCCAATAATTCATTTAAATTTATAAACATCATAAAATTGAAAGAATAAATGGCTACAAATGATAATCACTTCGTTTAAAAAATAACACGTTGAAAAATATAATCAATTGCTCAAATATTACAGTAAAATAGACACATTGACGTTTTCTTATTTATTACTAGCAAATTATTTATGGCTTGATAATAAATATTGTGCAGCGTTTTGGCGAAAACGCTCAAACTCTAATTCAATCATAAATTGTATTACATTAATAATTTTAATATTTATTTATGAATTGTTGATATGGTTTGCTAACTTTAATAACTTCAATAACTTTTTGTTCCACTTCATGTCATAAAAAAACTATCATTCTATATTTGAAAAATAAAGAAAAAAGTATATGACTTTTGGCTCGTGTAGACAACTACACAGGCAGATCGGAATATTCTACATTCCTTTCTTGGTGTGTAATATACTAATTGATTCTTACATACAACTTAAATATTAAAAAGTAAATTTTTTTAAACTATCAACCCTGCTTAGAAAATCTGATAGATTCTTATAGCTGTATGGGTAAGGCCCTATACTTAACTATAGCACTTTTCATAGAACTTATTCATTCTTATAAAATCTCCATCGAAATTTATGAGTATCTATTGGATTCTATGAGGTTTTGTAAACAGGAACGAATGCCATGTTTTACATAATTTTTTTTTTTTATATTATGTGTACTTATTTTCTGTATAACCACATGGACGTATTCTTGTTTATTATTGGTAGATGATTGATGGCTTAATTACCAAAAGCGTGTTATGTTTTAATTAAAAAACTCAAATTCTAATTCAGTCATAACCCAAGTAACACATGCTTGAGAAAAATTCTGATGCCAGTGCCTTGAGCAAAACCCCTAGTCCCTAGTGTCTTTTTCTATTTATGGGTCATGCACAAGATTATGGAGCAAAAAATCGTCATCAAGATTTGTGCATGACTTGCTCTAGGCATTGGACACAAGAAGATATTTTAGATATGGTGCAGTTGAAAAGTTTCTGGCGCATTTCTTGCACCTTTAACTTACGGCAGGTACTTTTGAGCTTTAAGCAGATCTTGAGCAAGCCATGCGCAACTATTTTTAACTATAATCTTCTTACAGAATTGAGTTATAATCTGGCACGAATTTAGTGTGTAAGGCTTGCATTAGACTTGCTATTGAAATGTAGCTACAAGTGTCTGAAGCAAGACACATAGGCAAAAAAAGACACTAACGTCTATCGCACTTGAGACCAAGCTTGCTCAAGTCTTTGACAAGATTGTTTTGTGGGAAATTGTACCACATTAATAATTTAAATATTAATTTATCAATTATTATTATGATTTGCCACGCTTCATTAATTACTTGTTCCACTTCATGCCAGACAACATATATCATGCTATATTTGTAAAATATACAAAAATAGTATATCATCTTCGGCTTGGGTAGGTAACTTATAACGTTCCTTACTATTCGTCACAACCCACGGCGGAGTGTGGTGTATGCAGAATAGCCGTTATGGCCCACCGATGGTAAAACTGAAAATAAAAATAATAAAAACAAAACCAAAAATATCCTTTGGAGATGCTCACGATCCCCACTGGACACACAGCTCGTCCCAAGCTGGGTTAGATAACCGAATCGGGCACCAGTTCGTGTACCTCCACGAACAAAATATAATAAACAATAAATAAGGAATGAAAATGAAATGGTGGAAATACAGAGAGCAGTTTCAGGTGTTGGAAAAGGATAGCAAGAAAGAGATAAAATGCAATAAATAAATAATAAAATTTAAACAAATCCCGGGTTGGTAGCCATTTAACCCGATATATTTGAAATTATAATGTTTCAGCGGGTATATAAAACAATAATATAAATAATAATAGTCACTTCACAGTATAAATTATTGACCCATAGTCAATTACGCAAAATAATAATTATGTAAAATGTTCGGCTTGCTATTACTCGCACGTGATAGCAAATAAATATAAATAAGTATAAATAATAATGATTATGCCCTCAAATATAAGTTTTTCACAAATATTAACCACCGAATACACAAAAAAATAATAATAATACTTTGATCACTTGTAACTATTGTAACGAGGTTTACAAATCCTCATTATCGCACCATGATAATAGGCCATTACCTGAGGTAGTTACCACACGTTATCTGGTCTACCGGCTAAATTATACCTAATTATTATTATTATTTAATAATCCCTCTCCATTTGAATTTTAAATGGAAGGGATGCGCATCACGTCGACGCATGAGCATCGACGTGAATCTATAAGAAGGCCTGCGCGCCTCTAATTACTCAGCTTTTTCTCAACTTTACTATCATTATGACTATATAATAAATACAGTTTATCTTTTTAACTCTTTCTTTTTAACTTTTAATTACCTGTCTACGACTAAGTATTCAGTAGTATTTAAGTATACTTTTTTAATTAATCGAATAATCATTAACTGCAATGATTATTCTCTCGTAGAACTACCTACACTTCCTAGCCTACATACCTTCCTGTAGAAGACGGCAACCCCGTAGAGGTGCATACCTGCTGTATCCTCATCCTAGCCTAAAGTACCTGCCTATAGAAGACGGTAACCCCGTAGGATGTATACCTGCTGCATCCTTTTCCTACAATACCTGCTCGTAGAAGCGTGTACCTGCCACGACCTTTTCCCACAATACCTGCTTGTAGAGGTGCATACCTGCTGCACTCCTTTCCTACGATACCTGCTCGTAGAAGCGTGTACCTGCCACGACCTATCCTGTAATACCTGCTTACAGAAGCGCGTACCTGCCACGATAATCATCTGCAATACCTGCTTGTAGCTGTACCAGCCAATTGTGATACAGAGCTCACAATTGTCTTAATTATTTATTGCTCTCAACCATCGATACCAGTGAACTAACATCTCACAGGTAAGTATAATAACACTATTATTATACCTTTTTAATTCTTGTGCTTCTCACTAGTTTGGCTTATTTTGCAAACACCTGTAGTCTACTATCTCTCTTTCTGGTATATTAATACCCTATAACAAGCCCCACGACTCCCGATCCTTTATATGCCTTTTGCATATATAAATTTATAGCCAACCGGTCGTCTGGTCCTTACGAACCGGGTAACACCAGGATCAGTTACCAAATAATTAGTTTCCTAGCTAAAAGGGACACGGGCCCATTTAATTTAAATGGGTAACGGACGGTTGATTCATCCCTACTAGAGGGGTGGACCTCAACTTCGTTTCACTATTTACTACCAGTACTAATAGCTGATAATTATTGTAAATAGTTACAACAAATAATCACCAGGGTTTTAAAATAATAATCATATAACTGTAGATAATCAACGCAAAATAAATAAATGATGCCACTAATAATAATTATCGCAAATAATACGTTTTAATTATTTAATGCAAAGTTCAATGACGAAACCACTGGTGATATTTAATAATTGTGAAATATTGTCCAATAATATTCAAAATATGATAACTAACTAACGTAAATGTTAATAATTATTTACCGACAAACATATGGATGGTCACCAATAATTATTAACTGATATAAAATAATACTTGTAAATATCAGTAATCATCTACCGTCAATCATATACACGGTCACCAATAATTATTAACTAATATAAAATAATACTTGTAAATATCAATAATTATTTACCGTCAATCATATACACGGTCACCAATAATTATTAACTAATATGAAATAATACTTGTAAATATCAATAATTATTTACCGTCAATCAAATACACGGTCACCAATAATTATTTATAATATAATAATAGATTCCCAACTTCTAAGTTTTGGATAAAAATTTATCGCCGGGACAAACAAGTATGCGAGTGTATATATATATATATATATATATATATATATATATATATTGTAACGGGTTTTTCACCACCGGGGATCTACCGGAGTGAAGTCCGAATACACTTACTGTTTTTGGCTACCTTGTTCAAAAATAATTAAGTTGGGCGCCAGGTGATGTAACAATCACCAAATAAACAATTATCAAAAATGTCGACTCAGGGTGGCGGATCGGGGAAAGGTCAAGCACTTAAGATTACGATAAATAATTGATCAGAATTAACACAAAATAATTAGTCGTATATTAAATACAAAATAATTGATCAGTATCACAAAAATAATCGGTTACAACAAAAATAATAAATTGCCGTGGTCGGCTTGACTAGATATAAACAAAACAAAATTTCTCGTACTTGATCGGAAAACAAATCAGTTCATTGCTCAAAAAAAAACACAGTCGGTTGACGAAATTAAAAATAAAATAATTTTATTGTCCGGAGACACACATACAGCGAAAGTATTAACGAAATACTTGACGAATGACGTCAGAGTATTCTTACACGTCGAGGTGACAAGACTGCTGTTGCGAATGAGTCACAGATAATCCGTGATTCTCAGAATTGCTCGATTGAAATAAAATAAAATATAAAATAATATTTTATTTCGGTAACGCGTTCAATTTCACGATCACACAGTTATTACGCGAAATTAATTATTTCATTTTTTTAATTATTACACGAACGCGGATCACTTGTTCACCCTAAATTCACTAGAACACGTTGTTCAGTTTCGGGCCGAGGCTTCGGCTTGTTCACTTGTTCACGAACTCGGTTATTGTCGGTCGTAATTAATTGTCGCGAATTATTGTTCGTTGATCAAACTCGGATTGATCTTACATGTCGTAATTCAAATTGTTCGTACGTCGCAATCGAAATTGGTCGTTTGGTCGGGTCGAATTGTTCAAATAAAAAAAAATACGTGGCCGTTCAGTACGGCGTCTATCCCGGATCTCTCGTGACAATCAATGCTTTGGATCGTTTGCTCGGTCACAGTCGGAATTTTCGATGCTAGAGGTCACTAGAATTCGCTCACCGGATAATTATTTATTATTTCAAATAATTTAAAACCACGGGTCGATGTCGAATTTTTCTCATGTTACAATATATATATATATATATATATATATATAGAAATTCAGAATAACTATTCCGCTCTCTCTCACTTACACGTGAGATATGCGAATGGCCACCAACGCGGCACAAATTACACGCCAATGTATTACACACAAAGGTACTCACAGTCGTCGTTGTAATATAACACGTTGATGGGCTCCATTAGTCTGAATTTCCAATATAATATTAAGCAATGCCACAAATATCATCAATAATGATTGTTAAGTGTCTCAAACACTTTATAAATAGCCAATACAACTTTGTAACGCTTAACAATTCCAAATGGCATCTCAATTTAAGAAAATTTTTGGCAACAGCAACAACACACCTTACTCATACAATAGATTATCCACGTCTGGCCATGGCAGCACGTGAGTCCCATGCCGGCACCTCGGCCGAAGCCATCTTATAATGTTTTTCTCACTTCAACCAATGGAGCAATATACCTGTCGCATGTTAATTTACTCATCGACACCAACATGATGCATGACTTGTTTTTCGTGTAATTTGTCCATTCCCGACATTAAATGACCATTTGCATATTTCAGAGCCAATTATGCATATATTTTACAGGTAAATTTCGCCTTGGTTTATTTATAAAAATAGTAAATTTATTTTAAATAAATAAATTTACCGATGCCAACTGGTGCGTTGACGCGCATGCGTCAACCAATCAAAATAATATTAATAATAATCATAAAATAAAATAAAATAACTAAATACGCAATTATTTATCCTGGTGGCTATAAAATCTATTTAACCGTTCATAAGATTCAGTAAATTTTTCCGATTTACCCGCAATTTTTACCTAAGAAATTAAATAAATAATAAAGACACAGTAAATAAAATAAAATAATACATAAAATAATAATAATAACAGTATGATAATAATAATAATATGTGAGACGTGCTGAGCAGCGTGTGCTGCCATCTGTTGCCCTTCTCCGACCTAATGCGAAGATGCCGCGATATTTAAATATCGTGACACCCCCCCCCACCAGGCCGGTCTTAGCCCTCTGCAAGACCTTTGGCCGAGACAACAGCAGTCTTCGCATACATTAGCATGTTTCCAAGACAAGTTCAAACTTCCACTTACCTTCCCGTTCTTGCTACCATTGGGGATTAATCGGATAGGAATAGGCATGAAAATTTAAATGAGTTTTGCATGATTCATGAATCGGCGACGCTTTAATAATACTCAAATTAACAAATGAAAGGAACGTACATAATTAGCTTCTCTCATTTGGCCGCCTACTCATAAACAACTTAAGAAAATAAGAAAATAAATACAAATGAAAAAAAAATAAAATAATAAATAATAATAAAAGTATCCCCGCCCAGTGGTCAATTCAACCCGTATCTACGGATGATCTGGGGGTCCCATGTGAATTTGGGAAGGCTTGGGAGTGCCCACAGTTGCTTGGAGATGGTGCGTCGACAGGCACGGCAGCGCTGGTCTCTCATCCGCACACTGCAGCACACCATACAAAACCCTCGCGCCGCCAAGCGTGCTCGTTAAATATCGTGACAAACTACACAAACGGATCGGAATGTTTTATATTCCTTTCTTGGTTTGTAATATACTATTTAATTCCAACATGCAATTGTAATTATTAAAAATTTTTTTTTTTTTTAAGTATCAAGAGTGCCATGTTGTACATAATTTTTTTTTTGTTATGTGTATTTATTTTTTTTATAACCACATGGACGAATTCTTGCTCATTGACTTCAACGCAAAAATTTGAACTCAGTCATATATTGTACTCTGTTACAGATAAAAAATTTACTTAACCATTTTAATTATGGTCTGCAATACATCAATAAGTACTTGATCGACTTCGTGACATTTAATAGCTATCATGCTAATTTTTAACAATACAATTTATTTTCAACATGCAATTTATTTTAAACATTGAGTTTTATTTTAAATGTTTGACTAGCTTTATGGCATGCACACTATTCCATGCATAAATTGCTTACTGAATAGTAATTATGTATTAAATTAATCTATTTACAATCATTATTATCAGTTATACCTTTCCTTTATCTAATTTCAATTATATAAATTATGGATGCTCGATATTTTAATCAAGTTATAACCTCAAACTCTCCACAAAGATGACCAACTCCATTATAATATATATCATTCATAATTATATAAAATAATTCATCACTGCTTGATTAAAAACTCATTAATAATTGATTGCCACTGAAATAAAACTTGTTATAACGTGCACATATTAATTGTTATTGAAATTTTTATTTACTAAACAACTGCGACACGTTAATTTAGCGTGCACAGTAACCTTACTTTTACGAAATTTATTGCGCATGCGCTCCAACAGACTTGATGAAACGTGAACATTATAGCGGCAAATTTAAAAGTGATGTAACAATCGATACACATGAATAACTTTCGATCCCAAGTGATTTATAATTTAACTTAATTAAATTTTTCTGTTAATTATTTTTATAATTCAAGGTACATCCAACGATTTAAAATTGAGTGTTGGACTTACTTTGAATCAATTAAAAATACTTTGAAATGAACAGCAATTACAATATCGAAATAAAATAATATAACGCATGAAGAAAGAGTAAGTGAAATAGAAATAAAACCCAGTGGATAGACAAGTATCTGTCTTTCTCTCTCATAAACGCAGCTGCACTGCGATGGCCGGTTTACTCGGCAAAGTCCTCAACGGCAAACTTCACATAGAATTATTTTTGATCTCTTTCTTAATATTTCCTACTTAAGCCTTAAGTAAATTCTAATGTCTAAATCAAGTTAGCTTAAAAATTCTCCCTTAGACCTAAATTTTATTACCCAAGCACTTAATTTAACATCATCTAACACCGATGAATATTACAGTTCCCACGAATTCTATGTTGATTTTATTTACCCGAAAAGTAGAGTAAAGAGCTCCTGTCATTTAAATCAAAATTTTATTTCTTTCTGTCTCGCTGCTAATGGAATTAAAGAGTGCATATCCACCCGCTAATGAAACTAACGGTTTCCCATGGATTCCGGTAGCCGATAATTTTTGATGAAATAATTTTCAGAGGTCCAAAAATTAAAATAAATGTCACTTAAATTTACGATCTCCTGTTATTTTCTATCATCTCCATACGGAGATCAGAGGTAAATTTTAAAATGTTTTCTTAAAAATTAAATTATCGCTTTTAAAAATATGTACCACTAATGGATTTAAGTAATTAATATTTGGTCGTAAATGAATTAACCGTCTGTATCTCTGAGTCCCTTACAAATAGTAAATTTTCTAAGATGACAGGTTTCCGAGAATGAAAGTAAATGTCACTCAAATTTATGATCTAATCCTTTACTCTCACGCTCTCAATATTTTTAGCCCCACTTTTCTTCCAAAATTTTCGTATATAAACCCCGGAAAAATAATTAAAATCAGTCATTACTTCTACTACCGAAACCCTTGTCGGATCTATCCGCGAGCAAGATTCCAAAATTCGTTCTCGTGACGGTCCACAGCCTAGGCAACCGGACTCCTAGATCGATAACCGGAATTCAATTTTCTTTACTTTTGTAATTTAAACCTTTGTCGGATCCATCTGCGAGTAAGACTCACTGAATCGACTTCAAAATTCGCTCTCGTGACGGTCCACAGCCTAGGCAACCGGACTCCTAGATCGATAAACGCAACTCGATTCTTTTACTAAAAATTATAAATTACGCGACTTAAATTTTATTTTTAAAACCTTTCCTCGTGACGGTCCTTCGCCTAGGCATCTGGACTCCTAGGTTGGATACCTAAAATAAAATCATTTGAGTTCGCATCAAAATTAATTAAACCCCTTCACGTGACGTCCAAATCGGAGTCCTTGTTCAGGAATAGTTAATTCCGCTAATAAAAACCTAAAAATCATAGCAAATTCACTCGAAGGCAAAGCCGGCCTTTCGGTTCAGCGTGCAGTGCGTTCGTTTGAATAGATTCAACCTGTGAATCTCAATAAAACTGTCATAAACATTGTAAATTCCTGTGTGCACAAATTCAAATTGGTGAATTTGGAGTGAGTGTGTGTGCAAGTATATCAACCCTTCTGGGTAAGTCTAAAATTATAATATTTACATGTAAGATTCAACTTGTCAATATACAACACATGTTTTTCTTTTAATACATTCGTCTTTTTATTTACTGTCCTTTTTCTCCAGCATTCAAGTGCTAGTAAATTAAGTCATAGTAACCCTAAGTAAGACGGAGAAAGAACACGGTCTTCTCGAGGGCCCATATTCACCGACCCAATATCCCTCTCGCTCAAAAATCCCGGACCTACCCTAACGCCACGCAGGTCATTGAACGGGACGGTCTATAGTACATCCGCTCGGTACGAATAGACAAATAAGTTATAAACCATACGAAATTATAACATTCTTATATCAGCCACGTGAGCCGAATTCCTTGGTTGGATGACAGAATAAAAATAATTTCATATTATAACTTATAATTTAATAATCGGTGCCCAATCACTCATATGTTCTCACACTAGCCACGTGACGGTTCAATCGAACTCCTTGGTTGAGTTATAGAACGAGATAATTCGGTATTCCGATATTAAATAATAAATTAAAATAACCCTTTCGCCCGTCGCCTTCACTCACTCCGATCGTGACAGTGATATCGAGAAAAAGAGGTTTATGTTGGTATATAAATAAATGGATAAATTAGTATACATGACTGTGCTGCCGGATATGCATGATAATATTTCATACCGTTGTTTATTATTTTATAATGTTTCATACGTATATTAGACTGTGCCAAATAAAATTTATATTTTTTTTTTCGATCCCATATAAAACTGCGTTGAATGTTAATAAAAAAAAAAAATTGGCTACCAAACTCGGTGCTCCAACTCAGTAACAAAACACGCGATCGCTTAAATAAAATTCTCTGTTTTAATAACACAGGAATAATTTTTTATTAACTTTAAAATATGATTTTATAGCTCGTTAACGGATTAATAATTTAAATGACAATAACATACAGTAGTCCCAACGAAAAATTCGTCCTAAAATGGATAGTGGGGGTATGGTAAATACGTGCTAAGTAATGATAGTGGGACGACGACTTATTGGTTGAGACGGACTATAATTTTATTGAGAATCGAATGCTTTCCAATAAATGTCTCTTATAATTATTAGATAAATGTAACCGATCAGAAGTTACTTTTTTAAGAAAATTTTAGTTTCTTTCCCAAACGATTAATTTGTAACACCTGTAATTTTTAAACTGTGTGTTTAAAAAATTATTCAATAACATATTTTGATCGGAAGAAAATTATTATGAAAGATAATATTATTATGATAATAATTATTATTTCTACAAGAAAGTTATTATGAAGTTTGTGATAAGAAGGAAAAGTAAAAAAAAAAAAAAAATATACGATAAATTTGAATTTAAGCTTAAATGACTTTTTAACGGTTAATTTCTCAAAAAATTATAAGAGACCTTTTTTGTAGAATGTTCGATTCTCTACAAAAAATTATTATGGTCGTTTCAATTTATTGATCAGTTAACGACTTATAAAATTTGGAAGTTAACAAAAAATTTTTCCCAAGTTATTTAAATGGGAAATCTAATGAAGACAAGCGCAAGCTCTGTGATTGAGTTAGACGGCTCTATTTGGTGGCTAAACATTTTTGGCGTTAAATATAATAAAACTGATATATATATATATATATATATATATATATATATGTCGTAGGGTCAGCAGGTAGTTGAGGGGTACTCGTGGTACCGTCGTTATTATTACCATTATTTGGAGACATTTTTATTTAAACAATAAAATATCAGATAAACAACAAAATAATTATCGTCACGCACAAAATTACTCTCGAGGAGATTTCACAAATGATTAAAGTATTACAAATAATTAAAGTATTACAATATGTTATAATTTAAGATTATCGTTACACAATATTAAGTATTCACTAAAGGCTAAAGATTACAATAACTACACTCAAATAACTATATGGATTAAAATGCACAAGTAGTACAACAGTATTCACTAATTTAATATACAACTCAATCGTAGAGTTAACAAAGTATACACGACAGTAAAATTAGACTTGAGAACGAATACACGGTCAGCAGGATACGAGGTGCTGTCGACTCAAGCTCAAACAGAAGTGCCTTTGCACTCTGAACTCTTACTCTAAAAAAACTCTCTGTCTTTACCTGAAAGACCCAAAACGAACTGCCTTATTCTATATTGCAATTATTTTACTATCCTCTGACCGTGGCTACGTTTGGTGAGCAGATGCCACTCCAAGTCTAAGCCTACCGTCATAAAAATATTTTACAACAAGCTTAAAAAAATTTCCCAATCCGATTAAGTTGTAAAATATTATTGTTAAGTATCGTTGTTTAAGAAAAATATAAACTAAAATGTAGTTGGGACTTTCCAAAGCCTCTGGGAAAACCCAGTTACAATTTTATCTCCGACACGGCCATTCTGACAATCACACGTCCTCGGGTGTCTCTAAAAACATGACATGTAAAACGGAGTATAAATTTTATGTCCTGATAAAATATTACAATCTTAGATTTATCCGCGAGTATGATTCATTCACAAGTCCAGTCATATAACAGAAATTTTATCGCTAATCAATAATAGTAGTTGAAACAATAATAATCGACAATAGTTGAAACCACAAACTATGTTCACGTATACTATGCAAAAACCATCAGTCATCATTCCCAGTTGCCAAATATTCATACAATCTTACAATTCCCACCAGCTGACGCCCACTATTCCAGGCTCTGCCTGTATGCCACATACAGTATAAAAACATACAGTTGCCACAACTGTTTCCGCCACATCATCAGCTGCCCATCGCGCCCTGAACAAACTTCCATTATTTAACACAGTTGCCACAACTGTTTCCGCCACATCATTAGCTGCCCATCGCGCCCTGATCAAACCGACTAAATCAATTTGCAGTTACGACTACAGTCTAATGCATGTGCGTTATTTTAAGTTCTTATATTTAGTTTGCAGTTACGACTACAGCCTGATGCATGTGCGTTATCATAAGATCTTTTAACAAACCAGGTCCACGACCTGCAGCCCTCAGTGCTAAGCGTCACTGGTGGTTACCAATTCCAGAGTCCCTATTTCAGAACTCTGTGCATCATCAATACTTTCATGATCGATAGAACCATCGTTACTATCGTCAACACATACATCCAGTTCGCTGGGAATATGACTCTCAGGCATTTTTCTTAACCTATCGTGACTATATTTATAGCTTCTCTTATTACTTAATGACTTTAATTTATAACGATCATTATCAAGTATTTCTGTTATTACAAATGGACCTCTAAATTTTGGATCGAGTTTCGTCTGATTACGCTCCTCATTTTTAATTAAAACATAATCTCCTACTTTAAACGTATTTACTTTAGCTTTATTTTTATCATACCTTAATTTTTCGTATTTAGCATTTTCCTCAATATTGTTAATTGCGCACTGTCTTACATCAGAGATATCGACTTCTTTTTCGTTGTCACTAACTAATAAACCAAAGGGTCTCGCCTTTTTACCGATTAATAACTCTAAAGCACTTGCTTTGGTGATACGATTAATGGTAGTGTTTAATGCTAGCTGTACCTCACCGATGGCTTCTTGCCACGAACGATTATTAGTCTCAACAACAGTAAACATATTTTTAATTGTGCTCATAACACGTTCTACTTGACCGTTTGCTCTGCTAGACCCTGTAGCAATCAGATGCAAATTTATATCTTGAGATTTACAGAAATCTCCAAATTCTTTTCCGGTAAAACATCTGCCTTGATCGGCTATTACTCGAGAAGGTACACCGAATATAAATATTGCAGACTTTAAGGCCTTGATGACATTATTACAATCAATTTTACGAGTATGATGTAAGTATACGAATTTAGTAAAACCGTCGATGAGAACAATAATGTATTCTTTTGTATTATTTTTACCACTTAGTTTACCTGTAATATCCATATAAAGAGTGTGCCATGGTATGCGAGTCTTAGGTATGGGATGTAACTCGGCTTGAATTTTACCTGAGTTGGACTTAGAAAGTCTACAAACAATACAATTCTCGACAAATTTACGTACATATTTAGACATGTTGTCGAACCAGTAGTATTCATAAACTTTGTTAAGCGTTTTATCCCAACCTAAGTGCATAATGGACTCATGAATATGGTTAATTACAGACCAACGAAACGCTCTCGGTACAATTGGTAAACAAATTGTTTCCCCTTTCCGTTGTATTTTACGATGCAGAGTACCAGATTGGATCTCATAGGTTTTTGCGAGATCTTCAGATAGCTCGTCGCTTTCCAACTTAGTAACTATTTCCGAAATTTCCGGGTCACGTCGTTGTTCAGCGAGGAGCCAATCATCAGAAATCTCGGCGAGGTCAACACGCTTTTGTTCAACCTTATCAATCCGATCTGGAGACTCAGGTACTGGATTTCGAGAGAAGAAATCTACATGGGCCATACGGCTTCCTTCTCTGTAAACTATATCAAACTCAAATGCTTGTAAATAAGCCCACCACCTGTGTACTCTATCGTTAAGATCAATTTTGTTTTGTGAGGATTTCAACGAGTTACAGTCGGTCACGACAGTGAATTTGCGTCCATGTAAATAGTGACGAAAGTGTTTTATTGATTTTACAACAGCCATTGTCTCTAATTCATAGGAATGGTACCTCGATTCGGCAGGACTCGTTCTTTTACTAAAATACTCTACCGCTTTATTTTTACCATCTACTTTATGCATTAAAATAGCACCGTAACCTTCCGAGCTAGCGTCAGTATGTAATTCTATGGGATAATCAGGGTCAAATATCATTAAAACCGGCTCATTAGTTAAAATACGAATTATTTTCTGACGAATATTTTCGTGTGGTTCTGTCCATTCAATATTTTTCTTACCTGAGGTAAGTGCATATAAAGGTTTCATTGTCTGTGAGAATTTGGGGACAAATCGTCTAAAGTAAGAAGCAAGTCCAATGAATTGTCGTAGTTGTGTTACGGTCCGAGGAGCAGGTAGCAAAGTCAGTGCGTTAATTTTACGAGGGTTTGGACGAACGTCTCCGTTCTTTATTTCATATCCAAGATATGAAACAGAAGTTTTAAGAAAAGAGCACTTAGCAAAATTAAATGAAAATCCCGCTTTTATAAGAGTATTTAAAACTATTTGAAGCCTTTCAAACGCTTCCTCTACTGTATCGGCAATTATTAATACATCGTCCAGATAAACTACAACGTAAGAATACGCGAGCTCGCCTAGAGCTTTCAGTATCGCCCTTTGAAAAACAGAAGGGGCATTTTTCAACCCAAAAGGCATTGTTAAAAATTCGAATTGTCCATCGGGTGTGACAAACGCCGTACGTTCAATAGATTCTGAGTGAATAGGAATCTGGTGAAAACCGCTAGCCATATCAAGACTAATGTAATACTTAGCTTTCCTAAGCCTTGGTATTTGATCAAGTATTAGTGGCAAAGGAAATTTATCAGACACGGTATATTTATTTAATTCACGATAGTCAACGCATAAGCGATCTGAACCATCTTTTTTCTTAACAAGTAATATCGGACTAGCAAACGGAGAGTTACTAGGACGAATAACATTAGCTTGTAATAACTCATCTATTCTTTCTCTCACTGTCTGTCTTTCTTCTACACTAAGCCGGTAAGGTCTTCTCTGTACTGTTATATTAGGATCGGTCAAACGAATCTGGAGTTCACCAGTATTAACGCGAGTACGCGGAAATCCTGTAATAAAAGAGTTTTCAAATTCCTTCAGTATTGTAATTAATTTTGACTTATCATCTCCAATTAAATCAGTATCAACCTCATTTATATTAACAACTTCAGATTTATGACACGAATTAATAACTTTAGTTTTAGAAATACTAAAGCTGTCATGGGAAATATTGACATTAAAACCTAAACTCAAGATTTCGCGGCCGATCATAATATTACTCTTTAAATGGTCGTCCGGAACAACGTGAAAAAGTATCTCTAATGTAAATCCGTCAATATTGACAATAGATAAAATTTGTGTTGTGCAACTAACACCAGCATTACCAATTCCTTTTAATATAATTAACTCATGTATTCTTTTACCCGAAAATTTCAAAGAAATCGACTCTTTTATTAATGAGCATTCGGCTCCCGAATCAAAACAATATGGAAACGACTCACCGAGATGATATAAATTACCAGTTGGGGCTGCGACAGTACATAAGTCGACTCGCCGCTCAACGCTGTTGTTGCTCTTGTTTCCTGAATTGTTGTTTCTTGTCGATGTACAATTTGGTGCGATGTGTCCATTTTCCCCACACTTGAAGCAAGTTACAGCTCGAACAGAAGAGTTGGATCCGGTAATTGATCGATGACCGCTCGTTGTCTCCGCACGTTGATTCACGGGCTTCGATCGGCATTCCGTTCTTTTGTGGCCCATCTTGCCACAGTTGTGACATTTAATCGCCGAAGAAAATTTGAATCTTTTTGATTCTGATGTTGTGGAATTATCCTGAGATGGTGCTGGTCTTTTTCGCACGAATGAGAATCCTCTCATCTGACTCAGGAATTCAGATTCACTCTTAATATCACTTGTCAGTGCTACGCGTTCAACTCGAGTATCAATGTGAGATAGTCTTGCTAGCACTACTGCATTGATAATTTCATCGGTCGTTAAAGATCGCCAACGAGCCTTCAACGATGATCGTAATCGAATACCAAACGCACCAACACTTTCATCTTTCATTGGCAGTTCATTGTTTATTTTTAAAACTGCCGCTGCCGCTGTTTCTTGACCACCGAAACGAGACACGAAGAGTTCCTTTAATTCCTGCCACTTGATACCAGGAATTGCCACTTGGGACAGCCACTGCGCTGCTGAGCCTTCCAAAGCTTTACTGAGTGCGGAAATCAATTCACTACCCTGTAAAGGGTTTTCAATTAAACATAAGTCAACTGCGGAGCACCATGCAACTGGATCCGATCCCGCGCTCTCAGGATTGAACCGCGGCAAAGAAAAATTTTTATTCACAGGTTGTGATTTTTGCATACAACCTCTCATAAATTCGAACAAAATATTCCACTGATCTGGTGACGGACCAGACGGAGTAGATCCCACTTCTGATGTCGGAGGGTCAGCAGGTAGTTGAGGGGTACTCGTGGTACCGTCGTTATTATTACCATTATTTGGAGACATTTTTATTTAAACAATAAAATATCAGATAAACAACAAAATAATTATCGTCACGCACAAAATTACTCTCGAGGAGATTTCACAAATGATTAAAGTATTACAAATAATTAAAGTATTACAATATGTTATAATTTAAGATTATCGTTACACAATATTAAGTATTCACTAAAGGCTAAAGATTACAATAACTACACTCAAATAACTATATGGATTAAAATGCACAAGTAGTACAACAGTATTCACTAATTTAATATACAACTCAATCGTAGAGTTAACAAAGTATACACGACAGTAAAATTAGACTTGAGAACGAATACACGGTCAGCAGGATACGAGGTGCTGTCGACTCAAGCTCAAACAGAAGTGCCTTTGCACTCTGAACTCTTACTCTAAAAAAACTCTCTGTCTTTACCTGAAAGACCCAAAACGAACTGCCTTATTCTATATTGCAATTATTTTACTATCCTCTGACCGTGGCTACGTTTGGTGAGCAGATGCCACTCCAAGTCTAAGCCTACCGTCATAAAAATATTTTACAACAAGCTTAAAAAAATTTCCCAATCCGATTAAGTTGTAAAATATTATTGTTAAGTATCGTTGTTTAAGAAAAATATAAACTAAAATGTAGTTGGGACTTTCCAAAGCCTCTGGGAAAACCCAGTTACAATTTTATCTCCGACACATATATATATATATATATGTAGTTTCAACATTTTGGTAACGCATTTTTTTAATAGCTTAAAATGTTTCTGATTGCATGTCCTTTGATGGCTTTTCGTAAATGATATACATCAAATTTACGATCGTTTCAACATTTTGGTAACTATATATATACAAATTAACCGAACTATGCATTTTGGTAACGAACGGTATTTCTAGTCTTTCGGCTGAAGAGGTGAGCCCGTATATTTTGTTGACACCGGCTAAATCTAACTGTATCTTGCGTATTTTGGGCCAAGGATCACAAAAATCGGCTCCATTTCATTCAAAAGTGCTGCAATCAATTATTAATAACAATTTAATTGTTTAAATCGAAATAACTCCCGAACCGCTGGTTTGTTGGGGCAGTTTATTTAAAACAAAATGTTCAAAATGAAAAAATACACAAAAAATGCATCATTCGTTTTTTTTGTATCTCAAATATTTCGCGAGATATGATAAAAAAACGAGTCGGCGCTCGGACCTCTCCCTCTCGCACGAGCAGCTGCCTATGCGCGAGCTCTCTCTCCGCCAAATTGCGTCAGATGCTTGATAGGCCGGAATTTTTTTAAGTTTTTTACATTTAAAAATGAAAGAAAGAAAAATCGTTAAAATGTCGATAGTACCAATCGACAGCATTTTTTCTGAACGGATTTCTATCGTATCGTCCAAAGACTTTTTTTTTTTGTTAGCTAATGTCATAAACTAATGGAATTTTTCAAAGTCCAAATTGGATGGAAAAAATCGAAACAATGTTGATAGTACCAATCGACAGCATTTTTTTCGAAACGGATTTCTATCGTATCGTTCAGACGTTTTTTTTTTTTTTGTTAATTAAAGTTATAAACAAATGGATTTTTTCAAAGTCCAGATTAGATTGGAAAAAATCCATTTGTTCATAACATAAGTTAACAAACAAAAAATAGCAAATTTTGCAGCCAACTTTTTATCAATTTGCACAGCATATTGCACTCATATTGTAGTCAGTATCTAATAAGTCTGAAGTTGACCTATATTTGCCGTCAAATTGAAGAAAAATTTTGGAAGCAACTTGAAATTTAACTTACTTACCCGAAATTGGACAGCAAAATAAACCCTAACCGTACAGTTTGCTCTAGCAAAAGTTTATTTTACAAAAGTTTTTTCGAATTTTTCGTAAAATTTTCGTCTACTTCAGACTTACTGTTTTTTACGACAATTTGTATGCAACTTGCTATTCAATTTGACGTAAATTTACCACCCGAATTAAAATACAAATTTACTTCAAAGGTTGACTAGAAAAAAGTTGTCGTCAATTTTCAGGCAAATTTTGTGTCGATTTATTGTTAATTTGACTTGAAAAATTGTAAAGTATTTTTTTACCGTTAAATTGTAAACATTTTTATGTATAAATTTGGCTACATTCTGAAATGATAAGAAAAAACATTACCGACTTTTTCTTATCGTAAAAAGTTACCCCTAAATTGAAGAAAAATTATCTGCAAATTTTTCTTTTCAACTTTTGCTGTCAAATTATCGGCAAAGTCGGGCAGCAGATTTCAGGTAATTTTAACATAAACTTACTGTCGATTTCAAGCTAAAGTGGCTATTAGGGAAGAGCAGAAGTTTGCTATAAGCAATCTTGGTTATCTGGGTAGGCAGGTAACGATTTAGTTCAGCCAAGCACGTCCATTGTTGTTAAAAATTTATAAATCTGAAGCTTGCAAAAACTTGCTGCCAAGTTCATCAATTGAGATTGTTAAACTAACATTTCATTAAGTTTTCCTGGATATCTGGTTAGTTACTTTCTTTTGAAACGCTAACTATAATGAAAGTTTATGGTAATTTCTATGCAAAAGTGCTGAATTAACTGGCAGGCATTTTAAATTGACATCTACAAACGAATAACAAGAAATTTTTCTTAATTATAACTAAAATACTATTCGAAATAAATTTTTTTGGCTATTATTAATAAACGTGCATAATTTTTATAAAAATATAAATAAAAATAATAATAATAATAATGATAGTTACAATAAAAAATCATGAAAAAAAATTTCAATAAAAGTATAAAATCAGAAAAAACTAACCGAATGTACTAGGCGTGCATCACAATTTAATTAAGCAGTGATACTTAATTTAAATTTATTTTCGATAAATGACTATAAGGAATGAAACTTATTGTTCAAATGCATACCAAGTACATTCAGGTCGTTTTATTTATTTATTAGTTTTTCTTTTGTATTTTTACTAGAATTTCTCTCATGATTTGTAATTTTACAAGCTACTTGGTATTTTTAAAGATTTTGTAAAATGAATTGTTTTCTTCTGTAAAAAGTATTGAATGTGTACTTGACACGATTTTTTACAGAGAATCTGTTTTTGGTAGGATAATAATATAGCTCAATTAGCACGTATAACGATGGATTAAAAATGTTAAAATTTCAAATGGCGATAATTCAGTCAGGATATATTTTATCTGCAGAAGATTTCTACAGATCATGTCGCAGAATATTAAATCTGCAAGAATAATGATAATATGATATTTTCCAAAAGTTCAGTTGTAAACTTCAGAATTTTGGTTTAAACATAAACCTATTTGAATTGAACATCTGATGATAAATTAAAAATTAAAAAATTTTAGATCCACATAATCAAATGACTATTCATTTTTTTTACTGGATAGTTAAAACCAATTCTGTACATGATCTTGTTAGATGAAATAGTAATGAATAATCTTGCAGCGTTTAGCATATCAAAAATTCAGATCTCAAATTTATTGTTTTGACATTTTTCATACTAATATTAGTCCATATGGACTGGACAATATTTTGAAAAATTAATGAAACCATATGGGAAAGAAATAAGTTTCTATGTGTTTATCTCAATCATTTTTTGGATCAGTTTATCTATTTTTCTGTAGTAATTAAAAATTTTATTTTACATTTAGCATAATTTATTTAAGCCAAAAGTTATAACATTAGTAGTGCCCTATGAGATTCTTCATATTTTTAAAATATATCTCACTATCGATTAATTTCAAATGTCAGAAATAATTTCTATGTACGCATATTGTTAAATAATAATCTTTATAAGTGATAATGAGCGTGAAAAGAAATTTTTTCATCATGGCGATAGTAATTAATTATGTATTAATACCGTATTTATGGTAAGTATTAATGATTTATTTTTGCTTATTTTTTTTTTTTACGAAATTCTTTTTTTCAATACTTGCCGTTTTCAAATTTGACAATAATATTCTATAAAATTAAATTTTAAAAACTCAGTTTTTTCCCGCGTCCCAGCTAGTGACTTGTAGGGGCAATATGAGAGATCCGAACGTACATGCTACCAATGTTATAGATAAAATAAAATTTCTTACTATTACAGTATTTTACACAGACTTTGTATTTAATTATTCACAATTTACATACGGTGTGTAATTGACAATATGGTTAATAGATTAAATATATTGTTGTGTCAATTTATGAATAATAAATATTATTAATTTTTGTAACTTTCAGTGAAAAACTAGTCATTATAATAAAAATATATTTGATTAAAAATTAAAACTTTAAATTTTATTTTACAATTAAGTTGAATCATAATGATCAAGGTATTATCCTAAAAATATATTAATTCTATTGATCGAATAAATGAAATATATATTTAAAAACTAAATTTTTCAAAAAAAAAATTTACTTTTTTATTTATAACTTAAAAAAGATATTATTGTGTAATGAAAACAATTATTAATAACGGAAAAGAAAAATTATTATTGTTATTTTATTAATATTGTTTTTAGTACAATTGGATACCGTATAAATTGAACGTTAAATTAAAAAGTAATTGTTGATCTCTTTTTTAAGTTATAAATAAAAAACCAAAATTTATTTTGAAAAATTTAGTTTTTAAATATATATTTCATTCATTCGATCAATTGAATTAATATATTTTTAGTATAATACCTTGTTCATTATGATTCAACTTAATTGTAAAATAAAATTGAAAGTTTTAATTTTTTATCAAATACATTTTTATTATAATGACTAGTTTATCACTGAAAGTTACAAAAATCAATAAAATTTATAAATTTTCATTGCAATTTAAAAAAAAAACCATTTAGCAAATCCGTAGTGTAATTAAACGAAATTATTATTATTAAGGGGCATAATGATAATTTCAAAAAATTGGATGAGTTCAAACTTGACATTTAACTGGTTATCATAGGAAATTTCTTTTACCAACAATCAATGGTAATATCGACTTCAGGTCAATCATCTCACGTCCTAAGCTTGATGTATCAATTAAGTAAATTGTACACTTCATAAAAAATCAAGTTCTAATTATTTACGAAATTTGATTACAATAATATTTATTATTTATAAATTGACACAACTATATTTTAATCTATTAACCATATTGTAAATTATACACCGCATATGAATTGTGAAAAATTAAATACAACGTCTGTGTAAAATGCTTTAATAGTAAGATATTTTATTTTATTTATAACATTGGTAACATGTACGTTCGGATCTCTCATATTGCCCCGACTTGTAGTGGTCAGAAATGGAAATAAACTTCGTTACCGCTTTTTGCGCATGACAGGAACTATGTACTCGACATATCTCAACTAATTTGCAACATGGACGCTCACAAGATGGACGGATTCCATTAAGAACTTAAATGTATTCTTTTAACAATAATTATTCTAAAAAAATCAATAATTTACGCAAAAAAAAAATGTTTAATCTTGTTCGAGTTGAAAGCGGTCAGTATTTGGTCCATCCAAATGACAAATATTTAAAAAAATGGAAGAAAAATATTTTATTAAAAGTTGATGAGAAAATCATTAAGGGAAAAATTGTCTCAACTGGCGGTAATCTTTATGCATTACTTTATTTTTATAGATATTTATTTATTTCATTCATTTCGTCGGTTGTTTATATGAAAAGCTTGAAATTTTATCTGCTCTTAACTGTTATTATCGTGTTAAATACTATTCATCCAAGGGTTATCGAATAAATTCAACAAAAATAGTTTTTGTTTCTTGTTATTTCGTATCAATTTAACATAGAAATATCATACATTATTAATTTTAATTTAGTAAATTTTAATACAATTTTAATTTCAACTAAAAGTTTTTTATAATTATTTACAAAAATCATGTTTAGGATATTGTATTGTTTAATGTTGTAGCATTATTTAATGATTTAAAGTTTTTAAATGGTTTATTATATGAATTATAATAAAATTACAAGCTTTAAATAAATATTTCAAATATTTTCATATGTTTTTCAAAATATCTTAAAATCTACGTAGTAAGGTTGATATTAAAGTAAATTTATTTATTTGTAGATAATGAAAATGAATTGAAATCCGTAGCTAACAATCTCAATCAACATAAACCTTTAATATGCTTAGTCAGAGATAAGACACTGAAATCTTCTATGGAAAATAAAAATAAAACAAGTTTAAAAAATCTGTTGTCAGTCGAAACAAATTCTCATACTGATAAAAACACCAGTTTAGTTCTTGAGAAAAAAATCATACTCTCATCTCTTGACTGTACTGTACCCTTAGAAAAGTTGATTTCAGATAAAAATAATAATGATGCACAAAATTTAGAGAATGATGCATATGCTCATTCGGTGGGAATTAAAAATGGTATCCAATTGCAAACTCTACAGATAGATAGAAACAGTGCCTCATCAAATCAAGAAACTATTGACAATTTTTGTGAAACTTCTACGGAGAGCAATATAGAACCGCTATATGAAGATGATCAAGGTAGTGAATGTGATGATACTGACTCTGAATCAAGCGGCTCAAATATCAGTGAGCTCGATAATCTTGAAGATTTTGATGATTATGTTGTTGAAGATATTTATGATGAACGTTATCTTGATAAGGATGAATTATTGGTTGAAACTAATATTGAAGTAGCGGAAAATGAAATGACACAAATTTCAAGAGTTGGTAGCAATAGTATGGCAAATGTGAGTAAGCTTGGTAATTGTAAAGTTACGGTTAACCATGAAGACCAAAAACCACATATTCATGCTGATAAAAATATTAATTCCATTGTAAAAAAAAGTTTAATTCAACCTCCAAAATCTCCTCAAAAATTATTTCTAAACCATGATACTTCTTTAAATTCTAAGCCGAAAATAATATCTGAGATTGTATTGGAGGAACCTTATCTGCTACTCCCAAAAAAAAATATAGAAGATAAAAATCATTCTTCGATAAATAACAGTATTGACAATGATAACCGTAACAGTAACTGCAAAGATAGTAACTCTACTTTTGATAGCAGTGCCTTAGTTGATTTACAAACAGCTTTTGACGATGCTGTTAGGGATGACTCTAGCTTGCTTAATACAGTTCAAAACTTAAGTATGTCTCTAAATTTATCATCTCCAAAGTCAATGGTTAACGATAGTTGCCGAAAATCACAAAATTGTTCCGTTATTTCTTTACCTTCTACAAGTAAGAATCATTAAAGTATTTAGTAAATATGTGTAGCTGAAGCTTACATTATTTTATCCTGTGAAAAAATTTTTTTTTGTATTAAATTTATCGTCGAATCTCTTCGTTAATTTAGAAAATTGAAATTGAAACATTGATTACAACTGAAATTAAATTTTTTAACGAAATAATTTGTACTACTGAAGAACAAATTCGTACTTTGATATTCTATGATTTTACAACTTGTTCAAAAGATAAAATTTTTCATTTATTCACTTAGAGACGTGTTGACATCTGATTAAAAATAATTCCGGATAAAAAATTTTCACTTGATAAAATAAGTGATGCTAACTTACACATTTTTGCTTTTATTTTATAATTGTCTGTTAAAAACTATTTAATTTACGTATATATAAAAAACTTAGTTAATTTTAATAATTTCAATCTTGTAATAGGCTGGAATGAAATGTCAACAGAAAATGAGTCAGAAAACTTGAAAGACCAAAATTATATACCCGATACAGAAGATTCCCTAACAGAAAATACATTTCAAAACGACAGTGAAATTTCTGCTGTACCTCAGCAAGCTACCTCTGAGCAGTCTGTGATAGCGTCGATAAAGGAGATCAATAGTACAAATGTTTCCCCTACCGCTGGTGCTCCTGACCCTACGCTGATGTATGTTGTTCAATCGGGAATCCGCAAAAGGAAAAAAAATTTTTGTTTTTATTGTCAATCATTTCAAGCTAACATAAGCCGTCATTTGGAAACTATACATCCTAATGAAGACTTAGTTAAAGCTTTTACTTCTTTAAAAAAGGGTATAAAAATTCAGTTTTGGTTTCACTCATTTTTATTTTATTTTATAAATATTAATTCATATACTATCAATAATTAATTTCTTATTAATTACGAACTCGTGAAAGATGGGAAGCTCTCCAAGTGATACGTATAAAAGGAGATGATTTTTTCAATCGTAATTCTTTCTATAATGACAGAGAATTGCTTGTTGCAAGACAACCACGGAAAAGAGTAGAAGGCATGCCACCAGTGAAGGCGTCGGATTTTAAATTATGTCATAAATGTAATGGTCGTTTCTTAAGTATTGACCGTCACAGGCTTAATTGCTTGGATAAAAATAGTATTGATCATAGAAGAAATCCTATTTTGACTCGACTAAAAGAAGGCAATATTCATGAAAATGCGAGTGAACAGTTTAGAAGAGTTGCTGCTGTCTTTAAAGTAGATGATATTAGCAACCTTATAAAATATGATGAATCATTTGTTTCTTTCGGTAATGATTAATGTCTCAAGTATACTAAGCAACAGCAGCATGATTTAATTCGCGCTCGTCTAAGACTTTCGGCAACTTTACTCCGAAAAGTACAAAAATTTAATCCAACAATAAGTTGTCTCAGTCAATTGATAGATCCAAAATCATAAAATGATATTATTAAAGGTGTCAAAGACTTAGTAGGAAGTGACGAAGTAACTCGTAAATGTAGAGCACCTTCAACAGCGACAACATGTGGTACTTGGCTTGGCAAAGCTGCGAAACATTTGCGAAAAGAATATATTAAGACAGAAAATTATGAAGCAGTAAAAAAAATAGAATACTTCTTAGATGTTCATGAAGTAGAATATCCTCTTATTATAAATACATTAGCTTATGAAATTCAAGGCCAAAATAAGAGACAAAAACAAGAAATTTTACCAGCTATGGATGACATTAATATTTTTAGAAATTATTTAGAGTGTGAGTTAATTGATGCATTTTCAAAATTAGTTGAAAATTATTCGTATGAAAGCTGGCTAAAGTTAAATAAGACAACGCTTATATTGATACTCCTTTTTAATCGTAAACGTCCAGGAGAAGTCGAACGTGTTTTTACAGCTGATTACAAATCATCTACGAGTTTTTGTGATCTTAACACTGATTTTTACAACACTTTGAACAATCATCAAAAACAGCTTCTTAATTTTTATAAGCGAATTGAAATTACTGGAAAAAAAGATCGTGGCGTGCCTCTATTACTTTCCCTTGAAATGCAAGAAGCTATTGAGCTCCTCTTAGAACATCGGCAAAATGCTAATATTCACGAAAATAATCCATTTATATTTGCTTTGCCTGGTTATGATGGTAGTAGATATAAGTACTTGAGAGCTTGTGAATTAATGCGTAACTTTGCTGAAGAATGTGGAGCCAAGCGACCTAAAACTTTACGATTGACCAAACTGAGAAAACATTTAGCAACTACAGTTGCATCACTTGAAATTGACGAGTGCAGAATATATGATGTATCGAACTTCATGGGCCACGCCGAAAAAATCCATCGTGATTATTATCGTCAACCTACAGCAACTCGGGATATTTGCGGAGTTTCAGAACTACTTGAAGTAGCTTCTGGAGTGTCAAATTCGAACAGAAATGACATTCAGTCCCCTTCTACTTCTCAGCAACCTTCGAGTCGTTCTGACAAAGATCCGAAAAATTTAAGTGAGTTTAAATCTGTATTAAATTATTCAATATTTTTAAACTGGTGTAATTTATAATGTTTGATTATAATATATATTATTATTGTTAAATCTCATTTATCTTTATTAGAAAAATAATAAAATCATAATTAATATGACTAAATTTTTTTTTTGTAGATTCTCGTGGCATTAAAATCAACTCTGGAAACACATTAAAAACTTCAATTCAAAAAAGAAGATTGATTCTAGACAGCTCTGAAGAAAGTTCAGAAAGTGAATTGTCTGATGGTTCTGTTGATAAAGCAAATTTAGCTAGAAAATTCAAGATAAATAAGAAAAGAGATAAAAAAATTATGAAGACTAACTATTTAAAAAAAAATAAGTCAGTTAAGGATCAGTCTTTAAATTTTGATGATGAAAATGGTATAAATAAAAATAAAGTTTATCATTTCACTAATTAGTAAATTAAAATCAATCAAATATTTTCATACATTAATAAATTATATTTTTATAGAAAAAGGTAAAGCTAAAAAACCAAAAACGACATGGACTGAAGAAGAACGTAGATTAAAATGACCACCCTGAGTTGAATAGAACTGAAGCTCAAATAAGACTTTGGGTGCGCAATCAATATGCTCGTCAATTAAAGGCGTCTAAAATCAAGATATGCGACGTTGAACAGTAATATAGTGATTTTATATTATAAAGTAGAAAACAATATTTTACGGCTAATTGTCTATTTTCAAGATTACATTAGGTTTGTTTATCTACATTGCTTTATGTTGATATAATTTGATATAAATAGACTTTGATTTTACTGAATAGATATACTTAAAACTAAAATAATCTACGTAATTCTACTCAAATCTGAAGAAACTCAAAGCTACTTTTAATTATTGGACCTCCATAATTCTACGTCTATAAATTGATTTAAGTAGATCTATGGTGATTAAAATAAGAATTAGTTTAACTTTTTCAATGCTTAGTAGTAAAGTACTAGGTATTATATCTATAGTAACAAAAGTTTAATTATTTTAAGTGTTCTCAAGTGCTCTTAAGTTAAAATATATTTTATTTTAGTTTTCTTTTTTTTGTTATCCGACAGTTCAACTCGTAGTTGAATTGGGCGTATTTCAATAAACATGCTTAATATGCAGTTTAATATAAAATTAACAATATTACATTAGCATATTCTCAGTGCAATAATACATGATGTGAGTTATGCAATATTAATATAATAATTTATGTGTTCGAAAGTTTTTTCGTTATTATATTGATGTGCAATCAATAAAGCCATCAATTAAAAAAAAAATAATATAGTAATTTTATATTATAATCCGGGAAATTATACTTTACAACGAATGGCCTATTTTCAAAACTTTATTTGATCTAAATATCTTTATCTCGATCCAGTTCGATGTGAATAGACTTTGACTTGAATACATAGGTGTGCTTAGGTCGAAAGTAATCTACATAGATCTCCTAAGATCGAACGAAATTCACAACTGTTCTTGATCATTAGATCTCCATAAATGTACGTAGATAGTCCGATTTAAGCAGATCTATGGTGTTTAAAATTAAAGTGCATCTTCATAGTCTTACATAGGTAAACTTACACTTACGTAAATCTAATTTAAATCTCTAAAATAGGCCATTAGTTATACATAATCCAGGAGTATGTTTTCCCGGAAAGTAATCGTAACAGTACGATTTTGAAAATATTTTTGTTTTAGAAAGTAAGACTGCTATATTTCTCCTATTAATTTAAACTTTTTCAGTACTTAATAATAAATTACCAATTATAATATCAATAGTAAAAGAACTACTATAAGTTTAAGTATTTAAAGTTGAAAGATATTTTATTTTCGTTTTTTTTTTATTATTTTATTTTATTTTCAATTGCGTTGAGTTTCAAACAAAATGATGAAATGACTGGTTCATCTACTCAATAAAAATATGATAAATTGACATTAATAATTTAATGTTTGAGTTGGAAAACATAACAATGGTTAAGTTTAATTTTTCTTAAAGTTAATCGCTAAGGATATTTTTCATTCCATATACGTTTTATTTAATTTTAATCGAGTGTAATATTAATGGTATCTAATAAAAATTTTACTTTGATTCTGTGAAAATGTTAAATTCAAAACCATAATGACTAAATATATATGTGTATTTATTGAATATATTATAGACTTTTTCTTAAGTCCTCACATCATTGCCATCGAACTAACAAAATTGGAAAATATTTCAATAATAGGAAGTTATTAATTTAACTTCCGTTTTGAAATGTCAAATCGTACTCCGTTAAATCAAAATTTTGAAATTTAGTGCCTTGTGATTCTACGGGACAAATTTATTTGTCTTTATTTATAAGCAGTCTTAACAAGCAATAGATTTCGCCTTATTTATAACTAAAATTTTTATATTCTAAATACATGATCATCTCTTTGATTTGTTTTTCAAAGCGTTTGAGCCCAAGTTTGAATTTGTTCGAACCTTCCATTGTATGAAAAATTTTTGCAAACGATACCGAATGTTGAATCCAAAGAAATATACCTTTCCGTAATGTGACTGAAATGTTGAATTTAGTAGATTGTATTTCAGTATAATATTTTGGAAAATGCATTGGACTATTTTGTCGACCAAATGAATTATTCAATAGACTTCCTTTAATTTTCTACAATTAAAACAGTTATATTACTAACTAAATTTAAATTTTCAGCCTAGCATCAGCTATTCAATTTCCGTGTGATGACGTTGAAACAAAAAATGCGATTTTGAGGATCAGAATTCTTATTATCAATGTTTATTTATTATTTAAATGAAGTGAATTATTTACAAGCTTTCTTCAAACTATTATCTAAATAAGAGTAACATTACAATCTTTTTTTTGACAAAAATTTTTATATTTAATCCATCGTAAACTCTTTGATTTTTTCGTTAAGGAATTCAAACCCAAATTTGAATTTATTCGATTGTTCGATTGTATCGGAACGATACTCCCAACGATACCGAAATGTTGAATCCGACAAAAAAAGACCTTTTGGTAACGTTACTGAAATGCTGAATTCAGCTGATGACATTTCGGTAACGTTACTGAAATGTTGAATTTGCCAGATTGTATTTTGGTGACGTTACTGAAATGTTGAACTCGGTAGATTGTATTTTCCCGGGAAAAAATGATCAGACCTGACCATGCCTGTTCATGTATGATCAGGCCTAAAATTAGACCTGATCATGCTTGTTCATGTATGATCAGGCCTGAAATTAGACATGATCAGGCCTGATCATACCCGTTCATGTCAGTTCATGTCTGAAGCGTTAAATACAGTCAGGTCTGATCATGCCTGTTCATGTCTGTTCATGCCTGTTCATATCTGTTCATAGATATAAAATTTTGTTGACCAAGAATCTATCACGTATAAGATTTTTATTACTTAAAGTTCATACGAAACTTACTTTTCAACTAAATTTCTTAGGTCAGTGGGTAGCGAGTTAAACTTTCAAGTGCAAGGTCTACGGTTCAAATCCTGCACACGCCCGATTTTTTTTTATTATTTATAAAAATAATTATATATAATTGTATATAGTTATTAGGGTGTTTCATATTCAGGCGATATTTTTTTTTCTGTCCTACCTGAAAAACTAACAATTTATAGAGCAAAAAAAATATTCCTGCTTGAAAAAAAATTCTAAGTCAATTAGGGGCTTAAGGGGGGGGGGGGGGGGTAGGGTTTTAAAGGCGAAAAAAAAGCATATTTTTGTGATTTGTTCCCGGCGAGATGAGTAATATAATTTTATTAAACTTAATCACATATTATTGTACAACTTTGAAAGAATATCAGAAAAAATTTTCAACGAAAAATATTGATTAATAAGCTGGTGACGTTGAATCTCCGGAGGCGCCTCGAAAAAAAGTCTTTTTGCGGTGAACATCATAATTCGTTACCCGATCATCGGAAAAAAAAAAATTGATATGCATTTTAAAGTTGATGTATTTCTCAAGGTAACCACGAAGAGTTTTTTTTTTTTTTTTTTTTTTCGATTTTTTGCAGCACTTGGAAGTGAAAAACGCGATTTTAGCTAAAAAAATCGCGGTTAATTTGTTATTAAAAAATAGAAAAAAAGAAAAAACAAAAAAAAAACTCTTCGTGGTTACCTGTTGATTCATGTGAAGAAATAATGTTCAAATTTTCAAAGGGATCGGTTCAGTACATTTTGAGTCATGATGTTCACGCACTTTAAAAATAACATTTTCGGGGAAATCCATTTAAAGTTTTTTATTCGTGAAAATTTGAAATAAACTATCAATCAAAGAATATGAATTTTTACAGTTATATTGAGTCATTAGTTTACATTCTTTGAAAGACACACAGCCGGAGAAAGGGATTCGGAAGAACAAAGAAAATTGCAGCTGATTTCTACCAGGGGTATGTAGGGGCAGGTCGGGCAGGTATAAAAATCAGGTATACCGGCCGGTCATTTGAAACGCTGTAACTCCGTTAGTTTTACTCGGATTAATTTAAAATTTGTACACAATATTCTTGACATATTGTTCATTCAGAAAAAAAATTTAAAAAAAAATTTTTTTTTAATAATTTTAAAACCCTACCCCCCCCCCCCTTAACGCATCGAAAAATTCGATTTCCCATTTAAATAACATAGGAGAGAAAATTTTTTTTGGTTTGGAATTTTATACCTCGGCAATGGCTCATTGTACGATTAAACCCAGCATACATTTTTGTAGGGAATTAAACGCTCTACAAAAAAAGTCTTACTATTTTTTGATAAATCCATCTGTTTAAAAGTTATTGGAGCTCGAAGTCAAAATAGAGTAAATTTCAAGATCTTTTTACGTTTCCGTCGAAACTATCGAACTTATCGTAAAACGTCATAGGACCTTTTTTGTAGACAATTTTACTTCCCACAAATTATTTCTGGTTAATTTTTTTTGTACTCTGCATTGTTTTCTAGTTATTTCCATTTTAATGCCAAGCTCTTAAAATCGATCAGAACACTATTTTTTTAGGAGCTTGGCATTAAAATGGAAATAACTAGAAGACGATGCAGAAATTAAAAAAAATTAATCAGAAATAATTTGTGGGGCATAAAATTGTCTACAAAAAAGGTCTTATGACGTATTACGATAAGTTCGATAGTTTCGACGGAAGAGTAAAAAGATCTCGAAATTTACTCTATTTTGACTTCGAGCTCCAATAACTTTTGAACAGATGGATTTATCAAAAAATGATAAGAGACTTTTTTTGTAGAGCGTTTAATTACCTACAAAAATGTATGCTAGGCTAATTCGTATAATGAGCCATTGACGAGGTATGAAATTCCAAACCAAAAAAAATTTTTTTCCCATGTTATTTAAATGGGAAATCGAATTTTTCGATGCGTTAAGCCCCTAATTGACTTAGAATTTTTTTCAAGCAGGAATATTCATTTTTCTCCATAAATTGTTAGTTTTTCAGGTAGGACAGAAAAAAAAATATCGCCTAAATATGAAACACCCTAATGGTTATACATAATTATATATAATTATATAGGGCCATTTTTTATATATAATTTTTTTACCCGGATGGGCATGAACAGACATGAACATGCCTGGCCAGGTCTGGTCAGACCCGATCATTTTTCATGTCTGATCAGGCCTGAAGACTCATGTCTGTTCAGGTCTGATCATTTTTTCCCGGGTTGGTATAATCTTTTGAAAAATGCTATTAGACTATCATGTTAACAAATTAAATTATCAAATAAACTTCTTCAAACTTTTCACGTGAAAGGACAGTTATTTTACTAACTAGATTCGAATTTTCAAAATTTTAACTGACATCAGCTATTTAATTTTTGTGTCTTCATGTTAAAACTAAAACTGCGATTTTGAGGATCAAAACTTGAATTATTAATATTCATTTATTATTTAAATAAAGTGAAATATTAACAAAATTTCATCAAACTATCATCTAAATAAGTGTAACATCACATTCTTTTTTTTGACTAAAATTTTTCTATGTAATCCATCGTCAGCTCTTTGATTTGTTTGTCAAGAAATTGAAGCCTGAATTTGTATTTATTCGAATGTTCGATTGTATCAAAATGGTACTGCCAACAATACCAAAATGTTGAATCCGACAAAAAAAGACCTTTTGTTAACGTTACTGAAATGCTGAATTCAGCTGATTACATTTTGGTAACGTTACTGAAATGTTGAATTTGCCAGATTGTATTTTTGTAACGTTACCGAAATGTAGAATTCGGTAGATTGTATTTTGGTATATGTTTTAAAAAATGCTATTAGACTATTATATTGACACATTGAATGATCGACAAGAATTCTTCAAACTTTTCACGGGAAAGGACAGTTATTCCACCAACTAGATTCGAATTTTCAAAATTTTAAGACGAGCATTAGCTATTTAATTTCCGCATGCACATGTTAAAACTGAAACTGAAATTTTAAGAATCAAAACTTAAATTATCAGTATTCATTTGTTATTTAAATGAAATGAAATATTAACTAAATTTCCTTAAACTATTATCTAAATAAGTGTGACATTACATTCTTTTTTTAGACTCAAATTATTCTATATAATCCATCGTAAGCTCTTTGATTTGTTCGTCAAGGAATTAAAGCCCGAATTTGAATTGATTCAATTGCTCGATTGTATCAAAATAGTACTGTTAACGATACCAAAATGTTGAATCCGACAAAAAAAGACTTTTTGGTAACGTTACTGAAATGCTGAATTTAGCTGATTACATTTTGGTAACGTTACTGAAATGTTGAATTTGCCAGATTGTATTTTGGTATATGTTTTAAAAAATGCTATTAGACTATTACATTGATAAATTGAATGATCGACAAGAATTCTTTAAACTTTTCACGGGAAAGGACAGTTATTCCACCAACTAGATTCGAATTTTTAAAATTTTAAGACGAGCATTAGCTATTTAATTTTCGTATGCTCATGTTAAAACTAAAACTGCAATTTTAAATTATAAGTATTCATTTGTTATTTAAATGAAATGAAATATTAACTAAATTTCCCTAAACTATTATCTAAATAAGTGTGACATTACATTCTTTTTTTTGACTTAAATTTTTCTATTTAATCTATCGTCAGCTCTTTGATTTGTTTGTCAAGAAATTGAAGCCCGAATTTGAATTTATTCAATTGCTCGATTGTATCAAAATGGTACTACCAACGATACCAAAATGTTGAATCCGACAAAAAAAGACCTTTTGGTAACGTTACTAAAATGCTGAATTCAGCTGATTACATTTTGGTAACGTTACTGAAATGTTGAATTTGCCAGATTGTATTTTGGTAACGTTATCGAAATGTTGAATTCGGAAGATTGTATTTTGGTATAATATTGTAAAAAACGCTATGAGACTATTATGATAACAAATTGAATGATCGACAAGACTTCTTCGAACTTTTCACGGGAAAGGACAGTTATCGTACCAACTATATTCGAATTTTCAAAATTTTAAGACTCGCATCAGCTATTTAATTTTCGTATGCTCATGTTAAAACTAAAACTGCGATTTTGACGATCAAAATTTTAATTATTAATATTCATTTATTATTTAAATGAAGTGAAATATTAACTAAATTTCGTCAAACTGTTATCCAAAAAAGTGTAATATTATATAATCATTTGAGATTGAATTATTTGAGGCATTCATGCAAAATGTTACTGTTGCTACGCATGCGATAAAAAAACTTTAGGTAACGTTACCAATATGTTCAATCCAACAAAAAAATACCTTTCGGTAACGTTACTGAAATGGTGAATCGAGCTGATTGCATTTCGGTAACGTTACTAAAATGCTGGATCCAACAAAAAATACATTTTGGTAACGTTACTGAAATGTTGAATTCGGCAGATTGTATTTTGGTAACGTTACCAAAATGTATAAAAGTTACCGAAATGTTGAAACCGTTTGAAAAAAAGTTACCAAAATGGGGAAACCACATATATATATTTATATATGTTTTGTTATGTTTATAACTATGCATTATTTTTTAAGCTTGCTTAAGATCTTCAAATAAATAATGATATATTGTTTTTAAGAGAACATTTTTATTGTTTATATTTAAATTCTAATAAATGTCGATATAAAAAGTGTTGTATTTTTTAACAAGGGATAAAAACATATATGATCATATTCATTTCCATACATTGCGGTCCCTTTTTAAAAGTAAAAATATGAAAAGTCATTTTGAATCCTCCCATACATTGCATCATAATACCGCTGCATTAATTGCATATTAGTCGGTCTTGGGTTTAATGAAGATATCATTGAAGGCACCGATAAAGCTGCTAATGGCATCATAGATTGGATATACGCCATCATATTAGGGACTGATGACATGGGTGCCATTGGTGACATCATAGGAATCATGGAATTTACCATGGGCATTATTACCGGTTGTCTCGCTGATCCGGGTGCGTGCAGATTTGGTGAAGGCATCAAAGTATTCGAAGTTTGAATTATGTGGGGGGTTTTATTCATGTTTCACAATAATTAATAATTAATTTTTTTCATTTATATCCATACATTTATAAAGATTGTTCTTTATCGATACATTGAAATGTGTGCACTTGAATTTTATGGTGATCAGTACACCCAATAAATCATACATTTTCTTTGTTGGTTATTCACTTTTTTTCGTAAAAAATTGTTGCAAATTTAAATTTTCCTTGGTTTCTGGTTGACATTACAGCGCCCCGGTGCGGCGAGTCCGAACTCAACATGATACGTTCTTGTGAGATTTTTCAAATATCACAACGTTTTATCAAAGTTTTATTAAAAACCAATAAAAGAAAATTAAAAATACATATCTACTAACATTCATTATTCCATAATAAAAGGCAGAAAATTTTTTATTTTGTTCAAATGACGCTGATTTAATAAATAATTACGAAAAATAAAACATTTTGTAAATTTGAAGGTTGGAAACGGATAGCAACATGGCTGCTATTCAAAGATGAGTGACCGATTTCGAGCGCGAAACTATAAAACATGGATTTTTTCATAATTCTTTGCCAAAGAAATTATGACATTAAAATGACTGTTGTAGTTTAATTTGTTAACTGCGATAAATACATTGATGAATAATCATCCGACGAGGAATGATTCTACATTTTGATCCAAATTAAAAAAAAATTAAAAAAGGTTAAAAATAATAAAATTCTGATTTGTTTAAATACATCCTAATACTTTCAATTTCTTCTCTTATAAAGCTGTAACATAGTGTTCAGTCACGAGCTTAGGCAATTTGAAAAGCTTCGTGCATTTCCGCTACGATTGGGAGTAGCCGAACTCGCTACTGACTTGAATGTAAGAATAGTGCTGGGTCACTTGCTATTTGGGCCCGACACATACAATTTCTTGCTCAAGGCCGTGTCACGTTGGCATGAGAACCCGCTACCAGACGGCCAATCAGAGAAATTGGCGGCTAACTATTTCCTGTTGGCGCGCTTTTAAGCCAATGGGAAAATTCGTTACTGCAGCCATGCTGCCACGTCACCACCAAGCAGCCGCGAAGGAAGAAGACGACGTCTCTATTTCTAATCTACATCGTGCAGTCTTACTAACCACCACGCGTTTTTAACCGCTTTACTTGTCGCATTCGCTATCGCTTATCTATCTTGTCGCATTCGCTATAAAGTATTTTCTTACAGTTTAAGTGTAAATTAATCTATAATTTATATATGATAAATCTTGAGTACTTTTTAATTGTTTTTAAACCTTCACGCCATAACCAGATCCATTTTAGTTATCCTCACATTTTACACAAAGTAAATCGTTTTCAATTTTTTTTTAATCTGAGGGGTTTTATTTATGTTTCACAATAATTTATAATTAATTTTTTTTCATTTATATCCATACCTTTATGAAGATTTTTCTTTATCGATACATTAAAATGTATGCCCTTGAATTTCATGGTGATCAGAACACCAAATGTATTATACATTTTCTTTGTTGGTTGATATTATAGATGGCAGCCGCAATGTCATGCAGAGAGAATTATAAGTTTGACTGATTCAGACTCAAAACAAGCATGTAGGATGAGGTACGCCCCCCCCCCCCGTCGTTTACACATATCACGTTGGCTGTGTAAATTATTTATTTTCAAATTAAGAAATTATTTAAAATTTGATGTTCGCTTGTATATATATTTATTAGACTTTGCCAAATGAAATCGATATTTTTTTTTTTCGGTCCCATACGAAAATTAGGTTGTCTCACTAAAAAAAAAAAATCCTGAAAAAATTTCAGCTCGATATGTCTATTTTTCAGTTAGCGCTCGCGTAAACAAGAATTTTCTAATGAAATTGTTTTTTTTCCCAACTTAATATTTTACAACTCATTAGATATAACTGATTCAAAAATGGCCAAGGTGCGATTTTGTAGGGAATTCAATTCTCTACAGAAGGAACTTTTGATCGAATGAAAAACATCAGCCAATTTTTTTCTGCAGCCATTTGAACCTAATTTTTTTCCAAAATTTACATTTATATTTACTATTAAACGCTCAAAAAACTATGTTGCTATGTATGAAACTTATTGAATTCAATTTCTCTAGGAACCTTTATGATCCCAAGGAATAGTTTTCTGTAACGCTGGGGTACGTTATCCTGCACTTACTGGTGGAAGGGTGCAGTTCGTGGGTCAAAGTTTGCCCCGCTAGCTCTTTATGAAACTCTGACTTCTTGATATTTAAGTTAATGATGCCGTAGCTATTTATTAACTTACCCGAACTAGCCTTACAATTCTAAACTAATACTAGTACTTAGCCTAAGATTGAGTTCGGAGGCGGAAGTTGTCCTGGATGTCCTTGGACAGGCGTTGGTTGATCCTTGGAAATCGTCTCCTTGGACCGTGATACTGATACCCAATGTATTGGCTGAGGAGACCCTTAATTGTCTAATGTGGACTTGGGGAAAGCACAGGTGAATTCACTCAACACTGGTTTCAGTTATTAGTTTAATTATTTATTGAACTAATAATAAACTAATATGCCACGTCGCACACACACACTGGTTACCAATATCGTTACTGTACTTAACAGTACAGGGCTTTCTACTAATTTATCCAAATAACCGTCTTCGGTATAGCAACAGATATGAGCTATTATTTATTACAAACAAATGTGATGTAATAAATACTGGATAATTTATTGAACTAATTACCGCGGACACTAGACGAGTTACCAACAAATATGAGTTAAGAATAAATTAATAAGCAGTAATGACGATCAGCGAACAGGTCATTTACTACACGACAATTAGCAGTGAATATGAACTACTTGTCTACTCAAAGCTAATTACGAAAAAGCACCGGTCCCACGTTAACGCGCTCTTTTATAGACAGAACTGCCGCACTAGTCATGTGACAGTTCTGTCCCGATGACAAACGGAGGCGTACGATGCCAACATCGTAACATTTCATACTTGAAGTAATGAAACTAACATTAAACTATTGATATTAACAATATTTCTAACAATACTTTTTTTTTGTTTTGACATTTTTCGCATTTAATATTTCTAGTTATTTTTTTCTGCACTAGAATATCGTTCGTAATCGTGATTTTGAAATTCTCATACTGTTGATCAATGATTATTACTTTATTGATCAAAATATACATTGTTTATCATAATAAAATAATTATAAAAATTTAAATAAAGGAAAACATGATGTTCTAATTGTGCAAAAAAGTTTTTATCGATTCTGTTACTAGTTTTTAAGAGCTTATGGTTTGTCAGGAGAACCTATTGCAAACAATCTAAAAGTTGCCTACAATGGGCAGCAACAACTTGTAGTAGAAATTATTTAATTTATCTATTTATTGATTAATTAACTAATTAATTAATTAGTTTGGAGCAAGTACAGTTTATATTCGCAATAGCGTCTCCTGACATATCATAAGCTCTTAAAAACTAGTAACAGAATCGATAAAAACTTTTCTGTACAATTAGAACATCACTTTTTTCTTTATTTAAATTTTTATAAGTATTTTATTATGATAAACAATGTATATTTTGATCAATAAAGTAATAATTATTGATCAGCAGTATGAGAATCTCAAAATCACAATTACGAACGATATTCTAGTGCAGAAAAAAATAACTAGAAATATTGAATGCGAAAAATGTCAAAACAAAAAAAAAGTATTGATAGAAATATTGTTAATATCAATAGTTTAATGTTAGTTTTATTACTTCAAGTATGAAAACTATTCCTTAGGATCATAAAGGTTCCTAGAGAAATTGAATTCAATAAGTTTCATACATAGCAACATAGTTTTCTAAGCGTTTAATAGTAAATATAAATGTAAATTTTGGAAAAAAATTAGGTTCAAATGGCTGTAGAAAAAAATTGGCTGATGTTTTTCATTCGATCAAAAGTTCCTTCTGTAGAGAATTGAATTCCCTACAAAATCGCACCTTGGCCATTTTTGAATCAGTTATATCTAATGAGTTGTAAAATATTAAGTTGGGAAAAAAAACAATTTCATTAGAAAATTCTTGTTTACGCGAGCGCTAACTGAAAAATAGACATATCGAGCTGAAATTTTTTCAGGATTTTTTTTTTTTAGTGAGACAACCTAATTTTCGTATGGGACCGAAAAAAAAAAATATCGATTTCATTTGGCAAAGTCTAATAAATATATATACAAGCGAACATCAAATTTTAAATAATTTCTTAATTTGAAAATAAATAATTTACACAGCCAACGTGATATGTGTAAACGACGGGGGGGGGGGGGGGGCGTACCTCATCCTACATGCTTGTTTTGAGTCTGAATCAGTCAAACTTATAATTCTCTCTGCATGACATTGCGGCTGCCATCTATAATATCAAGCCTAAACGAGCGGCTTTTACTACTACAGCCATCTCTCTGTCATAACAGAACGAAACTATTGAAGCTCATAAATTAATTGGTATCAGAACAATAATATAATTTTTTTTTTAAGTTTTTATGAAATTGAAAATAGTTACTTAGTAAATGATGCATTATTTTGATAATATAAATTATTTAGAAGGGCTAAACAATTTTGTTTCTACGTTCCAAGTGGAAAATGCTTAAATAACTACAAATTAGTAAATCGCCAATCGATCGGTATAACATACTGTAAATTTTATTGTTAAAAATTAAAAAAATTAAATTGTTTAGCATTTCTTTACTTTATTTTGAACATTTTTACAAAGTTTCATAGTATAAAATTAATTACAACTTTAAAAAAAATGGATTGAAAAATTAATTATCGACCGCGGTATCTAAATCTGTTGGCATGTCTCCTTAAGGTCAAATATTGAAGCTTACTAAACAAGCTTTATGATACTTTTTACTGAAATTGTCTATCACTTTTTGTTTTAATGTTACATGAACTTCAACAATGAATAAAAACTGATTTTTTCGAAAAATCGTGAAAATTTTAAACAACTATTACTTCAAAACTAATTGACTGATTAAGCTCATCTTCGAATTTGATCAAGATAATCTGCTATGGAATAAGTGTAAAAAATTTCATTAAGATCCGATAAGAACTGTGGGTGCTATCGTAATGGCAAAACCAGTGATAATCATAGAGATTAGAGGTACATTAGATACATCATAAATACACTGGTCACAGAAATTAAGGGATAGAAAAAAAATCCGAAATTTTTAGGTGATTTTCAACATGCTGTAACTCGGTGAAAAATGGTCGTATAAAATAACTAAAAAAAGCAAATTGTAGCCTCAAGTTTCTAGTTTTCAGATCTGGACCTCAAAATTTTTTATCATGTACGGTTCCGGAGTAATCATGAGAAAACCAACGAAAAAAAAATTTTCAAAATTTTTGCTGGTCTTTCAATACCTCTATGGGCGACAATAAATTTTTTTGAATAATCCGACTGTCTGACTATTCTCGGAAATTATATGCCCTTCAATTTGGTGGGCTCAAAAAGTCTCTACGACGATTTGGCGCCGAGTTATCATCGATCAAAGCAAAAAAGTCTATTTTGGCTTTGATAATCAATAACTCCGGATGTATTGGTCGTACAGAGAATGGAAGCAGGGTTTTGAAAACTGGAAAACATTCTCTATAAGGCAAAATTAGTGGCATTTGATAGAAAAATTTTTTTTAAAGCGATATTGTTTGGTAAAAAAGAGGTCAAAATTCACAAATTTAAGGATATTCGGAAATCTTGCTATAACTTTGGATATAACGGATGAACAAAGGATATCTTCGACTTTTTTTTCAACCTCAAAGTGTCCTGAAAAAACCCTAAAAATTTCAAATCGCTGCGATTTTTCTTTCTTAGTGCCCCGAAGCTTTAAATTTATCGATTTTGTCACAAATCACCATAGTTGGTAGTTTCTCGGTTTTTGTTCATTTTTTCGATTTGAAAATTTTGAAAAAAATTTTTTTTTTGTTGTATCTGCAATGATTTATCATTGTCAAAAAAAATTCCTAAAATTTTTTTTACCGCTGTAACTGCATCTGCTTCAAATGTCAACTTAACAAACATACCCTTTGGGTAACTCTAATGCCGGCGGTAAAAAAAATTTTTGGAATTTTTTTTGACAATGATAAATCATTGCAGATACAATGAAAAAAAAAAATTTTTTTTTTAAAAAAATTTTGAAAAAAAAAATAAATTTTTTTCAAAATTTTTTTTTTTTCAATTTTTTTCGATAATCGATCTTTTTGGTCAAAGAAATGAAGATTATCGGTAAAAAAAAAAACATTTTCAAATCGAAAAAATGAACAAAAACCGAGAATCTACCAACTATGGTGATTGTTGACAAAATCGATAAATTTAAAGCTTCGGGGCACTAAGAAAGAAAAATCGCAGCGATTTGAAATTTTTAGGATTTTTTCAGGACACTCTGAGGTTGAAAAAAAGTCGAAGATATCCTTTGTTCATCCGTTATATCCAAAGTTATAGCAGGATTTCCGAATATCCTTAAATTTGTGAATTTTGACCTCTTTTTTACCAAACAATATCGCTTTAAAAAAAATTTTTCTATCAAATGCAACTAATTTTGCCTTATGGAGAATGTTTTCCAGTTTTTAAAACCCTGCTTCCATTCTCTGTACGACCAATACATCCGGAGTTATTGATTATCAAAGCCAAAATAGACTTTTTTGCTTTGATCAATGATAACTCGGCGCCAAATCGTCGTAGAGACTTTTTGAGCCCACCAAATTAAAGGGCATAAAATTTCCGAGAAAAGTCAGACAGTCGGATTATTCAAAAAAATTTATTGTCGCCCATAGAGGTATTGAAAGACCAGCAAAAATTTTGAAAATTTTTTTTTCGTTAGTTTTCTCATGATTACTCCAGAACCGTACATGATAAAAAATTTTGAGGTCCAGATCTGAAAACTAGAAACTTGAGGCTACAATTTGCTTTTTTTAGTTTTTTCATACGACCATTTTTCACCGAGTTACAGCATGTTGAAAATCACCTAAAAATTTCGGATTTTTTTTCTATCCCTTAATTTCTGTGACCAGTGTAATAAAAGAACTACTTTAAAAATACAAAATAGCAGTGAAATTCACAGGATATTTTGTGCAAAATAAAATACAGCTGACGAAACTGGATTATAATGGGACAAGCTTAAGTTATGTGGAATGAAAACCATATTTTCGACAATTTTTGATTCCATTAAAATTTTCAAGGCTATCGAATTATTGGAAGAGATGGTCAAAATGTAACGTTTAAGGTCATAAATTAAAGCTCATTAGTCAAGCTTTAACATACTTTTCACAGAAATTCTCTATGAATTTTAGTTTCAAAGTTATATGGACTATAAAAGTGATTAAAAACTGATTTTTTCGAAAAATCGTAAAAATTTCAAACAGCCATAACTTCTAAACTAATCGACCGATTCGGCCCATCTTCGAACTTAACCGCGGTAATTACACATAAAATAAGTGGAGCAAATTTCATTAAGATCGGGTAAAAATTGTAGACGCAACCGTGTCCTCACAAGTGCGTTATATTACATAAATATATATATATATATATATATATATATATATATATATATATATATTAGGGTGCTTCATTTGAAACGAACATTTTTTTTTTTTTAGAGGACACAAGAAAATTTTGTTGTTTATGTTGAGAGAAAAATTCCCTGAAAATTTCAGCTATTAATTTTAATTTTAAATACTTTCTATCGAGCATCAAAGTTTTCCCATTTAAAAAGCATGTAAATCGAATAACTTTTTTTTAAAATTACTATAACTTAGCCCGATTTTAAGCTATCGTTTTGAAACCAGTTTTTATTTGTAGAGTAATTGTTGCTTTTTAAAAGTGTATGAAACGGATTTGGTCTAACTTGATCCATGTCGATTGTATCAGCTCCGAAAGTCAATTTTTCACTTTTTTCATTTATTTTTGTTAATAGTGAAGAAACGGCTCATCTTAAAAAAAATATGCATAGGACCAATCTTTTAGGAAATTTTGTCTTCTACAAAAGTGCTTATGACATTTATATTGCTAAAGTGCACTGTTCATGAGATACATGCATTTTAACATTTTACAGTAAAAAAAATTGTAAGCTTACTATAGTACTAATCTTTTTTACTGTAAAATGTTAAAATGCATGTATCTCATGAACAGTGCACTTTAGCAATATAAGTGTTATGAGCAATTTTGTAGAGGACAAAATTTCCTAAAAGATTGGTCCTATGCATATTTTTTGTAAGATGAGCCGTTTCTTCACTATTAACAAAAATAAATGAAAAAAGTGAAAAATTGACTTTCGGAGCTGATACAATCGACATGGATCGAGTTAGACCAAAACCGTTTCATACACTTTTAAAAAGCAACAATTACTCTACAAATAAAAACTGGTTTCAAAACGATAGCCTAAAATCGGGCTAAGTTATAGTAATTTAAAAAAAAAATTATTCGATTTACATGCTTTTTAAATGGGAAAACTTTGATGCTCGATAGAAAGTATTTAAAATTAAAATTAATAGCTGAAGTTTTCAGGGAATTTTTCTCTCAACATAAGCAACAAAATTTTCTTGTGTCCGCTAAAAAAAAAAAATGTTCATTTCAAATGAAGCTCCCTAATATATATATATATATATGTATGTATACATACATATGTAAATTTTTTAACGAACGGTATTTTTGAACTCTACCCAACTAATTATGATAGTCTATGACGAAATTCCTTGAAAAATCGACCATGAGGACAAATACAATAGTTAGATTGTTAACAAAATCTACCTAACAAGATGGAAAAAAAATTTTTTTCGGAGCTTTGTCCACAATTTTATTGCAGACAGTGCTTAAATTTCCAAAAAAGAAAAAATTTATTTTTCATAACAAAATTTTCAAAAAAAAAATTTTTTATTCGAATTTAATGACCGAGAGATCAGTAAAATCACGTAATGCAGCAGCGGAAACGTGTTAAAACTGATTGGGAGTTGGTTTTTTAAATTTTCTAAAGTTAATGAACAAAAATTTTTTTTTTTCATTTTTTTAAAGATTATGAGTCTTTCAGAGCAAAAAACGTGACTTCAATTTTTTCAAAAATTTGATCGAGTGAAACAAAAAAACGGCTGGTTGGATTGATCTGGCTCTTTGTAGGGTTTTTGTGGACATATTGAACTGTAAAATGCACAGTTAGCATTATCGATTTCCACAATATTTTCGTTTCAGCGCTTGATTTTCCAAAAAACCACAAAAAGCCCTTTTTTTGTTGCATTTTTAAATTCATGTGACGATAGGAAAAAACTTTTTGTTTCGAAAAAACAATGGCTAACCGTTGAAGGGAATTCATTCAAGTTTTTACAACCCACCATTAACTTTTTGTGCGATCATTGGTTTCTGAGATATCGATAATCAAAGACAAAAGAATCCTTTTCCATTTGAAGACCGATATCTCGGCGAGAAGTGGACGTATCAAGGTCCATAAAAAAAGAAATTAAAGCTGAATAATGAAGGTATCCGATCCTCGTATAATTAAAATTTAAATTCAGAAAACGTGATCACGCATAAATAACAGATTTCTATTGAAAGTCAACAGGTGTATACAAGCAACAGGCAGAGGATTCTGGTCGACAAAAAATTAGTGATTTAATTTTCAGTTTTATTTTTTGGTGGTGGTTTATTTTTATTTCATTTTTTCTGTTTATTCTTTCTGGCGGACTGACAAAACAATAAAATGGTCAAAACAAGACAGTTGCGAAATTACAAGATAAAGCGGCAAGTTATAAAAGTCAGCAAGCAAATCAGAAAGATGACCTGAAAAAATTCAAGAACCAGTGAACGAAAAACCAAAAAATAGAAGAACAATTCCAGTAACAACAGAAGATAAAAGAGTAACAAAACCGTTTAAATTAATCAATTAAGATCAATGGAAATCAGTAGATCAATTTGATTTCATTTAAAATATAGAAGACGACAGTAGTGATATAGTGCTACAGATCACCCAGAATGTAACAAAGGGCGTGAGTGTAATGCACGCAGGAGATTGTACTTGACGCACTCGGAGCTCCTGCCACCCAAGCACCAGTCCGGCGGTCGGGGGAGTCATCCCGCCACTCCTGTATTGCAGACATCACCAGACAACGGGTGAGTCGATACTAGGTGCGTGTGAAACCGAAAGTGACAGTAACAGTCATAATAATAAAGACAGTGACTGGTATCTACGAAGTGTCAGCATGGGAAACGATTTGAACTGATGTTGGGCAGACATCGAAGAAAAACCGACAACAATAAAAACCAGCAACAATACCCAGAAAAATGTGTCAACCACAGGAGGAACAACTAACTGCAAGTACCAGTTGAGATCGGCAATGGCAAGACCAATCGGTCGAATTATTAATATGACTGAATATAAAAACAAGTGTACATATTGTTATCATGTATAGTAGGTAAATTATAAAAACCAGATACGAATTCACCACAAGTCATACCAGGACACGGACCAATCACAGAATTGTGGAAAAGTGTTTCAGTCGACACCGTCGAACTTTTTCCCAGGTCAGTTAACCAGGAAATTCATCGTATTGTCTTGTGTGACATATATTCCAGGTATCTGGAAGTTCAACCAATTTCTGAACCAACAGGAGATGAAATTGTATTTTATGCTACCGTATTTAACCGCCTGAAATACTCGCGAGTAGTCGTCACCGACAACGGGACTGAATTTTTTAATAAGAACAGAACATTTACAGACTCACCACACTGTACACGAACTAACACTAACTTATCGTCCACAAGATAATCTTGTGAAAAGAATAAATGGAAATTTAAAGACGTTAATTAGAACTTTTTTTACAGATAAGCATTCAAAATAGGACCAGAATCTTCCTGAACTTGTTGATGCTTATAATACATCTGTTCACAGCTCGCTGACAGTCAGTCCAGTTTACTTAAATTTCGGCCGTGACCCGAGATATTTAGATCTCCATGGGGGAGGAGAAGTTTTGACAGAACTAACTACTGAAAATCACCGTAATACCGTGTTATTGCTAATTGATTAACTTAGACACTATATCGAGTCTTTTATGATCAAAGCTCAGAACAGACAAGACGAGCAAGTACCAGAGCCTAATACCGATTTAGTATTGGAGCCGAAATATTTATTACAAACGAACAGTTGAGTAAAAAAGCTGATTGATTTGCAGGTAAGCTTGCGGCACCCAGAAGAGGGCCATACTTTTTACACAGTTTTTATTCTAACAGTTTGGTTAATGTTTGCGACAAGAATTATATCTTAATCGGTACATATAGCATAAATGATCTTGAAATATCGCGTAGATCAGCTAGACACCGAGAAAAAGTCGAACAATGAGTCGGTTAGGTTTCATTATAATATTTTGTAAATTGTAAACCTAATGCTAGTACTTAACATAGTCTAATATCAGTGTTCTTCCAGCATTGCAGCATTGGGCCATTATTTATCATCTCAGAACCAGGACACACCAGTGACCAGAACTAACCTGCAGCTACTACGAACGCAGAGATTCCACGGTTGGGTTGGCGACCGTCAATCTTACTGGCTCAACCCAGCATTTATATCAGCAGCGGGGTATCTTGGTTTTGATATTCCAGTACGACAGAAGTAACATTGTCATCAGACTTTCACCGCAGACAAAGTAATGTCTTGATATATCAAGAGAAAAACTCTGTACTAGCAGTACCGGAGAAACCGCCAGAAGTGACAGTTCAATTACCGAAGATGACTATACCATCAGTACCAGTTAAGTGCCAGATTAATATTCGTCAGAGAGTCCAGTTTATTGATATTAACCTGCGAAACATCGTGTTAAAAGTAGAGTGGCAAGCAGCCATTAAAAATGTTGCTCAAGACATGGCACCAAAAAAAATCAACTCGTATCGTTGCCACACAAACCATTGAAACCAGATAAGTACCTGTACCAGAACCAGGATGTTCAAAATGCAAAGAATACAATCACACATTTGACAAATTTCCCAATGAATTTAAAGGTGACAGCTACTGTACTAATGTACTGTACATCACAAAAGTATTACGGGGAGCTTATCTAATCCTGCCTCCGTAAATACTGGACTTGACAACAGTGGATTTACGTGCCAAGTGTCCAGATCCAGAACAAATGGAGACTGCTCAACCAGAACCATTGTGATACCAGCAATAGTGAATAATTCATAAACCAGCTTTTAGTTTATTTTGGTTATTTTTCATTTTTGATTATTATTTTAATTCTTGTTACTGATGAAGCACGTAAGTTTAAACTCTCGATTTTGACTTTTAAGGCTAAGTCAGCTTACAATCAGTTAAGCAAGAATTTTGTGTTTGAGATGATGTTTATTTTTATTTACTATTTTGTTTATTTTTGACTTAGCAGTTTTGATATTATGATTTAAACAAATTTAATTGTTGTTTGAGTGCAAAATAGTAATTATTCAGTTTTGTTTATGGTTTTTTGATAATATTATCAAAGTATTATTGTCACTATTCTTATTTTTATTTATTATTGTTTTTTTACTACCAGAAAGTGTATCTGAAAGTAGATTAGAGAAAGGGACCTTGATGAGTCTAGAACTGAATAATATTTATTATTTTCAAAATCATATTTACTATTGTCTTTAATACATGAAAATTTATAATATTTTTGATATAACTGGAATACTAGCTAATGATTGTACAACAGTATTACCAGATACAGCCATAGTATAGATGAGAAAGAAATGTTGTATTGAGTGAATGAAATGTTACTGTCGGCGCTATAATTTTGGTTTAACTTCATCCGGACTTATATCAACTTAACATTGACTTTATCCTGGGTTAAAATTAAGGGACGTGGTATTACGATGTTGAATCGTGCGCCTCCGATTTCATTCGGGTGGTAATTGTCACATGGGATAATATGATGCGAAAGGCTATAAAGGCGTTCTTACGCACATTTATAGCCTTTTACCGTGAGAAACAGCATTGACAATAAGTATAGATCCACGTGATTAACTTGGTTTAATATAACAAGTTAATATCAGTTATCTTTAAGAGCAGTTAGTCTCGTAACAAATAGTCGATATACCAGATAATTAGTCAGTAATAATTGATATTATCGTAAATAACAGTGAGTTAATTTGGTCAATTATTCAGCGTATTAATTATACTTAGTTAATTAATACAACAATCAGTTAGTATTGAACAATTTATCGGGCAATATAAGGCTGTTATTTAGTCAATTGATAAAGGTCCTGTACAGTTAGTTACAGCAACATTGATATTATTCACAGTTAGTTGTTTCATATCGGACATTTGTAACCAGTGTGTGTGCGTCGTGGCAAAAACAGATCATTATTAGTTAAATAAATAATTATTCTGTTAACTATAATAATCAGCGTTTGAGTGAATTCACCTGAGTTATCCTGTCACCTACTATAATTAAGTGTAAGAGAAGCTGCTGCTGGGTACAAGTATCGTGATCCAAGAAGGTGATTTCCAAGGATCAACCATCAGCCACGTCCAAGGACATCAGGGACATATCACTGAACTCTAAATTAAGCTAAGTACTAGTATTAGTTTAGTTTTGTAAGACCAGGTCGGGTAAATTTAGCAGACGAGTCTTATGAGAGCTAGCGGGGCGTTTGACTCACGAAAAGCTGTATACCGAACATCATAAATACAGTTCAACGTATCTCCAACTTTTCAACATGTTGTCTCGAACTATGTATAAAGCCATATATATGTCTATTAGGGTGGTCCTTATTTTGGACATTTTCGAATTTTTATGCTCCCAGAGGCTTGGGTGGTTCGAAATAAATAAAAAAAAATATCCTCAACATTTCAGGTCTCTATCTCAATTTGAACCCGTGCCGCACAGCGATGTCAGTTTCCCATTTAAATAACGCGGGGTTTTTGGCATTGAACAATTAATTTTTTATTCCGGCTAAAGTAATTGTTCAAAAAATTTGAAACTCTGTAGACTTTATCCTTATATTACCAGCTGCTCCTCAGAATTTAGACGGATTTTCAGCTACCATAATTTTTGGGGTAGAGCATGATGAAAAAAAAGAAAAAAAAATTTTTTAGTTCTATCTAAAATTTTTTTTAAATAACATATCAAACCACTCTGCATCCTTATCAGAAGTTCTTACTTTTTTTTATCCCGCACCTAAGTGTATCTTAAAAGGATTTTTCGAATTTATTACGATTACCTCTCAAAATAGTTTCAATATCAACAGGAAAAATTCCCTTGAAGTTTAAGCTCTTAATTCTAACGGAAAGAGTTACCGCAAAATTTTTTTTTGTGATTTTTTCAAGAAATTTTATTTTTTATGTTATTTGACTTTCTGTCTTTTTTATAAATACATAATGCATTCAATTGATATCTGAGATCGGTATATCTATGCCACTAATCATATTATGCCTTAGTATAACATTCAATAAATATTATTAATAAATTAAATTTCTTTCAATATTTACTTAAATAAGCTGCTCACCTTTAAGTTTATTATTTGTTTTGAGCTATAAATAATAAACAACAGGTTGATTTTTTTTTATTTATTTCGAACCACATAAGCCTCTGGGAGCATAAAAATTTAAATATGTCCAAAATAAGGACCACCCTAATGTCTATATATAATCAGATCTGGTCAGACCTGAATTATATCTGCCTATGTATGATCATATATAGGCTTATATATAATTACATATGAGTTAATACATGACCAGATTGAATCAGATCTGACGGATATAAACCCATAGATAATCAGATATAGGTCTATACATAATTAGATCCGATGAGACATGACTGATACAAACCCATATATAATTAGATATAAGCCTATATATAATTTGATCTGATCAGACTGCATTGACATGAAACTCATGAATATTTAATTATGTATATAGGTCCAATATATATGTATATAAATATATATATATATATATATATATATATATTAGACTGATTCAAAAAAATCGACTAATTTTTTTTTCTTCATTATATCGAAAATATTGTTGGAAATGACGAAAAAAACAAAATTCTGTGAAAGTTTGAGCTCTTAATATTAATATTAACAACTGCCGCATCGCGATTTTCTATTTCCCGTTTAAATAACATGGGAAAATTTATTTTTTAAGGTTTGGAATTTTGTAGCTCACGGTGGGACCAATACTTTTGAATGTTTAAGACATATTCTCATAGGAAATTTGACGCTCTACAAAAAAGGTCTCTTATGAATTTTCGATATTTTTATTTCTTCACAAGTAATTCGAAGTTAAAGTTAGATTGACGATAAATTTTTACATTTTTTAAATATTTTGACGCAACCATCAACTTTATCCGAAAATTTTAGAGAACATTTTTTGTAAAGCATTTCATTTCCTACAACTTATCTTAGAGAAAATTTTCGATATTTCTCGTAGGTCGTAAGTTATGCGCAATCAACTGAAAATTTAATATAATTAATTTTAATCAACAAAATTTAGATTATTTAAGAAAATTTTCAGTTAATTGCAATTAACATACGACTTATGAGAAATATTGAAAATTGTCTCTGATATATGGTGGCAAAATTCTTTGATATGTCGAAGATAAGAACCATTGCAATAGTCCGATTTCTAAAGAAATCTACCTAAAAATTTTCGAATTTACTCGACAAAACATGAGGTATGCATGAAATGGTATAATAAATTTCTCCAAGTTTTTCATACCAGCACGTGCCCCTAGAGGATTATTTATTTCAAATTCATCGCAATAAACTCAAAGAGGTAAAACTAATTTATCACCGAAATTTCTTTCGCTTTCTTTCCATACTGAGCCTTGAAATTAGCTTGATTGAATGACTGTAAATTAATTGAATCAGTATTTTTAGGCAGTAAAGATTCATCAGTTTCTTTTAAATTAACGTTTTTTTCATCAAAATTTATAAATGAATTTAAGATGTCAATAACATCATCAAACGAATCAACTATATCTAAATTATTATTAAATTGTATTATATTATTTAGTTTATTAAAAGAATTTACTTTATTATTAACTAGTGCTGGTTGTTCAGAATTTTTTTCTTGCTCATGACATAATAAAGCGTGCTTTTTATAACCATATACTCTAGAAAATATACTTCACAATTATCGTACGGACATTGACACTCAAAAATTATTTGTGAAAAATGATGTTGTTCAATATGGTTCATAAATTGCGATTTATCGAAAAGAATCTTACAGTCCGGACAAGAAATCATTTTCTCCGACATTATATTATTCTATCTTAGATAAATTTCTAGTAATTTATGAATAAACATTAATTGTCTCTTGCTTGTAGAAACTCAATTAGATATACGTATTTTGAATTTTTAATTTCTCAGATATTGAAATAAAAGTTTTATAAACACAGTTAAAGCTTTAGTTATGAAATTAAACCTTTAACATTAAAATGATTAAAAGTGAAAGTTTTAATTACTTAAATCTGAAGTAATAATGTGAATAGTTAAATAAATAAAGTAATGAAATAATCATATTTTTCATTTAATTAAGAAACTCAAGATAATGCTAGTTAAAGATTTTTATCTTTTTTTTACCTTGACGGATGTAAAGTGAGCGAATGCCCAAAAATGTTTTGGTTTAGGTGTGATGGAATTTAACAATTAAAAATTAGGGCAATTCCGAGTTGAGCGCGAGACCCAAAATTTACCTGAGCCATGTCCGAGTTGAGCGCTAGGTCATAATCCTCTCGTCCGACTTGAGCGCAGGGTCATAATCTCCTCGTCCGACTTGAGCGCAATCAGTAAATTTATATCTGACCGGAGAGAAACTCTACAGTGGTAATATTACCAATTAAATTTTTAAAATTTCACACGGTAAAGTCTCGCATATAGTAAACTTTTGAACGTTATGTTGTCACATGGGGGCAAAGCAAGTAAATTCATTACCACTTCTCGATCTCAAGGTCAGAGCATTGAAATCAGTGCAATCCATCCGTTACTACGGCGGACGTAGTTTTACCCATACATTTTATTATGAGCTGCAAAAAATATTCGGCGCACATCCTTGTGATTTAATTTCAAAGTAAAATCACCTCCGTCGCACTTACCGATCAATTACACTAATTTAAATTATGTTACTTTGAGATCAAAAAATGCGAGAAAATTTATTTTAAACAATATAAAGTCAATCTATAAATATATCTCTCTCTACTTCTGCAGCTTACGATTGTTTTATTATTTATTCTATAATCTTCCTACGAAAAATTGGAGAAATAATTTTAATAATTTCTATCTATCTATTCCGATAATTTTTTTTTTATTGTATTCTAGTGGATTAAAAAAAGTGCGCGCTGAATTCAGAGTAGATGATTTTTTATTCGATATATTTCCCTTCACACTTTTCCCAGGCGTAGGACTGGCAGTCAGAAGTAATTTCTACTGGCGTGTTTAAAAATATTAAGAACCCAATGTTCTTGCTATATATTAATATTAAATATGTGGCGTTAAAATGAAAAATATTAGAAGTTGTATTAAAAACCAAATGATTACTAAATTAATGCAAAAAATTGATATATAAAATTAAATTTCAATAGGCAAAAATTTTCTCAATACATCATGGACAAACTCGAATACAGATAAATTATTGTTTACTAAAAGTAACATTCGCTCTGTTAGGAACTTTTCTTTTTTTTATATTTCTTTACTTTTTGGTTGCAAACTACTTCTTATTTTAACATATATTTCTGTCTGAAAATCTAATAATGTTTCAATTAATAAAAAAAAATTAGGGGGAGTGTTAAAATTTGAATTCAATTGTGAATGGAACGATTCACAATTATTTGTAATCCGCATAACTGAATTTGAATATTCGGCCCAAACTTCTGGTGGAAACGTAGAATATTCTGCTATATAAGTATCAAGTACATAATCGCAGAATTTTTCAATTCTTAAATTTTCAGGCATTCGTGACATAAAATCACTTGTGAAACATTCATCAATATCTCGTGGATCTAAAAAAAGTAAACCAAAAAAATTTCTCAAAAATTGACCTTCAATGGAATCTATATTTTTATATTCTGCCGTTGACCCCAATTCTTGAATTTTTCGCCACCAACTTTGAGCAAGATGAAACCTACAGCCTGCAATTCTACTATTTGGGAAATTTATTTTTAGTGCATTATGGATTGCTAATTCAAAATCTACATAAACGACATTAGGATTAAATTCAAGATCTAATTTTTTTTATAGCAGTTCGTACATTTTCAAAACATTTTTCATATGATTCTTGTTTTTTATCTGGTAATAAAGTAAAAGCAAATGGAATATACATATTATTCTTAAACCCGTGAATAGTAAAAAGTTGTAAAAATGGTTTTGGACAACTGAAAAAAGTACCGTCTACAAAGACTGTGTCTACTTCAGATAAACAATGAAGATTCGTCGGAGTGGAAAAACCAATAATGTTATTGACTCTGTCATTAATTTGTAAAAACATTTCTGATTTGTTCGATTTAAAATTTATTTCTTCAACTGCCTCGTGACATTGATCAAATGTTTTTGGTAAATTTGCAGGCTGTAGGTTTCATCTTGCTCAAAGTTGGTAGCGAAAAATTCAAGAATTGGGGTTAACGGCAGAATATAAAAACATAGATTCCATTGAAGGTCAATTTTTGAGAAATTTTTTCGGTTTACCTCTTTTAGATCCACGAGATATTGATGAATGTTTCACAAGTGATTTTATGTCACGAATGCCTGAAAATTAAAAAATTGAAAAACTCTGCGATTATATACTTGATACTTATATAGCAGAATATTCAACGTTTCCACCCGAAGTTTGGGCCGAATATTCAAATTCAGTTATGTGAACTACAAATAATTGTGAATCGTTCCATTCACAATTGAATTCAAATTTTAACACTCCCCCTAATTTTTTTTTATTAATTGAAACATTATTAGATTTTCAGACAGAAATATATGTTAAAATAAGAAGTAGTTTGCAACCAACAAGTAAAGAAATAGAAAAAAAAGAAAAGTTCCTAACAGAGTGAATGTTGCTTTTAGTAAACAATAACTTATCTGTATTCGAGTTTGTCCATGATGTATCGAGAAAATTTTTGCCTATTGAAATTTAATTTTTTATATCAATTTTTTGCATTAATTTAGTGATCATTTGGTTTTTAATACAACTTTTAATATTTTTCATTTTAACGCCACATATTTAATATTAATATATAGCAAGAACATTGGGTTCTTAATATTTTTAAACACACCAGTAGAAATTACTTTTGACTGCCAGTCCTAAGCCTGGGAAAAGTATGAAGGGAAATATATCGAATAACATTAAATGAAATATTATGTTTGTAATTCATAAAATGTTTTAGTATCTCACTAAATTATATGGAGGCCCTTTCTGCCCTCCCCCTTTCTTTACTACATAGTGAAATCATTAAATTATTCAGTAGCTATAGAGACATCGTTTTTATGGGAATATTTGGACACAATATAGAATGTTGTTAGATGGTATAATTGATGAATGTCACATGACAGATTGTGACTTTGTGAAACTTTATTGAATTGACCTTTATGAATTTTTAAAGATTCAGTTGGTTATATTACCGTTGACAGTTTCAAATTGGTCAGATATAAAATAATTTCCTATGCTCAAGTCGGACGAGGAGATTACGACCGTGCGCTCAAGTCGGACGAGGAGATTACGACCCAGCGCTCAAGTCGGACGCGGGGATTATATCCCGGCGCTCAAGTCGGACGAGAAGATTACGACCCTGCGCTCAAGTCGGACGCGAGGATTATGACCCAGCGCTCAAGTCGGAATCCTCAGGTAGTTCGCGCTCAACTCGGCATCGTCCAGAAATTACACAGATTTTATCAATGAATAATTTGGTTATTTATTTACACTTTATACAGTTAAATATGGTGAGGATTAACATTAGATAGAGAATGCGACAAGATAGATAAGTGATAGCGAATGCGACCAGATAGATAAGCGATAGTGAATGCGACAAGTGAAGCGGTTTTAAAACGCGTAGTAGTTAGTAAGACTGCACGATGTAGATAAAAATTGAGACGGCGTCTTCCTTCTTCGTTGCCGCTCGGTGGTGATGTGGCAGCATGGCTGCAGTAACGAATTTTCCTATTGGCTTAAAAGCGCGCCAACAGGAAATAGCCAGCCGCCAATTTTGCTGATTGGCCGGCTGGTAGCGGGTTCTCATGCCGTCTTGACACGGTCATGAGCAAGAAATTGTATGTGTCGGGTTCAAATAGCGAGTGACCCGGCACTATTCTGACATTCAAGTCTGTAGCGAGTTCGGCTACTCCCGATCGTAGCGGAAATGCACGAAGCTTTTCAAATTGCCTAAGCTCGTGACTGAACAACGGATTAAAGAAATGCTGAAGTTCTGTCGACATTAATTAATTATGATACTTTTTATTTTCATCTTTGTCCGTATAATTTCGCGTAATATTTATAGATTCCGCAACTTCATTTATTAAAATTAATTTAGATTTTAATGATTTGATGGAGGTTGCAAAGTATAATATTTTTTTATCACACACTGTATTAAACTGATACAGTAGTTTTGAAATGATCAACCAAATGTGTTCACTGTCAATTGGGAAGTACACGTTTAATACATGAAACGACTTGAAACAAGTATCTAAACCGTTAAGAAATAATGACATTTGATACATCACATTATCAATGCAAACATATGTTTCTCTAATTTTATCCCAATCGTCACCGACAACAAACAAATATGGTTGGATTGGAAATTTTAGCTTTTCAAATCTGGCCAATTTCTCTTTTTTTACCCGAACAATGTTGTTAGCACTCTACAAACAAAAATAAATACTGCATAAATAATTACTGACAATGTTATAACTTTTTGATTCAATGATTTCCTTTCGTTGAAGTGAAAATGATATTTGTCGATGGTTTTTCACGCTATCCCAGGTCGTTACATATGATCAAAGCCACTTTTTGCACTTCAGAAGTTCTAGGTATGTAAAGTTATAGTTTATGAAATATGGTTCTAGCTAAAATGGAAATAAAAATATTAACAAGAATTTCATTTTAAAAATCATCTAACATGAAAAATAACTGAATGAATGGTTATACCTGATTGATCAAATAAATTGCCCACAGATGTTTCTTTCTTCAGGTTACTAGAAGTATCTATCGATTTACTAATGGGCATGCAACTAGATTTTTCATTTCTAAATCTGTTCAATAGTTTTCCTTTAGCTGCATGAGACTTGTTGTCAGTAAAAGTTGCTTTAGTCACAGGTGCAATGTAATAGCAATCAAGATCTTCAGCCGCAAAAAAATGTAGCGATTTGTTTTCCAATACCGAACCAAAAATGATTTGTAAATCTAGTGTATAAAAAAAAAGTTATATTTTAATTATTAAAAAACCATTCAGCTATAAAAAAAAAACACTGCAAGAATAAACAAATACTAATTTATCTTTTCTATGTTTTAATTAGCATTTCCATACTTATTTAATCATTTTATAAAAAAATATATACTTTTTATCTTGATAAGTATTACTGATAGTCGCTACAATAACTCGAACAATGAAATCCCTACAATTATCTTTGTTGAGGGGCAAGTTTCATAGCGCTAGTATATTCAAAAGGTACCAGAATACAGGGTGATTCAGAATTACCTTCACAGCGGGAAAATTTGAATAGAAGAGACGATTCTAAGCATAAAGTTCCTTAGCCATTTTTCAAAATTCTGAATAGTTTTTGAGTTATTTAAAATCTAAATTAACCAATCGAAGACATGCTTTGAGATTTAAAAAAAATTAAAAAGTATAATAAATAAGTTTGGCAATGCCGCAACAGTAAACATCAAGTTATACACTATTTATTTAATTTAAAAAGTTCGATTTGTCACAGAAAAGAAACAAAACACATAATTACAACATAGAATATATTCGTATATTTTGTTTTATCTTTTCTCTTTCTATAGAAAGAATTATTAATGGAAAATAATGCTTTTATTGAAAATAAAGCTTTTGGAAATTCGAAAAAAAAAAAAATTACAGATTTTTAATTATATGATGAGCAACCCAGATTAAAAAAAGAAAATTATTATTTTAGAATCTTTTATTTCGCTTGCTTTGTCTTGCTCAAGACTTTGCTAAGCGCTTATTATACGTCATACTAAACATATTTCTAAAGATCTCGCGGATTGTCTTGTTAAAAATCTTCAAAGTGATCTTTCTCGGCGATTAGCTATCTGACCATCTCGCTAATGGTCTTGCTGGTGATCTTTCTTAGAATTTTGCTGGTGATCTTGCTGGTGGTCTTGCTGGTGGTCTTGCTAACCATCTAGCTGATCACCAACAGGACCACCAGAAAGATCACCAGTGAGACCACCAGCGAGACCACCAGCAAGACCTTCAGCAAGACCACAAGCAAAATCACCAGCAAAATTCTAAGAAAGATCACCAGCAAGACCATTAGCGAGATAGTCAGATAGCTAATCGCCGAGAAAGATCACTTTGAAGATTTTTAACAAGACAATCCACGAGATCTTTAGAAATATGTTTAGTATGACGTACAATAAGCGCATAGCAAAGTCTTGAGCAAGACAAAGCAAGCGAAATAAAAGATTCTAAAATAATAATTTTCTTTTTTTAATCTGGGTTGCTCATCATATAATTAAAAATCTGTAATTTTTTTTTTTTCGAATTTCCAAAAGCTTTATTTTCAATAAAAGCATTATTTTCTATTAATAATTCTTTCTATAGAAAGAGAAAAGATAAAACAAAATATACGAATATATTCTATGTTGTAATTATGTGTTTTGTTTCTTTTCTGTGACAAATCGAACTTTTTAAATTAAATAAATAGTGTATAACTTGATGTTTACTGTTGCGGCATTGCCAAACTTATTTATTATACTTTTTAATTTTTTTTAAATCTCAAAGCATGTCTTCGATTGGTTAATTTAGATTTTAAATAACTCAAAAACTATTAAGAATTTTGAAAAATGGCTAAGGAACTTTATGCTTAGAATCGTCTCCTCTATTCAAATTTTCCCGCTGTGAAGATAATATTGAATCACCCTGTATACTAGCTAAACTAATGACCATTGCGTATTTATCAATAAAGGTTAGTTCTTACCAGTACACCATCCCAATCGGACGTGTATCTTGTACTTATATATCCATTGTAATATACGTGTAATATACTTAACATTTATAACCACGAATATACATCTTATTTATTAATAACGCACCTGTCCTTATCATCAGGTCATGGGCCCAGAAAACTCAGGCTGCACCAGATAAAGATTGGAGTGGTTATTAATGAAATAAAGAAGTTAATTAGAAGTACGTGAAAAACGCGCGGGAAGCATCAAGAAGTTTCAATAGCGTGCAGTGGCGTGGAGTTCGTCATTGTGAGTCACTAGGCATAAGAGTTCGAACAATTTTGGCGGGAAAACCGTCGTGTGCTGTGACTAGCGTAAAAGTTGATAGTGTCGATTTTTTGTAGCTGTTAAGTGATTAGTAAAAAATGGCTTTTTCAATAAAAATAGATCCTCTTACCAGGGAGAATTACCGGTCGTGGAAAACACAGATGAAGGGTATTCTCATGAGTCATGAAACGTGGGAGTTTGTCATTGGCGAAAAAACCAAACCAAGATCAGGAACAGAAGAAATTGCAGCGTGGGTCAAAAAGAACAGAAAGGCGATGGCAGATCTTCTGATAGCGTTGGGGACAGACGAGGCAGCAGCGTATGATGACTTGGAGACGTCGAAGAAAACCTGGGATGAAATCAAGGTGACGTATGAATCTGGGGGACCGGCACGAAAAGCGTACCTCTCGAAAAAGCTGACTTTGTCGAAGATGACAAAGGGAGATAATGTGAGGCAACACATCACCGAATTTATAGAGACAGTGAAAAGACTGTGAGAAGTCAAGCTGGAGATAACCAATGAGATGTTGGTGATCTTGTTATTGAACAGCTCACCAGAAAGTTACATAGTATACAAGACATCAATAGAAACACAGAAGGAGTTACTATCACTAGACCAACTCAGGGTAAAAATCCTGGAACACCAGGAGGGACATACAGAACAACATGTCGAACCAGCACAAGGAGTAATGTATTCGAGGCAAATTCAGAGGAAACAACATGGACAACATGGCGGAAAGCCAAAGGCGTCGACTTCTCGAGACGAGAATTTTCGGCGGAAAATAGAATGTTTCAAGTGTCATAAGAGAGGCACATAGCAAAGAACTGCCTAGAACGACACAGAAGAGAATACAACAGTACTAGAAACGCAATGAGTCATCGCTAAGTACCAGTGAACAAGCTCTGTATAGTAGTAGTAGTAACACGTGTTGGTGTATAGACAGTGGTGCAACCAGTCATTTGTGTAACAGTAGAGAAAAATTTAATGACGTATTAGAGTGTGAGGTGTGTATACAAGAAAAAAAGACTAGATTACCTTTTCCTAAAACCAGTGATTAGAGAACTCAGAAGTTATTAGAAATAGTGCATTCAGATGTATGCGGACCAATGCTACATGTCTCTGGCTCAGGGAAAATATCTACTTTCACTTTCATTGATGACAAGTCGAGATGGTGTCAAATATACTTGATGAAAAATAAATCTGAAGTCCTGGAGAAGTTCAAGGAATACAAGAACGAGGTAGAAAACCAGACTAGGGAAAGAATAAAGGCGTTACAATCGGACGACGGAAAGGAGTATTGTAACGGGGAATTCAACGAAATTTTACGGAAAAATGAAATTCAGAGAAGATTGACTGCACCTCACACCCCCCAACAGAACGGCATTGCAGAGAAAAAGAACCAAACACTGATAGAAATGGTACGATGTTCGATGCGGCAGGCAGGGGCAGTCCCTCACCTGTGGGCCGAGGCGTTAAGCAACGCGAACTATACGAGGAATAGATGTCCGATCAGTGCATTAAACGGAGGAATACCGTATTGTGTATGGTGGGGAAAACCTCTCACGGTTAAACACATGCAAGTATTTGGAACAAAAGCTTTCGTCTTGGATAAGACGCAAAAATAGATTCCAGGTCAGTACCAGGAGTATTTGTAGGATATGCACTTGCCTCGAAGGCATATCGTATCTACTTTCCGCGAGATAGATCAGTGAAAACTACACGGGATGCGAAGTGTGTCGACCAGATTGGTTTTAAGGGCGAATATAAGGAAATATTTGAAAACGGGAGAAACACTGAGGTAATAGAAGAGCAGTGTAAAGAGCAGTGCGAAGAACTCGAGATGCTGAGCGAAGAGCCGAAGAAGCCCGAACCAGAAAAGAAACAAGAGAGACCCCAGAGATAGTGAAGGGCGACAAAGTCTTGGGAAGGCGTAGATGTTCCCAGCAAGAGAGGCCGGGGACGTCCGATGTATATTTGAGCAGGATCGGTAGGAAGTCCGAAGAAAGTATGCGTCACAGTACCAGACGAACAGATTGGGGAGGAACACGGAGCTGCTAGCGATGAAGAGAGTGAAGAAATAGAAAATGATGCGATGGACGAAGATGCATTCGCATACTTGACAGTGACAGAAAATCCGACTACGTGGAGACTAGCAAGCAAGACAGAAAATGCGGACTCGTGGAAGATAGCTAGAAGAAGAAATGCTAGCCCGAATAAAGAACAAAACATGGGAAATCGAATAAAGACTCAGGAACAGAAAAGTAGTCGGAAGTCGCTACGCATTTTGTACTAAGTCTGATGGCAAAAAAAAGATCAGATTAGTAGCAAAAGGATGTTCTCAGAGGCCAGGAGAAGATTTCACCGAGACACTTTCACCAGTAGTGAGGTCAACGTCGGTGAGGATCATGGCAGCGATAGCAGCAGAATACGATTTGAAAATTCACCAAATGGACATAGTGACTGCGTATTTAAATGGCGAATTGCGTGAAAGTGTATACATGGAAGTGCTCAAGTGTATGCATGAGATTATCGAAAAGATAATTGCGGGTGAGCCCATCGGGTGAACGGTTTAGGCAGAAAGATAATACGCGGTGAGAAAATAACAGAAACCGTAAAGCGCTGGAGAGAGGGCTTGGAAGCGGTGAGTGACAGTGTGTGTGCTCTGAAAAAGTCGTTGTATGGGTCGCGCCAAGCCGGGGTTGAGTGGCATAGAAAATTAGTCGATAGACTAAATGTATTTATTCTACTTGTCACGTAACCATTCAAATAAATTTAGGATTAATTAGTAATAAGTATCAAAATAGTATTTAAGTTTAAATTTGAATGGTTACGCGGGCATTTCGTTGCTACGCCGGTGAGACAGCGTTTGCTCGCGCATGCGCGTGGTGAGACTGAGAGCACGTGTGTGCGAAAATTTTAATTTTTAGTTTAAAAATAATTACATTTATTATTTATTATTTATAAGGGAATATTTATGATTTTGCGTTATTCAGGGGACATAATGTGTGGTCACATTATGCCCCAATCATTGTTTTTATTTTGTTTAGTTTAAATTGGATATCCAGATATTGAGGAGATGAAAATAGTGACCATAGAGGAGGGGAAAAATCGATATTTTCCCCTGCAATATCGATGGATAACATGCGGCTTTAATTAATTATAATTTAATTATATATATTTTACGATTATTATTTTGGTAAAAATAAATACTAAATATATGTATTTAATTTATTATGTATCATTCAGGTGGGGTAAAAATGCTTCTTATAATTTATTTCATTAATTCAAAGGCCCGGGGCTAGGTAACAATGATAATAATAATTAAGGGCGATTGTTGCACCACGTGGGTGGCCAACAAGTGGCCGGCCCATTAAGTACTGAGAAAGATACGGAAAGTGATACTGAGCAGACGCTGTTTCTCATTTTACGTTGTTGATACGTTTTTGGTTTATCAATTAATTTTGTCAATATTCGTGGTCACGCTACCAAAGTTGAGTTAAAAATTCACCGGGTGACTGAGTTCCGGAACGAGTTGCGGATTAATTTGGAAGAGAATCGAGTAAGTATTCTTGTATTCCCCTTTAATGCATTGTTACCTGTAACCTCCCCGGGAATTGTTGGCATTCGCGACGCGAATAATTTGGCTGATTTTGTGTTAAATACCCCTGAATGATACATTTGAATTTATGAAAGAATTGAGGGTGGTAAAATAATTATATTTTATTTGAATTATTTTGTTTAATTTATGATTTAACATTGGGAATCGCGCGTTTGCGGTAGTTCAATATATCGATATATCGATAGCCACCTATATCTATACTTATAGCTATAGCTATACACCGGCTGAAGAAAAATTCCTGAGCCGACGACGTAATCGTTCAGAGGAAAAATTCCTGAGCGAATAATAATAATTATAAAGTGGAATTATTATTATTATTTAATTAATTAATCCCGAGTAATTATTATTTATATTTTTGTTCTTTGCTGTACATAATTCGCAGTTTTTGTGTACCCCAGTGGTCCAGCAATTTATATTATATTTTTGATTATTTAATAATTATTGAAAGGGTGATAATTATTTATTTTAAATAATTTATGTAATAACTTTCTGGAAATTTATATTGAGAGTGAGAGTATGCCGTATCTTTCTCCCCCTGTAAAGTGTAAAGGGGTAACCCAAGGTTTAAACTTGTGATAATATTTTATTGACATTAATTAATTTTGATGAATTGTTTATTTTGTTTAAGTGGATTATTATTATAATATAGTTATATTTTATATTGGATTTGAATTTGGAACTTTTTGCATTATATAGATTCAACCCTCAGGGGTAATTAATGATTATAATTTACATATTTAAATTTCAACTATTGTATCGAAGATTTATTTGGTAATTTATATAAACAATCGATCCAACAATTTTCGGGGAAATACTCGGTATTAATTTTCCTGGGTCTTTTTCCTGCTATATTTAATTTATTTTATTATTTTATATATATTTAACTGTACTTATTATTTTCTGGTCATTTCTTTTCTTTTAATTTCGATTGATTTTATCCGCCTTGTTATTGGCTATACTCGCTCGGACTCTCCCTCGCAAATTTCCCCCTGATAAAATAATTTGTCCGTTTTGGAGAAACGGTCTGGCGCCTACGTGCACTAACCCAGCCTGAGAGGCTGGTCCAGGCACACCTTAATTTATTATTTACAATTTTGATAACGCTATTATTTATTTTAAAAATTTAAAATTTAATTGAAAAAATATTTATCATAACTTTATTTTTTTTTCGGACTTTTGAATTTATAATTTTTTTTCGTTTTACACGTGGGTGACCGCATACAGTACTGGGATAATTCGCGTCTCCGTCGCGAAATTTAAAACAGTATTTGTTATATATACTTGCCCTACTACGAAACTTTGTGGCGAAAAATTGCCGTAGTTAGATAAAAAATTGAATAAAATAGAAAATAATCTCGTGAATCTCCCGGTACAAAAACCAGTCAAAAAAAGGTGTAATTTTTTTTGTTATTAATAAAAACGTTTTGCAAGGAAAGCCTCAGTCTACTTTAACGGAATACTGGATAAAGATTTTTCTCATGCAGTTAATGAAATGTACATAATAAAATAATTCAATCTTTTATGAATCGTTTGGTCACAAAGTTTATACGAAAATGTGAATTAATAATTATGAAAATAATTATTTAATCTAATCAACACAATAAAATATTAGCTCAACAGTTGTTGTTTGTACCGATGTAGTCTGCGCATATCCATAGTGGGGAGAAGTTGCGCGCATCGCCATGACTTATTTAAAATTCCAAGCACAGTATATATTAATAATTTTATCAATTGTTATAAAAATTTCTCATTTATTAATTGAATTTATAGTATTAAAATAAATAATTGCCTGAAATAAAATAATTCACGGGCTTGGAATTTTAAATAAGTCATGGCGACGCGCACAACTTCTCCCCACTATGGATATGCGCAGACCACATCGGTACAAACAGCAATTGTTAGGCTAGTATTTTTTTGTGTTGATTAGATTAAATAATTATTTTAATAATTAATAATTAACATTTTCGTATAAACTTTGTGGCCAAACGATTCATAAAAGATTAAATTATATTATTTTGTACATTTCATTAACTGCATGAGAAAAATCTTTATCCAGTATTCCGTTAAAGTAGACTGAGGCTTTACTTGCAAAACGTTTATGTTAATAACAAAAAAAACTACACTTTTTTTCGACGGGTTTTTGTACCGGGAGATTCACGAGATTTTTCTCAATTTTATTTCAATTTTTTATTTAACTTCGACAATTTTTCACCACAAAGTTTCGTAGTAGGGCAAGTAGACTAATTAGGATTTAATGCAGTGCCACAAGACAAATGTCTGTTTGTTAACCGGAAAGTTGGCAGAGTGATGTATATTGCAATATGCGTAGATGATATCTTACTAGCTAGTGACGACAAGGCCTGGATAGGTGAAATAAAGAAAGCATTGTCAAAGTCACTCGACACTAAAGATCTCGGACTAGCTAGAAGTTGTATAGGTATCGAGTTTAAGCGGAAAGAAAAGTCACGTTTGTTCTTGAGACAGAGACAATATACCACAGCTGTACTTAAACGTTTTGGAATGGGTAAGTGTAAGCCGATAGACACACATTAAGGCTAAATGTAACTTAGTAAAACCAGAACGTGCGAGTGAGTCAGAAATGAATAAGTACTATGACAGAGTGATTATACTTGCCAAGTCTGATCGCACTTAGTATTATGGTCGAATAATAGGGCGCCACTGGAAGATGTACTCGGTCTTCCAGGACCGGATGTTAAGTTAATTTTTATTTAGAAATCAAGGTCGTTGTAAATTTTATATTTCATGAGAGAGGATAAGAATAATGAAAATGGCTGAAATAAATTCAATTAAACTTAAATTTCAATTTCAATTAATTAAGCACCTTGCTCATATTGATTTACCCTTTCATAACAATTATTCTTAGGACAACTTAATATTCCTATGACAAACTAACTTATGACAAACTAATATCTCGTCTCCCGGACGGTTCCTTATGACAAACTAAATATCGTACCCTGGACTTTTTTCTTATGACAAATTAAATATCGTCTCCTGGACGTTTTTCACACACACACACACACCCACGTTAAAATACCTTCCCCTAGACGTTAAATCTTATTAAAACTAAACATCCCCTGGATGTACCTTAATTTGTCCACCGGACCTAAATCATAGACAGTTTTACTTACACTAAAATTGACTGTACTAATAAATTGACTGTAATTTTAACATTAATTAGCAAATTTTTCATTTACTTTTTATGATTCGAATTTTTCTTAATCTAAATTATCACTTTAACTTGCTACTTTATTCATTAATTAATCAATTTTTGGTTAATACTAATTATTGATTTATAAATTTTTGCACGCATGAAAATTTTATTAATTAATTTGCCACAATTAATATTCATTAATAATGTTTAATTTATATTTTTCTCACTGATAATTTCCACAATTAAATTTATTTCACTCGCAAAATAATCCGTTTCTCAATTTTACTCAACATTTAATTTATCAAAATTCTAGCGTCCTTTTTGAACTTTAATTTATTTATGTTAGTTTTTATTTATTGGTATTACACAATTATTAAATAGTAAACACTTTTATTATAAACTTTATTATATCTTTATTCAATCTTATTTCATCTGATAACAATCTAATAATTCTTAAGATAATTAATACGTATGAATATTGTAATCATTTGTAAGAGAAAGAATATGAGCTGTTAACTCTCCGAGTACAAAATCGAAAGTGGAGAAAACTGATAATAATAATACAGAGGTAACTAAGCGACGCGTATCAACTATTTTTAGAAACGACCAGACCGCCTCTCGGTTCCTCAACTAAATATAGATGGTGTAGATGAATAATAAATAATAATGATGAAGTATTTCTAACAATTTAGATATTTTATTAAATTTATTTATAATTAACTTATAATTAAGTAACGATTAGAATTAAATTACGATTTGACTAGAAATTCGGCCATTGAGTTGGCGTCACTCAGGTCCTGAATTTTACTGACGGATTCGAGTTATTTGCTTATTTAAGAATTAATTCGGCCACTGGAATGAATTTCGGCCTCAATTGATTTTTCTGACGCTATCGAATTATTTATGTATTTAATGTTTCACGCGGAAAATTTATTTCAATTCGGCCAAAGGACCTGGAGTAAAATAATTCTGAGCTACAGACAAAATTGGCGGACCACGGTGGAACAACTTTTAAGAACACGAGACGCGTATTTGTAATGGCCAACGGCCTTAAAGTACAAATTAATTATACAAAACCGACGGAAAGATATTAAGTAAAATAATTATAAATAAATTTAGCCATTGGAATATAAATTTTGGCCAAAATTTTATTTATAATTTGCCTCCAGAATTTTATTGCAGCAACTGATGATATTATTTCTGCTACTGCGATCTGCGATTGGATGACTCTCTTTGTTCGTCGACTTCTTTCAGGATTTTAATGCCTTGCCGGTCTCTCGTGTAGTTCTCTCCCGCCCTCAATAATTGATACAAATGTTCAGTAAATGTCTAACCTGTCAATGAACAGTGCGTACAAGTATATGATTTCAAAATTTATCGATTAAAAATTATCGGCAAAAGGTCCAGATAAATAATTTAATTAATTAATTATCACTTCGTTCCACGTGAAGCGGACTTGAGCGTATATATTTACCTTGATTATTTATTGGCCGTCTGCTTTGATCGTCTGTACAACTCTCCTCGTTCCACGTTCCGCAGCCACTTTTATAATTTCATTCCCCGATTCTGGTTCACTCCCGGAAACTTAATCGAGGGGAGTGGCGAATGTTCGGGTCTCGGTGACCGTGCGACTCCCGGTGACAAGTCGCAACACTCACTCGCAACTTACGAGATCGTTGGCCAGTTATCGGTGGGAAACGAAATTCAAATTTAAATTATTTTATTTTATCGATGTGACCAATGTAGGGTACAGTACCCGTGCCAGAGTTTCATCGGAGCGTTATTGTATCTTGCGATAACGAATAAGTCAGATATAATTTACGTGGTTAATCATTCAAGTCAATTCAATACCAATTACAATGTCAATCATAGGAAAGCAGTGAAAAGGGTTTTGAGGTATTCGCAGGGTGCGATAAACTACGGGTTGAGATTCGTGCAAACCAAACCAGCTCTATTTGCTCAGCGGATCGTAAGGTAATCGGAGGGGACTCAACAGATCGTAAGTCGTATACGGGGTACGGATTCATTCTGGCGGGATCTGTAATTAGTTGAGAGGCGCGAAAACAGAAAACAGTGGCGCTCTCAAGTACAGAGGCAGAGTATATGGCAGTAACGGAGGCTACTAAAGAGGCTCTATACTTGAAAGGCTTATTTGTTAGTTAAGGTATACAGAAAGACTCAGAAACTGTCACAATATTGAATGATAATCAGAGCGCAATCAGTACGATCAAGAACGATGTATATCACCAGCGTACCAAGCATATAGATGTTAGGCATCATTTTGTAAGGAATGAGTATGCGTGTGGTGTGATAGATGTAAAATATCTGTGTACAGAAAGAATGCCAGCGGATATGTTTACAAAAAGTCTGAGCAATAATAACCACAGAAAATGTGTGAATAATATAGCTATAATAATGACTATTGCTCATTTATCTATAGTGGTTAGTTCTTACCAGTACACCATCCTAAACGGACGTGTATCTTATATTTTGTACATTGTAATATACGTGTAATATACTTAACATCATAACCACGAATATATATCTTATTTGTTAATAACCCGCCTGTCCTGATCATCAATCTTTCAGTTTTTCTGTTTTTAATAAATTTTCTAGAATTTTGCGACCTTCTTCTGTGTCCAATAAAATTTGTTCTACAGACAAAACACTATCGTCATTAATTATTTGTTTACCAAGTTTAATCTGATTAGACTGTTCAGTGCCGACTGTAAGTGATTCCTGAGTGGATTTAGTTTGAACTACAGTCTGTAAGATAGTCAATAAGAAGAAGTCGATAAGAATGAAATGAAATTCTATTTAAAATAAACAATAAACTAGCTATGATAAAATTCCGAATTAACTTCAGCGTTAAAAAAAAAATTTATCATAAATATTTATAACAATATTCATTAGGTTTGTAATTAATTATATAATAAGCCAATCACATTTAAATTATCATTGATGTGCAAATTTTTGCTTTCTATTTAATAGAAATTCATGAAACTTTTTATTAAAAACAATTCTAATTTTTACCTGATAATTGTTATTCATTTTGTCTTTGTATCCGTTTAATTTAGACATAAAAATTAATTGATCACCAATTAACGGTATCAGACCATTCACAGATTCTCTAGTCATCAAAGGGAGTACATTAGAATCGATTTCATTTTCTGCAATACATCACATAAACAAAATTTTATAAATAATCTAAATAATAGACAAAAAAAAATTACGATAATTGGATGATCCTGAAGCTAGTAGACAATTAAAAATTTTCGGATTCTTCTGTTTTTTCAACAAATCAATTACAGAAAAAAAAAAATTCGCACCTGTAGAAAACTGAAAAAAAATACATCTGCAATTTATAAAAATAATTCTTTTTTTTTTATTTGTAATTTATTGATTTTCAAAATATCCAAAAATCATTGGACGTCGATTAACTTTGGAATAACATAATTGAATAATTATGAAAAGCATTAATTGAAAATAGGTACTAGCATGTGGTCCAAGTGGGACGAGAGCGGATCGTTACGTTCTGGTTTTAATTGAATTTAAATAAAAGTTTTAGAATTTTTTTTTTTTGAAGTCTTGAAATATTTATTCGCCGCGGTGGGCGAATAAACGGTTCAACACTTCTTGGAACCATAAATAAATAATAAATTAATAAATCGTTACTTTGTTGGCGATGTTATTTCTATTCACCGCCAACAATGTAACAGAAATCTCTTGCCATAAGAGAGTCGCCGTGGCTCGCGGATAGTCTAAACAGATAACGCCGCATGAGACCCGGGCCACGAAGATTCTCTCATAGGAAACCTGAGATGCAACATTAAGACTTTGATGAATGTACTTAGTCGAAGAGCATCAGAATCAGTTCAGTTGATCGCGAGATGTCAAAGAGCACGAAACTCGGTACTAATTAACTTACTGATTCTCCTATCTCCAGGTTGAGAGGAATAAAACCAATAATTTAACCTGAATACAAATCTTTTGTCTAAGAACCTTAAAGGGGCGAGCGCTTACTAGCTGTTCCACCTTTCCTTTGCTCAGAGCACTAAACAGCAGATCGGGCTCCGTCACCACCTATCATATCACGTTTTATACTTCGTGGCCGATGAAGCAGGAGGTCAGGATGTGCAGTACAGCCCGGTCGCGAGATTCAAGGTGTCATTGTGGACCTCACCAAAGGTCGTCCGAGAATTGAGTTCTTGTTGAGTTATCGAGCTCATGTGTTGTTGAGCTTTCGAGTTCGTGTATTGTTGAGCTATTGAGCTCGTGTGTTGCTGAGTCGTCGAGCTTTTGTGTTGTTGAACTTTCAAGCTCTTGTGTTTGAGCCTTCGAGCTCTGGTGGTTGATCGACCAATTGGAATTACTTTACCTTACAAAGGAACCGAGCTTCGAAGCTCATCTTGTTCGTACCCAAAGAAGAAATCAAGGGATTATTTGGGCCGAGTTATGAGGCCCATAATCGCCACCATGGTAAGTAAATAAAACTTTTTTACATAAAATAAAAGAAGGTCAACAACTGATGCACCTGGGGTCTATCGACACCCTAACGATGTCAACCTGGTAAATTTAAAAATATTCTGTCTAATAAATAGATAAGCCAGAATGTAGCAGAATAAAAAAAAAGAAACAAATCTGGGCGTTGGTTGGCTAATAATTGTTCTACACAATCGTCGCTGATGGTTATTTTGAGAAAAATACGTATCATTACAATTAATACTTTTATTACACATGAAACACTGATCGGGTATAACGATTTTAGTGCGTTGATGCTACAAGACGCCAAACAAAAGAACACGTTTAATCTCGCACTAGTCGCACCACGCGGTGATCTAGCCGGGCTGTTTATTGTGACGACGCTATCAAACCTATTGTTAAAGTGGGGATAACCGGCAATTTCATATAGATGTATAAATATAGTAAACAAAGAAACCATGCCATTACATGCTTATAAATAAACTAACTTTTATAAAAATATATTATAGGTAAAATTAAGAAAATTTTTTTATTCTGTTAATAGTTTTGTTACATTCTGGCTTATCTATTAATGGGACAGAACATTTTTTATTTGACCAGGTTGACGTCATTAGGGTGTCAATAATAGGCCCCAGGTGCGTCAGCTGTTGACCCTCTTTTATTTTATGCGAAAAGTTTAGTGACTTACCATGGTGGGGATTATGGGCCCCATAAGTTGGCCCAAATAATCCCTTCCTTGCCTAGCTTTTTCGTCTCCGCCGGTGTGTATGCGTCTCTGCTGGTGGCCTTGAAGTAGGCCTCTGAATAATACCCTTAATGAAGGTCGTGGAGTGGAATACTTCCGCTAGGAGGATGGGAGATGGAACCTCCACAGGAACCAACTGCCGAACCCTCGCTGATGCCGGTCCAGAAGGCCGGGCTCTCCCTTGGATTTTCCTTAAAACGGGACGAGCCTTGAAGGCCTGGTTCCTCCGTAAGGGCAAGTGATTGTAGCTGGTCGATCAACCCACCAGAGCCTGATGGCTCAACAGCACCTGAGCTCGACGACTCAACAACACATGAGCTCGACGGCTCGGCAACACACGAGTTCGGAAGCTCAACAGCACACGATTTTCCTATCTTGACCGGCTCAATAAGAACTTCTTCGGATCAAACTCTCGGACGACCTTGGGTAAAGTCCGCGATAACGCCTTGAATTACGCGACCGAGCTGTACATCAGGTCCTAATCTTCTGCTCCGTTGGCCTCGAGGCATAAAGGTTGTTATGACAAGTGGTGAAGGAGCCCGAACTGCTGTTTAGCGCTCTGAGCAAAGGAAGGGTGGAACAGCTAGTAAGCACTCGCCCCTTTAAGGTTCTTAGATAAAAGATTTTTATTTAGGTTGACTTTTGGGTAATTATTCCTTTAAACCGGTAGAGACAGAAGAATCAGTCAATCAATTGTACAGAATTTCGTGCTCTTTGAGATCTCGCGATCAACTGAACTGATTCTGCTGCTCTTCGACTAAGTACATTTATCAAAGTGTTAACGTTGCATCTCAGGTTTCCTATGAGAGAATCGTCGTGGCCCGGGTCTCATATGTCGTCATCTGTTTAGACTGTCCGCGAGCCACGGCGACTCTCTTATCGCAATAGATTTCCATTACATTGTTGGCGGTGAACAAATATAATATCGCCAACAAAGTAACAATTTATTAATTTATTATTTAACTATGATTCTAAGAAGTGTCGAACCGTTTATTTGCCCACTGCGGCAAATAAATAATTCGAGACGTAAAAAAAATAATTTTTATTTAAATTTAATCAAAGCCAGAACGTAACAGTATGTTTACTTTGTTTTCTTTTTTTTTATAAAAAAATAAAATTTTTTTAAAAAATTGAATTACAAAAACCCTCCATATTTAAACAGATGGATTGAAAAGAGTTATGAAGTTAATTGAGTATCGAATTGGCGCAAAGATCTAGTTCACGATTCCTTATAGGTTGAAATTAAGGACCGCAATTGAAATTTATAGTATATTAAAAAAAAAATTTCATTTTATGAAATTGTCTCATTTTTCCCATGTACATATAAAATCATTTTCTTCAACATTATTAAACCAATGAATAAAAATTAAGATCCTAAAGTTAACAGATAATTAACTGTTTTCGGATTATTTTTTCACTAATTCAATTACGAAAAAAAATTTAAAAAAAAAAATATGCACCTGTAGAAAATTGTAAGACTATAGGTGCAATTTTTCCGAAAATTTATTTTTTAACTTCCCGCTAAGAAAATTGGAAATTTTAAAAAATTCGGGAAGTTATTGGTTTCGGTCCGATTTACGAAAATCGAATTTTCATCAGATGTCGACGTTTTGAGGTCCTAGGAAGCTATTCTGATTAATTTCAAGATGATGTCCGAGTGTATATATGTATGTAAGTACGTATGTACGTATGTAAATACCTGTATCTTTTGAACGGATAAACCGATTTTGAACTTTAAGGTGTCATTCGACGCGGTTTGTTAATATCTTGAAGCTGTCATAAATTGAGCTTGATCGGTAGGACGCGTTTAGAGATATTCCAAAAATAAAATTTTTTTAAAAATGTTTTTTTTTTTTATAACTTTTAATGTGCTCGATGGATTGATTCTAAAATTGACTGGACTTTGAAGCTTTAGAAGTCGCGTCGAATGCCACTTCAACCATCAAAATCGGCTCATTTGTTCAAGAGAAACCGTTGTCAAAAGAATTGAAAAAAAAAATTTTTTATTTTTTTTTAAGCATCTCTAAAACTACTCTATAAATCGAATTTAAAATTTAATCAGCTTTAGAACTTGATAAAACGCATCGATTGCCACCTCAATCGTCTCAATCAGATTGTTCGTTTGAGCGATATCGGTGGAGAAAAAATGGTAAAAAACGTTTTTTTTCGGAAACAACAGCATACAAACGTATTTTCGAGCTCGAAGAGCAAACAAATTAAATAGAAAATTGTGAAAACTAGAGTGAATGAGTGACGTTTAGTTGAAACGTTGTAATTTAAAACATCTAACTAAAGACAAAGTTTATCACTCCAACCTTGCGGTTTTCATTCGAGAGTAGTACATAAGAACTTATTCTACAACCTAGCCGCGCATACTCAACCCAAATCCTAGGAGGAAGGTCAAGCGAGCTGCAACGTTCTGGAGGGGTAAAACCTGCCGTACTAGGAGAAGTTACATCGAAAGGTAGGTGAGGAACCAATTTTTCTATCATCTAAAAATATTTTTGGCTTAAACAAGAGCACCAGTCTCTTCGGAGACTTTTGGGTTCTTAATTTTCGAAAAGATCAACTATAAATAATAAATTATAAGAAGATAATTTCTTCCTCGTATTCTTTATTATTGTCCGCACCCTCCAACCCGCTTGTCTAAAATTACTATCGCTACCAAAAGGAGGAATCCTGGATAATTAATTAAAAATTAAGCGGCGGACATAACAATGCTAACGCAATAAAATTTAGTTGTCCAAATAAATGTTAGCTTAACAAAATTTAACAAAACCGATTTAATTGTCCGAAGATAATTTTTTTCTCAGTGTAGTAGAGTTAATTCTGAATTCGAATTCTAATATTACCGATTGGTTTTTACAAATGCAAGGTTTTGAAGTCATTTTCAGATATATACATGTATACATGTATATAGTTTTCTTATTCTCAATTCATAAACAGAAAATATTATCTTAGTTACCTCATGTTTTTAGCTTCTTGAATATTTATTAATTTAGATTAACCACTAACATAATATTTATTAATTCTAACTGCAACAAATTTAATAATTAAATTACATTCATGAACTTACAAACTGTCGACGATAATCCTGTGAGTTTGACAGTTTTTCTTTGAAGGCATCCACCTTTGCCCTTGGTTTCAGTGGCAGATCTTTTTTAGTAGATTTTATGGAAATCTATCTTTTGCATTTATCCTCATGGTGGAATTTTCAAAGAATTTTGCCATAATCTATCATAATTCATCGAGTAGGTTCCAAAAATACTATTGGTTCAAAAGTTTTTATATATATATATATATATATATATATATATATATATATATATATATATATATATATATATATTTATATCTTGTAACGAGGTTTAAGATACCTCATTATCATACCATGACAATAGACGGTTACCGAGTGTATTTACTACATGTTATCTGATTTACCTGCTCGAGTATTGATTAATTATTATTATTATTACATAATCCCTCTCCATTTGTATTTTAAATGGAACGGATGCGCACCACGTCGACGCGAGAGCATCGACGTGAATCTATAAAAAGGCCTGCGCGCCGATTCAAGATTAGCTTTATATATATCAGTCTCATACTTTCACTTTCATTATGAATTTATAATAAATGCAGTTTTATCTTTTAATTCTTTCTTTTAACTTTTAACCACCTGTTTACAACTTAGTATCCAGTAGTATCTAAGAGCTTGCTTAGATGATAATATAATCATTAACTGCAATGATTATCCTTGTGTAAACCTGCCTACACATTATCCTAGCCTACAGTACCTGCCTGTAGAAGACGGCAACCCCGTAAAGGTACATACCTGCTGTATCCTCATCCTAGCCTATAGTACCTGCCTATAGAAGACGGTAGCCCCGTAGCGATGCATACCTGCTACATCCTTTTCCTACAATACCTGCTTGTAGAGGTGCATACCTGCTGCACTCCTTTCCCACAATACCTGCTTGTGGAAGCGTGTACCTGCCACGACACTTTCCTACAATACCTGCTTGTAGAAGCGCGTACCTGCCGCGACCTATCCTGTAATACCTGCTTACAGAAGTGCGTACCTGCCGCGATGTCCACCTCCAATACCTCCTTGTAGCTGTACGAGACAATTGTGATACTGAGCTCACAATTGTCTTATTTACTTATTGCTCACATTTATCAACACCAGTGAACCAACAACTCACAGGTAAGTATAATAATGTTATTATTATACCTTTCATAATCTCTTGTGCTTCTCACTCCTTTGGCTTGCTTTGTAAATACCTGTAGTCTACCTTCTTTTTCATATATTACTTATATATAACTTGCCCCACGACTCCCGATCCTTTATATGCATTTGGCATATATAAATTCAAGGCCGACCGGTCGTCTGGTCCTTATGAACCGGGTAACACCAGGATCAGTTACCAAATAGTTAGCTTACTAGCTAAAAGGGACACGGGCCCATTTAATTAAAATGGGTAACGGACGGTTGATTCACCCCTACTAGAGGGGGTGGACCTCAACTCCGTTTCAGTGGCGCCCAACGTGGGGCCCACATGGCCTTATTATTAGACTTAAAAAAAAAATTAATTTAATCAAAAACTTAAAAATCTAAAATCTTTAAAATCACATTATTATTCCCACGTTCAGTCTCACTTTAACAAGCGTTTTCAGTGATGTCCAACGTGGGCCCACATGGCCTTATCAAATTAAAAATCAACTAATTTATTTATCATTAAATTAAAATCTAATCATTGGTATTTGTACTTAAAAATTTAAAATAACTTTCCTAAAAAATAAAATTATTAATCCCACGTTTAACTTCGTTTCAGTAAAGATTACAGTAGAGTCAGTAATTACATAAAAATCCTTAAAAAATTAAAATCATTAGCTTTAATTCAACTCACATTTCAGTGACGCCCATATGGCTCTATTAGTGTTTAAAAATTTAAAATCACCTGGCCAACCAGTATTAATCATAATTTATTCTAGCAAAAATTACACCTTTATGCAAGCTTAACTTGCACCATAAAACTTTATCAATTACTTAAAATCATTATCATACTCTGTTTAAAATAAAGTAATCTATTTGATAAATTTAGCATCAACAGTAATTTTCTCTATTTAATTATACTATTAAAATCATCTAAAAAAAAAAAAAATTTAAATCGTTATAATTTTTAATCAGCTCCTTCTGAGCAATAATTAAATTACAATAAAATTATAAATATTCCTTCTGAATAATTTTCAAAATTCTGTAGAAAAATGTATTACATCATTCAAAATAAATTTAAAAAATGAGGCGCATTTAAAGTTATAGTTCTTAGAACTCTCAGCGTCACATTTCAATATTTCACGTGATCCGACTCGCGGTATCACGCGCGAAATATTATTTTCACCCAAAACTTGGAAAACTCAATGTTCCCAAGTTACCGGATTTTACCACTCTGGTGATAATCCTATTAAATATTTCTGATAATTATTTGATAATTCTATAAATAATTTAGAGTTTCAATAAAATATTATTTAACTAAATAATTTAAATCTGTCTGGTTACGGCTTCACCGCTTCAGACTATAATCCTGAAAATTACTACGTCGTTTAAACATTGTGTAAATAAATATTGTTTATATAGCTTCACTATAAAACTACATTCGAGTTTTTAATGAAAAAGTTATTGCTAATAATACTCTTGTGGCTTTACCACATAAATAAAATATTCTTAAATTAATTATTATTTATTTGAATAAATAATAGGGTATTAAAACCAATTCGTCGGAAAAATACCAAAAATACCTGTGCACATGATCACCTCATGCGCACAGTTACCAGGAACCTGATAACGCGAGCCCTTCTGGCATCCAATGTAAAAGAATATTAATTTAAAATTTGTTTAAATAAATTGTATAAGCCCTTCTGGCTATCAAACCTGGAAAATGGAACTCTAGTTCCAGTACAGTCACTAGAAACTGTACAGATCATTAAATGATCTATAAATTATTAATCATCTTTGATTAATTAAAAATCAAATCATCAGTTATCATGCATCAGAGACTGGATAACTAATCTACTGACCATGCCACCAGCATGTAAAACAACTCTCTAAAAAACCACGAATTTACGTACCTACTTTGCAAATATAACATTTAATAAAGTTCAAAACAAATAAAATCAAATAAACGTTAAAAGCATAAAAAGTATAATTCCAAAAGATAAATTCTGCGAATTGTATAAAAAAGAGGTTGAGAACCATTTAATATGAATTTGGTACATTAAATTATCATAAAATTATAATTGACGGACTATAGATTGACCCCCCGCTTTTCACCTGACCTGACGTCACAAGCACAGATCAAGCGCATCGCTGCTACCATCTCATATTCTGACCTGACGCCATACAGTACATATCGTACTTAAAGTACCTGTCTATCATAATTTTTACTCGTTCTCCAAAATTACAATAAACTCTACAGAGTATTAATATATTAACAAATATACAACGTTTATAAACTTTTGTGACCTGGTTTTAGCTGTTATAACTGTACGTACGAATAAAATATATATTTAAATTAGCGAACTGGGATAACTCTCAGGAACACCTGTATCGATCCATGGTGTATAATTTTGCATTCCTTCTTATATTTATTCAACTAACCACCCAGTGGCTATTTGAACAGATATAATAATGACCGGCTAAAATAATCCTTTTGGAAAAAGGAGAGTCGAGAGACAAAACTTGAGCAATATTTAATTACTCCAGTAAAATATTAAATTCACATTTACGACTTTAAAATACCTACAAGTAATAAATAAAACCTGACATTATCTAGTAACCACTTCAAAGTACCTGTAAAATCTTTGAGAGATAATAACTGTAGATGACGAAAAAAATATATCATAAAATATTTTATTACTCAATAAAAACGGAACAACAAATAATAAAACAAAAACATCAATGAAAAAATATATACCGGAAAATAGAATGTTCATAAATTAAAATCATAAATTCAAAATAAGACCTGAAAAAATATAGTGGACATATTAAGTGCTGTTTTTCGATATATTACAGATAACCAGAAAAACCGCCATTGACTAAAAGGACACGTTGTACCAGAAACGGAAGTTAATTACCAGAGCAACTCTGTAACAGAGATCCTTTCTGCGGCCCGGCTCAGCGTACGTGAATATTTTCCAGACCCATACATACGCCAAGACAACAACAGCGTAGTCACTTCGAAGTATAGTGACCCCAGCGAAAGCGAAAGTAAAGTATAATTGCGAGCGCGCATGCTCCACAGACAGCGCGCCAATCACAGCCTCCCGCTTCCCCTGTGTCCACCTATACTCACCGAAAGTAAAAGTATTCACCCAATCCTTTAACATCCCAACTCGAACTGCGATAAATCGATACTATAGCTATATAGACTACTCTACACGCTATAGCATATCTAACGTATTTTACCGGCATACAACCACGCTATCAACTGCGTTCTATTTATTTAAATAAATAGTTAAAGATTAAAAGCTCATACGTTAAATAAGATTATTTAAATAAACTTACTCATTATTATACAAAATAATTAAATATTATTATCCTTCTGATTATAATTTATTATTACCAGGTAACAATTATTTTATTCACCATGTGGGTCTAACCTACTATTTATTTAATTTATATCGAATTTATTTATTTAATTTAACAGATCATATAACCTGGATTCCTTATTTAATACGTGAATATTATTTAAACATAAAAAATTTATTATTTGGAAAAATATATATTTGAAAAATATACGAACATAAAATAACCTATTCACAACCTGTATCCAAACCATTTATCTATCAAAACATGAATGGTAGCTGAACTGTATATTCCCTTTTTATTGTTTGATAAAAAGAAAATAAAATAAATAATCCATAACTTCGATTTAGCTGTTACTGAGATAGCAACATACGGACATAAAATTCATACCGCGGAAAAATACACGCGTAATTAAAACGTATAATTTAATTGACGATAACACTTAATACTACGTGACCAGAATAACAAACGCAACTGGACGACCCATTTAACGGTATTTACAATAACTAAATAAATAAATCCGACCGGTGTACTGATCATAAAAGTATTACGTGATAAACCATAAAACCAAAAAAAAAAAAATATAAAAACCTCGTAACTGATCACTGACTGAACACCGCGTGACCTACTTACGGATATGGGGCACCGACAAAATCACCCCAACGCGATGCATGAGGGTCTTAACGATCTTTATAACATCGAAGATGATTCTGAATATCTACAACTTCCTATCAACGCGAATGTTCAAATAATCGAAAAAAACCCGGTCAAATAACACCAAACGGACGCGATCAACGTACCTTGTCGTCGTCGATACCCTCACCATTTGACCTACATAACCTGACAACGACTATTGACCGACGCTTCATAACTAATGATGCTATAATACGCCAACTGAGTTTACAAATAGACGAATGTATAAGGGGCCATCATGATTTGCGAAAACAAATAAAGTAATTACAGAAGAATATGGACGATGTCCAGCGAAACCTAACCCAATTAAATAACCACGTAAGCGAAACCAACCAAACCGTCGCTTTGTATGCTCGTTGTACCACCTACATGTTAAAAAGAGCGCGTACTCGTGGAGACTTGGGACTAGATGATTTTCGATTACTTGAAGAAATGAACACGGACAGACTACCCGATATAAACGTTAACCCTGCAGATATCACCGCAGAAATAATTCGGGAAATTGCTAACGCGTGTAATTCTTGACCTACTTCTCACGTACACGGTCCTCCTCCACTACCGGCTTTACCTCGCCCTACCGTACCCAACGCGAACTCCAGCTACCACCAACATCCGCGAGACGACTGCTCACATGTGACAGTAAACCAATCAGCACACGGAACAGAATATAACAACCAGCGGAACTTTGCTAAAAATGTAGCCGCTGCCGAAGCTACATTAAGACAACGAGGACTGATCTACCCCAGCGCAAACCTGAAAGCCCGGGAATACCTGCGAGCTTTGACTGACTTCGGGAGAGAGATGGGGTTGACCGAATCAGAGCACCTCACACTAGCTAAGACTGCAATGTATCAAGCTGAGGGGTACTGGGTAAGACAGTATCAACACTCATGGCACTGCTGGGAAGACTTTGCTAAAAGTTACACCGAATACTTTACATTGGGTAAAACTGACTTAGATATAAGTCAAGAAATCATGACAACGTACCAACAACACCGTGAAGATCCCAAAACATTCATCAAAGAAGCCATGATGAAGTACCGAGAGATGACCAAGGCACCATCTGAAGAAGACCAAGTGCTAGTAATAAGAGCTAGAGTAGCGTACGACATACAAGCACAACTTGACTCTTTGGCACCACACACCAAAACCTACTCACAGTTAAATTCAGCTGTGAGGACTGCATAACAGAGACTCGCTCAAAAAGCCAAGGCAGCAGCAGAGTCCAAGAAACCTGCTAAATACACTAAAAGAATACACGAAGACGAGTCATCATCAAGATCAGGAGATTCAGATTCACAAAGAGAAAATATCAGTAGATTACCACAATACTATACTCCACCAGTAAAAATCAAAACACCAAGAGGAGTCCAATTCCAGGATCGACTCAAAAGCACCCCACGCAGATCTCGATCACCCAAGGAAACCCTTGGAGGAGAAAATAACTCTTCTATCTCGCAAAACTATATATGCACAAATTGTGGAGAGAAGGGTACGCATGCTATACGCGACTGCACCAATCCAAGCGTCGATCTATGCATAAAATGCGGTAAGGTGGGAGTTGTAACAGGGCGAATTATAAATTTTTGAGAAATTAAATATTTGAATTTGAATATTATTCCCACCGTTAACCGGCCAATGACCTCGTAAGTTGCGAGTTAGGGTTGCGACTTGTCACCGGGTGTCGCACGATCGCTAAGGCCCGAACATTCGCCACTCCCCTAGTCTAAGTTTCGGGAGTGAACCAGAATAGAGGGCATGATAATATAAAAAGGACTGCGGAACATGAAATCATGAGTTAAGTTCTAGAGTTGATCAGACGACCAAAAGGATCGGACGCAAAACAAATTCAAGGTAAATAATTACGTCTATACACGCTTCACGTAGAACGAGGCGATTACATTAATTAATTAAAATTGTATTTAGGCTCTCTAAAGCCATTTGTTAAACAATTAATAAATTACCATTTACTTATACGCACTGTTCATTGACAGGTATCAATTAAAAAAAAAAAATGGATTTTTAAAATTATTGGCGAAGGAGGAATTAAGATTACGAGAAAGCCGGACAACGGAAAACGTGAAAACCAACGAACACCAGTAAAATTGAGAGCAGCCCGAAGCAAATTATCACCTGCAATTACCAAGGACTGCTGTAAATAAAATTGGAGGTAAATTATAATAAATTCAAGCCGCTGATTAATTCTATTAATCTGGCAAATTGATTATAATACATTACTTAATATCTTTCCGTTGATCTCGCGTAAAGAAACGGATAGTTCAGGCTCTCCAGCCGTTCAATCTCGTGTTCTCGAAAGTTCCGTCGCGTCATTTGTCGTTAATATCTGGTCTAAACTCTGTAGTATTTATTCAAGGCTCCACAGCCAGAATAAAATGAAGTCATCGCATAAATAATCCGGTAATTAAAACTATTAATTTATTAATTTATTCCAGGCTCTCCAGCCGTTATAAATTAATTTATTAATTGATCTTAAGATTAATACAGGCTGGAATTTATTCCGTCGGCCGCATTAATTCTAAGATTCATTAATTTACTCGAATTACTTAATTAACTCCAATAAAATCGGGAACCGCGTGACGTCAATTCACCGGTCAAAAATTCTAGTCAACCCGAAAACAAATTCTAGTCAGCACGTGATTATTAAATTAGTTTTAAGTTGAATAAAATATCTAAAATTTAATTAAAAGATACTAGAGTTTGAATAAATTAAATTGTGAGTAAAAAGTGAAACGGATTATTTTAAAAGTGAAATAAATTTATTGTGAGAATTGTTAGTGGAAAATTAGGAATTGAAAATAATAATTGTATAAGAATTGTGGCAAATTGATTATAAAATTTTAATCAGAGAAAGTTAATTAGGAAAATTTATAAGTGGAAAAGATTAATTAATTTATAAATTATATTAAACAAAAAAATAAATTAATTGATTGGAAAGGACAGTAAGTCATAGAAAGGAAAAATTTGTATTGAGTATGGGAAATTATGAAGTGTTGAAAAATTGAGTGAGAAAGTTAATGAGTAGAGTCACTTAGTTATAGAGTCAAATTAGAATAAAGAAAACTGTGTCTGTGATTTAGGTCCGGTGGACATGTTAAGATTAGATTGGTTATACATCCAGGGGATGTTTTAATTGTTTAAGGAAAAATTTAGTTAATGTCCAGGGGACAAATTTGTTAATTGGTATTAAGGTTCAACGTCCAGGGGACGGTATTTTAATAATAATTACTAAGGTTAATGTCCAGGGGACAAATTAATAAGGTTTAACGTCCAGGGGACGATTTTTTATCGTGGGAGTGTGTGTGTGGAAACGTCCGGGAGACGTATTAGTTTGTCATAAGGAAAACCGTCCAGGGGACGAGGTTATTAGTTTGTCATAAGAAAATTAGTTTGTCATAAGGAAAACCGTCCAGGGGACGAGGTTATTAGTTTGTCATAAGAATATAGTTTGTCATAAGGAAATTAGTTTGTCATAAGGTAATTAATTGTTATTAAAGGTTAAATAAATAAGAAGCAAAGTGCTTAAAATAATTGAAATTGAAAGCAAAGTTTTAATAAAAATTTATTTCAGCCTGTTCACTATTCCTCTCCTCTCTCACAAAATATAAATTTACGAACGACCCTGAGCATCTAAATAAAATCTAATTAACATCCGGTTCTGGAAGGCCGAGTCCATCTTCCAGTGGCGCCCTAATATTCGACTATAATACTTAGGTGCGACCAGACTTGGCAAGCTAATCACTCTGTCATAGAGTATTAGTCACTGAGTGCGAATGCAATCAAAAAAACGAGTAAGTGGTATGCTCAATACACGAGAAGGGGCGAACGCATACCTACCACCCTTAACACCTCTTCAACCAATTACACCAGCTCCTGGGACAACTGATGCGCCGAGCAACAACATCGGTCAAACCTTATCCCAGGATGATAAATTTATATCCGGGAGCATCAGTCCTGATTATTACACCGACTCGTATGCATAGCCCAGTCAAATAGACCCCCGAAATGGAAACAGGTCCGCCAGGTCTGATTTTTTGAGGTAAGCTTCGGAACATGATTACAAAACATATGCCAAAAAATCAAGGTAAAATTTTAATTAGACAGGTGAAAAAAAAATAAAAAACACTTTTGATTAGCGTTTTATCGAAGAATTTAATAAATTTCGGCAAAAAGTGCTATATAAAAGTTGTAGAGAAAAAAATATAGAAAATTATGAGTGCCCTCGGTTTTATTGTATACAGGTAGTAAAGGTAACAGAGCACCTGAAAGTTTAAATGGATAGTATCATACGTAAAAGCCCCCTTGCTCTACGCTTTTGGTAAGAAGGACATAAATATACGTCTGCACCGTAGCAAAAGAAAACTTACGCGTGCGTAGTACTATAGAGAAAGCAATATAGACCACACTATTCTTACTTATATATTAATATTTTTGGGGCCTAAAACTTACACTACGTGTTGGTATGTTTATGTCTAGCAAAATGTAATCCAGAGATTCTATAGCTCAAAAGCTAATGGAATTTTCATTAATTTATTATCTGAAAGGAGATGTCCGTATGCATTTTAATTGCCATGGGTTTTCACAACCGTATTTTGAGTTAAGGATTACGAAAATCAAGTTTATTTTATTTAAATGTAGCACAAACAATTATTATTAACAATTATATTGTTTAAATCGTCATAACTCGCAAACCATTGATTGGGCAGAGAAGTTTATTTGGAAAGTAATCTTAAATAATAAAAAACACACAAAAAAGTTATGCATACTTTTCTTCTTATTTTAATTATTTCGCGAGATGTAGCGATAAAACAAGCCGCGCGGTCGGACTTCTCACTTTCGCACGGCCAAATCTCTACTGCTCGCTCTTTTATTTTAGAGTTAAGGACAAAATTTATTTTTTATAATTAAAAAAAATGATTAATTTAAAAAAATTTTTTCTTCTTTTTTTTATACTCAATTAAATAATTGTTTTACATGATATTTTATTATTTTTTAAACGAAAAATGGCTCTAGCAATTTTTTTGTAAAAGTACATCAAATTGATCCGTCTTTAAATTTAAAATAAAATATTATTTATTATATTATATATTGTATCTGTGGTCTTCAACTGCGTTTTCAAATCTGATAATTTAGGAATGCAGAAGGAATAAGCTACTTACATAGAAGCAAGTATAATTTAAAATTTTCTAGTGAAATTTACAACTCTGCTTGTTATTTTCTGAAAATAACTATCTTCACCTGTATACTTAGATTTTTTTAACTTCCCGCTAAGAAAATCGACGATTTTCGAAAAATTGGGAAGTTATTGTTTTTACCCCGATTTTCGAAAGTCGAGTTTTCATTAGATGTCAACGTTTTGAGGTCCTAGGAAGCTATTCTGACTATTTTCAGAATGATGTCCGAGTGTATGTATGTATGTGTCTGTGTGTGTGTGTGTGTGTGTGTGTGTGTGTGTGTGTGTGTGTGTGTGTGTGTGTGTGTGTGTGTGTGTGTGTGTGTGTGTGTGTAAACTCTTTGTAACTTTTTAACTAATGAATCGATTTGGATGGTTGAGGTGGCAATCGAAAGAGCTTCTTGGCTCGCAACTTTCCTGAAAATTTCAGATCATTTGATTAAGTAAACTCGAAGATATTAGCGAATTAATGAAAAAAAAAATTTTTTTTTTTAGTTTTTCAGTGATTTCTAAGAAACGACTTGAACCATTGATTTCAAAATCTAATCAGCTCTAGAACTTTGTAAGCCACGTCGAATGCCACCTTAACCATCTCAATCGATCAATTTGTTCGAGAGATATCGATGGCGAAAGAAATGGTAAAAAACGTTTTTTTTCGATTATCTTTGAAGTGACTCTTCCGATCAATTTCAAAATTTAATCGACTGTAGAGTTCAGGAAAACGCGCCGATTGCCACCTCAAACTTCAAAATCGGTTAATTAGTTCAAAAGATATAGGCGCTGAAAAGTTAAAAAAATAACATAAAATGTTATTATTTCCGGATAAATCAAAATATAATGTGCTAAAATGTGTCTGAAATCATACCAACTCTTTCTCTTTATAGTCTCTTTCGATAATCAGATAATGTCATCTAACTTGTTCCTTAGTTTTAAAGATATCGTCAGCAAAAAATTGGAAAAACCCAGTCGTTAATGTTTTTCTCAGATATTCCATCTACTATTGCTCTGACCTAAGTCAAAACTTATTCAAATCACGATTTTGATCACTGACATTGATTTCTGCCTCAAAACATTTATTTCAGAGAACATAATTGATAATAAACATTTAAAAGCCGCTTTTTCATTAATGATTTTCGATTCTTAACATTTCAAACTCTAGCATAAAACGTAACTTGTTAGAGCTTGAAAGGCTCATAATAAAATGATTGCATGTAACAGCATGTTCGAGCTCGAAGAGCTCGAAAATATACTCACAGTGATGTTTTCAAGCTTCTTGAGCTCGAAAACAGCGGGAAGTTTTGGGGCTGGCCCGCAGGGTCAACCGACTCCCAGATTTTTTTAGTGGTAATACCTTCAATTCTTATTTGTATGACACTGACCGTTTGAGACGATAGCGAAAGAGGCACAGAAATTTTATATTTTAAGTAAACAACTTCGAAAATTCTCGGTGGAATCTTCAACTCTTATTGTAATTTCAAGTGAATACGCAATGAGCCGGATTTTCAAGGTCTCGCGTAATTCTTCACGATTTCTGAAGAATTTTTTTTTCTTTTTTTTTTTGGTTTATCTTTAACCCTCCCTTCCGAAAAAGTGAAAATTGTTATATCTTAGAAGGGTTTAAATGGTCAAGTGTTCAAAATTTGCTCAGAAAGAATCTGTCAGTTGATTCAGCTCAAGTTAGATTGGTTAAAATCAAGTTAACTTCATTTTGCTTCAAATAAGTGGCATTTTGATTTTTTTCTATTATTTATCTTAAAAAAGTATAAAAGTGCGTTGTGAATGTTTCTGAATTAACGATTTCTATTTGATTTAAATCTGCAATTGAAGCTATAAATATTAATTAATATACTTCTTACATTTACGTGAATAGTGAACAATAAACATTTTGTCGAAAATAGTGTATTTAAAGTAATTCGAGTTATTGCTGTTATTTCAGTGTTATACATATTTACTAGCTTAGGTAATTTCTTTGAGTTGTAAAAATGGCATTATCTGACTTGTGTACGATTTGTTTACAAAGTTTAATAAACAAAGTTGATAGTGTGACAAAAGTGGGTGAACGAGGTTTAGAAACGCTCGTTTCTCAGAGTCAAAAATTAAATGATAACAGATAGCAAGATTGGGACGGTAAAGAAAATGCTACATTTCATACTAATTGTCGTAAAAAATATGTAGTTGCACGAAAGCCTTTAACTTTATCTGTACCTTCAACTCAATTTATTCCGTCTTCAAGTTGTTTTCATAATGATATGCAAAACGTCGCAACACGTGGAAATCAATTTAATTTCAAGGAACTGTGTTTTTTTTTGCGCTCCATCTATTTCTAACAGAAATTTGGAAATCCGCAGTGTCCAGCAAGAACATTTAAAAACTCGCATCTTAAATCATTGTCAAACGCATATGCACGATATATCTACGATAATATTTGACCGATTGAAAGATATAAAATCGATGGTCGAAGTTAAGGCTCGTTACCATAAGAAGTGCTACAACGATTTTTTTTTTATGTACTGTAACGATTGATACATATGAATTGCGATTTTACTGCAATTTAGGATTTGTTTTTTTATTATTATTATTGAAACAGTAGACAAAGCCACACCCAAAAATCTTTGCGTTGAGATCTTCTCAGGTACCTATGTAAGTGCATGCACGACGAGTAAGAAAACAGAGATCGACCGATATGACAATATACCTTTCTCTTTTCCTCTCCATCAAAAGGGCAGAGCCTATGCTCAAACCCAATTATGTCGTCTAGCCGTATACTCATCTTGCATCCACACTTACCTGCGTACACCTATTCACAACACATTTATAAGAGAGAATGTATGTATGTATGCGTACGGGCGTAGTACCCAAAGTATGTATAGCTGCGACTTAACGGAACACCTGCACGTGTGCACTGGACCTCTAATTGACTCAACGGTCATAAAAATTTTACGACCATCTAATTTACATATTTCGAAATCACTGCATACGTTCCCATGCTATGACTAAACGGATCTACGCACTTAGCCATTTGTTTTTCTATTAGAGCACTTACTCATCCGTTGTTGTTGACAAAACGATATCATCCGATGTCCATATATGGACTTTTCTAAATTTTTAGAAAGTTATTCCCGGAATCATGTACTTACTCATCATGTTAATGAGATGGACCCAATGATTGCACCAAAAATCTATGACTTTCCCTTTAAAACTAGAGCATATAAACTGCCGAAAATCTAACGAAGGCAGTCAATCGCTAATCAGAATTAAACTCTGCCGGATCTCGAGTCGATCAAAATAATCTCTCCGAAGCTCTCCAGACTTTAACAAAGTACCGATTAGTTCTAACGGCTTAAGTCCGGTTAGTACCGCGAATCAGAGGTAAAATTTTAATTGTTGTCCACGTGACGGTCCACCGCCTAGGCAATCGGACTCCTTGGCCAAATACTTAAATTTTAGAAACTCGCAAAAATCACGGTCGATTCGACTCACCCAAATCAGGATCATCGGTCTCGTGACGGTCTATAGCCTAGGAATCCAGACTCCTAGATCGTAATCCTAAAAACAAATTTCAATATCCGCATTCGTATTCGGTAGATAGGGGAGTGTATCCGCTTGGCACCCCAGTAGCTCCGAGTCCGGATAGTGCAGTAATTCCGCTGAGGTAAAATCACGACGCCACAGTGCAGTGTTCCAGCGAATAAAATAAAACAATTTCGCGATCATAAATTCAAATCGGTGAATTGAGAGAGAGTGTGATCAGCGCAGATTTGTAAACCACCTCCAGCTGAGTGGTAAGTCAAAATATATATATATATATATACATATTGTTAAACCTATAACATACCCAATGTAAACCTTATTATAATATTATACCAGAATATACAGATTCTTTTCTTTTTTTTAATCAAAAACATCTTCTCTTATTTATACCTCTCACCCTAACATTCATAAGTTAACGGGTACAGTAAGAGACAGACGTAAAGGAACAGGGACTTCTCGAGGGCCCATATTCACCTACCTGTTTCCCTCTCGCTTTAAAATCCCTGACCTACCCTAAAGCCACGCAGGTCAACGATCGGGATTGTCTATCGTACTTCCGCTCGGTACGAAATAGACTTATTTAGTATACAAAAACTTGCCAAATATTAAACATTCTCACACTAGCCACGTGACGGTCCTATTAGGCTCCTTGGTTGAGTAATAGAATAAATATTTTGGGTAGTTTTACTAAATAATTAATTAAATAAAACCCTTCGCCCGTCGCCTTCACTCTCTCCGATCGTGACAGTACCAAGTGGTAAACGTTCAGGATCTTATACTATCGATAATCTTGAATCAGCGTTTGATGCTGTTTTTGACTACGTGGAAAATAATAAACAATGTCAACTTCAACTATCTGATTTAAAAGCAGTAATGAAAGATCATCAAATCTCAAACAAGACATTTTTTAGGAAGCTGAAAGAAAAATATAATAACGACATTGATATTATTCAACAGGTTGGGAAAGAACCTATAATCTCATACAAAACTAGCAATATTTTCAGGTTCTGTATTCGTTGGAATGAGTCTGTGAATATTAGCAGCATAGAAAAAGAAAAAATTTTGGAAACAGCGGCAAAAATTATTCAATCTGATATTAAATCCCAAAATTACGACATCGAATGCTATCCATCCTCGGAAAAGTTTCTCGATGATATCATTGAAGTTATTCCTCAATCACTGACTACTTTTTTGAATAACTTAATGACTTCCGGAAACCGAAACAATCAGGAAAGTATTATCATGAAACGCGATAGCATAGCTCACGCGATAATATCTGGAGTACGTTCGAGATCTTTCATTTTAAGCCTTCAACTAGCTCTAGGAATATATATAAATCGAAAAAGTGGTTCAAAATTAATTATTATATGCTTTTTAAGCTTGGTTTATGTTCATCTTATTATGACATACAACTATACGAAGCATCAGTCATCATGGACCCACCTCATATTGAGCTAGATAATATTTTTGTGCAACATGTGTATGATAATACCGATCACAATGTCAAAACGTTAGATGGCCATGAACCCTTCCATTGTCTAGGAGGAATTGCCGTTTATACTCCTGGTTATGGTGTATCTCATCTCGGTAAAGTAAAGAAACTTAAAAAAATGCCACCTGCTTCAGCATTGGCATCTGTTAATACCATTGATATTGTTCCGCATATTACTGGTAATAGAATCAACGGCTTAGACGAAATAACGTTCGTGGACATTAAAAGTTTGAAGCTCGCTGATTCTCTGTCGTTACCATATTCGTATTCAACATACTTGTGGGCTCATTCAGCTAAATGGACAGGTTCGAATAAATTGCCAAAAATCCACAGTTGGAAGGGATTTATGGAAGTTCTTGCTACTGATTCATATTCTTATGAGACTTCGAAAATTAAGTGCATGCTTTTTATCAATCAACCACCATCCAATATGACAACCCTCAACACTGCTCTGCATAATTCAAATGAGGAATGTAAACTATTGAAACAAAAGTTTTCTTTTGTTACATTTGACCAGCCTCTACATTTAAAAGCACGAGCCATCGTAGCAGCTTGCAAAGACAAGTCGTTAAAAAATGTAGTCGTGCGTTTAGGTGGCTTCCATTTGCTGATGTCTTATTTGGGTGCTATTGGTCGCGTGATGGATGGTAGTGGCTTAGAAGATCTCTGGGAAGTTGTTTATACTTCAGGATCTGTTAAACAAATGCTTACTGGTCATGCGTATGCGAGATCATTGAGAGCTCACATTCTGACATTTACTGCACTAGGTATTATTCTATGTCGAAGTGTAAATAGTGATAGTGTCCAAGAACATAACACGTTCCTAGAACAATTTTTTAAAAAGTGGAATTCTGAACCCCCAAGCATAGGTGATTGTAATTATGAAGAAGCCATTAAAAAAATGACAAATGACTTGCTCATGAGTCTGAACAGATATAAAAATATGGGTCCAACGTCAAAACTATGGGTGCAGTATTTTGAATGCGTGACGGTAGTCCTTCAATTTATTGAAGCAGAGCGTTTAGGTGATTGGCGGTTACATTTACAAAGTATTCAAAAAATGTTGCCTATTTTTTACGCAAGTGGTCATCACGTATATGCTAAATCAGCTCAGATTTATCTCCAAGACATGGTCCAACTGGAGTATGTTATGGATGATATAGAGTACCATAGATTTACTAAAGAAGCCTTTTTTACTATTCGAAGATCTGACAAAGCTTTCTGTGGAGTCTGGGCTGATATGACTATCGAGCAAACTTTAAATCGGTTTTTTGGAACAGACTTAAAGCATGGCCGTGGTGTAACTCCAAGTGTAGTTGCACGATACTTAGACTCAATGCCATCCGTTTTTGATATTATGGAATCTTTAGAAGAATATATTGGTATCAGTTCTGCTACAAGTGAACAGCATGTCGACCTTTCAGCTGGTAGAATAAAAAGAGATACAGTAGATTTTTCAAAATTTGTTTTTTGGCTTCGGGAACATGACCCATTCAAGAAACGGGATTATTTGATGTCTTTATCTATAGTCCAGTCAAAAAGACCGTGAAATCGGGTTTTTTACATATACGAATAAATTTATATGGAAATAATCAGGAAAAAGCGTAGAAAACTGTAGGCAAAGTAAAAAAATTTTCAACCCCAGGGAAGAGGGTGAAAAAAATGAAAAACTACCCCAAAATACGATTTTTGGATTAAATTTTGAAAATATTAAAAAAAGTTTCAAATAAAAGTTTTAGAGCATAAAATTTTAGGGCTACTACTCTCTGACCATTTTTTCCCTAAAACGCATCCTTTTACCCCCTAGGACGGTATAAAGGGTTTAAAAAATAAAAATTTAATAAAAAATACAAAGATAGGACTTTTCCAAAGTTTTTTTTTTTTATTTTTTTTTTATTATAAACAACAATCGTAGAGAAAAAAAAATTTTTTTTTTTCATCCCTTCTATTAAAACTGAAGGGGTGAAAACGGATCTACCTCAATATTTCGCTCAAAATGCTTTATATTAAAAAAATTTTTTTTTTAATTGAATTTAAAATTTTTTTTATAAATTTTGGTGTAGCATTTATATTTTTAGACTTTTACCTTCAGGTAAGAGAATTTATTAAAGACAGGTAATTTATGTTTTAGTCCTACGCCTTTGCAGAAAGAGACAGAAAATTCAGCTATTTCGCTCTTACTCATTGTAGCTACGGTCATCGTGGCGCGCGTGCGCAAACTCGTTGCTCACATGCGTGCGAGAGAGATAGAAGCGTCTATTGCTTTCTCCGTCTCAATCAAAACTTTATGACACGGCAAAACACTTTTTCTTATTCTAGCTCCTCTTGCGCATTTATGACACATGGTAGATTTTTGAAAATATCTCCAAAAATAAACGAGATAGAGCTATTTTACATTAATTATGTTTTGTAGATTATTTTATTAGTTATAAAAAAGGTCCAGTCTTTCAATATTCTATTTCCCTTACTTTTCGAGATATTTTAATAAATTAAAAAAATTTCCATCTTTCTTTCTATTTTTGAAAATATCTCAAAAAGTAAGCGAGATAGAGCTATTTTACATGAATTATATTTTGTAGGTAATTTTATTTGTTATAAAAAAGGTCTTGTACTTCAATATTTTATCTCCCTTACTTTTCGAGATATACGAAAAAAAAGATGATTACTCTCTTACCTGATACTTATTACGAAACTTTCCACTGATAAAGACTTTCTTGATGACTGTTTAAGGTTAGAAGGATGAAGTTTAAAGAATGATTGTGCGAATAGAGCCGGTTATTATAATAAATTCAAAAAATACATCTTTTTTATGATATATATTTTTTATTTGTAATAAAAAAATACAATAAGGTAAAAGCAAGGTAAATGCAATAAGGTAATAATAAGGAAAAGCCCCTATTATTGACAGGGCCCCTATTATTAACATGTTGTTTTATTTTATTGATTATTTAGTCAATTTTATGATTAAATCACAATAAAAATTGCTTTTCATCAATTTTTAGAAATTTTTTAGTAAGAAAAAAGTAAAATTTTATGCCTGGGTATTAATTATTAACTGTTAAAAAATTTTCTTTTTCCGAGTAGACCAATACAGCTAGTTTATTTAAAATTTCTTAACAATTTCGCTAAGAGAGAGCGTATTTTAAATAGCGAAAGTTTCTATAATTCTGATAAAAGCCTATCATCCAAAATTATTTGATGTTATTTAAACTGTAAATAATCTTAGATTTAATATCTTAAGCTGATAAATTTCAATTATGATTTAAAAAATGCGGGTGTCAATAGTAGGTACATAAAAATTAACATGTGTTTTACTAGCAACAGCCTACAATTTTAAGAAACTTAACCTCTTTAACACACATAGCGGATTTGTTTACATGTTGTCTCGCGTAATTTTATAATAAAAAAAGAATTGTCTGAGCAAAATATTGTTGTTTACTAGTAAATAATAATTCATTTTCGAAGTTTAAATTTTAATTAAATCTGAATAATAGGGTTGACACCTGTCAATAATAGGATCTATGGGTGTCAATTGTTGGCTCCGATACCATTTCACCCTGTCAATAATACCTACAGTTGAGTCGCTGATTTCAAATTAATATATTTGTCATTTCATTAACGACTATTTAAGTATAAAAATTAAAATACACAAATTGATGAATTAAAAAAAGTGTCTAATACAAAAAAAAGAAATTAGTCAGAGTATTGTCTTGTTGGTGTTTTCTATCTCTGCTATTTTGCATTTCACTACTCTGCGACGTTTGTTTCTGGCTAGGACTTATTCTTGTGTTCCGATTTTTTGTCAGGTGGTTGATTGCAGGTTTTCCTCGCAGGTGATCGAGGCTTTGAAGGAACCTTTCGGGTTACCAACCAGTCTAGCATTCTTTTAAGAATATGGATAATAACGATACAAGCTTCGAGATATCTATTAAATCAATAATAGTTAAAATCTAAATCTTTTTCCTCGTAAGAATCATTAAAGTCGACTTCATCTCCGTCATCGTCTGAAATATCATTTGCTTCTTCAGGTTCCAATTCCAAATTTTCATTAACATCATCAATTTCTACAACTGTTTCATCAATAGTAGGTTTATTAACACAAGTGCCTTCATCCACACAATTTGCACACATATAAGTACAGTGAAGACCGGCTTTTCTGCATAAACATAGATTTTTCTCACACTTACTTTTGGCACATCTGCATGATATCTAAAAGAATTTTTGAACGTTAAAGGTGAAAGCAGATTATACAAAAATACTTATATATAGAATGATATTTCAACATTTTCAATTATTAATAAAAATTTCGTTATTAAACTTACCAATTTTAGTAAATCTTCTGGAGCAGGTTCCAGTTCGGACTTGATTGGAATCATAAATTGGTTGTTTCGTTTCCAGCCCCATCTTTCAGCATCCAGTGAAACTCCCAACCAGTGTTGAATTTGAAAGTACACTCTTTTGACGTGTTCTGTTAATGCTGATCGAGAAGGAGGCAATGAAGCCAATATTTCTTTTTTAGCCTTAGCTAATGAAGCGTTAAATAGTCGGTATCGAAGCTCATCTATCGGTAACTCATCCCACTCGTTTTTAGCGTATAAATGACCCATGATTCTTTCAGCAACAGCGTAAAGGTCATCTACATTACTATCCTGCTTGTAGAATATTGAAATAGAATTGCGTAATTCTTGATTTTTTTGCAGTAAATCGATGATTGTTTTTTTCCCTTTGTTGTAAATAGCACTCGTTGAATCACAACCGGCAAATGCGTGAGCAAACAAAATAAAAGGTTTGAATTCTTTATAGTACCCTGTTGAATACAGTACTTTCTTTTGTTTACCAGTTGATGTGATTTTGTAAAAATACATCATATTGTCCTCGGGAGTAAGGCCAATGAGCAACAAGAACAAATCGACATCGTTTCCTACCACTACAACTGGTGGATCTGCTGAGTTTCTGCGATTCTTAATATCAATCCCCGTGTTTACAATCAAGCTATCTGCATCTTCATTAGCTACTATTGTTTTTATACCATTCGCAATTAAATATGCTGACAATAATTGTACAAATTTAAATTTGTTCGCAATATTTGATTGAAATTTAGCTTGTGTAGTGATCATTAATTTATCTAATGCAATTTCTACATCAGCTGCCATGCATTGTTCTTTGCGACGTAATCGTTCATAAGATTTTACACCAATTATGTCATCCCGGTATCCATCAAATATTACAACGGCATCGTCTCGGAAAAATTTGGTAATGTAGGACAAGTAAAGATTGAAAATTTCGTTGTAAGTTTTTCCACGAGACCACACTACTTGTCGCAATAACCAACCCCCATCAACGACAAATGTACAATTATCCAAAATAAGTGAAGATTGAATAGTGAGTTTAAACAGTGTATATAAATCAGATTTTCGGTTTTTTCTCATCCAACCTTTTTCATCGAACAAACTCAATGGAGATGGAGCAAGCTCATACTTCATTGCTTTCTTCAGAGCTTCAGGATTTTTGCCGAGACCTTCTGAAATTCTTTGAAAGAGTAAATAGCTTTCAATTTTAACATGCGGTTTACCATCGCTCAGATGAACTTCTGTTCCAGCATTTGATAAATTCTTAACTCTGTATAATCGTGAAAGAGAAACATCTTCTGCATTTTTACCAATCATCGTAGCCATTGCCTTTTGTCCTTTTTCAATAGCCATATGACAATTTATTTCAGGCCCACCAAACACACCTGTAGAGAGAGATACAACCGAACTACGGGGGTAGAAGGGGTCGTGGGAGTTGAGCCAGAATAAAAGCTTCTGGATATCTTCTTTATCACGTGAGATTCTGCTCTCTGCAAGATCGACGTGTTGTTCACTGTTCGACGTTTCAATATTACAATAGTTTTCAAGTTTCTCCATAATTTGGAATGCAGCAGGCATTGCAAGCAAATATCGCGTAACAACGCTAGGTGTTACGCCTCTTCCGTGTTTGAGATCCGTTCCAAAAAATCTGTTAAGAGTCTGTTCAATAACCATATCTCTGGAAACGCCTGCCCACGCTTTGTCAGATCTACGAATAGTGAACCCACCCTTCGTAAATTCATCGAATTCCACTGGATCCATTATCAATTCTAGATTTGCCATGTCTTGTAAATATATCTGCGCTGTTTTTGCGTAAGCATAATGACCTGCAGCATGAAATAAAGGTAGAGCATCTCTCACAGATTGAAGATGTAGCTTCCAATCACCTAACCTTTCAGCCTCAACAATACGGAATGCAGTAAGAACACATTTGAAATACTGAATCCACAACTTGCTTGTGGAACCATTACTCTCAAGGATCTCAAGTTGATTCATAAATGCTTTGGTCATTTCGACTATTTTTTCAGTTCTGCAGTCACCTCTTGTTATTGTCGGCCATTCTTCCATCAATGTTTCTATATGTTCTTTCCACTCTGGAGATCCATCAATTGTGCCACAAATTTTAATCCCAAGGGCTGTAAATGTCAGAATGTGAGCTCGAAGTGCTCGGGCAAATGCATGCCCAGACAGCATTTTTTTTACTGATTCTGGAGCATATATAACAGACCACAACTCTTCGAGTCCACTACCTTCCATAGTGAAACCAATTGCTCCTAAGTATGACATTAATAGATGAAAAATTCCAAGAAGCACAACAAAGTTTTTTAAAGTTGTCTGAGCTAATGATGCCACAATAGATCTTGCTTTCCAATAGAGAGGTTGATCGTAAGTGACAAAAGTTGTATGTTGTTGCAATTTGTTGGTTTCAGAAACAGCATAATGTAAAGATGTATTAAGAGTGGTTAGGCTCGAAGGAGGAGAGTTGATAAAAGGTACACAAACAATAAGTGATTCTTTCATCCTTGTATTAAAAGACAGTATTTCATCATCTGTCAAAACTTCCATAAATCCTCTCCAAGATGGTATTTGAGGAATTCCAAAGTATTTACTCCATAAATAAGTTCCATATGACAACGAGAGTGATGGCGCATCCCCACAATCAAGAGATACAGTGTTAACAAAAGTAATATCTTTCATTCCACTTATATCAGGACACTGATATGGAATAATTTCAATTTGTTTTAGCGATGCAATTTCGTGAGCTGTGGGCATTTTTTTTAGCTTCTTTGAACCACCCTGATATGATATATTTTCCTTTGGACAATATGCTGCAATCCCGCCTAAACAATGAAATGTTTCTTGTCCGTCCAAGGTACCTACGTTATGATCCGTGTTATCGAAGACGAATTGCACAAACGTATTATCATCAATAATCATTTCGGGTAGATCTTTGATTGTAGAGGCTTCAAATAATTGTAAACTATAATAAGTAGCACAAATCCCCAATTTCGACAATAAATCAATTATTAATTTAGAGCCTGTCTTTCTGTGCACATAGGTTGCAATTGCCAGTTGCAAATTAGAAATAAAAGACTTTGGGCGAATCATACTGATAATACTATGAGCGATTGTATCTAATTTTACTGGATTTTGATCTTCTTCGTTAGAATTATCACAATATACAAGTTTACTTAAAAAATTCTGTAAAAGCGGCGGGATACTTGTTGACACAGAATCAAGGAATTTTGTGGGTGGAGAATACGATTGATTTTCTCCCTTCATTTCTTGAATTTCGGTCCGAATCATCTCTGCAGCAATATTAGTAATAATAAATTTCTGTCGCTGATTGACAAGGTTATTATCACAGAACCAATCACTACATATTTTGGGGATTTCAAATCGCTTATAATATGCTTTAGTTTCTCTTCCACGGTGACGATCGACGTATATATCATCGCCATACTTCTCCTTCAATCTTTTAAAAAACATTTCATCCGTCATGTAATCATCATTCATTTTTTTTCGCAATTCATTCATGCCAAATCGATATGTGTGTGAAGTTTCAATGAAATTTGTAACATTGTTGAATGCTTCTTCTAATCACTGTTTTGTAGCAGATATTTTAGGTGCTGTTGGAACTGACGAGACAAATCGACCGTAGCATAGTTTGTGATAGGAAGCTTTACTCATGAAAAGACAATTAACGCTCATTAACCTTTGAATTATTTCTCTCCCATTGTCATTATTCTGGTTTTCAGCTATTTCTAGTAATTTGTACTTAAGATAAGCGTTTTTAACCTGGATTACTTTTTTATGCTTTGAATCTAGGGGCTTGTTACAAAAAAAGCACATATTTTTGAAGTCAAACTCACTATTAGTCGGCAATGGTGATACCGAACATTGAGATGGTGATGGTACCGGACACTCCACCGTTTCTTTTTCACTTAGTTTTCTTTTTTTCGCTGGTGGTGCATCAAGTCTTGCAGAATATCGCCCTCTGCAAGCGATGTGGACTTGAACAGATTCCTTTCCTTCCCAAGATTTCCATAAAGTGTCTTCTCTCTTTTGACTTTTCTTAATAAACGTCCTCAATTGGCTTTTTTCAAGAACACATACTTCGAAGTCGCCGATGGGGTTCCCACACAGAGTACAAACATCGTCAATGTTCATGATGAAACTGAAATAATATTTAATCAATTAATATTTAATAATTTAAACTATAATTTTTTATAATTTTTACTTGAAAATTTTTTATTAATTTAATGATTCGACGACAACTTAGAAAAAAATTTTCACAAATCTAAGCAAATTTTTTTCGGCTTAATGATTTATTTATTTAGATATTTGACAATTTTTTGAATTTTGTTTTTAAATTTGTGTAAAACAAATTAGAAAAAAAAATTTTTTTGTAGAAATTAAAAAAAATTAAAATTTCAATTTTCTAGTAACAATTTTAATGACAAATTTACTTGTTAAATAATTTTAAAAAATAGTCAAGTAACAGCAAACTTTAATGTCGTTATTTATGACACTGAAGTTAGCAGATGTCTAAAAATTTTTGATTTTTTTTTAATTAAATTCCAACTAAAAAGATATTTATAAAAAATTGCACTTATAGTTTTTCAAGTTTTTAACATGTGATATTTATTTTTAATTGTTTAATTGAAACTATTTCGATAAAAAATTTCTAAAAATTTTGAACTGTCAGCTTGCTTCATTTTCATCAGTATCTTTATTTTTTGATATATTCTTAAATTTTTTTTTTTTTTGTAAAATTGTAATCAGTAAAAAATTTTATTATATGAAAATGAGTCATGTTTCTTTTGATAATTTTATTATTCACTATTTTACACGAGCTTTCAGAAATCATATGAATATATACACACTGCCGAGGAACCAAGAATTTATAGATATTTAGACGTAATAAATTAATATTATATAAAGTAATATTATTTCATTGAGAAAAAGTTGTGGAAATTTAATCCAGCTGTAGTTTTGTGAATAATTTCTAACTTTAAAAGCCACAACACGGGGGTTATAACCATGTGTTTTCATTAAACTAACCTCAAAGACTGATGACGATTTTTTAAAATAAATAAATAATGTTATGATTACCTTGATAATTCACCTGAGACTATCAGATAACTATTGTATTATTTATTTAACAATTTAACTTGTTTCCAGAATTTAATTTAACACAACAGAATTATTAAAATAACTAAACGCCGGCGTGACACAATGCACATGTGTTTTGCTTTTGATCACACTAGTTGCTTGTAACGGGCAACGCCTGCACACATGACGAAAACAATGACACTGAAATTAGAAGACACTTGACGATTTTTTTATTTTTTGTAAAAAACACAGCATAGAAAATTATTTAAATAAGAAAAAGTGTTTCGCCGTGTCATAAAGTTTTGATTGAGACGGAGAAAGCAATAGACGCTTCTATCTCTCTCGCACGCATGTGAGCAACGAGTTTGCGCACGCGCGCCACGATGACCGTAGCTACAATGAGTAAGAGCGAAATAGCTGAATTTTCTGTCTCTTTCTGCAAAGGCGTAGGACTAAAACATAAATTACCTGTCTTTAATAAATTCTCTTACCTGAAGGTAAAAGTCTAAAAATATAAATGCTACACCAAAATTTATAAAAAAAATTTTAAATTCAATTAAAAAAAAAATTTTTTTAATATAAAGCATTTTGAGCGAAATATTGAGGTAGATCCGTTTTCACCCCTTCAGTTTTAATAGAAGGGATGAAAAAAAAAAATTTTTTTTTCTCTACGATTGTTGTTTATAATAAAAAAAAAATAAAAAAAAAAAACTTTGGAAAAGTCCTATCTTTGTATTTTTTATTAAATTTTTATTTTTTAAACCCTTTATACCGTCCTAGGGGGTAAAAGGATGCGTTTTAGGGAAAAAATGGTCAGAGAGTAGTAGCCCTAAAATTTTATGCTCTAAAACTTTTATTTGAAACTTTTTTTAATATTTTCAAAATTTAATCCAAAAATCGTATTTTGGGGTAGTTTTTCATTTTTTTCACCCTCTTCCCTGGGGTTGAAAATTTTTTTACTTTGCCTACAGTTTTCTACGCGTTTTCCTGATTATTTCCATATAAATTTATTCGTATATGTAAAAAACCCGATTTCACGGTCTTTTTGACTGGACTATACCGGTGTAATTGGAGAAGCTGATATCAACTGTCATAAAGCTAAAGAGTTAGGATACCAAGGAATGATGTTAATGGTTAATAAAAGAGTCAGTAAAGTTTCACTGTCATTTACCTATAGAGTTAAATCATTAGCCAACGCAAAAACGGTTAATAAGTCACCCCAATCTGGTGTAGTCGCGATCAATGCAGCATTATTATTTCAAAAATTAACCAGCGTATTTCAAAAAAATCCAGAAGTGAAGCGTCAAGCATTTGACTACGAACTGTCACCATATCCACTATCATTATTCGACAATAATGGAGCCATAAGAAAAACCAAAAAGTCAGAATTATATGATTCAATACAATCACTTGATAGTAGCTGCTTAAATTTATCATCATTAACATTTGTCATTGATGGCGGATTTTTGCTGCACAAAGTTATATGGCCACACGGGAAAAGTTATAAGTATATTTGCGAGTTATACTTAACATACATACGAGTTCATTATCACCAGAATAGTTACATCATATTTGATGGTTATGACAATGAATATATTGGAGTAAAATCATATGAAAGATTTCGAAGGCAGCAAGAAAATATTGGTGCCGATGTTGATTTTTTAGAAGATATGATTGTTCAAACTCGTCAAAGCAGTTTTCTGGCCGATATAATTAATAAACAAAGATTCGTAGCGATGTTGGCTGATTATTTGTTGCGCGCTGGAATGAATGTGACAATAGCACTTGAAGATGCTGACTTTCCAATTGTAAAGACAGCTATTGATTTGACCACAGCGGATAAATCAGTTGCAGTTGTTGGTACAGACATCGATTTACTCGTACTACTAATCGGTTTGACTCCTATAGATCACGAAATATATTTTAGAAAGTGTAACAATGCCAGGACTCCGGATACGTGGTACACTACTAGAAATAATATTTCAATGAAACCATTTATTCTCTTTGCCCACGCTTTTGCAGGATGTGATACGACTAATGCAATGTACGGTAAAGGGAAGAAAATGCTATTAAAATTATTGAAACAAAATTCAGAACTTCAGCACGAAATTCCTCCATACTACAATAGGAACAGCACAACTGAAGATTTGTATCCAGTAGCTGAAAAAATTATCTTTAATTTATACGGTGCAAATGGTGACATATCTGGTTTGGGAGAGCTTAGATGCAAACGTTTCGACAACTCTGGATGTGTCGAAACGTCAGATATGAAACTAAGCCAGCTACCTCCAACCAAAGGTGCTCTGATTCAGCACGTCAAGCGAGTTTTTTATCACGTGCAATCATGGTTAGGTAACAAATTGCAACCAGAACAATGGGGGTGGAGTCGAAAAATAATGATGATGACACCTATAATGACCGAAGATGAACCAGCTCCGGATTCACTACTATCTTTGGTAAGCAAATTTGTATTTTGTAGACAATCTTTTTGAAGTGAAATATTTTTTCGTGTCAGGTCATCAGTAACTCAAATAAAAATATTCCTTAATATATTTACAGATTGCTTGTGGTTGCAAAACCGATTGCAGTACATCTCGTTGTAGCTGCCGAAAAGCGGGCCTTTATTGTACTCAACTGTGCAAGAATTGCCGTGGAGAATGCTGCACGAATGCTAATAAAAATAAAAAAACTAACGTAGATGATGTTAATGAACTGGATGAGCTTGACGAAGATTCTGATGTAGACGATTCAGTAGATACATCACAGTATCAAAAATATAATTCTTTTCTGTCAGATAGTTCAGATGAAGATAATTTTGACATTACAGTTGAGGAATTAACATAGCTATAATATATAATATGATAAATAATATATAATATAATAAATAATATTTTATTTTAAATTTAAAGACGGATCAATTTGATGTACTTTTACAAACAAATTGCTAGAGCCATTTTTCGTTTAAAAAATAATGAAATATCATGTAAAACAATTATTTAATTGAGTATAAAAAAAAGAAAAAAAAATTTTTTTAAATTAATCATTTTTTTTAATTATAAAAAATAAATTTTGTCCTTAACTCTAAAATAAAAGAGCGAGCAGTAGAGATTTGGCCGTGCGAAAGTGAGAAGTCCGACCGCGCGGCTTGTTTTATCGCTACATCTCGCGAAATAATTAAAATAAGAAGAAAAGTATGCATAACTTTTTTGTGTGTTTTTTATTATTTAAGATTACTTTCCAAATAAACTTCTCTGCCCAATCAATGGTTTGCGAGTTATGACGATTTAAACAATATAATTGTTAATAATAATTGTTTGTGCTACATTTAAATAAAATAAACTTGATTTTCGTAATCCTTAACTCAAAATACGGTTGCGAAAACTCATGGCAATTAAAATGCATACGGACATCTCCTTTCAGATAATAAATTAATGAAAATTCCATTAGCTTTTGAGCTATAGAATCTCTGAATTACATTTTGCTAGACATAAACATACCAACACGTGGTGTAAGTTTTAGGCCCCAAAAATATTAATATATAAGTAAGAATAGTGTGGTCTATATTGCTTTCTCTATAGTACTACGCACGCGTAAGTTTTCTTTTGCTACGGTGCAGACGTATATTTATGTCCTTCTTACCAAAAGCGTAGAGCAAGGGGGCTTTTACGTATGATACTATCCATTTAAACTTTCAGGTGCTCTGTTACCTTTACTACCTGTATACAATAAAACCGAGGGCACTCATAATTTTCTATATTTTTTTCTCTACAACTTTTATATAGCACTTTTTGCCGAAATTTATTAAATTCTTCGATAAAACGCTAATCAAAAGTGTTTTTTATTTTTTTTTCACCTGTCTAATTAAAATTTTACCTTGATTTTTTGGCATATGTTTTGTAATCATGTTCCGAAGCTTACCTCAAAAAATCAGACCTGGCGGACCTGTTTCCATTTCGGGGGTCTATTTGACTGGACTATGCATTCGACTATTCTACTGACGACATGGGGTGTCGATTCAGCGCGCCAAATATCTGTTCACCTATCCGGTGTTAATCCAATTCGGATATAAATACCGATTTTAGATGTCTACCTACTGCAAGCTGCAGCCTGAACTGTGCAATCGGCTCATCCAAAAAGAAATTGACCTCCGATCAATCTTCCAGCACGTCAGAACATTCCCACAGCAGCACACCTGTGGATCTACCTCTCATCACTCCACTACCACCCGGAGTAAGTCGATCAATAAACTGCACTTTCACTTTTCTCTCACATTCATTCACCGCGATATTCGATACCGGCGCGAACAAAAACTTTATTTCGCGAAAAATTGTTGAATTAATTCCTCATAACATTTTGAAATTCGGAACTGCTAAAAAGAATTCGACTTTCATACTCGCGGACAATACAATCGTACGCAGCACAGAAAAAGTTTACCTGAATTTTATTATCAATGAAATTGACACCGATGATTGGTTCGAAATTTTTGAAGACATGCCTGACGAAATAATAATCGGTTTGAAATTCATGACGCGACATCACATTAAACTTAATACCGTTAATTTTACCTGGACTTGGAAACATACTGACGATATCTATTACAGTTCCAACACTAAATTACCGGGATGAATCTATCGAACTATCGTTGGGGAACGAGACCGATTAAATGAATTTCTTGATCGCGAATTCGAGAAAATGGAGACTGCAACTGTTGGCACTATCACCGTGGTCGAGCATAACATTGAATTGACTGACTCAAAACCTATTCGCGTTAAAAATTACCGTAGAACACCGATCGTACGACAAGCCATGCATATGATTGTCGATAATATGCTGGCAGACGGGGTAATACGGCCGAGCACCGGTGAATGGAGCTGTCAACCTGTTATGGTTCGTAAAAAGTCACTACCGGGATTACCATCTTTTGACGGAAGCAAACCGAAACACTGGCGAATGTGTATCGATTTTCGCCCGCTGAACGCGGTAACTAAGTTTGTTGCATATCCCATGGTTCGCATAGATACTGTACTCGAAGTTATACGCGAGGGTGAATATCGATCGACAATCGACTATAGTAACGCGTATTATCAAATATTATTACGCGAAGAAGATCGTCACTTAACAGCATTTGCAGTCGAAGGTAAAGGTTTTTACGAGGTCGTAAAAATGGCGTAAGGTTTAAAAACTGCCCCTGCGACCTACCAAGCTGCAATGGACGTAGTCAAAAAGGCGTTTCGACGTCTCCTACAACAGAAATCGCTACCGACTTACTGGGAAAACTTTATTCAATCGTATATGGACGATTGGATAATTGCTACCCCTACTTTCGACATACACCTGATAATACTTGAAATACTATTTGACACATTTCGACAAATTGGACTTGACGTAAAACGGGAAAAATGTAACTTTTGTCAGGAATCGATAAAATTCTTGGGGTTCATTATTTCTCGCGAAGAAGTTTCACCTGGCCCGGAAAAGACTGCTGCTATCAGCACATATCCAACTCCGACAACCCGAAAACAATTACGGAGATTTCTGGGGATGGTAAACTGGTATCGTTGACACTTAAAAGACGTTACTCGGGCACAAAACCCGTTAAATAAATTGACAAGCGATAAAATAACCTGACAATGGACGGAGACTGAACAACACGCGTTTGAAGAATTAAAACAAGCTCTTCTTGACGCTCCGACTTTGTCAGTACCTGATTATACTTTACCGTTTCTACTTTACACCGACGCAAGCGACTCGGGTATTGCCGCGTTATTAACTCAACAAGGTATGACAGAGTGATTAGCTTGCCAATTCTGGTTGCACCTAAGTATTATAGTCGAATTTTAGGGCGCCACTGGACGATGGACTCGGCCTTCCAGAACCGGATGTTAATGTAATTTTATTGTATGCTCAGGGTCGTTCGTAAATTTTATGATTTTGTGAGAGAGGAGAGAAATGATGAACAGGCTGAAATAAATTTATTTAAGACTTTAGTTCCAATTTTAATTATTATAAGCACCTTGCTTTTATTTATTTAACCCTTAATAACAATTGTAACCTTATGACAAACTAATTTTCTCGTCCCCTGGACGGTTTCCTTATGACAAACTAATTTTTCTCGTCCCCTGGACGGTTATCTTATGACAAACGAAATTACACCTCGTCCCCTGGACGGAATCTTATGACAAACTAAATTTGCGTCTCCTGGACGTTTTCACACACACACACTCCCACGTTAAAATACCGTCCCCTGGACGTTGAACCTTAATTAACCTTTGATAAATTCGTCCCCTGGACGTTAACCAAAATTTTCCTTAAAATTTAAACTAAAACATCCCCTGGATGTATAACTAATTTACTTAACATGTCCACTGGACCTAAATCACAGATACAGTTTTCCGTTACACTAGATTGACTCTACAACTAAGTGACTCTACTCATTAACTTCAACTTTCATTTTACAACTCCAAATTTCCATTAATTAATTAATTTTGGTTTAATATAATTTATTAATTAATTTTAGCGCTAATAATTTTCCACTTTTAATTTAGTCATTTAACCATTCACTGTATCTTTTCAATTTATTCATTAATTAAATTATTGTAATTTTCCACGCATATAATTCTACTATTTTTATTTGCCACAATTACTATTTATCAATAACTTTTAATTCATAATTTTCTCACTTACAATTTCCAAAATTAGATTTTATTCACTCACAAAATAATCCGTTTTCAATTTGACTCAATATTTAATTTACCCAAAATTCTAGCGTTCTTTTTAACTTTGATTTATTTGATTATTTTAACAAATTAATTTAAAATTAATTATCACTAATTAACGACTAGAATTTATTTACTATTTGACTAGAATTTTGGCCATAGAGTTGGCGTCACTCAGGACCAGAATTTTACCGACGGATTCGAGTAAATTGAAATTAATTATAAATTAATTCAGCTACTGGAATAAATTCCGGCCTCAATTAATTTATTGACTTTATTTTATAAATTAATTGATTAATATTTCACGCGGAAAATTATTTTATTTCGGCCAAAGGACCTGAAATAATTAATTTTGAGTTACAGACACTATTTAGTTAACGAAACGGCGCGACAACTTTCGAGAAAACACGAGACGCGTAATTGTAATGGCCAACGGCCTTACAATACGAATTAATTATAAATTAATCGACGGAAAGATATCAAGTAAATTAATTATAATTAAATTTGGCCATTGGAATAAATTCCGGCCAATTTAAAATTATAATTTTACCTCCAGAACTTTACTGCAGCAACTGATGATGTTGTTCCTGCTGCTCCCTGGATGTCAGTGTAACTTTCCTTGATTGACGAAAATTTATCCGGTCTCGTGTTGTCTCTGGACTCTTATTTGCTCTCTTTATTTACAATAATTATTGATTTTGATAAGCCTGTCAATGAACAGTACGTATAAGTAATTGGATTCAAGATTTATAACAATGGAATTTATCGGCCAAAGGACCAGATAATATATTTTATATTGAATTAATTATCGCTTCGTTCCACGTGAAGCAAACTTCAGCGTATATAATTACCTTAATTTTAATTAGTGTCCTGCCGTTATCGTCATCTGAACAAAAACTAGAACTCAACTGATGATTCCATGTTCCGCAGTCCTTTTTATATCATCATTCCCTCTATTCTGGTTCACTCCCGAAAACTTAGACTAAGGGAGTGGCGAATGTTCGGGCCTTAGCGATCATGCGACACCCGGTGACAAGTCTTAACCCTAACTCGCAACTTACGAGGTCATTGGCCGGTTAACGGCGGGAATAACATTCAAATTCAAATTAATAATCTTAACCAAAGTGCATAATGTACCCTGTTACAAAGGTGACTATCGCGAATACGTAATTACAGCAATATAACGACCGTTAAATAAACACGAGTCTAATTATACCACCACAGAACGTGAATGCCTTGCCGTCGTGTGGGCTCTTAAAAAATTAAGGGAATATTTAGAGGGATATCCCGTAACGGTAATAACTGACCATGCCAGCTTGACCTGGTTAAAAGACATTAAAAATCCTCGCGGACGACTAGCGCGATGGGCCATGGAGCTCTTATGCTTTCCTATCACCATGACTCACCGCAAAGGTACCGAAAATGAAGCCGCGGACGCGTTATCTCGAGTCTACGATGACGCTAACATCCAAATTGAAAATTGCAAACACCGCACTTTATACCGAGCCATCAGCTACGACTGGTATAATCGCAAAATCCAAGACGTGACACAATTTCCAGACCGGTTCCCACAGTGGAAAAGAAATGACGATAAATTATATTATTATCGACACCGAACACCCTTTAATTATTCAGAAGAATCACCCGAAAATTGGAAACTTGTTGTACCCGAAGAAAACCGCGAAGACGTATTAGAAGAAGTACATGACGCGAATACATCTGGACACCTCGGTATCAATAAAACGTACGAACATCTGACATTAAAATATTACTGGCCGGGAATGTACAAAGACACACGTGACTTTGTTAATAAATGCAAAACCTGCCTTTTACATTAACCTGATACCAATCCACCTAATATTCCCGAAGGTCATCGACCTATTACTGAACCACGGGAATGCATATCGATTGACACCGTCGGACCGCTACCACGTTCAACTCACGGCAAAACACATTTATTTGTGTTGTGCGACGTATACACGCGTTATTTAGAACTAAGAGCAACGTCCGAACCGACTGGTAGAAAAGCCGTAGAATTTCTACGTGATGTTTTTCGGCGATGGGGACCTGCGCGTGTTGTTATCTCTGATAATGGCACTGAATTTACAAATAAAGAAGTAACTTCATTTATAAATTTAACTCAGACCACCCACGAATTTACACCACCTTATTCTCCTCAATCCAATCCAATTGAGAGAATAAATCGAAATCTAATAATTATGATTCGATCATACCTGACTGATAAACACAATAAATGGGATGAGTGGCTACCTGAATTAACTTACGCATATAATACCTCAATCCATAGTTCACTTGCATGCAGTCCTGCCTTCCTTAATTTCGGCAGAGATCCTCGATACCTTGAACTGCACCGCAACATATCCATAATACCTGAAATAAATAAACCTGTGGAGCGTGAGCAACTCATCAATTTATTAGGCGAGATCCGACACTTTGTCGAATCAAAAATGGTAAAAGCACAAGACGCGCAAACAACCTCGCGAAAATCCATACGACCTGAAACTAACGTAACTGTTAGTACCGAAGTATATATTAAATCCAAAACTCTGAGTCGCAAAGCAGAAGGAATCACTGGTAAGCTCGTTCCACCGCGTAAAGGTCCATTTTTTATAAATCAATTTATATCGTCAAGCATGGCTACCGTTTGTGATAATGATAACAAAATTATAGGCACTTATAAATTATTCGATTTAAAAGTACCTAGAAGATCCACACGCCGTACTTGAGTAATTAATTTGTTCTTTTCATTCACAGAGTCTACGACCTTGACGATACCCAAGGTCGAGACACTCAATTGAACATACGATCATCGAACGCGAGACATCTGTGTAGATCATCCAAAAAATGACCGAGGAGGCTGCCCATCGATTAACAACACGACACTACTGGAGGATTGCTCGAGGTGCCGTGTTCAAGGCACCTGCATTTTTCGGCCCGAACATACCGACTACTCCAAATTTATTGTATCGATTCCATGTTACCAGAGAACATCGACGTACCATTGTGTATGAATAACCTAACAGCAAGTTAGTTGAGATCAGCGACATATCATTTGTGAAACCAGTACCAAAATCAGCAACTATCACAAAGCCACCAGACTTCACGACAGTACCATTTATCGTGCCATTGACCATCAAAATCGGAGAATCTGTGCACGAGAGCCACTACGATCTGCGTGACACTGTGTCAGAAGAGACATGGAGAAACTATTGGCGAACACTATGCCAAAAAGTTGAGATATTACCACCTGCTATCAGAACAGTGGGAACTCAATCCGCTGAGACCCGGCTATCACCTGTACCTGGGTCAACTGGATGTCTCCGATGTAAGAGAAAGGGACATTCCCACCAAGAATGCTCCAATGCAAAATTTGGAGATGATTATTGCACCAGCTGTCTACGAGTAGGACACAACAACAACGCGTGTCCATACCTGCCATCATCGTCTGCTGGTTTTGAGCTGATGAAGGAGTTCTGCCTATCATCCAAAACTCAACACCCCTATTTTGACCCCAAATGCAGAGCCTGCTGAACTCGGGTAAGCCTGAGTCGAGAAGACCGAGGAGCCGTTGACATCCTTCCACCTTAAAAACCATCGCCTGCATCTAACCGAGTGTCTCGCACCTGAGGTAAACGTTCAGTAAGTTTAGTTTACTTTTATATATTTATTTTTATTTTGACGTTTCCATTTCTGGGCTTCACCCAAAATTAAAAAAAAAAATGTGTTTTCTTTATTATTTTATTTTACTTCATTTATTTAATTACTCAAGTTTTGTGTTAAAAAAAAAAAAAAAAAGTGTGTACCTCAGAATGCGAAGTTAATGACAGCCTCACTGTTCAATTAACTACTTAATAAATATCTGTATCAATACCGGCATTATCAAAAAAAAAATATATATAATATATAAATATATAAATATAGAATAATACGTGTTACTAAAATAATACTTTAAGACTGTTTAAAAATAATATATAAAAACAGAATATATAAATGGTAAAAAGAAAAGAAATGAATAATATAAATCGTACAAGATTGTTTATTAATAAGGTAAGATTTGATGTACAAATAACAAAGTATTTTTATATCGAGACTACCTGAAATTAAGTTAAACACAATGTGATAATTAATTGTAGCTCATTTATTATTTTTTCTATTTTTATTTTATTTTTATTTTTAAAGGATATTGATGAATCCACAAAAGTGTTACCTGACAATAATTATTTAAACATACCATGTATTAATTATACTAGTTTACTTACTACTATTAATTACTATGATTAATTATTGTTAACTATCGTTCATTATTAATTTTGTAATTATGTTTAATTACTTAATAACTAATTAATTATTAAGTGAGAGGATGAGAGGATCTGGTGTGTGTGAATTGGCGGGCAATAAATAAATTTATTTAACACTGCGATTGTAATTAATAAACACTATAAATATTTTATTTACAATATATACACTGTATGAGAATTGTTTATGATGAGACTGGTATTTATTTAATAGTATAAATGTTTATTTTATGAGAATTTCACTCGCGAGCAACACGTGGCCAAGATGGCGTCAAGGCGCGAAAAGTGCCGGTACACGAGGTGAGACTAATTAATGCAAAATTATCACTGAGAATATAAATGAGAACAAAAATAAAGCAATAAATAATTACTATGAATTATTATGAGATAAAAGCACTGAGAACTTTAATGAGAACGCAAAAGATTACGATATTACGAGACGATTTATGAGAGCACGAGGCGTCAGCCATGAAATCACTGTAACTATATGAAAGAGAGAGTGCGTTGGAAGTGTGAGTGAGATACCGCATCCGTCTTCTTCATCCCCACTCTAGCGGTCCCTTGAATGAGAATGCGACTAGCGGAGCCGCCTATAGTTGATGACTGATCGGTAATGCCGACGATAAGATATCGACGGTGAGAATGGAATTGATGGGCGCGGGAGATTTGAACAAATTACTTCTTTAATTATGCAATTACTTTATAGATTGATTGTACGTAATCGCCTATCATCGTGGTATTCTTTATTTTGCTTTCAACTGAAAGTCACCGAGTAACTTTCAGTCTGGCCCGGGGGTGTAACGAGGTTTAAGATACCTCATTATCATACCATGATAATAGACGGTTACCGAGTGTACTTACCACATGTTATCTGGTTTACCTGCTCGAGTATTGATTAATTATTATTATTATTACATAATCCCTCTCCATTTATATTTTAAATGGAAGAGATGCGCACCACGTTGACGTGTGAGCATCGACGTGAATCTATAAAAAGGCCTGCGCGCCGATTCAAGATTAGCTTTATATATATCAGTCTCATACTTTCACTTTCATTATGAATTTATAATAAATACAGTTTTATCTTTTAATTCTTTCTTTTAACTTTTAACCACCTGTTTACACTCTAGTATCCGGTAGTATCTAAGAGCTTGCTTAGATGATAATATAATGATTAACTGCAATGCTCAACTGGTAGAGCACTCGGTGCGATACCGAATTGGTCTGGGTTCGATTCCCAGTTCGGGCTATCTATATTTTTCTCAATTTATCTATAAATTGTCTTATTGAGAAGGTTATTTGCATGTTTGCATGTTTAGGTTTCCACTATATAAAAATGGTGTATTACCGTACGAAGGACGGTGTGGCTCAATAAGTTATAGATCAAATTGAACGGAATATAGTATAGGGCCGGATAGCTCAACTGGTAGAGCACTCGGCGCGATACCGAATTGGTCTGGGTTCGATTCCCAGTTCGGGCTATCTAAATTTTTCTCAATTTATCTATAAATTGTCTTATTGAGAAGGTTATTTGCATGTTTGCATGTTTAGGTTTCCACTATATAAAAATGGTGGCCATTTAAATATAGTGGAAACCTAAACATGCAAACCTCTCAATAAGACAATTTATAGATAAATTGAGAAAAATATAGATAGCCCGAACTGGGAATCGAACCCAGACCAATTCGGTATCGCGCCGAGTGCTCTACCAGTTGAGCTATCCGGCCCTATACTATATTCTGTTCAATTTGATCTATAACTTATTCGATAGTGCCGGTGTATAACAAAAAAATTATAATTAATATTTTATTTTTCAAATTATTAAAATGATTATAACCCGAAAAATATGGACTTTAGCGACTTGACTCATAGATCTTTTTTTGAGAGGAATAAAATTTCCTATATAATTTCTATTGAAATTTTTGATGTACTTTCATTGGTTTATGTTCTGCAAGCCAATAAACGTCAATTCCATAGGAAAAATGAGTTCCACAACGGACACAAGTGAAACAGCTGTAGTTACAGTTAAGTAACCATAACCCCTTTTGAAGAACACCAAATGCTCTACAATTTGCGACCAAAACCGCCTTGATATCATCAAATGCAGTTGAGTATTAGAAAGTTAAAAAAAAAGTAATTTAATTTACGTGTATTTTAAATGGGAAATTTTTGAAATCAAATGGCAAGTACTTAGCATCGGAATTAAGAGCTCATGTTCGGTGAGAATTTTTTTTTTAATGTCGATTGAGATTTTGCTTGAGGACTTGAAAAAAAAAAAAACTTTTGCGGAAATGAATCGCCCTAATATATATATATATATATATATATATATATATATATATATATATATATATATATGTCGAATTACCAGTTGAAGTATTAATGAGACTCGAGTCTACGTCGTTATCTTTGCCACTCATCTTATTTATTAAACAATTTAACGAACACACACAGGTAATTACTACTCACAAATATCGTATACACTAAAAATAAGATTACAAGCAATAATATCAGTATCGGACAACTACACAATATTAAAGTATCCGAGAAAATATCAATATAGTTGGGACTTTCCCAAGTCTCAGGAAAAACCCAAGTATTATTTTATCTCCGACATATACATATATATATATATATATGTAGTTTCAACATTTTGGTAACGCATTTTTTTCAATAGCTTAAAATGTTTCTGATTCGATGTCCTTTGATGGCTTTTCAGGATTTTTGATGTAACTTCACTGTTATTGATATACATCAAATTTACGATCGTTTCAAAATTTTGGTAACTATATGAATACAAATTAACCGAACTATGTATTTTGGTAATGAACGGTATTTCTAGTCCTTCGGCTGAAGAGGTGAGCCCGTATGTTTTGTTGACACCGGCGAAATCTAACTGTATCTTACGTATTGTGAGCCAAGGATCACAAAAATCGGCTCCATTTCGTTCAAAAGTGCTGCAAACAATTATTAATAACAATTTAATTGTTTAAATCGAAATAACTCCCGAACCGCTGGTTTGTTGGGGCAGTTTATTTAAAACAAAATGTTCAAAATGAAAAAATACACAAAAAAGGTATCATTCGTTTTTTTGTTTATCTCAAATATTTCGCGAGATATGATAAAAAATCGAGCCGGCGCTCGGACCTCTCCCTCTTGCACGAGCAGCTGCCTATGCGTGAGCTCTCTCTCCGCCAAATTGCGTCAGATGCTTGATAGTCCGGAATTTTTTTAAGTTTTTTACATTTAAAAATGAAAGAAAGAAAAATCGTTAAAATGTCGATAGTACCAATCGACAGCATTTTTTCGAAACGGATTTCTATTGTATCGTTCAGACGTTTTTTTTTTTTTATTTTTGTTAATTAATAGTATATTGTACAACTAGTAAGTTGTCGACTGCCCACGAGAGCGAAGTTGAGCGCACGAACGAAGTGAGTGCGCTCATTCGCTCGAGTGGGTAATCGACAACACCGCACGAATTGAACACAGTTTTTTTTATCATTAATGCAATATAAGTACTATCTTAGTGCTCGCTGTTTTATTCTCCAAGTAGCTTTTTGCTGATTCAACTGTTGCCGCGACATTTTTGTGGGTTATACAATAATCTGCATACGGCAAGTAATTTTGAGTGCGACAAGTTTACTTGTCGCACTCAAATTTACTTGTCGCACGCAGATAATCGTTTAACGCACACAAATGTCATGGAAACAGTTGAATGGGCAAACAGCTATTTGGCGAACAAAAGAGCGTGCACTAAGATAGTACTTATATTGCATTAATGATAAAAAGTTATAAACAAATGGATTTTTTTAAAGTCCAGATTAGATTGGAAAAAATCCATTTGTTCATAACATTAGTTAACAAACAAAAAATAGCAAATTTTGCAGCCAACTTTTTATCAATTTGCACAGCATATTGCACTCATATTGTAGTCAGTATCTAATAAGTCTGAAGTTGACCTATATTTGCCGTCAAATTGAAGAAAAATTTTGGAAGCAACTCGAAATTTAACTTACCCGAAATTGGACAGCAAAATAAACCCTAATCGTACAGTTTGCTTTAGCAAAAGTTTATTTTACAAACGTTTCCTTGAATTTTTCGTAAAATTTCCGTCTACTTCAGACTTTTCTGTTTTTAACGACAATTTGTATGCAACTTGTTATTCAATTTGACGTAAATTTACCACCCGAATTAGAATACAAATTTACTTCAAAGGTTGACTAGAAAAAAGTTGTCGTCAATTTTCAGGCAAATTTTGTGTCGATTTATTGTTAATTTGACTTGAAAATTTGTTAAGTATTTTTTTACCGTCAAATTGTAGACATTTTTATGTATAAATTTGGTTGCATTCTGAAATGGTAAGAAAAAACATAACTGACTTTTTTTTATCGCAAAAAGTTACCCTTAAATTGACGAAAAATTAACTTCAAATTTTTCTTTTCAACTTTTGCTGTCAAATTATCGGCAAAGTCGGGCAGCAGATTTCAGGTAATTTTAACATAAACTTACTGTCGATTTCAAGCTAAAGTGGCTTTTAGGGAAGAGCAGAAGTTCACTAAGTACCCTTGGTTATCTGGGTAGGCAGGTAACGATTTAGTTCAGCCAAGCACGTCCATTGTTATTAAAAACTTATAAATCTGAAGCTTGCAAAAACTTGCTGCCAAGTTCATCAATTGAGATTGTTAAACTAACATTTCACTAATTTTTTCTGGCTATCTGGTTAGTTACTTTCTTTTGAAACGCTAACTATAATGAAAGTTTACGGTAATTTCTATGCAAAAGTGTTGAATTAACTGGCAGGCATTTTAAATTGACATCTACAAACGAATAACAAGAAATTATTCTTAATTATAACTAAAATACTATTCGAATTAAATTTTTTTGGCTATTATTAATGAACGTGCATAATTTTTATAAAAATATAAATAAAAATAATAATAATAATAATAATGATAGTTACAATAAAAAATCATGAAAAAAAATTTCAATAAAAGTATAAAATAAAAAACAACTAACCGAATGTATTAGGTGTGCATCACAATTTAATTAAGCAAAGTGATACTTAATTTAAATTTATTTTCGGTAAATGACTATAAGGAATAAAACTTATTGTTCAAATGCATACCAAGTACATTCAGGTCGTTTTATTTCTTCATTAGTTTTTTCTTTTGTATTTTTACTAGAATTTCTCTCATGATTTGTAATTTCACAAGCTACTTGGTATTTTTAAAGATTTTGTAACATGAATTGTTTCCTTCTGTAAAAAGTCTTGAATGTGTACTTGACACGATTTTTTACGGAGAATCTGTTTTTGGTAGGATAATAATATAGCTTTATTAGCACGTATAACGATGGATTAAAAATTTTAAAATTTCAAATGGCGATAATTCAGTCAGGATATATTTTATCTGCAGAAGATTTTTACAGATCATGTCGCAGAATATTAAATCTGCAAGAATAATGATATGATATTTTCCAAAAGTTCAGTTGTAAACTTCAGAATATTGGTTTAAACATGAACCTATTTGAATTGAACATCTGATGATAAATTGAAAATTAAAAAATTTTAGATCCACATAATCAAATGCCTATTTATTTTTTTTTACTGGATAGTTAAAACCAATTCTGTACATGATCTTGTTAGATGAAATAGTAATGAATAATCGTGCAGCGTTTAGCATCTCAAAGATTCAGATCTCAAATTTATTGTTTTGACATTTTTCATACTAATATTAGTCCATATGGACTGGACAATATTTTGAAAAATTAATGAAACCATATGGGAAAGAAATAAGTTTCTATGTGTTTATCTCAATCATTTTTTGGATCAGTTTATCTATTTTTCTGTAGTAATTAAAAATTTTATGTTACATTTAGCATAATTTATTTAAGCCAAAAGTTATAAAATTAGTAGTGCCCTATGAGATTCTTCATATTTTTAAAATATATCTCACTATCGATTAATTTCAAATGTCAGAAATAATTTCTCTGTACGCATACTGTTAAATAATAATCTTTATAAGTGATAATGAGCGTGAAAAGAAATTTTTTCATCATGGCGATTAGGGTGTTCCAAAAAAAGTCGATGATTTTTTTTTTTTTCGATTGCATGGAAATTCTTGTTATATATGTTAAAAAAAAAATTCTGTAAAAATTTGAGCCCTTAATATCAACTTGAAGAACTCCATCACCGAATTTGAAGATTTACCATTGATTTAACATGGGAAAAAGATTTTTTAACCTTCATTTCTCCTGCAAACTATGTAGAACATTATTTGTCGGAAAAACCATCACTGTTCCTTCTTCAGTATTAAATTCTGTAAGAAAAAGCTCTTAGGGTCCAGTCTCTCACGTCAACCCTCTCGTTTTTATTTGCGTTAAAAAATATAGATTTTTTGAAATTTCGATTTTTTCCATTTAATGTGTAAAATTTTTATCTCAGGCCATAAAGTTTGAGGGAATTTTAGTAGATCGTTCAATTTTTCACAAATCTGTGCCAAGAAAATTTTTCGTATCACTTTTGGCTCTAAAATTGTGAGGTTTGCAATATCTATTTTAATGATTATTCGCTATAATAATAAATTTTACAAAAAATTTTAAAATCTATCAATAAAATATCAAAATTTCTTTATAACAGTTAACAAAACGCTGTATTTACGCTTCAATTTTATTATTTTTGTTCATTTAATATAACAGTTTTTGGCTGTAACATATAATTTACACACAATTTTTGAATTATTTTACGAATTACAACACCTATTTCATCTATAATTTTCAAATAAGTAACGAAGTAAAACCATACAAATTGTAAGTTTCGAATAAAATTTTAATCCATTGTAGAATGAAAAAAGTTTTTATTAAAGATTAATTCAATGAACAAATTTGTTTAACAAAAATCTTACAATTGTGGAACACTTAATAAACGTGCTTTCGTATTTAAAAGTCACTAACGATATTGCTGAGCTGGGAGTTGCATTAATGTCACAATTCAATAATTGTTTAACGAGAGATGAGGAACAAAAACAATTTTTGCTCCAAGTAGTAGGAAACCACAGGAAAAAATTCCCAGGCATTTCAAAGCAATGTATCATTTCACCATATGCAGCTGAATAAAATTAAAATCAACTTTAGTTTCCGATAAATGTTATTAAATTTATTTTTTATTATTATCAACAGTTTCTTGTTTCTTGTAACTTATTCGATATTTTTTGTTTCTTATTTTTAATTGTTCCACCATTGTATTATTTTTGTTAAACAAATTTGTGTTACGTCCAAAAATTGGTACGTAATTATTTAAGTTTGTGAGTATTTGGCCCAAGCCGAAGCCTATAGACCGGGAACTCCAGAGGTTTTTGTCTTAATAATATTGCTGGTGAAGGTTGAATTAAATGATAAAATCTCGGTTTAAATTTAATACATATATTGTAAAACCGTACAAATATTATTGGTTGCTAAATAACTATTACAAAAATTTAGTTATTGAAAATTATTTCATTACAATTTTAAACGTAATATTAAGTGTAAATAGCACTTAATGAAATTAATTATTTAAACACAAATATTAAACCGAATAAAAATGATAAACGGCACGTAGCAAAAATTAATTATTCAAATACAATTTAAAAACGAATAAAAACTAATTATTCCAATATAAATTCTAAACACCAAATTTAAATGTTAAAACAACACTTAAATAAAATTAATTAATCAAAATATAAATTCAATTATAAAATTCGCGACCAGACTATTCCTTAAAGTCTCTTACAAAACTTAATTATTCCATATAAATTCAAGTATAATAATTTGTGACCAGACTATTTCTTAGTCTCTTACAAAATTTAATTATTCCCATATAAATTCAAGTATAATAATTTGTGATCAGACTATTTCTTAGTCTCTTACAAAATTTTATCTGTGGTATTTTATATTAAATATTTATTAACATACCTGGGTTTCCACCTTGCAGTATTTACCGTTGCGAAAATATTTAAATAAAAGGATATACTAGAGAACACTTAGTATAACGCTCACTGACTCTAATTAAAAATATACTTGTCCATTCTACGTGGAGGATCCCGGGGGAACTGAACCTAAGTTTGATTTACGATCCGCATACTTGGAGATCCTGGTCAAGAGAGAGAGTTCACACGACCAATTTTTTGGGTCTCGATTTTCGGGGCGTTCCAGTTGACCTCAATTGGGGGAAAAAGCGTGACCAATTAAGTGTCCGGATCCCTGGGCCCTTACCCTCACTCTTAGATTTTCCAGAGTGTCGTATGAACTCCCACTACAAGTGGATGCCCACGTATGAGTATGTGTACATATGTGTGCGTGTATGTGTCCACCCACACGCAAGCACATTTACAAGTGAGCAAAACACACACACGCATACATACACATACTCATGTACATCATATACTCATGTACATCATCTTTACCATTATGAATTATTATTTATTATTTATTAAAATATTATTTATTATTAGTTATTATTTATCAGGCCTGGCGAGCTGCCTAGAACCTTTGATTACTATATATTATTTATTATTTATCAAATATTATTATCTTAGTTATTTTACTATTATGAATTATTATTTATTTATTAAATAATAATTTATTACTATTTATTATTTATCAGGCCTGGCGAGCTGCCTAGAACCTTTGATTACTAATTATTATTTATTATTTATCAAATATTATTATCTTAGTTATTCTACTATTATGAATTATTATTTATTTATTAAATAATAATTTATTACTATTTATTATTTATCAAGCATGGCGAGCAGCCTAGAACCTTTGATTATTAAATATTATTAATAACCTACTAAATTATTTACCAGGTCTAGTGTTCTCATTTAGAACCTTTTACTATTATTTATTAATTATAAAAATATGAAATGTTATATTATTTACTAGGTCTGGTATTTTTCACCTAGAACCTTTAAACATTATTTATTATTTATGAAGTAATAAAATGTTATTATTTATCGGACTATGAGATAATTTTTTATGAATTATTTTTATGAAATATTTTTAGTTAAAACATTAAAAATGAGTCATTTGTTTTGTTAAAACATTTTTTTAAATGAGTTTAAAATGTGTTCAGCTCTTATCTAGTATTCGAAAACTGATAAAATTTCTATTTATTTGTTTGGTTTGGTTTAAGCCGTTAAAAGCTTTTGTGACGCACCAAAACGATTTCTAAAACTGACCATCGAGGCACTTAATGTATACTCTCATTATTCTGTTTTACTTATTTAAAAATTATAAAATTAAAATAAAATCGTCTAAATTTTGCCAGACGTAACATTTGCTTATTGAATTAATCTTTCATAAAAAGTTTTTTTATTCTACAATGGATTAAAATTTTTTTCGAAACTTAAAATTTGTATAGTTTCTCTTCGTTATTCATTTGAAAATTATAGATGAAATAAGTGTTGTAATTCAAAAAAAAATTCAAAAATTGTGTGTAAATTATATGTTACAGCCAAAAACTGTTATATTAAATAAACAAAAATAATAAAATTGAAAGAACCCGATGAAAAAAGATTTTGTCTAATCATATATGATTATATATGTTCATACATATGATCATATATGATTATATATAATCATATATGAAGTTATATATAATCATGTATGATTATATATGGGGTCATATATAATTATACATAATTATATATGACCCCATACATAATTAGATCTTATCATACCTGGCTGTTATGACCCCATATATAATCATATACAAGTCTATATATGATCAGATCTGATCATATATGAGTCTAGATATTATTAGGTATAATCATACCTGGCTGTTATAACTCCATATATAACCATATACGTCTATATATGATCAGATCTGATCATATATGAGTCTATATATAATTAGATATAATCATACCTGGCTGATATAACCCCATATATGATCATATATAAGTCTATACATGATTAGATCTGGTCAGACATGATTGATACTAACCCATATATAATAAGATATAGGCCTATATATAATTAGATCTGATCAGACATGACTGATAAAAACCTATATGTAGTTATATATGTCGGAGATAAAATAATACTTGGGTTTTTCCTGAGACTCGGGAAAGTCCCAACTACATTGAGTTCGTTTTTAGACAATAAAAACTTAGTAAAAATATTTTACAATTTAATCCGCTTAAGATTTTGTTAGTTTTCATATTTACGTTTATGACGGTAGACTTAAGTCGAAGGAGCCCGTCTGGGCATCCAACGTAGACACGATCGAGAGATAGCAATATTTTCGGTATAATTAGTTTTCAAACATATGGAAGTAATTGTACGAGTTTGTAAAAATTACCTGAGATATAGTTTTGGTCGATTCAGGGACTCAAGAATATTGGGTACAGAGAGTTAGTTCTAATTGAGCAAAGGAACGGACGACATTGCTATCCGACCGATCGTGTATTCGTTTCGATTTTAACTTTACCGCCGCGCACATTTTACAACAGTAACTAGAATATTGTCAATAGTTGTTATTCTCTAGTAAACTAATCGCTTGTAATAATTTGTGTATTTAATATTGTGTATTATTTGATATTTTTGTAATCTTTAATATTCTCTTGGATATTTTGATATTGTGTAGCTGTCAAATACTGATATTATTGCTTGTAATCTTATTGTTCAGTGTGTACGATATTTGTGAGTAGTAATTACCTGTGTGTATTCGTTAATTTGTTTAATAAATAAGATGAGTGGCAAAGATAACAACGTAGACCCGAGTCTCATTAATACCTCCACTGTTAATTCGACATATATGTCTATGTATGATTAAATCTGATCAGACTTCATTTATATGAAACCTATAAATATTTAAATATATATATATATATATATATATATATATATATATATATATATATATATATATATATATATATATATATATATATACACTAATGCAACAAATTAAAGGAGCAGAAAAATTTTATAAATTTTTTAGTGATTTTTGGAAGGCTGTAACTTAGTGAAAAATGATCATATCGAGATTAAAAAAAAAGCATTTTACAGTTTAAAATCTCTAGTTTTGGTGCATTTTTTTCAAAATTTTTTAAAAGCTTCGGTTATTGCGCAAACATGAGCAATACCGCGAGACAAAAAATTTCTAAATATTTTTTTTTTTCCGAAGAGCCCACGGACCGCGGAAAAATTCTTTCAACTAAACAAATGCATAGCTCGTTTAGCAGATTTATTCAGCTTTAATTTGGTTTTTTGTTTAACCTCGTAGGACGATTTGTCGCAGAGATATCAGTCTTCAAACAGAAAATGATCCTTTTGGCTTTGATCATCGATATTTCAGGTACCAATGATCGCACAGAAAGTTTAAGGCCGGCGGTGAAAACTTGAATAAATTCCCTACAAGACCCTGTTATCATTTTTTGAAAAGAGATTTTTTTTATTTTTAACATCCATTAGAAGTAAGCACAAACAAATGACTTTTTTTGGTTTTTTAGTAAATCAACCGCTACTCTGCAAATATCGATAAAAAAAATCTGGGCGTCGGTTGACCCTGCGGGCCAGCCCCAAAACTTTCCGTTGTTTTCAAGCTCCTTGAGCTTGAAAACATCACTGTGAATATATTTTCGAGCTCTTCGAGCTCGAAAATGCTATTACATGGAATCATTTTTTTATGAGCTTTTCAAGCTCTAACAAGTTACGTTTTATGCTAGAATTTAAAAAGTTACGAATCGAAAATCATTAATGAAGAAGCGGTTTTTAAATTTTTATTATCGATTATGTTCTCTCAAATAAATGTATTCAGGCAGAAATCAATGACAGTCATCAAAATCAAGATTTGAATGAGTTTTGACTTAGGTCAGAGCAATAATATATATGGAATATCCGAGAAAAACATTAAAGACTGTGTTTTTCTATTTTTTGCTGCCAATATGTTTAAAACTAAGGAATAAGTTATACGACATTATCTGATGATTGAAAGAGACTATAAAGAGGAAGAGTTGGTATGATTTCAGACACATTTTAGCACTTTATATTTTGATTTATCTGGAAAAAATAACATTTTATGTTATTTTTTTAACTTTTCAGCGCGGATATCTTTTGAACTAATCAACCGATTTTGACGTTTGAAGTGACAATCGGCGTGTTTTCTTAAATTCTAGAGCTGACTTAATTTTGAAATTGATCAAATGAGTCACTTCAAAAATAATCGAAAGAAACCGTTTTTAGGTAGATTTTTTTCTCATGTTACAATATATATATATATATATATATATATATATATATATATATATATATATATATATATATATATATATATATATATATATATATATATTTATATTTATATTTATATTTATATTTATATTAATCTATTTATTCATTTAGACCGGCTTAACTATTAAAAAAGTTTCACTTCTATTGTGACCTTATGTCTGTGAGGCTCACTCGTTTTTTTTTTAATTTAACTCCTCCAAAGTGAAATTCACTCTGGAGTGGAATTTTGAAAATATTATTAATAAAATATAACTTTTCTAAATATAATCGAAATAAAACTTGCGTATTTTATTACTGATCAGCTGATACGCACACACACCCACACACGCGCTCGCACACACACACATTCGCATTTACGCTCGCACGTGCACACACACGCACACACTGATTGACAGTTTCATATAAATTAATATAAAGTCATTTAAATGTTAAAACCCTGGTCCGAAGTGAATTGGGAGTGAAATAAAATCCGCGTCACTCCGAGATCACTCCGCTAAAAAAAAATCCCAATTAACTTTGCATGCGGAGTGATTTTTTCTAAAACACCGGAACTCCGAGTGGCGGAGTGAATGCAGAGTGAATTCGAATTAAAATGAAATCCGGAGACACTCCCAATTTTTTACAATGTAATTACATTAAAAAAAATAAAAATGTATAATTTAAACAGCATGTTTTATTTTTTAAATCTTATTTCGCAAGGTAGGAAGGCTAGTGCATATTATAAATTAGTTTTGAGTAAATTAATAACTGCTTTCTTTTGTTTAGTAATGTTTCAATTTTGTTTTTTACAGTTCAGATATTTTTATTTAAATTTCGATGTCTATGCGAATGACAGATCTTTTGTCCTCGACCTATATATTTTCTAATTCGGTTAATCATTCACTGATTAATAATTAAGTTGATTTCTTGATTTATATTTAGTGTTATACGATCAATTTCTGTTCTCGTAATAGTTATTGACATTTGTATTTTACTACGTTTAAGAATGACTATTATTGCTAAAATAATAGCTAATAATATTAATTTAATTGATGAAGTTTGTTTTAATAAAACTGGCGAAGGTTCTCTATTATACCAAGTAAGTTTTTAGTGAATGTAATTTGTAGACGCTAGCTGAAATTATCAATTGCTTGTTATTGCAATTATGTGGTTGAAGATGAAAATTATTTTATTAAATTTAAATAAAATGGCTTTTTTAACGATTCATATAGATTGCTATTATAGCAATCAAAATCGTTAATTTGACTATCTGAATGGTTAGTATAGCAATCCGGATTGTAAATATAGCAATTCGTATAACCGAAGAAATCAACTATATTAGGATATTTCAGAAAAAAAAGAAAACAATTTTTTTTTTTCGGAAACAGGCTTAAAAGTTTTATTTACATTTAAAAATAAGCCTGTAAAAGTTGAAGCTTTAAATATTAACATTTAAAAGTTCCGCGTCGCACTTTTCTATTCCCAGGAATAATTTTTTTTATAAAATTTTAGTGCTAACATTTTATAAAATTTTATCAGGCCATTTTCAGTATAAAGTTTTATAAAATTTTGTAAAATTAAGAAATTTCATAAAATCATTATTGACTCCGGGATGGGTCACCCGTCCAATTAATGGTCCACCTCGATGCTGCTCAACTTTTGTTATTGATGGATTGTAGTCTGATGCGCTCGTCTATTGACTTCAATGAGAAAAAAAAATTACTGCCACTATCGTCCAGACTAGAGTACCAAGTGCTCTAGTTGAAAAAGTCGACTGTTATGGACCAGTCATCTGCTCCAAAATCTCAAGCTCCGCCTTATCATCCAAGTGGGGATGAAGAAGAAGACGAAGCCATAATTCTTCTTGAAAACTCACCGACGCTAGTAGCCACGTGTTTTTTTTTTTGTGCAAATCTAAATCTTATTAATCGCATTCACTATTACAGTATTTCATCTCATATTAGTTCTCAATTTAAAGCTTACATTGTTTACTTAATATTTTTGTGATTATTTAATTAATTTCAACAAAAATAAGTATCTAAAAATATTATTTCATCTCACCGCGTGGTTCGTTTTACCAACTAAGCGCCCCAGCATCTCACTGTCCCACTTAAATTTAAGTTTTAATTTAATTTAAAATATCTAAATGACTCAAAACATTTTTATATTAATGAGCTACTTCATTTTATTGTAGATCAATAAGATATGGAAAAAACCTTCTGGCAAGTCTCTTAAGTCTATGATTATTTCCAAGTAGAATAAAACTTTAAAAAAAGAAGTCGAAGAACTTCTTAAGCTTAAAACTCAACAGGTAAAAAGTTTGGAAGGTATTTATAACATCTCTAAAAATCATCATCCGAATACTCTTGAAGAAATTAATGTTATTGATTCTTCTGCTAATGAAAATAAAGAAAGCGTTATCTCAAAAACGTTTAACAAATCTCGTTCCCGAATCGTAAAAAAGTTTCAGAAGACATCTCATGATTCCGAAAAGACAAATTTCGTGGAATCCGACGTTAAATCCATGCTTGAATCTGTTGAAGTATCTTTAACTAAATCTACAGAACAGTCTACAGTTAAATCTGGGAAAAAATCGTCAGACAAATCTATATCTCATTCTATAAGACCTCTAATAGTACAACCTGATCAAAAATCTGCAATAAAATTTCAGTCTGAATCAAAAGTTGATGTTCCAGTTGATTCTCGAAAAAAAATTTTTCGGAATTGTCAAGTGGATTGTTCTACTTATTCTAAGTTAGCACCTGATAATGGTACACAGTTATTGTATAATAACTGTGCTATTAATTCAGATAATTATGATATCCATATAATACTCATTGGCACTGATGGTAATTGTTTATTTCGCTGCTTCTCATTTATACTTCATGATACAGAAGACAATTATCAACCTATCCGTATACAAATAGTTGATCATGTCACCTCTCATTGGAACGATTTCAAGCAAATAATTAATCTTCATTCCTTTCATCAGTTCCCCGATCCTTTTTCTTACAATAATTTTATGAAAAGTAATAAGCAATTCGCTTCGCTATTTGAAATCCTTGTTTTTACTAAGTTATATAATATATCTGTTCACGTACATCAGCTGATAAATGACGGGAAAATTGAAATTTTAGCAATCTACAACACTGATGGTAGTTATAGCTTCGATAATGAACATGTGAATTTATTGTTTAGTGGCTCATTTAAAGCAGGACATTTTGAAGTATTAAAATTGATACCTATCGAAAAAAGTCAATCATATGTTATTGAGAAATCTATAAATGCGCCTCCAAAGAAACCTGAAGATTTGACTACCGTAAATCGTATTGTGATTAAACCTGAAGAGATACCTGAAATTAACATTAAAATAAAACGTGATTGTAACAAATTTACCTCTGATTCATCTGATGTTGATAATTATGCAGTAATTAATAATTTTGAACCTTTAGATATCAGTTCCAAAGAAAATATTAGAGATTCCGTAAAAAAATCTGACATACTGGCTAAGACATCTGAAAAATTAAACATTCAGAATAATACCCTTACCAAGCCTCAAGAAAAAATAAATGTGGATGAAAATGCAATAGAATTTATCTACAATAATAATGTGACTTTCGATTCCTCTTTCTTCAGTAATAACTTTGAATTCTGCAATTTTATGCCGTTAGAAGAAAGCGAAATCGATGACGAATCTAATATAAAATTGAATTGTTTATTGGTGGTTATATACAACAAATTGAAGATAATATTAATAAAGAATTTTCGGAAGATAGCAATGATTCGAGTCATAGCATAACAACTTTGCGCAACAGAATTTCTTCTACAGACGACGATTCTAGTTCTTGCTGTGAAAGTAATAATGATGACCGTTCTGAAAACGAAAATCCTGATAAAACTAATGAATTATCCTTCAATGATAACGAGGACAGTGACATTTATGATAAACAAAATGATAAAAATAATAATTTTAAATCTGATCAAAGATCAAGTAATGATAAAGATTCTAATGACAAGAATAAAAATATTAAAACACAAGAAAAAACAATTTATAATATTTATTTAGGTCAATTTACATTTTTTACAAATCTGGCAGCTACTCTAGATGGTTATTTGGACTCGAATTTATTGCGGAATATAATTAAATCGATGATGCACGAAACATTAGAATGCTATTGCCCCCTTAGTTTCTACAGTGGTATTAAACCATACAATGGGTATTGGTCTGCGTACGCACGGTGCCTTGTATCAAGTCATCCTGTGCGTTTTAAATTTGATATCAGAGAACGTAACGCTAACGTTTTGGAAGTAGATGCAAACAGTAATATGCCCATTACGTTTGCTCACGATCCCACCGAAACACCTTATGCCCAGAAACGAGGAGATGAACGTAAACATTTGATGAAATAATCTATGTACAGAAAAGCTAGAGATATGAGTTTACAATCTGCATTAAATTGCGATAAACAAGAATTGGCTGAAGGTTATGAAGGTGATATAACACAACAACATATTCTTGAGAAAATTTCTTCTGATGGTAATAATCTAAACCGGCTCGTTTTAAAATCCAAGGATTTATCAGATTTATCGCAGTTATACATAAATGACGAACATAACTCTCCAGACCCATTCTTTCACTCTCTCAATTACTGTCTTCGTATTATATTATTTACACAAGCTCAATTAGATGTCATCAATCCTAGTAGACCGGTGATAGTTCATTTCGATTCTACGGAAGCATGTGTGAGAAATCCAGGTTTAAGGGTACAAAAACGAATTTTCTATTATGCTCTCGTCTACAGGGCATCGAAATCAACTGTCCCGCTGGCTCAGATGATAACTTCTGATCAAGGGATTCCATCAATTTCATTATTTTTATCTAAATACAAGGCTGCAGTAGAAACTTCATCTAAATGGCCATTTAAAGCCGTCGTTGTCGATTGGTGTTGGGCAGAGATGCACAGTGTTCTCAATGTATGGACTGGAATGACCATAACAGAGTATTTGGATATAACTTATAAATATTTTATCAATAATAAATCTGTTCTACCTAAAAAATTTATTTTCTTACTAAGCTGTAATGCTCACATTATGCATCGAGTTGCAGATGAAATTAAACGTCTCGGACTTCAGAATATTAAAAAATTATTGATGGAATGTGTTGCTTCACTAATGTTATGTCGCACAAAGAAAAAAATGAATGAATTATTTGATTTGATTGCCACAATTTTTTTATCTAAATCTGATCACACAGCTGAAGTTAATTTACTTAAATTTAAAGAACTTATAAATAAAGAAAAAAATGATATTGAAAAGATTGCCGATGAAACTAAAAATTCCGAAATGAAGGAAACAGATTTTGATGAATTTTGCTTTGAATCTACGTTAAAAAATCAAACAATTTACAAAAGTTCTCCATACTATCAATACTATTGTAAACGATGTGACCGGATAAAAGAACTCTTGGATAGCAATGAACGCGATTTATCTGAAAAAATTAGCTCATTATACTCTCCAGAATTCATTAATTATCTTCTAAAAAGCTACATCTCGTATCTTCCTTTATGGACTGCCATTATGATGCCGTTGATTGATCCTAGTATTTCCAGAGTGACCAATGCTTACGTAGAATCTCACATGAGAGCTTACAAAGAAGAAATACTACTGAAAAGAAAAAATGTGTCCGTCGGTAATGTCGTGCGTGCTCTCGATAATTATAATAAATGTTTAATTGCAAAGGAAGAAGTTTATCAGATTTGTAAACCTGATGATGAATACGCCAAATATCCACTTAATAAAGAACCTGCTGCAGATTTAAACGCTGAGGCAGAATGGGCTAAAACATCGAAAGAAATAAAAGATCTGAAAACAAGAAAATCACGTAATAGAAATCTGTCACGAAATTATATCTCTAAAATGTCTTCTAAATTAGCAAAAGACTTAACCCATTTGAAAACTGAAAACAAAAAAACTTCTCAATCGAAAAAAACTCAAAAGATTTCAAAAAAAAAAAGTAGAAATAAAATTAAAACGAAGTCCTGAACCAAAGTTTGAAGAAATCAATCGTAATTCCACAACAACAACAAATTTAATTGATTATCAAGCAAAAATTAAATCTCATTCGCAGGATTAGCTGAGCAATGGAATGTGGGAAAATCCAGATTTTTACAGGCTATCTAGATCTAGTTTCATAAAAATGTCAGTTTATCAAGTAAAGAGTGACACAATTTATAAACTAGATCAGTTCTTATTAACACCTAGAGAATTTAACACATTATACGATAAAAACTGGATAAATGGTCAAATTATTGATGCTTATGCATCGACTTACATGACATCATGGAAGAATATCACATATATTCCATGTGAATTGACTTTGAGTATACTTGGTGATGATTGGAAGAAGCGCAAGATAATTAAAACTACTATACACAAAACGTCGGAACCACTTGGAAATATTATTTTGATGCCATACTTGTACTGTTCCCATTGGTTGTTGCTAGTAGTGAATGTACTCGATAAAACAGTATCGTTGTACGATCCTTTTAAAATTATTCTTGATGAAAGATATTTGAATGCTTTTACAAAATTTTTATCAGAGTGCTTAAAAGTTAGCAGCTTCAGTAAATTATCTAAAACACAGTGGTGTGTAGTAGAAGCCCCGACAAGACCATATCAGACTGATGATTACAATTGCGGCATATTTATTATGCATTACATAAAATGCATCTATGAAAATGATCCCTTGGGCGATCAGATTGATACGAATCATCACCGTATGCGAATACGCCAAGAACTCATTAATCATTGTGACAACTTATTCTATAAATGTATCTATTGCGCGAAAAAAATTGAATAAGATATGGATGACGTAGCATGTGGTAAATGCCACCGTTCGCTTCATGCTCATTGTACTAATTTCGATATGAGCTTTACTGATGAAGAAGACAACTACTACTACACTGGAATCACTCCAAAAAAAAGAAAACTTGATGATTTACAAACGTATAAATGTCGCATATGCAGACGATTGCCATGAGAATTACTCGAATGATTGTTTTCCTGTATGGTATGACACCCTTTAAAAACACAAATTTTAAGACTGATAAAAACGCCAGGTTCTTGGAAATTAATTTTTATACTTGCTCTGGAGGGAAATTTCTCATAAAGACTTCCAAACTCTGTGCGACCCGATAACCAGATGCTTAATTAACATACACCCAAACGTTATAAATGAATTGTATAACACTATTCGAATAAAATATCGCAATTTTAAAATTTTTTATGACATGCTATAATTTTTTCCAGCGGGGTGAACTGTAGTTAGAATTATTTTCGTCGCTTCCGAATTTTCCAGCAGAAATTCCGGTACTTCCGACACTCGGATGGGGACAAAACTTTGAAAATATGAAATTTTTTTGACTCCAGACATGCTAGAATTTTTTTCAGCAGCGTAAAATGTCATCAGAATTTTTTCGTTCGCAAATTTTCCAGATGGAAATTCCAGTACTTCCGACACTCGTAGCCGGACGAAACTGTGAAAACAAAGAATTTTTTTTACTCCAGCCATGCTAGAACTTTTTTCAACAGCGTAAATGTCATCAGGATTTTTTTAACCGTTCCTAAATTTTCCAGATGGAAATTCCAGTACTTCCGACAATTGTAGCCGGACAAAACTGTGAAAACAAGAAATTTTTCTTACTCCAGCCATGCTAGAATTTTTTCCGGCAGGGTAAAATGTACTCAGAATTTTTTCCACTCTTTTGAAATTTTCCAGCTGGAAATTCTTGGACTTTCGACACTCGGAGGTGGACGAAACGGTGAACATATGAAATTGAGGTCACTCCAGACAGGCTCGAATTTTTTCCAGCGGGGTAAAGTGTACTCAGAATTTTTTCACCGTTTTGAAATTTTCCAGCTGGAAAATCCAGTGGTTCCGACACTCGGAGGTGGTCGAAACGGTGAACATATGAAATTGAGGTCACTCCAGACAGGCTCGAATTTTTTCCAGCGGGGTAAAGTGTACTCAGAATTTTTTCACCGTTTTGAAATTTTCCAGCTGGAAAATCCAGTGGTTCCGACACTCGGAGGCGGACGAAACGGTGAACATATGAAATTAAGGTCACTTCAGACAGGCTAGAATCTGTTCCAGCGGGGTAAAGTGTACTCAGAATTTTTTTTACCGTTTCAAAATTTTCCAGCTGTAAAATCCAGTGGTTCCGACACTCGGAGGCGGACGAAACGGTGAACATATGAAATTAAGGTCACTCTAGACAGGCTATAATTTGTTCCAGCGGGGTAAAGTGTACTCAGAATTTTTTCACCGTTTTGAAATTTTCCAGCTGGAAAATCCAGTGGTTCCGACACTCGGAGGCGGACGAAACGGTGAACATATGAAATTAAGGTCACTTCAGACAGGCTAGAATCTGTTCCAGCGGGGAAAAGTGTACTCAGAATTTTTTTTACCGTTTCAAAATTTTCCAGCTGTAAAATCCAGTGGTTCCGACACTCGGAGGCGGACGAAACGGTGAACATATGAAATTAAGGTCACTTCAGACAGGCTAGAATCTGTTCCAGCGGGGTAAAGTGTACTCAGAATTTTTTTTACCGTTTCAAAATTTTCCAGCTGTAAAATCCAGTGGTTCCGACACTCGGAGGCGGACGAAACGGTAAACATATGAAATTGAGATCACTCCAGACAGGCTAGAATGCGTTCCAGCGGGGTAAAGTGTACTCAGAATTTTTTCCACCGTTTCGAAATTTTCCAGCTGGAAATTCTTGGACTTCCGACACTCGGAGGCAGTCGAAACGGTGAACATATAAATTTGAGGTCACTCCAGACATGCTTGAATTTTTTGCAGCGGGGTAAAATGTACTCAGAATTTATTTCACCGTTTTAAAATTTTCCAGCTGGAAAATCCAGTGGTTCCGACTCTCGAAGGCCCTGGAATTGATGGGATAGGAGAAGCTCGGGCTTCTCTACACAATTATTATGTTTTTTTATGAGGATAAATGTCATTCACAAATGTTTTGTCTCTTTTTACTATTTCTCTTATTATGTATATCTATATATATTGGCGTTTAATTGACCGGTCGCAACTTCAGTTACATTAATTATTTATATTTTAAACAATAAAAAAAAATATGTATTTGTTATAAAAAATTTTTTTCCAGTCACACTTAAAAAACTTTTGACTTTGCTTAGAGCACTTAGAAATTTTTATGAAAATGGGACTTAGAAAAAAATTTTTGGTGTAAACTCAGTGTATACTCAGTGTATATTCGCCGCGTATACACCGTGTATATTTGGTGTATACTTAGTAAATAGCGATCCGCTAGGGAATGTCTGATTAATAATCATATAAGTGAATTTATAATGCAATTTGAACAAAAATTGCAGTCAAGTTATTAAAAAATAATAAATAATAAAAAATAATGAATATTAATTAAGACGCACGTGCAGTCAAAACATATAGTCATTCAATCTTTAAATGACCTAGAATAAGGGCAGACTTTTTGACAGCAATTTTTGTGAACATAATATCATAATCTATAAATATAATAATTTTTAAAAATTAAAAGTGAAATCCACACTTGACGTCTTTCAATATTGAAGATGATTTAATAATGTATGATTAATCAAAAGTATAAAATTGTTTTTTTTTTTTTATACGTAAAGAATTAACTTTTAATGACATAAAATGTTTATTATTTTTCAAAAGAGCGACGAAGCTTATAATTCTTATCTTGAATTAAATAGTGCATAATGATAGGAAGTATAATCAAAGCAAAGTAAATATATTATTTAAAAAATTAAAAGAAAGATAACAATATTAATAATGCAGTTATTTTTGTTTAATTTTGAATAAATACGTTGAATCCCTGGTGGAAATTTTTCGGAATTTTTTCTGAAAAACTCAGTTCTAAAGACTTTATCAAAGTCCTAAAGACTTTCTGAGTTTCTCAGAGAAAAGTCCAAAAAATTTCCACCAGGGTTGATATTAATGCAATAGTCGAATAATGTAATAATAATGACAAAATTTATCATCTCAATCCATAACTAAGATAAATTTAAGTATAACAGCAATAAGTATCATCACTGAATTTACCATTAACATACATATAATAATCACAGCTTTAACATATACTTAAACAATACTAAATTATCACTTTTTCATCACCAATATAGTTAATAATCATTGTCTCCGAGTTATAGTTCTGTATTATAATTATCTTATTTGTATAAGCTATTTAGCCTTTATTATTGCAAACCGCCTTATTATTCGATATTACCTTAAATAATTAATACTTATTCAGAATTTTTATATCTACTCAAATGGACTTCTTTTAGGTGGGTTTTCAAGCTGGCTCTCAGCCTTTCGTTTTGGCGTGGTGAATCCCATCTTACGTAATTCATCTTTTGTTCAAACGGCCTCATCAGGAACAGCGGCAATATTATCCATATTGCGACAAATTAACATTGTACCATCTGAAAATATAAAAATTTTAAATATCGTTCCAAGATATGATAATTCAACTTTAATGAATAAAAGCTTTTTTAAACAATACACTTACTGTCTGCACAGTAGCTACAATCCACGGAGAGTTTTGTCCCCATAATCAATTCAGGCTTGTTCTGGAAAGTAACTACATGAACCCTCAAACGGTGATCATGATTAACTATAACCCCACTACCCCGACTTCCACTTTCTGTTATCACCAGCTCGAAAGGAACCTTTATCCACCCGAAAACGCCTAAAAATGAAAGTTATTACTTTACGTCGATCAGGAGTCAGAAAGTAACTCATAAATATACCAAAAATGCTCACGGAATTTTTCGTTTGGAGTTTGGTCTGGTGTGGCTCGAAGTAAAACAGTTTGTAAAGTTTTGTTAACCGGCAGGTCCTCAAATGTACCTGGCAAAATTTCAATTTTAGTCTGGGCTAAAACTATCAATTCACACGAAGCGTTGGTTAACACTGAACCAGAAAATCGTTTGTTAAATGTGGTGGCCTTTGCCCGCGTAATATGTATGATCTGGAATAATAGTAATAAATAATTATGAAACAATAGTAATAATAATAAAGAGAACGAGTGTGATAAATGTCAAATTTTTGATTGTATAATAATATACAAACAATAATAATATACAAACAATACAGATCAATTAATAATAATGACCTTTCTATCACTGATAGACGAAGCCCATTTTGTTGCGTTTTCACCCCAGAACATGACTTTAATTTTTCTGTTGTGACCCTTATTTAGGTAGATTTTAAATAGTGCTGTTGGCCCTGATGAATATGGCGTAGTCACCATCTTTGTGCCGTCGACTCCTTCGACAGAACCACGCAATTCTCTGAAAAAAAAAAAATTAATTATTAAAGTTTACGAAAAACGTTTAATTATTTTTTTTGTGCAAACATCTAGATAATGAAATATATTAACGACGAGAATAATTTAAATAGTGTTCCAGAGAAATAATTAATCAAAATCTAGCTTACATTGTGTCGTCAAACGGGTTAAAATCGTCGATTTCTGCATCCGGAGAAAACCACTCGAGCAATTCTTTACGTGTCTTAGTCATAATTCAAAATGATTGCAAAACTGGTTAATGAGTGAAAATTTGAAATATTTTTTAGGTTTGAAAATTTTTTAAATTATTAAACGGAAATCAAAGTAGACTCTATCCAAAAACTAATGTACGTCTGACGTAGATGAGGTCCGGAATAGAAAAAAACGCAATTCTCAATGGTCGTGTTTAGCCGAACTAAATCCTGAGTAAACTTAGATTTAGTATAGTAAAAGCAAATTTACTATACTAAATCTTACTAACGATTTAGATCGGCCTAACACGGGCAGTCTTTGTGATGATTTATTGTCATTAGTACCTGGCGTCCTCTATAGTATAGACTTACAACAGAAAGTTCAAATTACGTAATTTTTTTAAATGCACTGAAAACTCAATTCGGCCAAACACGTCCAATGATAACAATTGTAATTAACACGTTCATGTTAAGATTGAAATTCATTATCGAATGTAATACTTACTTTAGCCTTTAGTAATATTGTTAACTCAATCGACACAAAAAAAAATTAAGTGAAATATTAATAGTTTACGGACACCTTCCCTTTAGCTTGAAATTAACAGTAATTTGATGTTAAAATTATCTGAAATCTCCTGCACAAATTTGCCGACAATTTCACAGCAAAAATTGAAAAGAAAAAACTACGGTTAATTTTTTCTTTAATTTGGAGGTAACTTTTTACGATAAAAAAAGTCGGTAATGTTCTTTCTTACCATTTCGGAAGGTAAGCAAATTTAAACATAAAAATGTCTACAATTTGAGGGCAAAAAAATACTTAACAATTTTTTAAGTCAAATTAACAATAAATTTACATAAAATTTGCCTGAAAATTGATGACAACTTTTTTATGGTCAAATTTTAAAGTAAATTTGCACAATGCAACTTGCAAATTGAATAGCAAGTGCATAAAAATTGTCGTAAAAAACGGAGAAATTCACAGTTGACAGAAATTTGACAAAAAATTCAAGGAAACTTTTGTAAAGTGAACTTTTGCTAAAGCAAACTGTGCTATTAGGATACTTTGACTATAAATTGACTTCCGTTTAGGGTTTAATTTGCACTCAAGTCGAGAGGCCAAACATACACTTTAGTTGTAAGTTGACGGAAATTTGCGGCATAAACTTGACGTTAAGTTGACTGCTAAAAATATCGATCCAATTGATTGCAAAGAATATTTTTACGACTTCCAGGCAACATCTTCAGCATTTTCAACTTGTCTCCAAACAATGGACACAAAGTTACAACAATTTATAGTTCAGGTTGCATAACTTACATTGCAATCAAATGTGGGAATACATATTTTAAGGTTGGCAACATTTTTTCGTAAAGCCTGTTATGCGGATTTAATTAATTAATAATAATTAATTATTGGAAATGGTCGCGTGGGCCTCAAGTGGGAGGCACCGGGCAAACAGTGTGATTTTCCTAGAGGATTAGCTCTAGGTTTTATTTTTATTGTGGGAACTCGAACGATAAACCCCGTGGGGGCCTCTCTGTGTATTCAATGTAGAATTTGGATGCAATATATTAAAGAATTTGGTAACTTCACCTACCTTTCGTTGTTTGCTGCTTACTTGTAAGTTGGTCTTTTGGACTGCAAACTCCCGTGGACGGCTTCTGTTGGTCCCTGATCGAAAGATGATTTGGTTCCGGAAGAAGGGATGTGGTTCTTAATATTAGAAATAATCTAATATGCAGGTTTTCCCCAAATGATGAATGTTTATTCAATATTTGCCCTATGGGCTCGCCGTACCCAGTTCACAAGATATTAAATTGTTCTTAACACAAAGGTTCTTTTCTTTCACTTAAATCTCCAAAGATTGCACTTAACTATTAGAACTTAAACTTACAGGTTTTACACTTCGGATTTGTCGAGTCTTTAGAGCAAGAGGTCTTGCTACTTTTCCGATTAGTAGTTCTAACGGACTAGCTTTTGTTACCCGATTGGTAGTGCAATTCATAGCCAATTGTATCTCTCCTATAGCATCTTGCCATGAACGACCATCTGTCTCTGCCGCAGTAAACATATTTTTCAGTGTTCCCATCACGCGTTCTACCTGCCCATTTGCTCTGCTAGAACCAGTAGCTATTAAATGAAGTTTGATGTCTTGTGACTTACAAAACTCCTGAAAATCTTTACCGGTAAAACATCTACCTTGGTCCACTATCACCCGAGATGGTTTTCCAAACAGAGATATTGCTGATTTAACAGCTCGGATAGTATTGTTGGAGTCTATTTTCCGAGTATGGTATAAATAAACGAACTTGTAAACGCGTCAACTAGGACAATTACGTATTCTTTGGAAGTGCTTTTACCGCTCAGTTTACCTGAAATATCAATGTGAACTGTGTGCCATGGTATACTAGTTTTAGGGATAGGATGGAGCTCGGCTTGAACTTTACCTGAATTAGACTTAGAAAGCCTACAGGTCATGCAACTCTCCACAAATTTACGGACATACTTAGACATACCTTCGAACCAGTAATGATCGTAAATTTTGTCAAGTGTCTTGTCCCATCCTAGATGCATTATAGAACTATGAACATTGTTAATAACTGCCCATCTAAATGCCCTGGGGACGATTGGCAAACAGTATGATGAACCGCGACGTTGTATTTTTCGGTAAAGTGTACCCGATTGCAATTCGTATGTATTGGCAAGATCGTCCGATAACTCTTCGTTTTCTAGCTTCGTAACGATTTCAGAAATTTCCGGATCCCGTCGTTGCTCAGCTAGTAGCCAGTCGTCCGATATTTCCGCAAGATCAATACGTTTTTGTTCAATTTTATCCGTCGGTTTACGCTCATCAAGACATATCGGGTTTCGCGAGAAAAAGTCTACGTGCTCCATGCGCTTGCCTTCTCTATAGACTATATCAAAATCAAATGTCTGTAAAAATGCTCACCATCGATGGACTCGATCGTTCAGATCTGTTTTATTGCGCGATGCTTTTAAGGAATTACAGTCTGTAAATACTGTGAACTCGCGACCGTGTAAATAATGGCGGAAATGTTTAATAGAGTTGACAACGGCTAGAGTCTCCAACTCATATGAATGGTATCTGGATTCTGCCGTGCTAGTTCTTTTACTAAAATATTCAACTACCCGGTTTTTATTATTTACTTTTTGCATTAATATAGCCCCATAGCCTTCAGCACTAGCATCAGTATGTAATTCAATAGGACAAGTAGGGTCAAAGATCATTAGTACGGGTTCAGCGGTCAACACAGAAATTACATTTTGACGAATTCTCTCATGACTTTCTTTCCACTCAATATTTTTCTTACCTGCAGTTAACGCAAGCAATGGTTTCATTATATGAGAAAACCTCGGTACGAACTGACGGAAGTATGGTGCTAGGACAATAAATTGTCGAAGCTGGGTAACAGTTTGCGGAGCAGGTAAAATTGTTAAAGCTTTTATTTTTCGCGGATTAGGACGAACCTCGCCGTCCTTTATCTCGTATCCCAGGTACGAAACAGCAGTTTTTAAGAAAGAACAGTTCGAAAAATTTAACAAGAAACCGGCTTTGATAAGAATGTCAAGCACTATTTAAAGCCTTTCCAAACTTTGCTCTATTGTCTCCCCAATAACTAAAATGTCGTCCATATAGACAACAACATACGTATACGCAAGGTCACCAAGAGCTTTCAGAACCGCGCGTTGAAATACCGAAGGGGCAATTTTTAGTCCGAATGGCATAGTTAAATATTCGTACTGCCCATCGGGTGTGACGAAAGCAGTAAGTTCAATTGAATCAGGGTGAATGGGTATTTGATGAATCCCGCTAGCCATATCAAGACAAATAAAAAATCTCGCACCTCTAAGTCTCGCTATTTGATCCGATATAAGTGGTAACGGGTGCTTATCCGCTACCATATTTTTATTTAACTCGCGATAGTCTACACATAAGCGATCTGACCCATCTTTCTTTTTAACAAGTATTATTGGGCTGGCAAAAGGTGAATTACTAGGACGAATCACGCTGGCTTTAATGAGCTCGTCTATTCTTTCTCTTACAATCTGTCTTTCTTCAACGCTAAGTCGATAAGGGTGTCGCTGTACGGTGACGTTAGGATCTAATAACCGTATTTTGAGTTCACCGGTGTTAACCCGAGTACTCGGAAATCCCGTAATGAATGAATTCCGGAATTTAGCAAGTATTTCGATCAAACGAGTTTTATCTGTCCCGATCACATCTGTGACAACCAGATTAAAATCAATTATATTATTTTCTAATGACTTTTCGCATACATTAACGATTTTACTTTTAAAAATATTAAATTTATCTTTTGTAATATGGATGTCAAATCCTTGGCTAAGAATATCACGACTAATCAAAATATCATGTTTTAAATAATCGTCATTAATGACGTGGAAAAGAATCTCTAGCGTATGACCATTGATTACAATCGTTGACAATATTTGTATAGCACAATTAACACTAATATTGCCTATACCTCTTAACATTACAAGCTGATTAAATCTGCTTCCCGAAAATTTATTTGATACTAACTCCTTGATCAACGAGCATTTAGCTTTGGAGTCAAAACAGAATGAAAACGACTTACCGTGATGTAACAGGGAACCTGACGGCACCGCGATACTGCACATATCCACCCGTCGTTCGATGGCGGCACCCTCCTTGTTGGCTGCTCCCTCGCCGTTTCTACTCCTCTTCAATTGCGGGCAGTGTGACAAAATATGTCCGGCTTCCCGACAGTTGTAGCAGGTTACCGTCTTGCCCGGCATGGTTGGTTTTCTTCCCCCGTGCGCTACTCCAGTCTCCGGCCTCCTTGTTATTTTCGTACTCGAACGACACTCACTAGCTTTATGGCCCACCTTACCACATCCATGACAACGAATCACTATTGATGGCTTGAAACGTTTTGGATCCGGTATCGTAGCGTTTTCCATAAACGATGCTGGCCTCTTCTGCGTATATGAGAAAACTCGCATTTAATTTAAAAATGCGGCTTCTGTTTTGATATCAGATTTATGCGCCAGTCGCTCTATTTGGCTGTTATATGGAGCTAACCGAGCCATGACGACAGCGTTTATGATCTCGTCAACAGTTAAAGATCCCCATCGTGCTTTAAGTGATGATCGCAGACGAACACCAAAAGCACCAATGCTCTCATCTTTCAGCTTATTTTCATTTTGGATTTTAATGAGAGCTAAAGTTGCTGTTTCCGAACCACCAAATCGAGCGATAAAAAGATCTTTAACTTGTGGCCATGTGATTCCAGTGATAGCCACTGCGCAGCTGACCCTTCCAATGCCTTGCTGAGCGCGGAAATTAGAGCAGAACCAATAAGTGGCTTTTCTCTTAGGCACATATTCGCTGCTGTGCACCATGCTATTGGATCGCTACCCGCACTTTCCGGGTCGAACCGTGGTAGCGAAAAATTTCGGCTGTCTGTACTCGGTTGCCGCATAGAATTTTGCATAAACTGCAATAAAATGTTCCATTGATCTGGTGTTGGAGCGGATCCCACTTCTGATGTCGAATTACCAGTTGAGGTATTAATGAGACTCGAGTCTACGTCGTTATCTTTGCCACTCATCTTATTTATTAAACAATTTAACGAACACACACAGATAATTACTACTCACAAATATCGTATACACTAAACAGTAAGATTACAAGCAATAATATCAGTATCGGACAACAACACAATATTAAAGTATCCGAGAAAATATCAAAGATTACAAAATATCAAATAGTACACAATATTAAATACACAAATTATTACAAGCGATTAGTTTACTAGAGAATAACAACTATTGAAAATATTCTAGTTACTGTTGTAAAATGTATACGGCGGTAACATTAAAATCGAAACGAATACACGATCGGTCGGATAGCAATGTTGTCCGTTCCTTTGCTCAATTAGAACTAACTCTCTGTACCCAATATCTTTGAGTCCCCGATTCGACCAAAACTATATCTCAGGTAATTTTACAAACTCGTACAATTACTTCCATATGTTTAAAAACTCATCATACCGAAAATATTGCTATCTCTCGATCGTGTCTACGTTGGATGCCCAGACGGGCTCCTTCGACTTAAGTCTACCGTCATAAACGTAAATATGAAAACTAACAAAATCTTAAGCGAATTAAATTGTAAAACATTTTTACTAAGTTTTTATTGTCTAAAAACAAACTCAATATAGTTGGGACTTTCCCAAGTCTCAGGAAAAACCCAAGTATTATTTTATCTCCATTTATATATATATATATTGTAACGGGTTTTTCACCACCGGGGATCTACCGGAGTGAAGTCCGAATACACTTACTGTTTTTGGCTACCTTGTTCAAAAATAATTAAGTTGGGCGCCAGGTGATGTAACAATCACCAAATAAACAATTATCAAAAATGTCGACTCAGGGTGGCGGATCGGGGAAAGGTCAGGCACTTAAGATTACGATAAATAATTGATCAGAATTGACACAAAATAATTAGTCGTATATTAAATACAAAATAATTGATCAGTATCACAAAAATAATCGGTTACAACAAAAATAATAAATTGCCGTGGTCGGCTTGACTCGATATAAACAAAACAAAATTTCTCGTACTTGATCGGAAAACAAATCAGTTCATTGCTCAAAAAAAACACAGTCGGTTGACGAAATTAAAAATAAAATAATTTTATTGTCCGGAGAAACACATACAGCGAAAGTATTAACGAAATACTTGACGAATGACGTCAGAGTATTCTTACACGTCGAGGTGACAAGACTGCTGTTGCGAATGAGTCACAGATAATCCGTGATTCTCAGAATTGCTCGATTGAAATAAAATAAAATATAAAATAATATTTTATTTCGGTAACGCGTTTAATTTCACGATCACACAGTTATTACGCGAAATTAATTATTTCATTTTTTTAATTATTACACGAACGCGGATCACTTGTTCACCCTAAATTCACTAGAACACGTTGTTCAGTTTCGGGCCGAGGCTTCGGCTTGTTCACTTGTTCACGAACTCGGTTATTGTCGGTCGTAATTAATTGTCGCGAATTATTGTTCGTTGATCAAACTCGGATTGATCTTACATGTCGTAATTCAAATTGTTCGTACGTCGCAATCGAAATTGGTCGTTTGGTCGGGTCGAATTGTTCAAATATAAAAAAATACGTGGCCGTTCAGTACGGCGTCTATCCCGGATCTCTCGTTTCAATTCATGCGTTGGATCGATTGCTCGGTCAAAGTCGGAATTTTTCGTCATAGATGTCACCAAAAGTTGCTCACCGGGTAATTATTTATTATTTCAAATAATTTTTAAACCACGGGTCAATGTCGAATTTTCCTCATGTTACAAAACCTCCCCCCAGACATTGACACGGGGTTTCGAGGTGGTTGGTTGGTTTGGTCGAGTCGATTGGCGGTTGTTCGTCGTTGTCGTTGTTCGGTTTGATCTTCAGGTTGAACCTCGTAACCTGTTTCACTTGTTCGGTTGGTACTTGTACAGTCGGTCGTCTTCTACTCGCCAGCACTTCCATCGATCAGGTGATTCCAGTACTTCCCGTTTGCGGCGAGTATACCAGTCGTCGATTAACTCCGCTGCCGGAATGTCGACGTCTAACGCCACTTGGTCGTCAACCGCAGTAACTGTGGTTAGACAGTTATCGGTTTCTTCGTCCTCGTACATACGAGACAACGCGTCAGGTACGACGTTCAACGATCCTTTCCGGTATTCGATCGGAAATTGATATTCGGCTAGCCGCATTGCCCAGCGACTTAAACGTGGCGTTTTACTTTTTAAATCACGCAACCATCGTAAACTACTATGGTCAGTTATCACCTTGAACTGGTAACCTTCCAAGTACCGTCGAAAGTGTTCACATGCTCATAAAACGGCGAGACATTCCCGTTCGGTTGCTGAATAATTCCGTTCAGCTCGGTTCATGACGCAACTCGCGTATGCGACGACTCTTTCTTCGTCTTCGTGTTGCTGGGTCAATACTGCACCCAACCCCGTCGCACTTGCATCAGTTTGCAACACGAACGTTTTTGAGTAGTCCGGGCACGAAAGCACCGGGGCAGTTGCCAATGCCACTTTCAACGATTCAAACGCGGACTCCTGTTCCGGACCCCAGTTCCATCGGACTTTCTTACTAGTTAATCGTGTTAGCGGTTCCGCAACAGTCGCAAAGTTCGGGATAAATCGGCGGTACCACGAAGCCATACCGAGAAAACGTCGTAGTTTTTTCATATTAACCGGTCTCGGAAATTCCACCATCGGTTTAATTCGGTCGGGGTCCACCAAAAGGCCCTTTTCATTAACCTGGTATCCCAGATAACATACTTCATTCGTACAGAACTCGCATTTATCGACATTAATTTTTAAATTAACCTTTTTCAACGCGTCAAAGACCTCGTTAAGAACTTCAAGATGTTCTTTGAACGTTTCGGTAACGATGATCAGATCGTCAAGGTAACCGAAGACTCGTAGGCCACGTCTTTGACCTAACATTGTGTCAATCAGTCGTTGAAAATGCGGTGGTGCACCGGCCAATCCAAATGGCATACCGACGTACTGAAACATCCCTCGTCCTGGGACACAGAACGCAGTATATTTTCGGCTGTCGGGGTCAAGCTTGACTTGATGATATGCATGTTTTAAATCGATCTTGGAAATGAATTTCGCACCACTCAATTGGTCCAAAATCCACGTCATTAACGGTAACGGATACGCGCACGGTTTTGCAATTTCGTTTAGACGTCGGAAATCCAAACACATGCGATACTCGCCGGTCGGTTTACGTACCATGATGATGGGGTTACACCATCCACTAGTTGACGGTTTAATTATTCCAGCGTCCAATAATTCGTCGACTTGTCGGCACATCTCTTGTTCGATGATCGGTGAAGTTGGATAGTTCCGTTGTCGGATCAGCTCATGCCCTTGAACGTCAATTTTATGAGTCATGAACGTTGTAAATGTCGTTGCGCCGGTATATCGGATGTCCGGAAGACGGCGAGTTAATAACTCGTCGAGTGCGGCTTTCTGATCGGGCGCTATTTCCATGATAGCGGATATCTCGTCACTATGAACCCAACTTTTGGATTGCCAGTCGAATATATCGGAATCTCGTGTCGTCCACCATTTACTGGTCGCTCCATCGAATTCAATTCCAAATGTCTTGATGGCATCCATGCCCAAGATCATGTCGTATGATAAAGTCGGTATTACGCGGATTTCCAATGGCATTACTTCGTTATTAATGTCCACTGGTAAAGTCGCAATCGATTTAACGGTCATAAGTGACCCATCGGCCACTGCAGCGGTTCCTACCGGTGTTTGGCGAACTCGTGAGCCCAGGTCATTGACCCATTCTCGTTCCCGGAGGTCCCGTACACACGATACCGTAGCACCGGTGTCTAATAAAGCGTTAATCATAACGTTTCCGATCCTAACCGGTATGTACGGTCGCTTGTCGGTCTGTTTAGTCTGCACGGGGCAGACTTCCTCGGCTACTTCCCGTAGTATTCGTTGTTTGTCGTCAGGCGTGGCACTACGTTTGGGTCGTTTGATTCGTCGGTTCGCATTCGGTGTCGTTGCTAGTCGTTTTACCGGTGGCCTAGCGTCTTTTACTTGTGTAGTCAATTTCTCGGGTTCGATGTCGATAGCGAATATGTCGGGTAACGGAACGGTTTCTTGTTGTACTTCTCGTACAACAGACATCGAGGTCCGTTCCTCGCCGGTGATCAGCGTTGGACCTATTGCTGCTGACCCCCCTGGGCGTTTCCCGACTGGGCTTGTTGCCATTGGGCACAACTCAAACATCCAGGCGTAACTGCATCTTCGGTTCCACAGCTACGACAGTAATTATTCCGTAATGGCATCGGACAAGTAGCTTGTCCATGACCTTCGCGTTTGCAGTTGAAGCATTTACCACGTCGTTCAACGGCAATGGTAAATGGTCGTGGTGTGTTGAATCGTCGTAAGGTCGGTGACTGATTTCCCAATCTTTGCATGTCGTTGTTGTTTCGATTTGGTCGGTCCGGATTCGGGTTGTGGGGTGGTATAGTCGATGTACGATTGCTCGTGTTCTTCGGTGGATCCCCACTGCGCGGACTATGTTGCATGAACGCGGCTACATGCGTCTTCGGAGCCTTTTTCTGGTTCGTACTGTCATACCGTTCCGGGTGATACGCATACTCGGGCACCACACTCTCATTTGATGGTACAATTAATTAATTAATGTAACGGGACCTAAGTCCACCTCCGCCGACCGGAAGCCGATTCCTCGCCCTTTTGGGCATACTCGCGTTGCGTGTGGTCCCTATTTTTATAATCAACTCCACCATATATTATAAAAGCGAAATATGAGCATAAGCTCACATTAACTTACCCATTAGGCATGCATTGCATGTGGGTGTCTCACCAACAGCCACCACGAGTCCTACCTCACTCGGCCCCCCATTCCTGCCATCCCAGGAAATAAAGAGACTCTGACCGAAATGGGGCTTGGAAATGGGGCCCCCATGGTACCAGACTTCAGCTCTGGTGAACCGCTTGCATAGATTAGTGGTGGGACGCAAGTTCTCCCCATACCCTATGTAAAGGGCCACTCCACTTGTTTCTTTCGGGTTCCCACAAGCAATTATCCGCTTGTTTCGAAACGTCCCCTCTAAGATTTTCTACTTTCCCCAAGCTAGATAGCACACTAATTATTCAAGCCAAATTAAAGTTGGGCAGCTTGGGGGACATTTGATGGTACAGGTACTCTTGGCTGGCGGCGATGTCCGGGACTGTCGAACTCCCCCACTAACTCATATAAGTGATCAAACGACATAAAATCGCTTCGCCGGATCACGGAGTGATAGTCGGATCGCAATCCGTTAAACGCGAAATCCAACTGGAATTTAAGTGGCATCGGATCTGACACGCGAGCCCACATTGCTAATACCGCGTCTAGATAATCCAGCCCGGATTCCAAAGGGCCCTGAGTGCGGTTAACTGCTTCACCCAAGATCCTGCATTCAACCGCCGGTTCCCCGAACCGTTTACGGAGTTCGTGGCAGAACTGGTCGTAACTGCCAATTCGGTATTTCTTGTGTGACCACCACGTTTTGGCCACACCGGAAAACAGTATCGGTATGCACGCGAGCACATCGGCATCACCAAGGCCACATGTGTCTCGGCATTCTTCGAGCCGACTCAAAAATGTCTCAACGCGGTCAGAGGCTAACCCCGAGAACTTAATATTCCACTTAGCGACTCGTTCGTACATTCCCGGTTGATAATGTACCTCTCCAACTCGTAATGTTGTCGTATTTTGGTGGTGGTTGGGTTCTGGTCGATTAATCGGGGATTCCCACGGATGATACTCCGGTATTGGTCGATGTTGGGGTGGCATGTGCGTCGAATTAGCCGCTGGCGGCACGCTTCCCCTCGTAATGTGGTTTTGAGGCCTTAGTGACGGTCGGTTTGGGTCCGTGGGGAGCCCTGCGGCCATCATAGGGCCTAAAGTCACCGTGCGGGGTAATATTCGGTCAGCGGGATTAATATCGATCGTCAATAAACCAGCAGGCGTATTGGTAACAGTTGTGATCGGTACGGTGGTTGCCTGTGTGGTCGTTACCACCGCTGTTCGGTCTAACCCACGCACACTGCGCTCATATGCAGCCAAAACCTCGCGGTCAGGCAGTGGCTGGTCGGCGGCGGTCCACGGTGTGTCGGGGTGGCGTTTCATCCGGAGGGCGCGATACAGTCGATCGCGGCGCACTTCGTCTGAACCTAAGGCACACGCATTCAAGGTAAGCAAGAATTCGCGTACCTGCATTGACGACAAATCACCGATCCAGTCATATCCGGACTCGGAGTCTGCCGAATTCGGCGATATACCTTCCCGTGCCCGCCGGGCAGTAGCAACCGCCTCCTCCCGACGTCGAAGGTCCTCAATCTGTCTGGCCATGTCTCGATACACGACCTCTAATCGTATCCGCTCAGCCGAAAGGCTGGTCTCTTCGGTGATCATCTCCTCAACCGCCGTTTGGGTCGTCTCATTGGCGTCTAAAGCCCCTTGGTTGCCGGTTGGCGTCGGAAGGTCTGGAGCATACTGTATTAACACATTCGGTGTTATGGATGGGGTTGGGGTTGTCACGGCCCCCTCCGTCGTGGTCGTTGGTGTAACTTCCCCGTCGCGTATGTCAGGGTTATCTCCCATGGTACCGGGTAATTTTAAATTCGCGTGATTAAACCGAACTCAGTATCCCGATCGAAATTAAACGTCAATCGGACGTCAATACTTAGCCGGTCGTCAATGTCTTACCCGTAACGCGAAATATAATTCGAGGCGATTATTGCACGGTCGATTACGCAACTCAGGTGAATAGACGTTAAAACGCGGTCAATTACTAGTAGTGGATTCGTGCCTTATTATCCTTCGAGCCCCACGTTGGGCGCCAAATATGTGACCGGTTATTCAATTCTCCGGGAATCCGTCCGGCGAACAAATCCCCTCACAAATATTTGGCTTACCTGTTTCGGGTTTGGTGGTTGTTGAGCGCCAGGTGAGTTCCACTCACCAAAATTCTTACTGATCGTTAACTCAGAGCGGTGGATCGGGGTAGGATAGGCATTTAAGGTTTCGATAAATTACGTACTCACAATTGTACGACAAAAATAATTCGTATATTAAACAAACAAATAAACTAATCGATTTTACAATAAGAGAAAGCAAGAAAAAAAAACGTTTACTTCAACAAACTTAATACTAATGCCGTTGTCGGCGAGCCTCGATATAAACAATAATCAAGAAAACGCGGAATAAGATACCCAGTAACAAAATAAGTTCGAACCGTAACTTGACGGCAAGGTGATGTCAATTTACTTGACCTCAGCCACAGTCGGTAACTTAACGGCCGTAATCGACTTACCGTCGGAATGTTACCCGTACCAATAACCATAAACAAATTATTACGGTAATAATCCGGGTTCGGAGAAAATGAAATGATACAAAAAAAAAAAAAATAATGAATAATGAATAACGAGACCCGAATACGCAGTACAAATTAAATAACAAAAAAAAAAATAAAATAGAATAATAAAAAAATAAAAGTAATAATAATGATGTGAAGTAACAAAACACAAAAAAAACTCTATAGGTCGATCAGACGACTGTCGTGACACCAAGAAAATGTGACGATTCACCGTACAATGCTAATTTTTACATGTACCACGTGGTCGTTGCCTCTCAAAACTCTAGCCGGGGTCGGCGTGGACGTCCTTACAATATAATCGGCCTGTCCGATCACGGAATGGTATTGATGTCCCCAATGAATTGCTGTATTTCAATTTAGTCTCTCCGCGCGCGGAAAAGAAAATGCCGGTATTACTGGCTTACGGGAATCTCCAATAATTACTTCCCGAATCACAAATACTTAGGTCCCTCACGGACAACTATATACCAAAATATAGTCCGAATCTCGGTACAATCCGTCTGTATCAGATCTGAAGTACTTTTTATTAACGATAAGCACGAAACGCAACTTAATTTTGTATTTTCGGTAAACACGTGTACTTGACAACAAGGTACGATCCAGAATGGCGTTGGTCGTTCCTTTTCCCTCCTCGTCGATCGTAGTTGAGGGCTTCCCCAGTTGGCGGCGCTTCGATCGCTACTAATACAGAGCTCGGTCATGCGTGGCGCGGACAATTGCTCCCCGGATCCCTCGATGTCGGTTCAGTTTTCCAAAATAAATCACTTGGGCCGGTATACCATATGTCGTATAAATCTTCGTTACGACTGTTCGTGGACATTGGCCAAGTCGTTCGGGTGTTTTAGTCGTCATACAGGCTAACTCGCTAGACGATGTCAACTTCAAAAACTTTCCGCTGGCGGAATTATATACACTCCGCACTTCGGGTATTGTCGGCCGTTGTCGTCGGATTTGACGTGTGGATCGTAGCAGCGAATCCTCTTGGGCTCTGGTGACCAGCAAACGAGTACCTAAATTTCTAAAAGTCACGATACTAACTTAAGCTAACTTAATTACTAAAGGACTTATTACTATTATTATTATTATTAAGTATCTCGAGTCTCGGATCCTTCTCGTACCAAGCTGCCAACTGATCGAAACAAATTATCATACGCGGGAAAATTGTTCAAAAGTTATTCAAACTCGTGATCGGCCAAGTCAATATACAGCAGCTGTCAAAATATATATAACCTTACATTATTAAATAATCGTAATGTACGGATTAATAACTAAATGGCCACGTGTCGGCGTCGAATTAGAAGGTGCAATTTCAAATGTCACAATATATATATTGAGAGAAATCGCTTCTCGTCTTCGCGACTTTCACCAGCAGCCACCAGAATTCGCGAGTTGAACCCTGGCTTAGGCTGGCCTCTAACAAATTTTATTTTGCTAGGACACAGCAATAGACTAGGCTTCTTGCAAAGCGAGGACCCGCACTTATTCAAACTCGGCAACGTATAAAAAAGCTCATTAACTTACCTCACGGCTTATAAAATTATAGATTGTATTTATAGTATGGATTATACTTATTGATAGTCGAATTACTACTGATAATTCAATTTGTAATTATTAATTCAAACTATTCGGCAGTCTTACCAGTATTTGAGGATAAGGATAGAGCAAGGGTAATGTATATTGTTAAGGATTAATATTATAGAAATACGCAAGTTTATTGCCAATCGTAACAGAGATTCATTTACTTACATTGATTTCCGCAAAGTACAATAACGCAGTCCTGGTTGGAACGCCGGATACGCAATCCGTAACCACGTGGAATTACGCCTTGTTATACACTGAATTTATTACTTCAACTTAATTTTATTACCACGAATATGTCGCCGATAACGTATAATGCTTTCAATACACTCAAATTTAATTATAATTAATAACTAATAAACAATAAAAGTATTATTTTGCAAGTCAATTGCCAGAAAGGAATATAACATATACAGAATATAAAGTACGTAAATATTGCAAGAATAATTGCCTGATTATAATCGATACTAAATGATACAGGCGTCTGAACAGTAATTGATCCAGGATCGAAGTGGTTGACCGATAATTTTGGGCATAGGGCTAGCCTGCTGACTCTGTCCCCACTTCCTCCTGACAGACCTGCGTTGACGTGACAAGTTGTCATGTGACCACGGCACTATGACATACAATATCAGACGGCAACGAGACGGATAAAAACGGGAACCGCAAGGCTGAGGACGACGAAGACAATTCACATTGTCTCAATATATATGTATATGTATATATATTAGACTGGGCCAAAAAAATCGACGATTTTTTTTTTTTAACGATACTGTGTAAATATTATTTGTGATGACAAAAAAAAATTATTATGAAAATTTGAGCCCTTAATTTTGAAATTAAGAGGTGTATCATCGCAATTTTTGATTTTTTTTTAATGAGCGGGTTTTTGTCTCATAACTCTCAAATTATCGAGATAATCGAAATCGACTTGGATACATTTTTTGAAGGAAATTTGATACTCTACAAAAACGGTTTGATTGAAATTTTTCGTCAGTTGAACAGGTTCCTTATAATCATGCTTTGAACATTGGTATGATTTTAAAATTTGATTGTTCAACTTTGGAATTTTGTAATATATGTAAAAATAAGTTTCCGGAGAAAGCCAATCAATATTCTGAAAGGAAATTGAATGCTCTACAAAAAAGGTCTCTTAACAATTTTCGCTAAATTCACTCCTTCAAAAGTTATTCATGATTATTAAAGTCGTTTTTCTTAACTTGAACCTTGAATAACTTTTGAAGGAGTGAATTTAGCGAAAATTTTTAAGAGACCTTTTTTGTAGAGCATTCAATTTCCTTCAAGAATATTCATTGTCTTTTCCCAGAAACTTATTTTTACATATATTACAAAATTCCAAAGTTGAACAATGAAATTTTAAAATCATACCAATGTTCAAAGCATGATTATAAGGAAACGGTTTATCTGACGAAAAATTTCAATCAAACCGTTTTTGTAGAGTATCAAATTTCCTTCAAAAAATGTATCCAAGTCGATTTCGATTATCTCGATAATTCGAGAGTTATGAGACAAAAACCCGCTCATTAAAAAAAAATCAAAAATTGCGATGATACACCTCTTAATTTCAATATTAAGGGCTCAAATCTTCACAATAATTTTTTTTTGTCATCCCAAATAATATTTTCACAGTATCGTTAAAAAAAAAAAGTAGTCGATTTTTTTGGCCCAGTCTAATATATATATATATATACACATATATAAATATATATAAATATATATATATATATATATATATATATATATATATATATATATATATATATATATATATATATATATATATATATATATATATATATATATATATATATATATATATATATATATATATATATATATATATATATATTGTGACGTTATTTTTCGTATGGGGGTCAAATCAAAGTGAACGTCACGAACACCAACGAATTTTATTGTATTCACGAGCATGGTAATTCAAGACTTATAATTTAGCTTACAGTAATTTACGATTTTTATACAGATTTTTTGATTAAGTTATAGTTTAAGAATTAAATATGGAGTAACGTTGGGCTACAGTTATGGATTTTTGGATAAAGCAAAAAATAAGAATTAGAATCAGAATTATTGAAAAATTAGTATGGGATACGGTTTGAGATTAAAGTTTGGGAAAATGATTGTTTGAGTTTTGGATTTTTAGTATTTTGAGTATGTGGACGAGTCACTGTTACCGTGGAGTGGGACTTAAATTAGTCACCCGGTATCATCTGATGATAGAACCTAGTTCTATCCCTCTGAGACTTCTTGGTTGATTGCAGAGGTCTAGCTGAGATGCTAGTGCTCCAGTATATAAGGAATTTGACGGATGCAGAATGGGATCAGTTTTGGAGTTTTGGTTTGGCAGGCCTCAACAGTAATTTTGTGACCGTTGCTGTTGTGGAAGCCGTTTGGTCATTTTTAAATTATTAGTCTGACAGGCCTCAGAGGACAAGTCATGACCACTTGTACCGCTGAGGAAGTCATAGGTCACTTAGTTCATAAGTTTTATGATCCCAGCTGAAGTCTGTTCCAGGAGAGCAACTGCCAAGGATATCCATACTCAGAATGGATTTAGTGAGTACGTTTGGTGAGGACTTGAGCCTCCAGTTACTGTTATTATAAAGAATGAGTTGGATTTAAGAATGTAGAATATAGAGGTCAGTTATTGATAACGATAAGATTGAGTTGGGGTTTAGAATTGAGAATTGAGAAAGGGGAGTCGAAGAGAGACCTTCGAGGAGTACGGACGTGAGCATTCGACTCTAGTCGCTTGAAGCGAGTAGACGTGTGCAGTAATGGCACTACAGTTCAAGGCATTGTGGAAGCTACAGATTAAGATTATTGCTACAGAAGTATTATTAAAACAGTGTAAAACGTTACTTGATATTTTTTCACCAGACATCAGGTATGAAATAATTATTATAAATAATTAATCGAGTTCGAATCAAAAGTCTTGAGGTACTATGCTCCTGTTTTAATTAAAGAAAAGATTCAATATCTGAGAGAATTATGAGAATAATGTTACATTTTTAGAGTCACGATCATGTTCCATTGTTAATATTATTTTATAAAAGAATTATAAGAAATGTGTTTGATTGTTAAACCAATTAGTGTCTAATTAACATCGAAATGAGACCCATGTACGTTAGTTTTACGACTTTGCTAAAGAGAATGTTCTAGAGTATCGAATCTGTAATTATCGTTCTAGTTTACCAAATATTATCCAATTATCATTTAGTTCTAGTTAATTAATTGATTGATTTATAAAATATCGATACGTATCGTTTAGACGTCAAGTTACTTTCTGTTAAGAATAATTTTATAATATTCAGCATTCGTTATATAGAATAATATTATTTGTACTGAGCTACCGTATTTTATTTATTGTTAAATAAAGTTTTGAGATCAATTGTTGTTAAATAAAAGTTGCACATTAAAAATGAATCTACATGACTTTGGGAATGATGTAACCCGGACCACTCCCTCTCTCCATAAACCTACACACTGAGCGACACCATGGCGTACCGTAACTCTGTTTTTAGTTTTCCAGTCTCCGTTTTGTTTTGCTAATAAGCTCTGAGCATTTTGTTGAGTTTTAATTCTAGTTTTGTTTATGCGTGGTTTTGGTGATAATTCCACAGATCAAAAATTATCCAAAATTTCATGATTTACTGGTTTGGTGATTCCAGTGATAAAAATTACCTGGCGCCCTGTTCGTATTGAGACTGGAGGCTAAAGGCAGAGAACGAAGTTATAGCGCAGAAATTAGCGTCTAGTTTTTGTGTTATAATATATATATATATAGATAGATATATATATAGATATATATATATATATATATATATATATATATATATATATATATATATATATATATATATATATATATATATATATATATATATATATATATATATATATATATATATATATATATATATATATATATATATATATATATATATATATATATATATATATATATATATATATATATATATATATTATAGGTTTTAAGCCGTATTTTTGAAGTTCATCTGATATATGTTGGAGGCTAAGGGTGATCCAAAAAAAAAAAAAAATTTTTTTTTTTTTTTTTTTTTTCCAAACAGGCTCAAAAGTTTCTTTTGGGTGAAAAAAAAATTACTGTGAAAAGATGAGCCCTTAATATTAAAATTAGGGACGTCCTCATCGCATATTTTTTTAATTCCCATAAGAATAACATGGGAAAAATTTTTTTTGCTTCTTCTGATTCTTATACCGTTTAAACGACTGATTGCCTCATAAATCACTGTTCTGATCTTCATAGAGAATTGAACGCTCTACAAAAAAGGTCTGATGAAATTTTTTTATTTTTCCACGTGTTCGGAAGTAACTCTGGAGCCAATAGCCGGAGCCTTCTTCATCATTCAATTTTTCGACTCGAATTGGACGTCCGCATCTTTGGATGCTTCTCCATGGTCCGCGCCCTCTCCCACCTCACCAACTGACGTCTCATTGGTCAACTCTTAAGATTTCCCTTTCTCCTCGAATCCGAGACTTCTCATTGGAGCGCAGATACCGACGTCTCCCACTCCTCGGAGAACTTTCTCGAACCCAGCTCTCGGGTATAAAAGAAGGAACAATCAGAGCGGCAGCGCAGCTGCAAAAGATCTTAAATCTTAGCAACAAGGTTATAATGGCAGGCGATTTAAACGCCAAACACATAGCCTGGAGTTGCCCACGTGGCAACTCCAACGGCTCAATACTTTTCGACTTCATCAGTAAAAGACCGTACAATATCGAGTTTCCGAATAACTACACTTTAACACCGACGAATGGTGGAGCATCCTCTATAGTGGATTTAGCTATTCTAAAGAATATAAGTAAATACAAAAGACCAACAACGATAGATGACTTGGATTCAGATCATGTACCAGTATTATTAACATTAAATGATATTAATATAAGTGTAAATAGGATTAAGTATTTAGATTATAAGAACGCGAACTGGATTCTCTTTCGAAAGAACCTTGACAAATACATAAATATTAACAATAATATTAAAACTAAAGAACAACTAGATAAGGCAGTGGAGGATTTCACAAATAATATACTATTGGCAACTAAACATGCCATGCCTACAAAAACTAATAATAAGCCTAATTATCTACCTAAAAGTATTATCAGCATGATCAAACAACGTAATAAGATAAGGCGTGAATATCAGAAAACACGTTCACCTTACCTTAAAACACTGAAAAATCAACTCAGTAATAATATAAAATATGAAATTAAAACTTTTAATAACAACAATCTGAAAACCAGACTGGAATCTCTGAATACGCGCGATAACACACTTTGGTAGGCCATAAAAGTTCGCAAAAATACAAACCGCACGATACCACCATTGCTAAATGGAAACAATACTATTTTTAACGACCGCGTCAAGGCAGAAGCGCTGGCTGACATCTTTGAAAGAGTGCATCATCTTACAAATGGCCCAACTGACTCAAGCACCGAAATGCTAGTCCAGCGACACTATAATCAAATTCGTAAACAACCATTAGATGTTCAGTCATTCTCGCGTATTACTCCCAGAGAAGTAGCAAAAGCTATAAAACAAACTAAATCCTTAAAAGCTCCCGGCAGCGACGGAATTCAGAATGTTGTTATTAAAAATATAACCAAAAAAGCTTTGGTACAACTCATGTATATAGTCAATGCTAGTCTCGCCTTGTCTTATTTTCCTCAGTGCTGGAAAACGGCAAAAATTCTTGCATTTCACAAACCAGGCAAACCTAAAAATTTACCACAGAGTTATCGACCTATTAGCCTTTTACCAGTATTGGGGAAGATCACTGAGATAGTCATTAACAAGCGGCTTGTAGAATACCTGGAAAACAACAAAGTTCTATTACCAGAACAGTTTGGATTCCGTAAATCACACAGCACTTGCCAACAATTAGCTCGACTGACTGATTATATCAGTTTTAACTTTAATAAAGGACGTAGCACGGGCCTACTGTTATTGGATATTGAGAAAGCATTCGATACAGTATGGCACCGTGGCTTAATCTACAAAATGAAACTTTGTGGTATTCCGGACTACATAACCAAGTTCGTTGATGATTATCTCACCAACAGATCGTTTCTTGTCAGTATAAATACTAATATAAGCTCAAGCCGGAAAATAGTGGCAGGGGTACCGCAAGGTTCAATCCTGGGCCCTACATTATTTCTCATCTACATTAATGATCTTCCCAAGCACCCTTTAACATCTCTTGCACTCTTCGCAGATGATACTGCAAGTTTTGCCTCTGGATACAATAAAAATGCGATTCTTAATAACATACAAAAGCACATCAACATTCTTGAGAAATATTATACTAGATGGAAAATTAAAATCAACACCAATAAAACTACCGCAACTATTTTCTCCCACAAAAAATCACAACACACTACAAAATTATATATGTACGGTCAGAAAATTAATCTAACCGATACCGCTAAATATTTAGGCTTGAACTTAGACAGTAAATTAACATACACAAAGCACATCATATCTACAGTTAATAAAACGCATGCAGCCATATCCATTCTCTATCCTCTGATATGTAAAAATAGCTATGTAAATTCAAGCAACAAGATAATAATTTATAAAACATGCATACGTCCAATCATGCTCTACTCATGCCCGATCTGGAGCAACACTTGTGTATCAAACTATAACAAACTTCAAAAACTTCAAAACAAATGTCTTCGCATGATTGGTACAAGCAACTTTAACGCTAAAACAGCTGATTTGCATAATAAATATAATCTTCCAATGCTGGATACATACATTAAGAATTTATCTATTAACTTTTACAATAATAAATTAAATACGCACGAAATTCTGAAAACTGTGTGTAAAATAAAAAAAAGACATCCCTGCCTTAAGTACAAAATGCCAAATCAACTATGTATAGTATAGTACTCTTAAGAAATCTTCAAACTCGTTAATTATAACTTATGTATATTTATTTATTTTTATGTACTATGGGTTTTTGTATTTTTTATTTTCCCATATTTAACGCAGATCGATTATTTCTTTTAAAAAGCTCTATTGTGTAAAATATATAATAAATTTCTACTAGGTAAAAGTTCTTAGAACGGGAACTAGTAAATACTTAAAATTTGTAATACATTGTAAAATATAATGTAGAAGTTAAAGAAAATTAATAAACATAATTTGAAACTGAAAAAAAAAAGAAGCGGCAGCGCAAGAAGAAAAGACAATATAGAACGATAGAAGATTCGACAGGTCTCTGAGCAGTCGAACGAAGCGCATCGCTCCCACTACTACCAATAAAGTGAAAGCTAAAGTTCTGTCTCAAGCAAACTGTGTTGTGATTAGTGCAGGCTTTTCAAAAAAAAGCGCCTGTCATCATGGACAAGCAAGATCTTGACCCTGACGGGTTTATCATCAAGTCTCGAAAACGAAAAATTAAAAAAAATAATAACACCACTGATAAGAATAAAAAACCTGAAGACATCAAGGATACAAACATAACCTCTCCAGACAGCAGTGAAGAAGAAACGGAAGAACAAAACTTAGATGGGCCTGTTGTCAAAAAATACAAGCCGATACCAGTAGTAATTAAAACAGAAGACGTTACTCCAACTGACATGAATAAACATATTAACAAAATTCGGGAAAACTCATCATCCACCACTTTTAAATACACTAGGTTTGCACTATCTGTGTATCCACAATCAAAAGCTGATCATATGACAATAGAACAATACTTACAAAACGTAAGGGTACCTTATCACACCTACACACAACCCGACAGTAAAGATAAAAAATTCATCATCAAGGGACTTCCACGACTTGACATCCAACATATATCAGATGAACTTCAAAAATACGGCTTAAAACCTACAAAAGTAACCGAGCTAAAATCCAAAACAGGACTTCAAAATAACTTTCCATTCTACTATCTCGCTGTTGACGCTCAAGTTGACGTGAATTTAGTCCTAAAAATTAAACACATCGACGCATACATAGTAAGGGTCGAAAGGTACAAAAACACAAGACTTGGTACCCAGTGTTATAACTGCCAAGAGTTTTGCCATGGCTCATCAAATTGCCACAGGAATCCAAAATGTGTAAAGTGCACAGGAAACCACAACACCAAAGACTGCATAAAGACAACAGAAGCACCACCACAATGTGTAAACTGTAAAAAACCACATCCAGCAAATTTCAAAGGATGTGAAATATACATCAAGTATCTGGAAACCCAACAACGCAGAAGAGCACAACAAACGCAGATTCTCAAGCAAAATAGAGCACCAGTACCACCATCAAGGAACCTACAGAACTATCCGGCCCTAGATAATTCGCCAATCCAAGAAGTAAACAAACCTTCGAGATTATCAACAAATTATAATCAGGTATTAAAAAATACACGTAAGACAAATGATAATAATAACAATAGAATAAGCAATAATAATAATAATAATAATAATAAGATAAATAATAACAACAATAATTCAGAATTGAACATAGTAACCTCATTAATGACAGAAATAAAATCAGTTAGCGAAATTTGCGATTTTACTACAATTCTAAATCAAATTAAAGTTCTCAATACTAAACTACGTAATAGTGTTAATGACAAAAAAGCACAAATCGATGCGATCATTGACTTCGCGGCAGAATTAGGATATGACCTTCAAAATGGCTAGTACATATGGGGCATTCCACGCCAAATCAACCACTTTGGAATTTGACTCCTTTAATTTGGCTGAAAATTTTTTCTCTTTTTCTACCCTATCAGAAATGTTTCTCATAATTTTTTCAAATTTTTTCACCCAACCGAAAAAAAGTTATAAATTTTTGAAAAAAATGGCTTTTTTTATTTTAAATAGCTATAACTTGTTCAAAATTCGACTGATTGGAACGTTTTTTTTTTTCAAAATTTTTGTTTTTAAATGTACTTTTTGAAAAAAAATACAAAAAAATTATTGCAACCTATTTTCATTGTTTTTTTGTAGATTTTTAGAAAAAATCAAAAATTTTTCGATGTTTACCATTTTTGATTTTTGACTTTTTTTTTTTATATGAAACTTTGACATTTTCTCCAGATCCTCAAATTTTTTCAGAGTGATGTTTTTTCGATTTATATTTTTTTTTTCCAATTGAAAAAAAAAATTATTTACAACTAGCCTTATTTCTCATAACACCATGCTTAAAATTTTTGAGAGTGCTCAGAAAATTTTCAAATTTGGAAAAAAAAATAAAAACAATAAATTTAAATGGTAATGTTCGAAATAATTTGAATTTTGTTCGAAAAATCAAGTTTAAAAATAGAAGGACCTTCTGAATAATTTTTTTGTATTTTTTTCTGAAAACTACATTTAAAAACGAAGAAAATGAAAAAAAAGAAGTTTTCGTTTGGGCCATTTTTGGACAGATGCTGGCAATTCAAAAAAATTCCTTCTACACTCATTGTTTTATGGTTAAAAGAATTTTTTTTTGAATTGCCAGCATCTGTCCAAAAATGGCCCAAACGAAAACTTTTTTTTTTCATTTTCTTCGTTTTTAAATGTAGTTTTCAGAAAAAAATTATTCAGAAGGTCCTTCTATTTCTAAACTTGATTTTTCGAACAAAATTCAAATTATTTCGAACATTACCATTTAAATTTATTGTTTTTATTTTTTTTTTCAAATTTGAAAATTTTCTGAGCACTCTCAAAAATTTTAAGCATGGTGTTATGAGAAATAAGGCTAGTTGTAAATAATTTTTTTTTTCAATTGGAAAAAAAAAAATATAAATCGAAAAATCATCACTCTGAAAAAATTTGAGGATCTGGAGAAAATGTCAAAGTTTCATATAAAAAAAAAAAATCAAAAATCAAAAATGGTAAACATCGAAAAATTTTTGATTTTTTCTAAAAATCTACAAAAAAACAATGAAAATAGGTTGCAATAATTTTTTTGTATTTTTTTTTCAAAAAGTACATTTAAAAACAAAAATTTTGAAAAAAAAAACGTTCCAATCAGTCGAATTTTGAACAAGTTATAGCTATTTAAAATAAAAAAAGCCATTTTTTTCAAAAATTTATAACTTTTTTTCGGTTGGGTGAAAAAATTTGAAAAAATTATGAGAAACATTTCTGATAGGGTAGAAAAAGAGAAAAAATTTTCAGCCAAATTAAAGGGGTCAAATTCCAAAGTGTTTGATTTGGCGTGGAATGCCCCATATAGAAATTCCCTTAAAATAAGTCACTGGAACGCAAATGGACTGACTCAAAAATGGACTGAACTCAAAAACTACATTTCTAAACACAATATAGACATAATGACCGTAAACGAAACTAAACTAACTAAAAATAAATTGAGTAAATTCCCAGGGTATATAATATACAGACTTGACAGACCAGGAATCACTGCAGGGGGTGGTCTTTTAATAATTATAAAAAGCACAATCAAACACTGTGAAACGACCCAATACAATTTCCATACAATTGAATCCCTTGGAATAAAAGTCAATAATATCAATATTTTCTCAGTATACATTAAACCGACGATAGACAAAAAAATGAACAAGATAGACACAGATGAACTTACACAACTTTTAAACAGCTCAAACTCTGTCATTATAATTGGCGATTTTAACTCTAAACACACATACTGGAATTGTAAGAATAATAATTATAATGGGAAAGTGATATATAACTTTGCCAGTCAAAATAACCTAAACATAGTTGCTCCTGAGAATTACACACTCTATCCTGCTAATGACGGACTGCCTTGCACAGTAGACTTTGCCATTTTTAAAAACATACCATACTATAATACCATAGAAACTATTGACGAACTTGACTCAGACCACTTACCGATCATAATCGATATCAACTTACAAACCGATTCAATTAACAAACCAAAAAGACTAAACTACAAGAAAGCAGACTGGGTTAAACTAAGACAATCAATCAACGATGACCTAGTCATAAACACTCAGCTAAAGACCACATATGACCTAGATAGGGAAGTCACTAAATTAACTAATACCATAACTAAAGCCATAAATGAATCGATACCGCGAGCCCAATCAAACTTTAAATTTAAACCATTGCCTGATCATATACAAACCATGATCAAACACAGAAATAGCTTACGACGATCCTATCAACGAACAGGTCGAGATTCCTTTAGAGTTCTTAAAAATGATCTCTCACGGGACATTAAAATAGCAATCCGAGAACATAATAACTCATCATGGGATGAAAGACTCAAAAACCTAAAAGTATCCAATAATACACTATGGCAAACAGCAAAAGCTTTCACGAAACAAACAGACTCGACTATACCAACACTTCATGGCCCTAATGGTCTAGTATTCTCTGACTATGACAAGGCAAACACACTAGCTCATCACTTTGAGTCAGTCCATCATTTAACTGAACTTGACGATGACCAAGAAACTGAACAAAAAGCAGATATAGCTCACGAAAAACTATTATCTGAAGGTATTAACCTAGATGAAATCACACTAACATCTCCCAAAGAAATTCGAACAGCAATAAAAAACACAAGACCAAGAAAAGCACCGGGCCCCGATGGCATCCAAAACATTATTTTAAAAAACCTTCCAAAGAAAGCACTAGTCCAACTAACACACATCTTTAACAACTGTTTGAAATTTGCTTACTTTCCTACATACTGGAAAACAGCACATGTACTTGCTTTCAAAAAACCAGGAAAAGATAAACTCTTTCCACAAAATTACCGACCCATTAGTTTATTATCCTCTCTTAGCAAACTCTTTGAATCAATAATACTCAATAGAATAAAAAACTTTGAAAAACATGACAACATCCTAATAGACGAACAATTTGGCTTCCGGGCAAAAAGAAGTACAATACATCAATTAACTAGAATCACCGCATTTGTATCCAATAATTTTAACTGGAATAAGTCAACTGCGATGGCACTTCTAGACATAGAAAAAGCTTTCGACACGGTGTGGCATCGTGGCTTGATTCTGATTCTGCTAGAAGCTAACTTTCCCATCTATCTTATTAAAATTATCTTTAGTTATCTGTCAAATCGATCTTTCAAAGTCATTATTAACAATGTAGCTTCCAGAAAACAAAATGTAGTAGCAGAGGTGCCTCAGGGCTCGATACTTGGTCCTACATTATTTCTTTACTTCATCAAAAATATACCCAGAGATGCACGCATACTGCTTGGGCTCTTCGCTGACGATACCGCAGTAGCCGTAGCATCTTGGAGTAAAAAACTTGCAATAGACTTACTACAAAAACATTTAGATAAAATTAATGATTACTTTAGTAGATGGAAAATAAAAATAAATGCAGCTAAAACAGAACTAATTATCTTTAGTCATAAAAGAAAATTAAAAAAGAATGAAGATGACTTAAAAATTATAATGAATGATGAAATAATGCAACTAAAAAATAATGTTAAGTACTTAGGCGCAATATTAGATGATAAGTTACGCTTTAATGAACAAATTAAAACAGCCTGTGATAAAACCAATAAAATTAAAGGCATCTTATATCCACTAATTTGCAGGAAAAGTAAATTAAGTCTAAAAAACAAAACGATTTTGTATAAGAGCATGATTAAACCGCTTCTACTTTATGCTGCGCCTGTCTGGAGCAGCACTAGTAAAGCAAAGATTAACAAAATAAAAATCTTAGAAAATAAAACGCTCAGGATGATATGTAATTCTGAACCATTCACCTCGAATAAAAAATTACACGAGCATGCACAAGTTAATGACATATACGATGATATTTATAAACAAACCAAATTATTTTATGAATACCGAACTGGACATTTAAGTATATTAAAAAACCTGTTATTTAATAATATGAATGAAATACCGTTTATGATAAAGCACAAGCTTCCAAACAACCTTCTCCTAAAATAACATATCACTATTCAAACCTGTACATATTGTAAATAATGTATTTATTTATTTATTTATGCCTAGTTTAAGTTAAATTAAGTTAGTTAGTAAGTTGACATACATGTTCAGTGGAATTTTTTAAATTTTTTACCACGCAATAACTTATTTATTTTTTTACAAACTAAAATATGAATTTATAAAAATATAAACAATTGGTTAAGTCTACTCAGATAGGAACAATTTAAGAAAATATAAACATAAAATATGTGACAAAGTTATGTAATACAAACTGATAAATAAAGAGATTTTTAAAATGAAATGAAATGCGGCAGCGCATTTATTCGTGAGCAGTTATACTGCAAGAATACCTCATCTGATAGCAAGCAAGGCTATTGTAATCTTAACTCACTAACTAATCAAGTGCGCTAGCTTGATTAGTCTCCAGCTCTATTCTTCAACTAAATCAGTTCTTTTTAGAACTCTCCACCAGTTGACTAGCACTTTTCAGCGCTAGCCAACCAAACCTCCGGGTTTAGTAAGATAATTCTCGTTGACGAGTTTCTCCAGCTAAGTTGACTAGCACTTCTCAGCGCTAGCCAACTCGACCTCCGGGTCAACTAAGAAAACTTATCAAACTAGTTCTTCTCAGGACTTCTCTGCAAATAACGTAATATTAAAATCAACGGTCTTTCTCAAGACCAAATCGGCCATTCTCAAGGCCACCACATCACTCTTACGTAAGATTTCCTCTTCAATACAAATCAATTAACCGGCAGACTACTCGTCTGAACACCACGCGTCCAAAAGTTATTCAAGATCAAAGTTCAACTTTTTAACCTAATATAAATTGTTAAGATCAAATCCTCGCTCCAGTTTTTGTTGCAAAAAAAATATTATTATTATTATTATTATTATTATTATTATTTATTTGTTGTTAACAACAAATAAATGTAAAAGGCATTAAACATAGAATGGAGAAAAAATTCCATTTTTTTTCAAATTTGGAAAAAAATGGAATTAAGTAAAAATTTAACATCAATTATACGGTCTAAAGTAGAATATACTTGCATCAATTTTACTGATGAGCCCAGCAAGTATATTCGGGGCGAAACCGTTTTTGAGATAAAAAGTAATTTTTGATGCTAGCACAGAGCGGCTGGCCAAATATTATAATAAATGGGATTGGTATGCCATTGAAGATTAAAAAATATTATTATTATTATTATCAATATTATTATTATTATTATTATTATTATTATTATTATTATTATTATTATTATTATTATTATTATTATTACGATTATTATTGTATTTTTTCCGGGTCTTTTTATTGCAAGTTTATTTTTTCCGGTCTATTTTTTCCGATTACCACATGTATCAGAAGTCCAATTTATGTTTGAAAAAAAATTTCATCCTTATTCTGACACTGAAACCAACAGTTTCAGTGTAATTTATAAAATTCGATCAAATTTTGGAAAAATTGAAATTTGATCTTGAATAACTTTTGAACGCGTGGACAAAAAAAAAATTTTATCAGACCTTTTTTGTAGAGCGTTCAATTCTCTATAAAGATCAGAACAGCGATTTATGAGGCAATCAGTCGTTTAAACGGTATAATAATCAGAAGAAGCAAAAAGAATTTTTCCCATGTTATTCTTATGGGAATGAAAAAAATGCGATGAGGACGTCCTTAATTTTAATATTAAGGGCTCATCTTTTCACAGTAATTTTTTTTTCACCCAAAAGAAACTTTTGAGCCTGTTTAGAAAAAAAAAAAAAAAAATTTTTTTTTTTGTGTTTGTGGGAAAATGTTCCCTTTATTTTTATTTTAATTTTATATTCTAAATCTAAATTTACCTGCAAATGAAATTGAATTATTGATCTAGTTTTTTAAATTAAATAATTATGAGGATGGATAGGATGAATAGGTATTATTCAATGAAAGTCGTGGTTTGGGTATATCAAAAATGAAGAATAAATTTTGACCCAAAAAATTAGGGAAAGCACTACGGCATACAACCCTTTGAAGAAATACAATGAGAAAGATTAAGAAGATTGAGTTATGATAATGAGGGTAACTCGTTGAACAATTGACACAGAATGAAATGTAGAGATGTGTGTGTGTGTGTGTGTGTGTGTGTGTGTGTGTGTGTGTGTGTGTGTGTGTGAGTGAGTGTGTGTGTGTGTGTGTGTGTGTGTGTGTGTGTGTGTGTGTGTGTGTGTCTGTGTGTGTTAATGTGTACTGTGATGATAGAGAGTCCACTGCGGGACAGTTAAATAGTACTTGGTACGAATGCGATGGTAAAGAGTCCACTGCGGGACAGTTAAATAGTACTTGGTACTAAATAGCGAGCGAATGAGTGAAAGCTTTCAGTTGAGAACGATTGCGTCGTTATATGTTTATGTTCTGATATGCGTCGCGACGATGTTACCGATTGATCAGATCGGCGATATGAATTGGAATGTCAAAATTGTAATGGGATATTCCAAAGACAATATGATGACGCTAAATTATTATTATGATTATTATTATTGTAAATAGAGGTTATTATTTAACTGCAGTTAATTGAATCTTAATCAATTGTATGGATAAATGTTGTTAGCACGTGGCTATTGAACGAATGAGGTTGGATATGATATCTATATGACAACGGCCAGATGTGTTGATAATAGTTAAAGCGCGGACAAATCAAATTTTAGTTATTTGTATTATGATTATCACGTATGTATGATAATTATCTGTGTTTAATCACTGCAAGGTAATTAGTATTTAAGATGTAAACGAATAAATCGATGAATTGACTGAATTTAATGCAAGTTAATAATTATTAAATATTCAATATTATTCGAAGCGATTATTATTTGATATTAATATGAATATTGATATTAAATATCAACTTCAATTCTATTGAATAATTAATAGTAACACGATTAAGTATTCGGGATTTAATGGGTGAGACCCACGCGCGACAAGTCCCGGCTTGTTTTTACTACGACGTAATAAAACACCCGGTCTTTATTCAATTCCCGAAATATTATTGAAACTCAACGAAATAATTAGCAAAAACTATGAAACCGTATTAATTAATACTTATCTTGGCACGATGGCACGAAATCGTTATTGACAATCAATTAATTAACAATTATTGTTAATTTTAACATTGGCTTGGCAATTTAGCGGATAGAATGTTCACAGCAAGTGTGTACAGCATGAAGACTTGTGGTCGACTGACGAAAAGACGCGGTGACGCCGGGTCGTCGTTTCGACGAAACGGAAAAATCAGACACCCAAACGACAGAGATATACGGAAGGCGTGAGTGCAACGAAGATGCACTGAGAAACCGACGCTATGTTTAGCGCGCGCGTTCGCAGTGCGACCCGAGTTGGCGACAAGATGAATTTTAGCACCGCTAGATGGAGACCGGTTTAAATATTTAAATTTTAAATATTATTATGCTGACAATTATTTCCAGACTTCCGTTTTCGCCGGAACATTTTGGATCACCCTAATATATACATACATACATAAATTTTTTAACGGATGGTATTTTTTAACTCTACTCAACCATTTATGATAGTTTATGACGAAATTCCTTGAAAAATCGACCATGAGGACAAATACAATAGTTATATTTTTAAAAAAATCTACCTAAAAACGATTCTTATCATTTTTTGAGGAAACTATTTGTTCAAAAGTTTTTTGAGTTTGAAGTCGAATTCATATTAAATATTGAGATTTTCTTACTTTTCCGGTAAAACTATCAGACCTATTACAAAATATCATTAGGCCTTTTTTGTAAAAAATTTTATTCCCTAGAAGTTTTTGTAATGAAGTTTTTTCGAATTCCGCATTGTTTTCTAGTTATTTTTATTTTAATGTCATGCTCATAAAAAAATTAGTCTTCTGATCGATTTTAAGAGCTTGACATTAAAATTAAAATAACTAGAAAACAATGGGGAATTCGAAAACACTTTAATGGAAATAACTTCTAGGGAATGAAATTGTCTACAAAAAAGGTCTAATGATATTTTGTAATAGGTCTGATAGTTTCGCCAGAAAAGTAAGAAAATCTCAAAATTTAATATGAATTCGACTTCAACCTCAAATAACTTTTGAAGAAATGAATTTCTCAAAAAATGTTTAGAATCGTTTTTTGTAGATCATTCAATTCCCTACAAAATTATGCCTGCCAATTATTCCTATGACGCATCGTTAGCTACTTATAAAAATCAGAAGACATAAAAAAAATTTTTTCCATGTTATTCTTATGGGAAATAGAAAAGTGCAATGCGGACATTGTTAATATTAATATTAAGAGCTCTAATTTTCACAGACGTCTTTTTTTATCTAAACGAAACTATTGAACCTGTTTAAAAAAAAAACAAAAATTTGTTTGTTTTTTGAATCACCCTAATATAAATATTATTAATCGTTATGGCTAACTGTTCATAAATTTATGTTTTTGACTATAAACATTAATTATTTGAAAAGCGTCGAGTATTTTGATGGTAGATTCGGTATACAGTGTCTATGACTTTCCCTCTACGAAATAAAAATTCTTAGATGACCTGATCCTGTAAATAGATTTTATTTTAGAGCCATTTATTTCGGCAGTCGTACCGTGAAATTCGTTTTTGTGTTAATAAAAAGTAGTCGCGTAGGGTTTTTTTCTGGTAACAATTTCTTTTTTATTCCTTTGGAATCTGTAGGTTTAAATGACCTCACAAAAATTCAGAAGGTTTTTGACCTCATAAACAAAAAATGCTCGCAAAGTTAAATTTTTTTTTTTATTGACAATAAATTAAAATTTTTTTAAAATAATCATCACGAGAACGTTTTCACAATGAATTTTTTTTTTTTTTTTTTTATTACGGTAAGTCAATAATAAAGAAATAATCGTCTCGACAAGTATATATGAATCAAATGCAAATTTCGATTCATTTATACATTGTCGGGTCGATTTTTATCAAATTTTTTTGTTATTGATAATAATAAAATAAGTAGTGAAATGAATGAATGATAGAAAAAATAATTAATTTTAGTTGCATAATCGCTCTCGACACGATAAGTTATTTATCCATTTAACGAAATTCGAAACTTATTGATAAACACATTGTCGGATCGATTGCTCAAAACATTTTTCAAATTATTGCTCACAAAAAAAAAAAGAAAAAAAAATTTTTGTGAATATCATGAGAACATGAGAAAGAAGTTGAAATTTATGACAATGACAAGTTTAGGGCGCTAGCATATGGCGTTTCATTATTGTTAAAAAAAATACCTCTCTTCGTATAGAGAGCTTCGAGAAGAACAAAGGTTGGGGGAGTTTTTGGTCAAGCGTCTTGGGCCAACTCACTCCTTTCAAAAGTCACTTCATGAGTTCTTGCTCTCACTTGACTCGTGAGTCGAGCATTTCTGAGGAGTCAACGGAAAACTCCTGAGTGGAGCGATATACCAAAAATGTCTTTCGCTCTCACTCGGAGCTCACCTAGATGGAGAAGTAGTGGGGATCGCTCGTGAGTGAGTTTAGGCTATTCAGTCACAGGAGTACTCGCTTGAGGAGTTTTTCGGAAAAAGAGCAAAACTCCTACTCTTTATCCCTGATATATATATATATATATATATATATATATATATATATATATATATATATATATATATATATATATATATATATATATATATATATATATATATATATTGTAACGAATGTGAAACTGATCTTTTAAATATTTGAATAGCTAGAAAACAAATGCCTTCTTCTCTTGTTTTATAGATGCGTGATTAAAGTCAGTCAGTCTTATATTGACAGTTAAACAGCAAACATTGTATCTCAATAAACTATATATTGCTCTTGCTTTCTTTTACTGCTGTTAATTGTGGTGTTGTTATTTCTAATATAAGTGTGTTATCATTGTAGTGTATAAGTGATATTAATTTAAGATACCAACCACTACAATATATATATATATATGGGTCATTCCATGTCAAATCGACAAATTTTTTACCTGACCCCCTTTGATTTCGCTGAAAATTTTTTATCTTTTTCTACCCCCCGAAAGTTATTTTTCAGAATTTTTTCAAATTTTTTTTCCCGACTCAAAAAAAGTTATGAATATTTGAAAAAAAACGCTCTTTTATTTTTAAATTGCCAGAACTTTTTCGAAAATTGACCGTTTGGGAACTTTTTTTTTTCAAAATTTTTGTTTTTAAATGTAGTTTTCGAAAAAAAATATAAAAAAATTTTCAGAATCCCAGATATATGAAATATTTTAGTTTTTTTGAAAAAACCGTAATTTTATCAAAGTACGACCGTTTTTTTTTTTTTTTTTTTTTGCTCTAAAAATACTTCAACTAATTCTGCAATGATCCCCGTTAATCAAAAGATGTGACGACAATCGCTCCTAATTTTTTTTTCTTGATTATAAAAAAATTTTTGTTGAATTTTTGCTGATTTTATATGACTTTGTTATGAAATTTTTTTTATTTCCTCGTGAAACCTCAAAAGTTGAAAAATAAAATTTTGTTGGGGAATTTCAAGTGATTATCGTCTAAGAAATTGTTATTTTTTTCAAAAAAGTAAAAAAAAAGGACTTTTCATACTCTTAAATAAATTCACCGTCTTTTAACATCTTTAAATAAATTAAAAACATTTTTTTGTATGTGTTCAAATTATATTCTCTTTTATTTAACATAATACTTGATTCTAAAATTCAACATTACACCTATTTTTATTATCTCTTTTTACTGGATGATTTCCTTCTTTTCTTCATCGTACTGTGATTTAAATATTTTTCTGAAGAAGAAAACATCTTAACTTGCACCATACAATCTTCCAATGGTTTTTTGAAGTTGTCATATTTCAGTACCAAAAAAAACGTCCATAAGAGTAAAAAAATAACGTCAATGAGAGAAAAAAATTATTTTTTTTTTTAAAATAACAATTTCTTGGACGATAATCACTTGAAATTCTCCAATAAAATTTTATTTTTCAACTTTTGAGGTTTTACGAGAAATTGAAAAAAATTTCATAACAAAGTTATATAAAATCAGCAAAAATTCAACAAAAATTTTTTTATAATCAAGAAAAAAAATTAGAAGCGATGGGATTCTGAAAATTTTTTCATATTTTTTTTCGAAAACTACATTTAAAAACAAAAATTTTGAAAAAAAAAAGTTTCCAAACGGTCAATTTTCGAAAAAGTTCTGGCAATTTAAAAATAAAAGAGCGGTTTTTATTCAAAAATTCATAACTTTTTTTGAGTCGGGAAAAAAAAATTGAAAAAATTCTGAAAAATAACTTTCGGGGGGTAGAAATAGATTAATAATTTTCAGCGAAATCAAAGGGGGTCAGGTAAAAAATTTATCGATTTGACATGGAATGACCCATATATATTTTATATATATTGTAACGGGTTTTTCACCACCGGGGATCTACCGGAGTGTCCCAATACACTTACTGTTCTTGGCTACCTTGTTCAAAATTAATTAAGTTGGGCGTCAGGTGATTTTATAATCACCAAATAAACAATTATCTAATTCGGCTCAGGGTGGCGGATCAGGGAGAGGTCAGGCACTTCAAATTACGATAAACAATTGATCAGAATTAAACAAAAATAATTAATCGTATATCGAACACAGAATAATAAGTTGATCGGTATCACAAATAAAATTATCGGTTACAAAAAAATATAAATGCCGTTGTCGGCTTGACTCGATATGAACAAAATTATTAAAAAAATCGTAGTTGATCGAAATCACAATTAGTTTATTGCTCGGAGAAAAGAAAAAGAAAAACTCGGTTCACAAAATTAAAATAAAATACGTTTATTGTCCGGAGACACATACAGCGGAAGTATTAACAAAATACTTGACGAGTGATGCAGAGTATTCTTACACGGCGAGGTGAGAAGACTGCTGTTGCGAATGAGACACGGATAATCCGTAATTCTCAGAATTGCTCGAACGAAATAAAATAAAATATAAAATAATATGTTATTTCGGTAACGCGTCAAATTGCCTGATCATATATTTATTACGCGTAATTAATCAATTAATTTTTTAATTATCACACTAACGCGGTTCACTTGTTCAATAATAAAATCACATATACACTTTGTTCAAAATCGCGCCGATGCTTCGGCTTGTTCACAATCGTCGGTTTATTGTTCACTCGGAATTTACTTGTCGGTCGCTTTGATCAATAACTTAATTGTTCTGAACTCGGAATCGAAACTGTTCGGTTGGTCGGAGTAGAATTGTTCTTTTTGGTCGGGTCGAATTGTTAAAAAAATAAAAATAAACGTGGCCGTTCAGTTCAGTGTCTATCCCGGATCTCCCGTGACAATCAATGCGTCGAGTCGATTGCTCGGTCGAAGTCGGAATCTTTGCACATAGTTGTCACTCGAATTGGCTCACCGGATAACTATTTATTTTATTCAAATAATATTGAACCACGGGTCGATGTCGAATTTCCTCATGTTACTATATATATATTAGACTGGTTCAATAAAATCGACTATTTCATTTTTTCAGAAGCCTCAGTGGAATATTTTCCTAGTCATCACAGAAGGAGCCTGTGGAAACGGGAGCTCTTAATTTCGATTTTGAAAGGTCGCTCATCGTAAATTTCTATTTTACGTTTAAATAACATGGGAAAAAAAATTTTTTATTTTTTCATTTTTCTAGCTCGGCATTCGCACGTCATATGAATGAGTATGTTCAGTCACGAGCTTAATCATTTTGAAAAGCTTCGTGTACTTTCGCTACGTACGGGAGCAGCCGAACGCGCTACTGACTTGAATGTCAGAATAGTGCCGGGTCACTCGCTATCTGGGCCCGACACCTGCAATTTCTTGCTCATGACCGCGTCAAAATGGCATGAGAACCCGCTACCAGCTGGCCAACCAGAGAAATTGGCGGCTAACTATTTCCTGTTGGCGCGCTTTTAAGCCAATGGGAAAATTCGTTACTGCAGCCATGCTGCCACATCACCACCGAGCAGCCAAGAAGGAAGAAGACGACGTCTCTATTTCTAATCTACATCGATCAGTACAAACACAGCTATCCATCCAACCGCTTCGCTCCAAATAGTATATCTCTAGTGTGATATAAGTCTGAACCCCTCCGCTAAATCTCTGCTTAAATATTCTCAATAATTAGGTAGTATATCAAGGCTACTAATTATTGAGTATATATTGAATTGTTGCTCGCGCCTTATTAATTATAAATTAATTATCGCGTCATTAACCGCTACCGACCACGTGTCGAATTTATACGCGTATTCTTTTACAGTCGCATTCGCTATCGCGTATCTTGTAGTTGCATTCGCTATTTTTCTCGTAGTTTTAGTGTACATATTGCTTAATAAAGATCTATTCTATAATCTGTAATTTTGTGTTAATTGTTAGTTATTGAATTAACCACACCTACACCAGAATCCCAAAGTACATTCGCTCATTTTACAGAGTACATAACATATTCCTGTAGAGAATTCAACGCTCTACAAAAATGGTCTCTTATCATTTCGTGATAAATCCATCCATTCGAAAGTTATCGGAGCTGGAAGTCAAATTTATAAGATTTCCAGATCTTTTTACTTTTCCAGCAAAACTATCAGACTAATTAAAAAATGTCATAGAATCTTTTTCATAGACAATTTCATTTTCTACAAATTATTTTTAGTGAAGTTCTTTGAAATACCGCATTGTTTTCTAGTGATTTTCATTTTAATGCCAAGCTCGTAAAAATAATAGTCTTCTACTCTATTCTGAGAACTTAAGATTAAAACAAAAATAACTAGAAAACAATGCGGAATTTGAATGAACTTCATCGAAAATTTTTTTTTTCCATGTTATTTAAACGTAAAATAGAAATTTACGATGAGCGACCTTTCAAAATCGATATTAAGAGCCCCCGTTTCGACAGGCTCCTTCTTTGAAGACTAGGAAAATATTTCACTGCGGTTTTTAAAGAAAAAAATTGTCGATTTTTTTGAACCGAACTAATACATATGGGGCATTCCATGCCAAATCACCGAGGTTTCGGCCCGACCCCCTTCGATTTCGCTGAAAATTTTTTATCATTTTTTACCCTACTAAAGACATTTTCCTGAATTTTTTCAGATTTTTTTACCCAACCCAATAAAAGTTACGAATTTTTGAAAAAAAACGCTCTTTTTTTTTCAAATTGCTGTAACTTTGACACAAATTGACCTTTTGGCACTTTTTTTTTGAAAAATTTTGTTTTTAATTGTAGTTTTCAGAAAAAAATACAAAAAATTTTTCGGAAGTCACGATATATAAAATATTTTAGTTTTTTCAATAAAACCGTAATTTTTTCGAAGTCGGAAACTTTCGATTCTCAATTTTTTTGTCTCAAAAAAAACGTCAACTAAGACAATATTTAACCCCGCTATTTTCATTTTGTGCCGACTTTTCTTTCTATTTTTTTTTCGATTGAAAAAAAAAAAATTCTAAAATTAGCTTATTTTACATAACTTTGCGTTAAAATTTTTTTGGATTGTTTTTAAAATCTTAGAAATTGAAAAAAATTGTACAAAAACAATCGTTTAGTGTATTTGCGCAAGTATTAAATTATTTATAACAGCTTAAAATATTTTATTAACGTATGGTGTTATTAATTTTTCTCTATTCATTCAGTTTTGTTTTCCCCGCGTGATGATGAGTTTAAAATTTCAAATTTTCAAGTAAGAAATTTTTTACCAACTGCTAATATCGCCAATCAAAGAATTCACCACCGATAATGAAGGTAATGTAACAATCGGTACACCTGAGTCACCACTCAATCGAACCTTAAGTTCAAAATTTTTCATTTTTATTTTTATATAAAATTAATTTGGAGAATTCGGAGCACACTCACCAGAATACAATAATGCATGGGGATACGTACATGGGTAATGTACGTGTGTTTATATTGTATATATACATGTATGCTGCCCGTATATGGGTACTGACATATTTTGGGTTTGCTCTGAATTCCCACAGACAAGTGTGCAAGTATGAACGGTCAAGTTACAAGATTAAAAGAGACAAGCAACTAGAAAATAGTACGCACAGCTGCACCGCTATGGCCGGTCCCTTAAGAAGAACCTGCTGATTCAATGTTTTCCAGATGTCCCACGCGAGGATTTTTCTGGGTCTTTCGCGACCGCGAGTCCCTCGTCACCGTAAAAGTCTTAATAAATATGTCAAAGCGTTTCCTTGTTTTAGCTCGACTCAAATTTTTACGACTTTTCCAGTTTAAACATCTGTTACCAATAGGTCCCGCTGTTAAGCGGATCCTTACTTTTCTTTTCTAATGTACAAATCTCTCTCGAATTTTATTTTTAATTTTAATTTTAATTACACTTATAAATTTTATTTTATTTATATCTAAAATATTGGTAGCAAGTGTCGTCATAAATTCGTCAGAGAGACGTTGTCTTTAAAAATTACATAGTCCCCTGCAGAACCTCTCTGTTCCCTTTTTCTATCACCCAAATTTTTCCTCTCAATTTTATTTTTCTTGATTATATTTTTCTAGAGTACCAAACATGTTGACCATAAAAGTCATCATATATTTGTCAAAGAGACGTTGTTTTTAAAATCCCACGATTCCCCGCGGATCCTCACCTTCCCCTGTACCACCATAGAAGAACTTTTCTCTCAAATTTTTAATTACATTTCTCAGCAAATGTCATCATATATTTTATAAAAGTTATTTTCGAGCAGCCCACCGCGGACTTATTGTTCTATTTCATATCCTGTTTACTACAAAATACCTTGCTACATACATTCTCAGCTGCCCAAAAATCAAACCTTTATATATAATTTTTCCTTTTTCTTTAACCCATTCTTTATTTCATCTTCGGTCCCACTTTTCTTTTAAACCTTTTCATATATAAACCCAGGAAAAATACTCAAATTCAGTCATTACCACCGCATCTAAAACCCTTGTCGGATCTATCCGCGAGTAAGATTCCAACGTTCGCTCTCGTGACGCTCTACGCCTAGGCAATCAGAGGTCCTACACGGAGAGAAAAGAATAGTAATTATTACCATTCTACATGGTAACCATGCTCATTTTCAGTAAAATGGTAAATGATGCTATGTAGAATAGGATACATTACCATTTTTCTGGTAATGATTACTATGCTACATTGAAACAAGTGAAATGGTAAATATCGCTAGTCTGCACGGGAATCAGAGCTATGTAGACTGGTAATGAGTCCCATGCTAGAATAGCTGTCCCTACAGTTTAATAAATATACATGATATAGTATGAGCGAAAGGTTGCGCAGTAACATGCGTGTATGTGGTTATGTATGTGCGAAAGTTGGCGTCATCTCCTTCGTTAATAATTTTATTATTTTGTGTAAAAAATTTATTAAATCTACAAACTAAATTAAGAAATTGATTTTAATAAAAAGTAAATAATGGTTGATCGAAGTGTAAGTATTTGAACATTTAAATAATAATTTTTTAATATTCTTATCATTTTATTTTAATAAACCTGACATATAACCTCTTTTATTGCATGCAGGTTCCTGCTATCCATTTAGGTGGTGTAGATCCTGGCGAATCTGGCCCATCCCATCCATTAATTATTCCTATCGCTTTTAATTCATCTTCTATATATTTATATGATCCAAACGAAAAAATTAACGAATTTTTAAAGCATGATTATGAGAGACTAGTTGTTTTATCAACATTTGAACTTACTCCGGAAAAATGTTTGACTGACGATGCGAGAAATCTTTTAGTAAAGAAGTTGATCGATCGTGAGACAAATATTTTTTTAAGTAATTTAAATTACAAAGTTGGTGTAAAATTAGATAAGTTTAAGTAGGTTGAAATACATTTTATTATTTTCTCAAATTAACTATAGACTTAATGCAACTATTAATTTTTAATTTCAATAATATTTATTCCAGTTTTTTTGTTATTGTTTTTAATAATTAAATAATTAATTGCAGGATTGAATCATCTAGATTGAAATTATTAGCTGATGAAATTGGTGAAGTTTTTAATGAGGAACCGGGACTTTATTTTACTCCTTCTGCACAAGAAGGCACTATAAAAATTAATGCCACGGGGAAATTGTGGGATCGTTACAATTACGTAAAAAAAGTTCTTCGTAACGCAGGTATTTTGAAACCGATTGTTGCTCAAATTCAACCAGAAGCTCCAGCGATCGCAGTAAATGTTACAGATGGTATGACTAGTTTTTAGTTTTATATTTTATTTTAAACGTTTAAATATCTATTTTTTTCCAGATAAAGTCAACGAAAAATTAGAATTTTTGAAAACGAAGTTGGAGCCGTGGGATCATATCGTACAATATTGGAGTGAAACTTATAACACAAGAAGAAATTATTTGAAAAATAACAATGATTCATCACCCATTTCACTTTTCCGTTGTCTCCATCAAAAAAATGGTGTATTGTTAGTAAGTGTGTTTAAAATTTAAATAGATTCAAAAGTCATTCAACTATTTTTTTTTTATTCTTTTGCTATTTTTCAATTTTTAATTTATTTATTTAATTTCATTTTTGATTCATTGATGGTTTTAGATTCACGACGACTTTAAACAGATGTTTCCGGATAAACTTAATGCTGTGAGCACTCGCTGGAATTTTTTGGAGTTATATATTGAGCAGTATGCTGAAATTGATTCACAATTAAATGACCATTCAGAAGCCCAAAGCTTCATTACTGCATTACCAAATTTGGTCGGACGTAAGTTGAGAATAACAAAGTAAACAATTATCTCCAAATTATCAAATCTTTTTCTAACATTTTTAATTATAATTTCATCATTCTTTTTAGATAATAAACAAGTTGTGCTGTTGCTACTATTAGGATTTATGCTAAAACCAACTAATATAAAACCTCTAACTCCAAAAACAGCAAAAAAAAGAAAAATTGATGAAAACATTGCTGAAAAGCCTTTAGATAAGACTATTGAATCTCTAAAGTCATCACCCATAAATTATTTCATTGTTACAGTAGAGTTAAATATCTAAAATTTATAAATAATCTCCTTTAAAATTTTGAGTGTTATTTACAAAAAAAAAATATTAATTATTTACAGAACGAAGCTAAAGTTAATGAAGTAATTGATCACCAAAAAACGATTGCGTTAAAGAAAAAAATTCAAATTCAGCCATATATGATATTTGTTGGAAGTTCTTCAGAATTCAAAAGTTTCTACGTCATTACAGATATATTTACATATGATGTTGCCAACCCACTTGAAGCATTGCAACTGAATTTTGAACTATTTTATACATTCGATTGGAAATATCCTCAGTCGTGTTACAACATTTGGATTTTTATTCAAAAAGCAATTTTTGGCATTTCTGTTCCTGGCAATCATTATTGCGCCAAAATGAAAAAAATGATAGGACATATTACGCGTAGGATGAAGATTAATATTGATTAATTCTCAATTTGAGTTAAATTAAATTTATTATAAGTATTTAAAAATTTTAAGTTTATTGTTGATACTATTTGAGTTGGTTAATATTTTTAAAGTAGTTATGGATTTTAATAATTACAATAACAGCTTTAATAAGCTATTTTTAAGTGAAAAAATGAAAGATCAAATCTTAACATTTACATCAAACTTTTATAGTTATGAAGAACTGCCTCGGAATAAAGTTCAAAATATAGTTGAAGCAAGTATCAAACTATTTAAAGACTCTGCTATAAACTTGTTTATTAGTGGATTGTTATTACGTTTAAAAAAATTTGGTGAAAGTGATTTTAACTTAAATCAATTCAATGACATTCATGATATGTTAAAAAATCCATTTAATGATTTAGAAACTGAACATTTAAGATTTAAAGCATTTGAGAGTGCTGGAACTTATATACCTCCTGATTCAATAAAAATTGCCGAAAGGGAAGAATATCGATCGATTAATGGTGACTTAAAATTAATTCATGTGCCAGTGACTGTAGAGTATATTCCTTTATCAAGGGTACTCAAGTGTTTTTTAGAGCTACCCAACATGATCGAAGAAATTTTAATGTATATAAATTCCTTGTCTGATGACTCACCTATTCTTCAAAATGTAATCCAAGGGAATTTATGGAAAATGAAAAAAAACGTCTTTTGGAAAGAAATTAGTCTTGCCTATAATTATTTACTACGACGATTATGAACCACTAATGCTTTAGGGAGTCATAGGGGTATATCTAAAGTAGGTGCAATTTACAGTCATATACCTTGCTTGCCACCTCATTTGCAGTCTAAACTTGACAATATATTTGTAACCCTTCTTTTTAACACGCTCGATGAAAAAGAATTTGGGTTCTCAACAATACTATCACCACTGATTACCGAATTAAAAAATCTTGAAGTAAATGGAATAAAAATCTTTGAGAAGACACCAACCGAAAAAGTAATATACTTCTCGCTGTTAACCGTAACGGGTGATAATCTTGGAGTAAACGGGATTCATGGATTTACAACGTGTTTTTCTGCAAACTACTGTTGTCGTTTTTGTGTTATAGACAAAGTTAAAATTAAAAATACTATCAAAGGAAGTGATTGTCCGTTAAGGTCACCAGCAAGTTATAAGCAACAAATAGATAAAAAGGATTTTAAATCATTTGGTATCAAGGCGGCTAGTGCTTTTTCCTCATTACCTACATTTAATGTTATTGAAAGTCTTAGTACTGATGCGATGCACGACATTTCTGAGGGTATTTTTCAATACGACTTTGCAAAAATATTAAATGTTTGTATATATGAAAAAGAATTTTTTACTTTAAAAATATTAAATAATAGAGTAAAAAGTTTTGATTATGGTGACCGTGAAAAACGTAATACACCACCGGAATTTACTAAAAATCAAATAAAAAATGAATGTATTGTGATATCTTCGGCGGAAATGGTATGCTTTGTCCGTAACATTACTCTGATGATAGGTGACCTTATTCCTGAAGACGGCAAACACTGGGAACTTGTAATCCGGCTAAAAAAAATTCTCGATACTGTCACGGCTAAAGTTATTCATAAAAATAACATCTCATATTTTCAAGTACTTGTTGAGGAATATTTACTTTTGCTTTTGGAATTATTTCCGAATTGCTTAAAATTCAAACACCATGTTCTATTACATTACCCTGCTGTTTTCAAGTCTTTTGGACCAGCAGCAAATTTAGAATGTTTTGGTGATGAACGAAAACATAAACAAGGAAAAGTAACGGCTCGTTCTGCCATTAGTAGGTTAAATATTTATCACACTATCGCAGTGAAAAATCAATTAAAATTTAATAACATGTTACGTACTTCACGACAGGACAGTAATCTCTTTACAAGCGGAGCAAAATCGTTGATAAAAAAAATTGAATGTATAGAAAATTATAACTTATTCTCATCAGTACTACCGAGAAATTTAAATAGCCTATATTATACTTTATTTATAAAACATATGGGTTATAACATTACTAAAGGTGCTATCATTATGATTCCTTCAGAAGAAGGACCTTTATTTTACTATAATCAATTAATCTTGCTTGAATCTAATTACAATTTTATTTTAATTGCTAACAGTATTGACGAATATGATTTTGATGAACATTATCAATCATATGAATTTAAAAATATATCTAGTAATTGGTATTGTTTATTGTATTCTGATTTAATGGGGAGCTATTCATTGAGCCGAGTTGTCACTGCTGCTAACGGTAAAAAGTTTGTACCAAATGGAAGTTTGTACCTGGATTTAAAAGTTTTAATCATTTCTTTTGTATTTTAATTATAGTACTATATTATTATAATAAACTGAACTAATTTTATTGTTAAAATTTACTAATTATTAAAAAAATATGTTTTTTATGTTCTAACTTACTTTTAGTCTAAGTTATTGGCCAAAATGTAATTCTAATAAATAAATTATTGATTGTTTATTACAAACCATTTTAATTAATTTAATTATTATTAATTTATAATTAGAAAATTATATAATAATTGTAATTTTATTGTTAAAAGTTAATGATTATTAAAAAAATATGTGTTTTATGTTCTGATTTGCTTTTAATCTAAGTTATTGAGCAAGTTGAAATTCCAATAAATTACATTTTGATTGTTTATTACAAAGCATTTTAATTAAATGAATTATTATTAATAATCAATCAGGAAATTATATTTCATTATAAGTGCTCATTTAATTATTTCAATGAATTAATTTAATTTATGTATGTGTATTTTAAATAACCTGATTTACGGATTCTACCATAACCTTATTCACTAAATTTTACATAAATAACATAGCAAATATTGCTAGGTAAAATTGTAATCTCGTCCATTTACATAGTCCGCTCGTCAATGTAGAATGGTAATCATTCCTATGCTAGCATAGCCAACGTTACCATTTAGAATGGGGGGGATTACTTTGCCACTTGACTCTCATCGCTAAAAAATCCTCTTTTCTATGTAACATAGGAATGATTACCATTCTACATTGGAATCAGGTCTATTCTTTTCTCTCCGTGTAGACCGATAATCGGAATTAAAATTAAAAATCAGAAGTCATTGCTTCTACATCGAAATCCGCGAGTAAGACTCACTGAGTCGATTTCAAAATTCGCTCTCGTGACGTTCTACGCCTAGGCAATCAGAGGTCCTAGACCGATAACCGAGTTTCGATTCTTTTATTTTAAATAATAATTTCGTGACTTAAAATTTTATTTTTAAAACCTTTCCTCGTGAGGTCCTTCGCCTAGGCATCTGGACTCCTAGGTTGGATACCTAAAGTATAATCACTTGAGTTCGCATTAAGATTAACTAAACTCCTTCACGTGACGTCCACCGCCGAGGCAATCGGAGTCCTTGTTCGGGAATAGTTAATCCTTTAATAAAACCCTAAAAGAAAATATATATATATATGTCGGAAGACCAGTAATATGATGGGCATCACCCTGACCATCGGGCTTATTATTTTTGTCTGGCACTTTATTACAAATATAAACGAATAATAATTACACAGAACAGTAATTTATTATTAAAGTATTATTCACAAATAGTAGTAACTAAACAAACGGTATAACGAATATAATATCTTACAATTGTTAATACATACAGAATTACAACTCACACAATATTTGATACACATAAAATGATAACAATAAACTAATAATAATAAATGATATTAATCGTAGTATACAATCGCCCGATAATATTAATAATTAAACTATGATTAAATAATATTCGAGTACTACGGTAAACTAGGCTCGAGAACGAATCCACGGTCAACAGGAAAACTTGTACTCGCACAACGAATGCTCAATCAGAACTGACCGACTCAACTAGTCCAAAAACTCTGTACTCTTCATAAAAAACCTTTTAGTCAGAAATATTTAAAGAAGGACAACAATCTTATTATCTTACTATCTTGTCCTCTGTGTCTTACTATATCCATCCTGTGACCGTGGCTACGTTTGGTGAACAGATGTCACAGCGAGCCTAAGCCTCCCGTAATAAACATAATCTACTTAAGTTGTAAACAACTAGAGCTTAAGTTTTATTTAATTGTTACTGTAAAAACTAGTCTCGACTGTTAGGAATTTCCCGTCCCATTGGAAAACCCCATTTTATTCTTTCATCTCCGACATATATATTTATATATATCATCATAAATTCACTCAACAGCAAAGCCGGCCTTTCGATTCAGCGTGCAGCGCGTTCGTGTGAATAGATTCAACTTGTGAATCTCAATTAAAACTGTCATAAAATATTGTAAACTCCTGTGTACACAAATTCAAACTGGTGAATTTGGAGTGAGTGTGTGTGCAGATATATCAACCCTTCTGGGTAAGTCTAAAATTATAATATTTACATGTAAGATTTAACCTGTCAATATACTACACATGTTTTTCTTTTTATACATTCGTCGTTTCATTTACTGTTCTTTTTCTCTAGCATTCAAGTGCTAGTAATTTAAGTCATAGTAAACCCTAAGTAAAACGGAGAAAGAACACGGTCTTCTCGAAGGCCCATATTCAGTGACCTAATATCCCTCTCGCTCAAAAATCCCGGACCTACCCTAACGCCACGCAGGTCATTGAACGAGACGGTCTATAGTACATCCGCTCGGTACGAATAGACAAATAAGTTATAAAACGATAAGAAATTGAAACATTCTCATATCAGCCACGTGACGCCAATTCCTTGGTTGGATGACAGAATAAAATAATTTCATATTACAACTTATAATTTAATGATCGGTACCCAATCACTCATAAGTTCTCACACTTACCACCTGACGGTTCAATCGAACTCCTTGGCTGAATTATAGAACGAGGTAATTCGGTATTCCGATATTAAATAATAAATAAAATAACCCTTTCGCCCGTCACCTTCACTCACTCCGATCGTAAAAGTAACTTCGTATTTTTTCTTAATCATTTTAAGGATATGTTTTCTGAACGATGTTAGTGTTTTTCTTGCAACTCGTTGACAAGTTCGTTCTCTAACGTGTATCAAGTATTAATAAGCGAATTGTCATTAAATAAAAATTATTTTAAGTTAATTTCTTCATTAACAATAATTAAAATGCCGAAATTTTGTAATCGTTGCTGTAATCCAATGAATCGTGATAAACATAATAAGACAAAATCTCTACGACGTCTGCCTGAGTATTTGGCTATTCATTTCCATCTATCAACTGATGACCGTGTATGCAGTCCATGTCATAAGGAATTACTGAAGCAATATGCAGATAATTTATCCTACGACACTGATGATGAATCTAATCAAAGTTTGGAAGCTGATGAGAATTCTAATGACGGAATCATTCACGTTGACGAATCGCCAGATACTTTTGCTTCAAGTATACATCTTCAATATTTCACTTGTTTCAGTTTATAACTTGTTTGTTTTTCTAGCTCCATCATCAAGTGGCCAGGAATTACTTATTTAACAGAGTAGTTCTTCATTGTCTGAGATGAGTCTCAGTATTACTCTTCCGACTATTAACGAAGCGTTAGTACTATTAAATCCTACCAAAAACAGATTCTCTGTAAAAAATCGCGCCAAGTATACGTTTAAAATTTTTTACAATTAAAAAAAGATTTTTTTTACACAAAAAATAAATCAAATCGAAAAAAATACCAAGTACTTAAGACAATTCGAAATCATAGACTACAATTTCATAGAATTGAAAAAAAAATGAAAAAAAAAAAATTTCAATGTACTTGGTGTGCGTTACAAAATTTATTCAAGCCAAATTAATGTCTAGAATTGATTTCGCATACGAATTATTTTCTAATAAAATTGAATGATATTTTTTTTTTCAGTTTATAGGCACACCAAGTACATTGAAATTTTTTTTTTTTCATTTTTTTTTCAATTCTATGAAATTGTAGTCTATGATTTCGAATTGTCTTAAGTACTTGGTATTTTTTTCGATTTGATTTATTTTTTGTGTAAAAAAAATCTTTTTTTAATTGTAAAAAATTTTAAACGTGTACTTGGCGCGATTTTTTACAGAGAATCTGTTTTTGGTAGGATTTGTCTTTTTTTTGTCGTGTTGATTGTTAATGATTTTAATATACACTATTAGAAATTGACTTCTAGTTTAAGACACGTGAGCCTATATTGTTTATATTATATATTATTTTGTAGAAACAATATAATTGTTTGGTAACAATGGTAGTAATTTTGTACTGCTCGATATTATAGCCTGATTGATCAATTTTTATAAGACGAAGCTGCAGTTGCTTAACGACAGTTTCCTTTAAAGTTAACTTCAAATATATACGTTTACGTCGGACTTTTCTGTTAGTAACTAAAAACATCAAATGGTTTAGTAGTTTTACCTCCCTGCAACTTCTAGCTATTACAACTAGCATATGGTGCTAACTACTTATCCTTCCTCCCCTCTGACCCAATGGAATGCTTTTTTTCTGAATCTTAATGGATAATATATATATGTATACTAGGGTGCTCCGTTTGAAACGAAGATTTTTTTTTTTTCGTTCCCCATCGAAAATCTTGTTCTACATGTAAAAATAAAAATTCAGTAAAATTTTGAGCTCTTAATAACAAATTTAAGAACTGGAACAACGTCGTTGAAGTTTTCCCATGCTAAAAGCATGTAAATTTTGATTCTTTTCTTTTTATCGAATAAAACTCAGCCCCATATTCACGTATCTTATCGGTTCAAAGTTTTCTTGGAAGAGAATTGTATGCTCTCTGAAAAAGCCTGTATGTGCTTAGCAGTACCTTCAACTACAGCCCTCATGGAAGCCTTGAAAGTCTAATTTCCTACGAAATTAGTGGTTTTTTGTTGTTAACTTGTAAACGGTTGACTTTTGGGAAAAAAAGTACATGATGTTTTTTGTAGGAAATTCAGTCTTCTACAAAAAAGTTCTCATGAGTCAAATCTCTAAAATCAATATTTAAAAAGATATATGAACTTTAACTAAGTAAAATTCGAAATTTTAGCTAAATGTCAATGTTCAATACTATACAATATATTCAGTTATTAACTTACGGTAAGTATCAATTAATATATATTTATATAAAATATAAAATGCCCGTAATTATTCATCGAAATTGTTCTTAAGTACTAACCTCATTTGTAATTCTTTTGAAATATTGAATGATTAAAACACAGGATTGAAGAATCTCGTTCGAATTTTCGATGTCCTCGGGACCTAACAGATGGATTATGTTAAAAAAAACATGGTTTATGTAATGGTTTTGAATTATAAAACCGTTAATCTTGACATTTAGCTAAAATTTCGAATTTTACTTAGTTAAAGTTCACATATCTTTTCAAATATTGATTTCAGAGATTTGACTTTGAAGAACTTTTTTGTAGAAGACTAAATTTCCTACAAAAAATGTCATGTACTTTTTTTTCCAAAAGTCAACCGTTTACAAGTTAACAACAAAAAACCACTAATTTCGTAGGAAATTAGACTTTCAAGGCTTCCACGAGGGCTGTAGTTGGAGGTACTGCTAAGCACATACAGGCTTTTTCAAAGAGCATACAATTCTCTTCCAAGAAAACTTTGAACCGATAAGATACGTGAATATGGGGCTGAGTTTTATTCGATAAAATGAAAAAAATCAAAATTTACATGCTTTTAGCATGGGAAAACTTCAACGACGTTGTTCCAGTTCTTAAAATTGTTATTAAGAGCTCGAAATTTCACTGAATTTTTATTTTTACATGTAGAACAAGATTTTCGATGGGGAACGAAAAAAAAAAAATCTTCGTTTCAAACGGAGCACCCTAATGTATACATATAAATATATATATATATATTGTGTAATGAATGTGTAACTGATCTTTTAAAATATTTGAATAACTAAAAAACAAATGCCTTCTTCTCTTGTTTTATAGAAAGGCGACTAGAGTCAGTCAGTCATATATTGACAGCATAACAGCACTTATAATCATACACATATATAATTGTGATGAAAATAATGATAAACAAAATTTTGGGAACATGAAGTACTTATTTATTCATGAACGGTAATCAAAATTATAAAATTCCACAAAATAATCTAATCACATAATTTCTATACCTATGTGAACAAAGAGTACATATTAATATTTTTCAAACTAAAATCCTAATATTTGTCGTACGTAAGTAATTAGGCTTACTTTTCCATCGTTATACTGAAATTTAAAATGAGAACACAAGAACTCGAATTCCAACCGTTATTATTATTTTTTAACCAACCATCTATCTAGTTGCTGAGTTACTCGATTATTTTTTTCTACTTTTTTGTAGGAATAATATGTAAGCATTCTTAGCATTAGTGGGCCATCGAACTGATTGCACATTCGTATCATCTATTTTGACCCATTTTGAAGAATCCTTAATCATAGCAACATAATGAGTGCAATTATTATTTTCTTCAGAGTAAAATATTGCACTTACGACATTATATGTCTTATTACACAAAGATATTTTGGCCTGTGGTACTGCTTTTATGTATCCTTTCTTCTGAATCATAGTGTTATTTTTTACTAATGATAAATCTAACTTCACTACTACTATTGATTGCAAGGTATGTAATAAAATTTTTGTGTGTATTTCTTCAATCTCTTTGCAATTGTTACAAATTTTCAAAGTATCAAACCAATGACCGAAGGATGAACTGAATAAATCTGGTAAATTGTATAGTTTTTTTTCATCGGTTATTGAAATACACATAATATCTTCTAGTGTTTTGTTTGAATTAGTGTAATTACATTTTTTACATCGATCCATACATACTTGCTCAAATCGTACTAAATTTCTAATATCATGATTATCATTACATAATGTAGAGAATATTGCTACAGGATCAGCCTCATCTGTATTAAAACACATCTGTTTGGACATAGACTTTTTTATGTCACTAGATTTTAAAACATTTTCGTGACTATTGTATACGTTAAATAAATTATTTAAGTTTTCGTTATTGCACTGATTTTTTGAATCATGATTCAACGCCGTTCTGAGTATTGTATTATTAAAGATACACTGTATGACTGAATTTAAACCACTAGAAATGCAATCAGAATTTTCGATACCTCGAAATACCAATAACTTTTCACATGATTTTTTTAAAGTTTTTGCGACAATTTCAACAGAATTTTCATCAACAGCCCATATTAAATCCCAAACTTTATGCCAGCGTATACTAGAAACTGGAATGGGAGGAAGGTCAGATCTATAAATTTTTCGTAAGCGATTGAATTCTCCGATTGCTAAAAGGTTAGCTTTAACTGAATGAGGATCGAAATTGATTAAATGTAATCCTTCAAGTTCTGTAACCCGAGAAAGAGCTACATATATTTGACCAACATTAAAAATACTATTGCCTGCTTCAATAATAGCATTTTTGAGGCTTAAACCTTGACTCTTATGGATAGTAACTGCATAACTTAAACACAATGGAAACTGTTCTCTTATGACAAAAGCTCTTTCCAGTAAATGAAATTTAACTTTTGCCCTCTCAATAGTGCTTACTTTACCTGAACCGAAATCTATATTAACACCTTGTATCTTACTGCCATCTATGGATTTTGAGATTGATATAACTGTACCAATGGCACCATTAACTAGACCAAGCGTGACATCAATATTTCGTCGAAGCATAACTTTTGCACCAATTTTAATTGCAATTGTTCCAGCAAGTCCAGCTGATCGACTAGCATCTTCTTCTATTTTAATCAAAGTGTCACATGCTTTCTTTTTTAATGATTTAGGACAATCGATATAATCATGAGCCTTAAGTATAATTTCTTCAGAAGAAATTTTGTTCGTCATTACCGAATTTATTAAATCACACTGTTTACAAGTGGGTACCAAGCAAACTGTATCTAACGGTAATTTTTTAATATAATTACATATTTCTTGCAATCTATCATGGTATGACAATGAAGAATCAATTGTAATTTTTCTTTGTTCTAATAATTTGATATCGTCAACTGTCATTGAGCCAACTCGCACTCTAGATAGTAATTCACCGTAAATTTTTTCAGTTTTTTGTCGCATATTAATGGTTAGTTCTTCATAGCTAAATAACTCACTCCATAAATTCACAGATGTTAACGACCCAATATACTTTTGCGCATCTGCTGACGATAGTGTCATATAACTTGGGTCTTCATGTACAGGAGGAAGTTGGAGTAAGTCTCCGAAAACAACCACGTGTCTTCCTCCAAACCAGTCATCAACATTGAAAATTTCTATTAATCTCAAATTTATGTATATTAAAGTTATATTAGAAATCATTGATATTTCATCAATGATAAATAGTGTAACGTCTTTTAATTGATCGCGTAATACTTTTAATGCATTGTCTGATAGTTGTTTATAAGACGGTGTAAAACCGTGTTCCACTGGCTATTGAAATACTCGATGTACAGTAAGGCCATTGATATTAAAAGCTGCAATACCGGTTGGAGCAGTGACAATAACATCTTGATTCATTTCTTCTTTCATCCAACGTTTAATTACATTGATCGAAAAACTTTTTCCGGTACCTCCTTCTCCACTAATATACAATCTAATTTTTGTATCGTTAGACAATACCTTATTTTTAATTTTTTGAAAAACTTTAGTCTGATCAACGTTCATGTTATTGATCATGTCGGTTGAGGTACAATTATTATCTTGTTTTTTTGCTGCATCATCTAATTCTTTAGCTATTAAATTCAATTCAGCAGCATTACAATCTGCTGATTTACTTTTTGAATCTTCATCATCATTGTCATCCTTACATTTATTTTCAATTAGGTTTTTTATATAATCTAAACCTTTTTGAAAATCTTCAGTGTATACATGGTATTCTTTAGCTTGTTCGAGTATATGTTGTTGATATCTAAATGATTCAGCGTAAGTTTCAAATCCATTTTTCAAATCTTCTATATCACGCCATGGTTGAAATAATAACAACAATGAATAAAAATAATTTTCTGGTTGATTAGCAATATTATATCTGTAATGATTAATTAAATAACCTCGCGTCCTTCGTTTTAAATATAATGAGGGACCTATTTCATAATATTCAGTAATATTATTTTTCGGCTCAGCTTTAGTCGTGTCATACTATCTAGCAAAATCATATAAACATACATCTTCTAACTCTTTAGGGCGATTAGGATAATAATTATCTATCCATGAAAGGCAAAATATATCAGTAGATTTAGGGTTAATTTTTTCCAATTGTTCAATTTCATCTTTTGTCTTTAATTTTCTGTTTCTTATCATTCGAACATCCAACCATCTTATAACTGTGTCTGAATCTGTTCCATGCAAAGAAATACCCAGCAAGGTGTCAGCAGCTTCTAGAGCTCCAATTTCTCGATGATTTAAACTACGAAATCCTATACTCCATAAAAGCTGAGGTAAAGTTTTAGTTGACTTATTTTCGTCTACTGTTTTCGATTTAGTTGAAACAATTTCGTCAATTGTTTCTGATGTTTTAGCAGTTTCTGTTTTTGTAGCATATTTAGTCACATAATGTGTCAATAACGTCGATTTTTCTCCTATAAATTGTATATCCATGTTTCCTTCCCATACACATAAAATTGAAGGATTATAATCGTTAATGTTAGCTTCAATATCAGTACGAGGAAGATCATATAGCCTACTTTTGTTTCTTAAATTTCTACGCCTAGCTACTGAAGTAGCAACGTCATGAAGTACAAAATGTTCGGTAGTAGGTCGTGGAAATCCAAATCGACAAGATTTAATAACTCTACCTGATTTTGGTTTTTTTGTTCGTAAGCAATAACTATTATGATGATGTTGTTGATGTGTAGCCACACGTCTGTGCAGTGTTGGTGAAGTTTTTTTGTTAGGTAACTTACAAGTTACATATTTCATTATAAATTCAGCCACTTCTTCATTGGTATTTAAACCAATGACTGGGGCACCTTCCACCCAAAGTATAAGATGAAAATGCTGAATTCCTCTACCTTGATATTCCCGTCGCCAAAAGTAATGGCTTATTTTACCAAGAGGTTGACTATCTGACAGAATAAAGTCAAGAACAGCTTGAAATTTATTGTCTATAAACCTTGATACTGATACTGGGTCTGCTGCGATCACTGCGCTAGCAGATAACTTGTCGAAACGTGGTGCATTTACTTCTTTTACATATTCTATTAAATCATCCCATAGCCATTCAGCAGGACTTACTGTCAAAAACCATGTTGCAGGACCATAGTAACGTGACATACAATGTAAATTATTTTTAGGTTTACTCCAAAACTGTTCTGAATTCCGAAGTCGAGCGAAAAGCGTTGTTAAATTTGCTTCAAGTTGGCCACTTTTTAAATGCTTTAAATAACCTTCAGCTGTATATTTTTCACGAGGATTTGTAACATTTAATGTATGAAAGATACCATGACCAAGTTGCCGAATATTAGAATCATTCAATAAATAAAAGAGATATTGTTGATTTAAACGAAAACGTGGATCGGCTGACATTAATCTTGCTTTAATGTATTCAAAAGAGGTTATAGGTACTTTTCTGTCTTCATATTGACCATTTCTACCATAAGGGTATAAATCTGGAAAACATTGTAAATCGAGTGTTTTCATTCGGTTATCCAATGCTTTATCATTGACTTTCAACATTTGATACATATTTGTTGAGGAGTCGTTAATTCTTTTATCATGAAGAGGATATATAGTGTATTGGGCATATTGCGATCCATCTGGATCTGATACTGGAGTTAACATAGCTCGCTGTCGAGTATCTTTACACTCCTTAATTTTATCGACTTGAACTTTTTCATCCATATTATTATCGTCGTTTACTGACAAAGGTAACTTATTATCACAGTGATCTACAACAATATTTTCGTGTGTAGATGAAGATAGTTTGGTGTAGCTATGATCTTGATCAATATCTTCTCGCATTGATCGCAATGAATTACTATAGGAATGATCTTTAACAACTTGCATTGTTGATAAAGATATCTTTCTATTTTCATTGATATTAATTTTTTCTTTTTGCTCTTCTACTCCAATATTGTTTTTTTTTTTATTTATAGTATCATCAATTACCATTTCTTCTTCACCAGCATTTTTAACACTCACATTAAGTTCAGAAGTTTGCATATTTTCAATATTGATTTCGTTCACGTAATTTTCATCTTCACTACCTTCGATATGAAATTCAATATTTTTATTATCCAGCCAATCACGTAAATTACTGGAACATTCTGGTAATTTGATTTGAGCGTAGAGAACATTATTCTTCTTTAACCATATTAATGTTTTAAAAATTTTTTCTAAGTTAACCAAATTTTCCCATATAGTTTTTGATTTTGTAGGTATACTACGAACTACAATGTATAATTCGTGATTCATGTTTATTGGATCCGTCGTAGAACAAATTCTTTTTAACGTTTCTTCTATGGGTAAAGGAAGATGGAATATTTGACCTTTCAGTTTCTGTATTCGCATAGTATGTGGTAAATTTCTTTTAGCAACTGTTCCTAACCTTTGAACTACTTGAAATGATTTTGCTCGTTGAATAAGAATTTTTTCTACATCATTTAATGTAACTATTTCATTTGGCATTGTTCCTACGTACATATTATTTAATATGCAAGTCGGAGGTAAAATTTTTGAACGAATTTTCAATAAGCAATAAGAACAAATGAAATTACTGTTCAGACTCGGTTCTTGTTCATCAATGAAATTAGTTAAATTATCCCATATTTCACCTGACATCGGATTACGCATTTTACTCAGATTATTGACGTTTTTTAAAAAACATAATTTTTGACAGGATATGCATTTGTAGCGAGGTAATTCCAAGGACCGCTTTGTAAATGCTGTAAATGCTGATTTGAATTCACTTTGAATTGTATCTTCGTTCAAACATGATTCATCTTGTTCTTTATCTAATAATTTTCCTTCTTCTTTCATTTTATTCATTGTACTTATTAAAAATTGTAAGTCCGCGGTTTCCAATGCTTTATCCAATTTACTTAATTTATTCAGGATTTCTCTCATCTTATATATAAGTCGTTTAATATACCTTACAGAAGGAAAATGAGATGATAATAATTCGATACTAGTGAATTGTGATTTACAAGAACTGAAATCTTCGTAACAAAAGTGGTAGTGACCTAATTTATCAACTGAGTGATTCAAAAATAATTGATTTAAAAATTGCGTAAAATTATTTAAATTTTTCGTTTTTAAGTTTTCCAAAAAGTTTTCATATTGTTGATATACTTCTTCTTCGACATTAGTTCGACAATAGCTGTTGCAATGCCATTTTTTTTCAACTTTTTTATCTTTTATTAATGGTAAAATATTCACAGACTGACCTAATGAATTCATGGCAATACTTTGATTCTGTAAAGCATCGAATGAATATGATGTATCATAATAATATGGTTCAGTGGATTGATAATGAAGTGATTTACCACACATATTTTGGTAGTTGTTTATATCTTTTATTGAATTAGAATTTAAATTTGAGAGATGGTATTCAGCTTTATTTCTTAATTTTCGTAACGTATATGTTAATATATTCATGTAATTTTTTCTCTGACACATACACCATTTAATAATTAATTGACCCTCTAAATAATTCTCAACTGAATTGTTTATGTCCATGGCTAAAACTAGTCGCTTAATACACTCTTCAGTAGATAATTTCATTTTTATGTAACTTTTATTCATATCACTCCGACAATATTTTGCCACGATTTTTTTGGCAGCTGTCACTTTTTGTTTCAGTGAAATTTTATTAGTTGTATTATAACAATGATCAATTTTTAGTCTTTTGAATTTTTGTTTGTTTTTAGGATTGTTAGTTGTTGCTACGAAATTTTTCGTACAATCATTTTGACTAATATTAACAATCGTCGACTCTGTGGCAGTAACTTTATTACGAAAATCTGAAGTTTTTGGCCCTCCAGAAATTAAATTGTCTCCATCTTGATTGGAAATAGGTTCTGTTTGAATTGTTTTTTCATTCAAGTCCAATGAGTCATTTTGTTTATTATCTAATAATGATTGAGACAGATAATTTTTTGAAATTTTTAAATTTTCTCTACGAATACGGGAACGGAGAGCTCTACTTTCTGCTGTTTTAATTTGGTTTAGAGTTTTTTGTCCTGATGAATTGGTATTATTAAGAGTTGGAAATGATTTTAGCACATTTGTTTGAAATATTGTGAATAAATGTGAACGCATAAGACGATGATCATAGACAATATTCTCTGGCTTTTGTTTATATAACAAAGATACTGCAAATGCAATAGCAAACACACCACAGTCACTACCATTTGGTTGATTTTGTACTTTAAGATACACAACTGATGATGCTGAATTGATATCTAAGTATGGATATAATTTTTGTAAAAAAATTTTTTGATCATTATTTAATGAAAATTTATTTAAAGAATCATAAATATAAATTTTTTTTGTGTCATAATATGTACATATCCAATGTTTATCGTTGCTAAATAATATTTGAATGTGTTTTTCAAGTCGTGAAACAGGTATAATTTTTTCAGGTCTTGCTAAGTACAGTGTATCACGATGATCATAATTTGAACAACTGGCTCAGAGCAATTTAAATTGATAGATGTGTTCATCTTGTAGTTGGTTTCCATTTAACACCATATTTAAATAGTTTTCATGTATTAGCGGTAAAGTATTTTTGTTCTTAGTTTTTCTACGTTTTGATGATGCTAATTGCTTTAATGCGGTAATTTCTATTTTTCTTTTGAGAGATTTCGTTAATGACTGTTTATTAAAATTTAATTGTTGCTGAAGTTGACAGTTATTGTTCGAATTTTCATCTTTAATATTTAAATTTGTATTAGATTGCTTATTATTACTAAGAATTGGCTTCATCAATTGATAACATTCACGAATCTCTAATTTTTTTCGTTTAGAATTATTATTGTTTTTGACCGATTCATCTTTCATATTCAAATTTTGTCTAGATTGCTTATTATTATCAAGAATTGACTTCATTGATTGATCACATTCAGGAATCTTTGATTTTTTTCGTTTAGAATTATTATCTTTTTTGACCAATTTATCTTTAATATTCGAATTTTTCTTAGATTGCTTGTCATTATCAACAATTGGCTTCATTGATTGATCATATTCATGAATCTTTAAGTTTTTTCTTTTAGAATTATTTTCTCTTTTGACCAATTGTAATGTACAATCACTGTCAATTTGTAGATTACATTTATTCGCAATTGTTGAATACAATCCATGCGTAACTGGTTTGTTAATTGTCTTTGGAAAACCAGAGATAATCTTTTTCTGAAATATTTCAATCAAATGTGGGCGCATTTTATTATGATCATAAAGAAAGTTACTTATTACTGGCCACTCGCCCAAAGCTAAAGACGTAGCGAATTATGCTATGGAATAAACACCACAATCATAATTATTTGGCTGAGCTTGTACATCAGGAAATTCAATTGTACTATCACTAAATGTAAATTTGGGATAAAATCTTTCTAAAACAATTTTATGATTATTGTGAAGAAGATTTTTGTTCAGTGAATCAAAAATATAAATTTTTTTTTGTATCATAATAGCAGCAAACCCAATGATCAGTACCATATTCATCATTTGCATTATAATCATACGCCGTACCACGGCTATGCAATATATGAATATGAGCTTTGTTAGGATCTAATTCATTAATTAATTCTGGATGTTGAACATACCAACTTTCTAAAAATGTATACCCAAATTGTTTATGAAGAAGGAATGCAAAATAATCAATATGATGATCTTCTAGTAATCCATTCGTAACTATCGTAGAAAAATCCAGTTGATTTAGCGCTTCCATGATTTGTGAGAGATAGTTGGAAAAATAATTAGGCTCAAAATAAAGATAATAAATAAAACTTTTTTGTGGATGATAAGTATCAATTTATTATTATTAAAATTTACAATAATTGCTCAGAAAATGATTAATACTGAAAATAAAAAACAATATTCTCTTAAATAAATTAAATTACTTTAGATTAATAAAATGTGGAAATAAAATTTCATATCGTAAAAAATTTAATTATAAAAAAAATATAATTTTTAATAAATACACTATTTTTGAGTCACACAGTGGACTCTTTTTCAGTGTCGCACTGCGGACAATTTATTTTCAGTCGCACAGCAGACTTTCTTAATGTCGCACAGCAGACTTTCTTAATGTCGCACGGCGGACAGTTTATTTTTAGTCGCACAGCAGACTATTTTTAAGTGTGACACACAGCTGACAAATTTGATCACACAATTTTATTACACAATAAGTTTGAAATTTTTTTTTTTAATTTATCAAACTCCTTATAATAAAAAAAAATAATATTTAAATCAAAAATTGCAACTTAGTTGCAAATTTTTTCAGAGGATTGTATTATTCCAAATTAATAACGATTAAAAGTCATTAATAGGGAATATATATATTATTCACATGAATAATAATTGTAATTATTATTCCAAATCAATAACTATCGAAAGTTATTAATAGGGAATATATATTATTCACACGAATAATAATTACAATGAGAATTTTAAATATTTACCATTTAATTCTTACGAATATAATAAATATATTATTGAATGTAAAATCACAGGTTAGAATAAGTATTGTTGTTAACAACGTTATAACTAACTATAAAGGTCATTTTCATGAACATGCTTGTCACAATCCTGGCAGCTGCAATAGTTCGTCAAATTTCCGAAGTAAACGTTTAAAACTCAATTGGACGTCAATTGAACATCAAGTTTTGGACAAGTTTCTGACTGAGTAATTTTTACGTGCTCTTTCGGAAATTGCTGAAAAAATATTTGTTCATTTTTACGGCAAATATCTGCAAACTTCTGTTGTAGAGTTTTTAATGAAACCGCAACGCCCCTAATAGCCACTTTAGCTTGAAATAGACTGTTATTTGACATTAAAATTGCCTGAAATTTGCTGCCCGAATTCGCCGATAATTCGACAGTAAAAGTTGAAAAAAAATTTGCGGTTAACTTTTGCTTAATTTAGAGGTAACTTTTTACTAAAAAAATAAGTCGGTAACGTTCGTTTTTATTATTTCAGACGGTTAGCAAATTTATACAAAAAATTGTTTCCAATTTTACGGTAAACGAATACTTTACAATTTCCAAGTCAAATTAAGAATGAAAAATTAATTTAAAAATTTGCCTGAAAATTGACGATAAATTGTTTCTAGTTAACTTTTGAAGTGAATTTGCATTCTAGTTCGGGTAGTAAATTTACGTCTAATTGTATAGAAAGTTGTGTATGTATAAATTCTCGTCAATAACGGAAAAGTTCGAATTTGACGGATATTTGAAGGAAAATTCAAGGAAACTTTTGTAAGTAAACTTTTGCTAAACCAAACTGTGCTATTAGGGACGGTGCAAATTGATAGATAAATAACCGCTAATCTTGCGATACAACTCTTGTTGACATGCTGCAATCCAAGTACGGCGAAAAATTTGTCGATTACGAATTGACGACAACTTGCAGCTAAATAGTCGAAACTTCTTGATACCAACTTATATTTGAGAAACTTCCCTGGTAGCCACATCTCGCTCAGTAAGTTTCTGCAGTGAAACATTTCCGGCTAACTTTTTGCTATTCAACTTTTGCTATTAAGTTCAATTCAGATTCCAGTCATACCTTGAAGTTAACTTGCGGTTATGGTGGCTATCAGGGTTTCTTTTGCTATTTCGTTTGTTCTTAATTGTTTGATAAAAATTAACTTCTGTTCGATAAAAAAAAATGATTGTTGGATATTATTTATTTCACAATTAATTCTTTTATTAAAATTACATCACGAAACTGCTCGTTTAAATAAATCCTTCTGCGCATGCGCGAATTTTGAATCGACTGCGCGGTATATTTGAAAATATAATAGTTGCTAAGAAACTTGTGGTAAACTTGTAGGCAACAGTTACACGAGCTGGAGGTTGTCGACAAGTTTCTCGGAAAGTTGCCATCAATTTATGGAAATGCCAACTTTTGCGGCCAACTTGGCGACAGGTTGCGGCAGTAGGTTGTCGACAAGTTGCGGCCAACTTGGCTATCAGGGACAATGTAATGCTGCAGCTCGTTACTGAAATGACAGCAACTGTATAAATTACAGGTAGTCAATGTTTATTTACGCATGACATTGTTGGTAAAAAGTAACTGAGTTACATTATCGACGACTTACTTCGTCAACTTTTCAATTTATGCGGCAACCCAAGAGACCAGAATTCCAGCTCGAAAATTGAAATGAAACTTTTGACATCTCGATGACGTACAGTAGATATAAAAAATTTCAGTTCAACTTTTTAGCTCTTATAGCCGTAAAATAACATTCACGTGTGGGAGAGAGCAAAAAATTGTAATGAAATTTTTTATTTGTACTAGACGTCATCAAGATGTCAAATGTTTCATATCCATTTTTGAGTTGAGAATGTTGATCATATAGGGAGTTTTCACCGAAGTCAATTTTTGCTTCCTTAATTTTTTATGTCTTATATATGTGAAACATCTACTTTAATTTGATTGTTAATTGAGCCAGCTGGCTATTTTGAAATATGTTTTCAATACATAGATAACTTAGTTTTAGTCGTCATGTAACCAACAATTACATAGAATAGACTTGCTTTAAGTTAATGTCAAATTGAACGTCACTCTGTGATACCAATCCCTGAAAGCCACAGTCTTAATACAATCGCTTAACAAGTACTGCAGTGAAACACTTACGGCTAAATTAACGACAATTTTCCGGCAAGCCTTGGCTGGATACTACTTGCGTGTAAGTTGATGCAAATTTTCTGCTGTCATCTGAATGTAATTTGACAAAAGAACTTGCCGTCAATTTGAAGTGAAACTTTCAATCAACTTAACGTCATTGTCTGACAGTAACACTTGTAGTCAAATTGAATAAAAAGTTACAGAAAATTCACTGTCAACTTAAAGGTAACTGCTAGCTCTCCAACACTTTCCATTAAGTTGCCTTCAGAATACGGCAGTAACTTGAAGTTAACTTGTGGATAATGTGGCTATCAGGGTAACATTTTCAATGAACAACTCTTACGGTAACGGCCATAGATTACCATACGAGCCATAGTTCAATTGATTTGGTTATTGATGTTAATTTTCTGAAGTGCGCGCTAAAAAAACCATAAAACAAAGGACTAACAATATAACATTGTAGAGCTGATCATCATTCACTTGCTGACAACAAAAGAGTAAGTACGGTGTCCATTTTTATTTTTTTACATTAAAATTTCCTGGGATATTCATGATTCTGAAAGTATTAGACAATGAAAAAATACAAAATTGTTGGATGTCTGCTACTTTAATTATCATGAATATTTAAAGTAAAATTAAAATGAAAATAATTTAACTTCCCTGATAAAAAAAAAAGATTTAATCCGTGCTAAGTGTCGATCTATATATATATTGGTCTATTCAAATTGTTTTTAATCATTTTGAATTGTTTAAAATCATTTCAAATAATTTTTCTTAATCAGGGTTTTGTTAGACAATTAATTAAATTTACGTAAAAAAGTAAAAATTTTATATAATTATTAATTATTATTTTTTTTTTTCATTTACAGAACAACATGAATAACGAAAATTCTAATCGTAAGTACATTAAGTTTATCAACACAGATAATTATATATATACATGCAGAATAAAATGCTGCTTCGGCTTAAAAATTATTTCTCTAAGAAAAAATTTTCTTTGTCGAAGGCAATCTCATTTACTGTATGTATTAATTCCATACGTACAAAAAATAAGATTGCTTTGGCCGAAGAAAAATTTTTCTCAGAAAAATAATTTTTAAGCCGAAGCAGCATTTTATTCTGCATGTATATATATTTAGATTTATAAATATATATACACAAACTTGTCAATTTCAATTTTTTCAACAAAATAATAATGCAATTCTGTTTTTAGAACAAAGGGAGCTGATCGAAGCTAGTGCGGCCGTTGAAGCGGCCATCGCAAGATACTATAGGGTTGCCCGCGGCTGAGGCCAGCATGCGTACCAGCCGCCATTCCCACGGAACAACCCTATTGACTGGCAGCTACCGCCACCACCACCACCACCACTACTAGCTCCAGCAGCTGCAGTCGCTGCTCCAGCAGCCGCAGTTTCAGCAGCAGCAATCGCTGCTCCAGCAGCTGCAGTTCCAGCAGCAGCAGCAATCGCTGCTCCCGCAGCTGCAGTTCCGGCAGCAGCAGACGCTGCTCCAGCAGCCGCAGCCGCAGCTCCAGCAGCAGCAATCGCTGCTCCAGCAGCTGCAGTTCCAGCAGCAGCAGCAGCAAACGCTGTTCCAGCAGTCGCAGCCGCAGCTCCAGCAGCAGCAATCACTGCTCCAGCAGCCGCAGTTCCAGTAGCAGCAGCAGCAATCGCTGCTCCAGCAGCAGCAAACGCTATTCCAGCAGCCGCAGATGGTATGTTGGATGAAGGGTTGTCAACTTTTGAATTGAATTTTTTAATTAATATATCGCTTAAAATTTTGAATTGAAAATATTTGAATTAAGAAATTAATTTTGAGTTGATTTTTAAAAGTCTTGATTAATAGTGTCAATTAAAATCATTCGTTAAAGTTTTTTCAATCACAAAATTAAATTGATTTATTAATTTAAAAATTACATTAATTATTGACTCGTTATAAGTAATTATTGACTGCATCATATTATTGCATGGATAATTTCAGATTGAAGAATTAATCGTATTATCCTCATCAATAATGAAATTTTACATGAACAAGTCGTTTTAAATAACAAAGCGAATTTTAAACTGATAATTAGACATATCTTAATTGAGAATTAAAAAATTTTTATTTATTAAATTTAGATTTATTAGTCATCAAATTTCCATTCGAAAATATTACAATTGGTAATTTGAATCAAAATCACTATTTAAAACAAATTTTAGTATGAATAGAGTTTTAAATTTATAATTAGAACTATGTTATTAATAGTTTTAACTTCAATTAATAATAAAGACATTATTAATTATCAATTAAATTTTTAGTAATAATTGAAAATGTTCTAAACAGTGATTGAAATTGAAATTACTAATCAAAACATTTTCTATTGTTAATTTACAATTTAATCAGTAATTAATGATGTTTTAATTACGAATTTAAATTTAAAATAACTTTTAAAAAATTTTCAACTATTTATTAAAGATTTGATGGATAATTCAAAACGTCTTGATCATTAATTTAAGTTAAAATAATTAACTAAAATTGTTTTAATAATCAATTTAAAACTCAATTTACACTCACAAACGTTTGAAATAATCTTTTAATGGAAATTATCGATTTAAATAATTCCAATAGGAAATTTAAACTTAAGCCGGTAATTGAAAGCTGTAATTAATAATTTAAATCTAAATTCGCTAAATAAAACTTTTACAATTGTCAATTAATATACGTTTAATGATCAGTTTAAAATCGTTTCGTAATTTGGAATTTAATTATTGATAAAAATACGATTAGTTCTTCAATTCCATATTATCAATTAATTATATTACTATAGTCATTAATTACTTATGATTACTTAATAAATAATCTATTTTCATTAATTAATTAATTAGTAATATGTAAACAAGTAATTTAATTTTCAAAGATTTGTTTCATTCATATGCTTTCAGATAATTATCCTCATAGATGGGCGGCCAGAGGTGTTCGTCGGGGGCGGAACCGTGGTAATCGGAGGGGAAATAGGGGTGGCCGCAAAAGTTGGGGGTATACCAAAGTATACTACCTATCATAAATTAAAAAATATAATAATAATAATATATGATTGTGTTTTTTAAATAAAAAAAAAAACCCCCACAAAATGAATGTTTTTTAATTTTTAATTTTTTTTTAACTTCCCGCTACCAAAAACCTAAAATTTTCAACAAAAAGAAAATTGTTGGTTTTGGCGCGATTCTCGACAGTAATACTAAACATTTTCATATAATTTTTTTCAGTATGTGATAATACGTATATTAATGAATTATAAATATTCATTTTAATAAATTAAAATAATATAATAAACAACAAATTACATGTTGTGTATTTACAAATAACATATAACAGAAATTGCCCGCTAAAATATGATTTCTTGTATTAAATTTAAATTTTGTCGGTAAGATGGCAGTAGTTTTTAAGGGTCTCGGCAAAATTTCATCAGTCAAAAAACCGCATCGTGACGGTCAAATGTAAGTAATATACTCGTCACGTGAAGTGTGTACAGATGTGGTTATTAATTCCTGGTATACTAAAAACTTAGCACAGTTTCACTAATAATCACTTTAGCGTGAAATAGATTGTAATTTGACATTGAAATTCGCTGCCCGAATTTGCCAATAATTTGACAATAAAAGTTGAAAAAAAAACTTGCGGTTAATTTTTCTTCAATTCAGAGGTAATCCTGATAGCCACCTTATCCACAACTTAACTTCAAGTTACTGCCGTATTCTGAAGGCAACTTAAAGGAAAGTGTTGGAGAGCAAGCAGTTACTTTTAAGTTGACAGTAAATTATCTATTAACTTGAATTCAATTTGACTACAAGTGTTACTGTCAGACAATCACATTAAGTTGATTGAAAGTTTCACTTCAAATTGACGGCAAGTTCTTTTGTCAAATTACATTCAGATGACAGCAGTAAATTTGCATCAACTTGCACGCAAGTATTATCCAGCCAAGGTTTGGCAGAAACTTGTCGTTAAGTTAACCGTAAGTGTTTCACTGCAGAACTTGCTAAGCAATTGTATTAAGAGTGTTACTAGAAAAAAAAAGTCCCCTGATAGCCACACCTAACTCAGTAAGGTCTGCAGTGAAACATATTCGAGTAACTTCACGAGAAAGTTTCTGGCAAGCTTGGCTGGATAATACTTTCCTCTAAGTTGGCTTCAGAATACGGCAGTAGTTTGAATGTAACTTGACAGAAAAACTTACCGTCAATTGGAAGTGAAACTTTCATTCCACTTAACGTCATTGTCTGACAGTAACACTTGTAGTCAAACTGAATTTCAGTTACAGACAATTTTCTGTCAACTTAAAGGTGACTGCTTGCTCTCCAACACTTTCCTTTAAAAGACCTTTAGAATACGGCAGTAGATTGTAGTTATCTTACGGTCAGGGTGGCTATAAGGGTCGTCGATGTTCATTCTTACTATTTCAGAAAGTAAGCAAATTTATACATAAAATTGCATATGGTTTGAAGGTAAAAAAATACTTTACAATTTTTCAAGTCAAATTAACAATAAATTAATGTAAAAATTTGCCTCAACATTGACGAAAAATTTTTTCTAGTTAACTTTTGAAGTGAATTTGCATTCTAATTCGGGCAGTAAATTTGCGTCAAATTGTATAGCAAGTTGTGTTTAAATTGTCGTCAAAAACGGACAAGTCCGAAGTTGACGGACATCTGACTGAAAATTCAAGGAAGTGGTTACGTCCTCAGTGGCCTCAAGTGCCTCCACCTGTCAATCAATTAGTGAACTCGAAAAACCCAAATAGCTTGTATACAAGCTGTCGTCAGTAACGAAAAAGCCTGAAATTGACAGACATTTGACGAAAAATTCAAGGAAACTTTTATATTATTCCAGTTTTGCTATCAAATTGTCGGCAAATTCGGACAGTAAACATAGGTAATTTTATTTGTCAAATTAGCGTCAATTTCAAGCTAAAGTGGCTATTGGGTTATTTACTATAACTTTTAAGTTGACACTAAATTATATATTAACTTGAATTCAATTTGACTACAAGTGTTACTGTTAGACAATCACGTTAAGTTAATTGATAGTTTCACTTAAAAGTGATGACAAGTTTTTCTGTCAAATAACATTCAGATGACGGTAGTAAATTTACATCAATTTGCACGCAAATATTATCCAGCCGAAGCTTACCAGAAACTTTCTCGTTAAGTTAGCCGAAAATGTTTCACTGCAAAACTTGCTAAGGTGTGGCTATCAGGGTAATAGCACAGTTTGCTTTGGCAAAACTATACTTACAACAGTTTCCTTAAATTTTTCGTCAAATCTCCGTCAACTTCGGACTTTTCCGTTTTTTACGACAATTTGTGTGCAACTTCCTCTACAATTGCACGTAAATTTACTACCCGAATTAGAATGCAAATTCCCTTTAAAAATTGACTAGAAAAAAGTTGTCGTCAATTTTTAGGCAAATTTTATGTCAATTTATTGTTAATTTGAACTTGTAAAATTATTAAGCATTTTCTTAGCGTCAAATTGTAGATATTTTTATGTATAAATTTGCTTACCTTCTGAAATATTATAATAATAATTACCTCCTGAAATAGTAAAAATGATCATTATCGACTTTTTTTTTTTGTAAAAAGTTACCTCTAAATTAAGCAAAAATTCCTTGTAAATCTTTCTTTCTCACTTTTGCTATCGGGCAGCAAATTTCAGGCAATTTCAATGTCCAATTACAGACACTTTTGAGCTAAAATAGCTATTAGGGGAGTTAATAAATCAGGACTAAGTTCAGCCAAAGACGGCCAATTACAACATCTGTATCTGTCATCGCGCTAAATTTTACGACTTTGATACCACCTAGCGGATTTAGCTAGATAGAACTAGAGATAATAAGAACGAAAATTTTAGCAACCCACAAATAATATTTTTGTGATATATATACATGTATGCAAAATCGGGAACCATTAAAAAAATACAAGTAAACTCTGAATGTGAAATGAACAAAAAATAAAAATTCATCTTAGATATTAAGAAAAAATTAACAAGGATTAATTTATGTTTATTTAGATCATTGAAATCTAAAACGTCCTTACATTCAAATTATCGTCATTTCCTGACATGATATCGATAATAATTTAATAATAATTACGGATTGTTTGAAATTTCATACCAGAATTTAAATTTAACTCAATGAAACTATAGTAAAAAATACAGACTGAAGCACCGCTGGTGGCGCATAAATGAATCATTGTTAAAAAATGTTTCAATGTTTTACTAAATCATGGCATTTCTTACAACTTTTTATTCTCTGGCAGTGCCCTTTTTGCATGAAAAAATTTATAAAAGTGTCTAAATTGGGGGTGCTATAGTATATGCTGGCCTAATTTCATTATTTAAATTAGTTCCCATTACTAAAATTAATAAAGTTTTATAATTTTAAGACGAACAATCAATCATCTTTCGAATGAAGAAGGAATTTTCTGAAAATTTATTATTTTAAAAAAGTTTTAAAAAATGAGAGCTAAAAAGAGCCAAAAACCACTATGTCTACGAAATAGATACACGGCAGGCTCGCGCCATGACACTTCACACATATACATGTGTTTGAACGTGTACTTGGCGCGAGACACTACCGTGTCTCCTGATCAATCTCCTGTTTCTGCGAAAAAAAGAATCTATGAAACGTATTTGGATGACAAAGTTACTTGTGTCGCTCAAAATTTGCGAAAAGCTTTAGGAGTAAAAAATCGTATTAAAACCGAATTCAGTGATATGGATGCTACTGAAATGATAAACAGTTTGAGAGAAAAATTTAACGCTGATAATACGAGTAGATCCATACGAGTCCAAATATTGACTTTACTACCATCGAGTTGGAGCGTTCATAAGGTTATGGAAGTCATGGGTGCAAGTGAGCATATGGTGCGAATAGCAAAAAACCTAGTTGCTGCCGATGGAATTTTGTCAGTACCTACAAAAAAAACTGGTAAGATACAAAACCACAAGTCAGTAAGGTTTTGAATAATTAACAAGTAAATTTGTCGACGTATTCAAATTTTTAGGACGTGAATTATCTTCTACAGTAGTTTCAACCGTGACAAATTTCTACAATGACGATGAAATAAGTAGTATGATGCCAGGAAAAAAAGATTTTATTTCACTACGAAACGATGATGGTACTAAAGTTCAGTGTCAAAAACGTCTAGTGCTTTGTAATTTAAAAGAGTTGCACAAAACCTTTAAGTCAAGATATCCAGAAATCAAAATTGGATTTTCATCTTTTGCATCTCTACGTCCAAAGTTCGCTTCAAAAATGCTAAACCGATACCAGCGACACAAAAAATTCATCAAATTACTCCATTATTGAATTTTGTTGTGATAGCTGTCTTTTTCTTCGTCGGAACAATCCACACAACACAGTACAGTTTAGAAACCAAGAAAACCATCATTAAATCGAGGAAGATAATTATAATATTCAAATTTTTACCATTGTAACAACGATATTTCAATAAAATAACTCAATCCTGGCTATAAATACACTTGACGATTGTTTTTGTACAATTTTTTTCAATTTCTAAGATTTTAAAAAAAATCAAAAAAAATTTTAACGCAAAGTTATGTAAAATAAGCTAATTGCAGAATTTTTTTTCCAATCGAAAAAATAAATAGAAAGAAAAGTCGGCACAAAATGAAAATAGCGGGGTTAAATATTGTCTTAGTTGACGTTTTTTTTTGAGACAAAAAAATTGAGAATCGAAGGTTTCCGACTTCGAAAAAATTACGGTTTTATTGAAAAAACTGAAATATTTTATATATCGTGATTTCCGAAAAGTTTTTTGTATTTTTTTCTGAAAACTACAATTAAAAACAAAATTTTTCAAAAAAAAAGTGCCAAAAGGTCAATTTGTGTCAAAGTTACAGCAATTTGAAAAAAAAGAGCGTTTTTTTTTCAAAAATTCGTAACTTTTTTTGAGTTGAGTAAAAAATTCAGGAAAATGTCTTTGGTAGGGTAGAAAATGATCAAAAATTTTCAGCGAAATCGAAGGGGGTCGGGCTGAAACCTCGGTGATTTGGCATGGAATGCCTCATATATATTGTTGTAAATGCTATAATACCGCCGCTAGTTACACGCCGAGCTATCGAAGCAGCTTGTCTCCCCACACTCTAACACCTTATATACCACATTCTTAATTTACCCGGCGACAACGATACACGCAAAACTTTACTTCCTTTTTCCTTTACTTATTATATCATTATTATTACAATAAACAATTAATTACCACGAATATTAGTCTTATTATTTCACGACAGGTTATGGGCCCAGAGCACGTCTGGAGAGTAAAAAGAGTTTTTATAGTGTGAAATAAAAGATTAAAGTGTTGTGTGCCGTGGTTATAAAACCGTAGTGAGTCAAAGTGAACAGACACACAAATATGGCGGGCCCGAACAGTAGCAATATACAGGCGTTGTCAAAGGACAACTATGACACGTGGTAGATACAAATGGATGCCCTGCTAGTGCAGAAAAATCTATGGAAATATGCCGGGGGAAATTCAACAAGGCCACCTGATGCCAGTGGGAACGAAGAAGCCGTCACAAAATAGATAGAAGGTGATCAGTCCGCACGTGCAAGTATCATCCTGGCTATTGCGCCGTAAGAGCTAAAAAGCATTAAAAATTGTAAAACGGCGCGTGAACTCTGGGAGAAGTTGGAGACCGTTTACGCATCAAAGGGGCCTACACGTAAGGCAACGTTAATGAAAGCATTATTTGTGCACAAGCTCAAAGATGGCGACGATATACACAAGTATATACACTAATGGAAAAAATTAAAGGATCAAAAAAAAATTCTAAATTTTTAGGCGATTTTCAACAGGCTCTAACTTTGATAGAAATGGTCGTACAAGAAATAAAAAAAAAGGAAATTGTAGTTCTAAGTGTCTACTTTCTGGATTAAAACTTCAAAATTTTTTTGCGTCAGCAGTTTTTGAGTAATCTTAGAAAAACCAGCAACAAAAAAATTTTCAAATTAAAAAAATTTTTTTTTTTTGGTCTCCGGGCGTGGAAAAAATTATTTTTGCTTAACCACTATTAGGATCGGATACCTTCATTATTCAGCTTTAATTTCTTTTTTTATGGACCTTGATACGTCCACTTCTCGCCGAGATATCGGTCTTCAAATGGAAAAGAATCCTTTTGTCTTTGATTATCGATATCTCAGAAACCAATGATCGCACAGAAAGTGAATGGTGAGTTTTAAAAACTTGAATAAATTCCCTTCAACGATTAGCCATTGTTTTTTCGAAAAAAAAATTTTTTCCTATCGTCACATGAATTTAAAAATGCAACAAAAAAAGGGCTTTTTGTGGTTTTTTGGAAAATCAAGCGCTGAAACGAAAATATTGTGGAAATGGTAAGTGCAGTGGTAACTAACGCGGACGGTAAAACAGCCATTATAGCTGACCGTATCGGTGATCTATATTCTTTACGAGAGAAGGACCACGCAGAACAAGCACAAGCAGTTACCAGAGCGACGTCTCAAGTAAAACCCGTCGCCAAGAATCCATCAAGCCTATGGCACAAAAGGCTTGGACATCTCTATATGAACGGGGTCATGAAGTTATGTGATGACGAGTTAGCTACAGGAATAAATATGTCACGAGAAGGACAGAATAAAGTATGCGACGTGTGTTGTCGTGGAAAATTAGCTGCAAAACCTTTTGAGGAGAGGCCGAACAGAAGCAGAACTCCGAGGCGGGGCGAGATATATGATAACATTTGTTGACCATTGCAGTACGTGGGGCGAGGTATACTTTTTAAAAGGTAAAGATGAAGCTCTTGGTAAGTTCAAACAGTTAAAAAATTTTGTTGAGACTTTTACTGGCCACAGAATTAAATTTTTACGGACAGACAACGGCAGAGAAGACTGCAATAACAAATTTGAAGAATAGCTGAATGAGTCTGGAATACAGAGAAGGCTGTCTGCACCGTATACTCCAGAACAAAATGGAGTAGCTGAAAGGAGAAACAGGACACTCCTGGATACAGCGAGGTGTATGCTCATTGAATCAAGTCTACCTCAATCGTATTGGGCGGAAGCAGTAGCTACGGCAAATTATATACGGAATCGTTGCCCCAGCAGGTGTAGAAGCGGAAGAACTGCGTATGAGCTCTGGTACGGAAAATTACCCAACCTGCGACACGTGAGAATTTTTGGTGCTAAGGCCTACGTGCTGAACAAGAGCAATGGTCGCGGAAAACTAGACCCAAAAGCAACTTCTGGTAAGCTAATAGGATGCGATTCGCTAGCAAAAGCGTATAGGATACGTTTAGACAACCATAAGGTTGTCGTAACCCGTGACGTCACATTTGTTGAAGACATGAGGCTGATGAGAGATAATAAAGACCCGCCAGAATTATTAGAACAAAATGAAAATACAAACAATAAAGAATAAGATGTAGAGGATGAGCCAAGAAGAATCTACGTAAACGTTGATCTCACTCCGTATGGAGAAGAAGAGGAAGAAGAAAAAGAAGAGACAATGGTAGTAAGAAAACTACCTGGAAGACCGAAAATGATACGCACTGGGAGACCCGGTCGTCCATCAAAAGAATATAGGACTGACAGTTGCTCCAGTCGAGGCTCGACAAACAGAAATGATGAAGACATCGAAGAGGACGTATTTGAAGAAGAAGAAGAAGAGACTCGAGGCACGAAGAGACCACTCGACACCTCATTAATGCAGACTGAAAAACGTCTAAGAGCAGCAGATGAACTAACCGACTCAGAAGAGAGTGACAGTGAATTTACAAATATTGCGGAACACATAATACTAAATGCTGACATTCAACTAAAAAATGCTTTAGCCGGAGAAGATGCAGCAATGTGTAAACGTGCACGGAACTTAAGAAATTGTACCAAGACCCGAAGATAAAAACGTCATCAGCACTAAGACAGTATTGAAGGTTAAAACGGACCAAAATGGAGAAATAAATAGAAGAAAGGCCCGTATAGTCGCGAGAGGATTCAGCCAACGGCACGGTATCGACTACAAGGAGACATTCGCGCCGGTAGCAAAATTTGAGTCAATCAGGTTGATGATGGCAATAGCTGCAGAGATTGGAACAAAAGTACAACAATGGGATGTCAAAACTGCCTACCTATACAGTGACCTGAGCGAAGAATTATATATGGAACTGCCTGAAGGGCTCACTGAGGCCATCGGCGAGATTATATGACAATCAAGTTTGAAGACTGAAAAAAGCGCTTGACGGCTTAAAACAGTCTAGAGAAAGATGGTACAGTTGCCTACGAAACATTTTTAGAAAAATGGGACTGAAACCAACCGCATCAGACACGGGTCTGTTAAAAAAGCGCTTTACGGCTTGAAACAGTCTGGAGAAAGATGGTACAGTTGCCTACGAGACATTTTGAGTAAAATGGGACTGAAACCAACCGCATCAGACCCGTGTGTATTTGTCGAGGAAATACAGGGATTTATAATCTTTATCACGGTCTGGGTGGACGATATCCTGGTCGTAGCAAATAATGAAGAGCTCCTCAAGCGTGTGAAGAATAATTTAAGCAAGGAGCTAGAGATTAAAGACCTCGGCGACGCAAAATACTGTTTAGTGATCGAGATCGATCAAAGTAATGGTATAAAATTATGTCAAAAAAAGTATATCGCTGAAGTAATCAAAAGATTCAATATGGAGGAATGCAACACAGCAGAAACACCGGCCAGTCCAGGCGCGAAACTGGATGCAAAAACTGGTGTGGAAATAAATAAATCAGAAAAACGATACCCTTATAAAGAGCTGATTGGTTCGTTGATGTATCTGGCGACATGTACTCGGCCAGACATCGCACACACCGTGAGCATGCTAGCTCAATTTAATGACAGTCCACAAGATCACCACTGGGGAGCGGCCAAAAAGGTCCTAAGATATTTAAAAGGGACAGCCGAACTATCATTACACTATCATAGTCCCATGGGAAAACTGACAGCATACTCGGACTCCAGTAACGCAAACGCTAGTAAAAACAAAAAAGCGTACGCGGGTTATGTATTCATACTAAGCGGAGCAGCCGTCAGCTGGAGCGCGAAGAAGCAGAAGGTGACGGCACTGTCAACGACGGAAGCGGAGTACATGGCATCAACTGAAGCCGCCAAAGAATATATATTCTTAAACAGACTACTCCTCGAATTAGGAACGGGGCAGGCGACAGATGGGACCATCTTCTGTGACAACAGGAGTGCCAAAGCACTGGCGGAAAGTTACGCATCCCACCCCAGAACGAAGCATATAGCAGTCAGGTATCATTTCATATGCGAGAAAGTCCTGGAGGGACTCCTCAACGTAAAGCACCTGCAATCGGATGAAATGGTAGCCGATATTTTTACCAAATCTCTGGGGCCAGCAAAAGACTCGAAATTCCGAGAGGGCTTGGGCTTGTCATGAATACTACGCGCCGATATTGAGAGGGGGAGTTGTAAATGGTACAATACCGCCGCTAATTACACGCCGAGCTATCGGAGCAGCCTGTCCCCCCCACTGTAACACCTAATATACCACATTCTTAAGTTGCCCGGTGACAACGATACACGCAAAACTTTACTTCCTTTTTTCTTTACTTATTATATCATTATTATTACAATAAACAATTAATTACCACGAATATTAGTCTTATTATTTCACGACATATATATATATATATATATATATATATATATATATATATATATATATATATATAAATATATATATTTATGTAATATAACGGACTTTTGAGGACACGATTGCGTCTACAGTTCTTATCCGATCTTAATGAAATTTTCTACACTTATTTTATGTGTAATTACCACGGTTAAGTTCGAAGATGGGCTAAATCAGTCAATTGGTTTAGAAGTTATGGCTGTTTGAAATTTTAACGATTTTTTGAAAAAATCAATTTTTATCACTTTTAAATTCCATATAACTTTAAAACTAAAATTAATAGAAAATTTTTGTAAAAAGTATTTTGAAGCTAATAAGCTTCAATTTATGACCTTAAACTTTATATTTAGACCATTTTTTTCAATAATTTGATAGCCTTGAAAATTTTAATAAAATCAAAAAATGTTAAAAATATGGTTTTCATTCTACATAACTTATGTTTGTCCCATTATAATCCAGTTTCATTAGTTGTATTATATTGTGCACAAAATAACCTGTAAATTTCACTGCTATTTTATATTTTAAAAGTAATTCTTTTATTATTTATGATGTATCAAATGTACCTGTAATCCCTATGATTATTACTGGCCTTGTCATTACGATAGCACCCACAGTTGTTATCGGAACTTCATGAAATTTTTCACACTTATTTTATAGGCGATTACCTTGATCAAGTTTAAAGATGGGCTGAATCGCTTGGATAGTTTTGAAATTGTGGCTGCTTGAAATTTTCATGATTTTTCGTAAAAATCAGTTTTTAATCACTGCTAAAGCTTACATAACTTCAAAACTAACATTCATAGAAAATTTCTTTAAAACGTTTCTCAAAGCTTGTTTAGTAAGCTTTAATTTATGACCTCAAGCTTCTTGTTTAGACCATTTCTTCCAATAATTTGATAGCCTTGAAATTTTTAATGAAATCAAAAAATGTTGGAAATATGGTTTTTTATTTCACATAACTTAAGAATTTCTCATTTTAATCCAATTTCGTTAGTTGTATTTTATTGTGAAGAAAAGAACCTGTAAATTTCACAGCTGGTTTATATTTTAAAAGGATTTCTTTTATCACTTATGATGTTTCAGACGTACCTGTACGTCCTCTAATTTCAACTGGTCTTACCATCGTAACAGCGATTACAATTATGATCTTACTAATTAAATTAACTATACTTTGTTTACGTGAAGGTTAGTTTGGTAACATTACCTATATAATGTTTTGTCAAATCAACTATCTTAAGTTCTCCATCGAAAATAGTCGTTGCCTTTTTTTACCCTCACTCTTAGAAAACGAGCCTAATTTCAAATCATGACTATACACTAACATGAATCACAAGATATGTAGGTATGAAACTTTTTATATAGATTAATTAGAAAATCTACCTTCCATTCCGGCTGCCGAATGGCTTTTTTTTGTATGTAACTTAAATTTTATTTTTTTACTTCGAAATTTTTAAACTAACAAACAATTCAATATGTAAAAAATTACGATTGAGTTTCTAGATGGAAATTTAATGCTCTACAAAAATGGTCAGAAAAATATGTTTAACTTCCCGCTAAGAAAATCGATGAATTTAAAAAAATTCGGTAAGTTATTGTTTTCACCCCGATTTTCGAAAATCGAATTTTCATCAAATGTCGGCGTTTTGAGGTCCTAGAAAGCTTTTCTGACTATTTTCAGAATGATGTCCGAGTGTCTGTATGTGTGTGTGTGTGTGTGTGTGCGTGTGTGTGTGTGTGTGTGTGTGTGTGTGTGTGTGTGTGTGTGTGTGTGTGTGTGCGCGCGCGTGTGTGTGTGTGTGTGTGTGTGTGTGTGCGTGTGCGTGTGCGTGTGTGTGTGTGTGTGTGTGTGTGTGTGTGTGTGTGTGTGTGTGAACTCTTTGTAACTTTTTAACTAATGAACCCATTTGGATGGTTAAGGTAGCAATCGAAAGAGCTTGTTGGCCATCAACTTTTCTAAAAATTTCAGATCATTTCATCGAGTAGACTCGAAAATGTTTGCGAATTAGAATGAAAAAAAATTTTTTTTTCTACTTTTTTTGAAATTTCTTAATAACGACTAGATAAATCAATTCAGCTGCTTCAACCATCTCAATCGGTAAATGCGTTGAAGAGATATCGTTGGAGAAAGAAATAGTGAAAAACAGTTTTTTCCAAATATCTTCGAAACGACTGAACCGATCGATTTCAGATTTTAATCGGCTCTAAATTCAATAGAACGCGTCGATTGAGACATTAAACGCAAAAATCGGTAAATTAGTTTAAAAGATATCAGCGTTAAAAAATTAGAAAAAAAACTTTATGGTTTTTATGGTCTCTTTCGATCATCATATGATGTCATCTAACTCGTTCTTTAGTTTAAATCATATTATCAACAAAAAATTTTAAAAAACTCAGTTTTTACTATTTTCCTCGGAAATTTCATATATTATTGCTCTGACCTAAGTCGAATCTCATTTAAATCTAGATTTTGATCACTGATATTGATTTATGCCTCAGTGCATTTATTTTATTTAACATAATCGATAATAAAAATTAAAAAATCGCTTCTTCGTTGATGATTTTGGATTCTTCAATTTTTAAACTTTAGCATAAAACGTAACTTATTAGAGTTTGAAAAGCTCATAAAAATGATTGCCCGTAAAAGCATTCTCGAGCTTGAAGAGCTCGGAAATACATTCACACTAATGTTTTCGAGCTCAAGGAGCTCGAAAACAGAGGGAAGTTTAGGGGTTGGCCCGCAGGGCCAATCGACACTTAGAATTTTTCTTATGAATTACTCTATATTAATATTTGATTTTCTCCGAAAATATTTATTGATAAATTTCTTTGGCTTCATGATTCAAAAGTTTTGACGCTAAAACTAAATCTAAACTAAAAACTAAAAAACACGATTGATAGTTGTTTCTTTATTAATACTGAGGGCTCAAACTTCAGGGTTTTAATAAAAAAATAATTTTTTTGGCCCAATTTAGTATATAAACCATGCATAACTTCTTGAACCGGCCAACCGATTAGAATGCCGGCTGTAGCAGTCAATACAGTACCACTGAAGCTGGATATATTTAAAATTCATATCGATTGATTAAAAAAAATAATGATTTTTTCATAAAACAATCACGTTGATTGTTTCAATTAAAATTAAAATCAATTAATTCGATAAAGAGAGAACTGTGAAGGTGTTTATGATTTACAATTTCAAATAAAATAAATAGTCTATTAATGCGTGAGGAAAATTACATAATTTTTATTTAGAATTATAAATTGGTCCATACGTAAACCATCATCAATATTTATTATTCTGGGTTTTATTTTTTACAATAAATACTTTACAAAATCTTAATTCTACATACAGTCTTCATTATTAAAAAAAAATAAAGACAAAATATTTTCTGTTTTCATGTGAATTTTGTGGATTATTGAATTTATCTAGATTAACAAATCCATATGCCTTTATTTACAAATGTTTTCATTATAATAGAAAGTACTTAAATTTCTGTATGAGGAAGCGCATTGCGACTTGATCAGTTTGAGCAAAAGAACTTGTAACAAAGTCCATAATTCGTCCATTCATAGATTCGAATACAAATGCTTCATGTGCCCATATCGGGCCCCGATTTTTAACAACGTCTACTAAATGCGTCAGCAAGTGTTTGTTGGATGTCATATTTTCAAGACCGAAGTATTGTTCAAACAGTCCTATGTACGCTTTTAATAACATTTCACAACGGTCTAATGTTTTTGATAAGATGCAGTCGCTATTTAAGAGATGAATGGTGTTACGAAGTTGGTTCGTGCGCCTCCGTACATACTCGCCTGAGGGTAATGTCACGTGGGACTATGCGTCGGCATGTTTATAAAAGGACGCGCAATCAATCATATTCAGCTTTTTCAAGTCTGCAGTGCTAGTTAATTCAACTTGTCATATTAGAGTTGCTAGCGTAGTTTAGCATTTAGTCTAAATTACCTGTCTGAACCGGTCACAGTTAGTTGATTGCGCAAAGCTCCCGTACATTTAGTTACGGTACCAGTATTGTTAATTACATTTAGTTAATTACTGTACAAGCATATATTAATTACAAATAGTTAACTAATATATGAACGGACAGTGTGTGAGTGAAGTGGCGTTATTATAAGTTTTTCCTTTAGTAAAATCTTATTCTAACAAACGATAACAGTACTGAGTGCATTTGTCTGCGTTATCCTGCCCACCTATTCGATAAGTGTATTATAAGCTTCATACTGCTCCAACAACCGATCCAAGAGGGGTTTCCTGGAGGATCAAGCCACGTCCAAGGACACCAAAGACATCATTCACCGAACTCTTAGGCTAAGTACTAGTTGTAGCTTAAATTGTAAGGCCAGTTCGAGTATAAATTAACAGACGAGTCTCTTTGGATTGAGCTAGCGGGGCAAATTGACTCACGGAATCTGTACCCTAACACCATAAGTACAGAGTTAACGATCCCCAACGTTACAACGGCTTCTGCTAAAAGTGCAAAATGACTAACATACTTTGCCCGCAATACTTCCTTAAGGCAAATTGGACCGTAATCTATCCAGTTACGCCATTCTGAAGCTTTCCACTTTTTATAACTTGTTATAGATCTTGGTTTACGGGACCGACAGGATAGTGGCTTGATAGCTAATAAACATCACTGGCACATAAAAAAAAAATTGTCTGTACACCGAGCGCCACCTATCTACAGGCATGTTTTTCGACTCGCTGAATACGAATTTCAAGTCAGTTTAGGCCGTCCAGCCTTCAATTTCGAGTAAATTGCAAAAAAAAAACCCAAAAAATAGCGAAAATTCGATGTTTTGGCAAGGAAAAAAATTTTAAGATCTAAGGCAAGCATAATTTTCATGTATTTTGATCTGTTAAATACTAATTCAGATCGTACTTTAATCATAAACTATTTTAAATCTCAAAAAATTGTAAAAAATCATCAAAAATTGCAAAAATCGAAGAAAATTGGGGTTACCTTGGTATAAAAAATTTTGTGGACCCAGATTGACGAAGATTTTCAGGTAATTTAATCTGCTTGATCTGATTCTGCAATAAATTTGGCCCATAGTCCCCTCAAACATTCATAAAATTGCAAATAATCGATAAAATTGCTGCTGAAAAAATGAAAAAAAATTTTTCAAACACGATTAAATAAATTTCTTGTATTTTTTAGTCCTAAAGTACAAGATTAAAATCTGAAAATGCGAAAAAATTGTAAAATCTATGAAAATGATCATTTGAGATTGAAACAGTACAATACCCTAGAAAAACCGTTAAAAATCAAATTTGTGCACATTCTTAGATCTTAATCTTGTATTTTGGAAATAAAAAATACAAGAAATTTGTTAATTGTGTTTATAAGATTTTTTTCCATTTTTCCAGCAGCAATTTTCTGCTATTTTATCGGTTTTTTGCAGTTTTATAAATGTTTGAGGGGACTATGGGCCAAATTTATTGCAGAATCAGATCAAGCAGATTAAATTACATGAAAATTTTCGTCAATCTGGGTCCACAAAATTTCGTATACCAAGATAATCCCAATTTTTCACGATTTTTGCAATTTTTAAGGATATTTTACCATTTTTTTTTCGAATTAAAAAAGTTTATGATTAAAATAAGATCGAAATTAGTATTTAACAGATCAAAATAGATGAAAATTATGCTTGCCTTAGATCTCAAAATTTTTTTTTTTGCCAAAACATTAAATTTTCGCTATTTTTTTGGGTTTTTTGCAATTTACTCGAAATAGTAGGCTGGATGGCCTAAACTGACTTAAAATTCGTATTCAGCGGGTCGAAAAACATGCCCGTAGATAGGTGGCACTGGGTGTACAGACAATTTTTTTTTTTTGTGTGCCGGTGTAATTTTACATATAATTTTAGTTGCAATTAATTTTATTCATTAGTTTGGTCATCAACAATTATAGCTGTTAACAATTTTACTTATAATTTTAGTTGTAAATAATTTTAGTCATTAGTTTTCAATAATTTTAGCTGCTAATAATTTTACTTATAATTTTTGTTGTAAATAATTTCAGTCATTAGTTTAGTTTTCAATGATTTTAGCTGCTCATAATTTTACTTATAATTTTAGTTGTAAATAATTTCAGTCATTAGTTTAGTTTTCAATAAATTTAGTTATAAGTTTACTTGTTGATCTTAGACGTTAATCATTTTACATATAAGTTTAGTTGTAAATAATTTCAGTTATAATTTTAGTTGTATTCATGTATATATACAAATCGTACTTACCTCTTTATTTATAGTGATTCGTATTATTAATAATAAGCGAAATCTAATGATTAATTATAACTTATTAATGATATCTTGTACATAATTCTTATTCTTTTACAAATGAAACTCAAAAACCATTAATTGTTAATGTAGAAATTAGTTATTTTTAAAGTTAATATTATAATTAAGTCATAAACACTTACAAGCAAAATTGTTGACATCTGCAAGCAAAAGTGATAAAAAAATAGTATTGATCAGGTGCAAATATATCATGAAAAATACAATTATAAAAAAATTTAAAGTTTCTTGATCATGAATAAAATACATCTCGCACTGTGTTGATTAAATTCTTGCAGTATAACGTTCAAATAAAATAATAAACAAATTTTGTGTGATGTATGTGCGGAAAAAATGTGATGAAAGTGAAAATGGAAGATACAAGGTAGGTAAGTTCTGAAACAAATAAGATTATGATGATCAAAAAATAATAAGGAGTGATAATTTGTTAAAAAATAGAATCTTACAATCATTTATTGATTATGGTCAGGTGATGATGGTGGAGTTAAAGAAATTGGAGGATAAATATTATCACGAAGCCGGCGTCTGCAAGCGCGCATAATGCGTCTTTGATGACGAGGTTGTGTCTCACAAGTCATGAATTGAATCATGAGAGGATTGCTTTGAGCAAAGAGTTCGACCGTTACATACAGTAAATCATCAAATAATGGGTTGTGTATGTAAACGGTTTTGAGTTCTATTCGAGGTGAATCCTAAGGCAAATAGAACCACCAAGAAAGAGTTGGCTCAGAGCTGAACCACAAAAGGGTTGCGGTGTTATTGATGATAAAAATTCGATCCTGGATGTACTCAGGACCTTGTACATATAAGCGAATCTGGTCAACAATTAGGTCCATGAGTTGGACCATATCGTTCCCCACCAACCGGCTCTCGGGGAAACAAACTTCACGACGTTGGCCATTCATTTTTTTTTTTTTTTCTTAACCTCAACCATCCCACCAGAAAAAACAGGAATAAACCAAAAAAAAATTAATACATATAGGAAATAATAAATAAAATAGCAAAGGATCGAAAAAAAAAAATGGGAAAAAAGTTTTCATAAAAACAAACATGCACATAACCTAACACACATGTACACAAAAATACACAAACATGCACATATTCTAACACACACACACACACATGCACACAAAAAATATAAAAAATACACAAACATGCACCTGCAAACAAAAATACAAAAATTACACACATTCGATTAACACATACATTATTAAAAACATGCAATTAAAACCACATATATATTAGACTGATTCAAAAAAATCGACTAATTTTTTTTTTCTTCATTATATCGAAAATATTGTTGGAAATGAAGAAAAAAAAATACTGTGAAAGTTTGAGCTCTTAATATTAATATTAACAACTGCCGCATCGCAATTTTCTATTTCCCGTTTAAATAACATGGGAAGATTTATTTTTTAAGCTTTGGAATTTTGTAGCTCACGGTGTGACCAATATTTTTGATTGTTCAAGACATATTCTTATGGTAAATTTGACGCTCTACAAAAAAGGTCTCCTATAATTTTACGATATTTTTATTTCTTCAAAAGTAATTCGAAGTTAAAATTATATTGACGATAAATTTTTACATTTTTAAATTTTTTGACGCAACCATCAACTTTATCCGAAAATTTTAGAGGACATTTTTTGTAGAGCATTTTATTTCCTACAACATATCTCAGAGAAAATTTTCGATATTTTACTTCAGTCGTATGTTATTTGCAATTAACTAAAAACTTTCTTAAATAATCTTGGTTTTGTTGCTTAAAATTAATTATATTAAATTTTCAGTTAATTGCGAATAACTTACGACTTATGAGAAATATCGTAAATTATCTCTGAGATAAGTTGTAGGAAATAAAATGCTCTACAACAAATGTCCTTTAAAATTTTCGGATGAAGTTGATGGTTGCGTCAAAAAATTTAAAAAATGTAAAAATTTATCGTCAATCTAATTTTAACTTCGAATTACTTTTGAAGAAATAAAAATATCGAAAAATTATAAGAGACCTTTTTTGTAGAGCGTTAAATTTCCCATAAGATTATGTCTTGCACAATCAAAAGTATTGGTTCCACCGTGAGCTACAAAATTCCAAAGCTTAAAAAATAAATTTTCCCATGTTATTTAAGCGGGAAATAGAAAATTGCGATGCGGCAGTTGTTAATATTAATATTAAAAGCTCAAACTTTCACAAAATTTTTTTTTTGTCATTTTCAACAATATTTTTGATTTAATGACGAAAAAAAAAATTAGTCGATTTTTTTGAATCAGTCTAATATATATTGTTACGTCCTCGTCACCCTTTAAACGTTTTAGCATTTAAAAAAAACACATAAAATGCATTATTATTTTGGGAAATGCCCAGCATGAATAAATCATACGGACCATCCCCGTATGATACTCCTATGGAAATGTATTATTTTATTTTGTAATTTAATTTTGTTAGGTAAATACATGTATCTGAGCGTATACGCATATATATGATTAATATATATGCGTATATGGGAGATACTTGTATATAAATATATACATGGATAGAACTTTCATTGAACAATTACGCATTATAACATTTAAATAACTGGAATAAACATAAACATATAAGAATATACGAATATAAATAGTTTATAAGAATTTCATATCTATAAAAGAATAACTTAATATTCAAATAAAACATTTGTATTCGCATATGTACAGGTGACATATGCGTATATATATATATATATATATATATATATATATATATATATATATATATATATATATATATATATATATATTGTAACATGAGGAAAATTCGACATCGACCCGTGGTTTGAAAATTATTTGAAATAATAAATAATTATCCGGTGAGCAAATTTTAGTGACCTCTAGCATCGAAAATTCCGACTTTGACCGAGCAAACGATCCAACGCATGGATTGAAACGAGAGATCCGGGTTAGACGCCGAACTGAACGACCACGTTTTTTTTTGTATTTGAACAATTCGACTCGACTAAAGGAACAATTTCGATTCCGACGTATGATCGAGTTACATTACGACAAGTAAGATCAATCCGAGTTTGATCAACGAACAAGTAATCGCGACCAATAATTTCGACCGACAATAACCGATTAAGTGAACAAGTGAACAAGCCGAAGCATCGGCGTGAATCGGAACAAAGTGTACGACTGAATTGTTTTGTTAATAAACGAGTGAAGTGCCATAATGATTAATTAATAAAATAATTAATTTCGCGTAATAACGGTGTGATAGTGAAATTGAACGCGTTACCGAAATAAAATATTATTTTATATTTTATTTTATTTCATCGAGCAATTCTGAGAATTACGGATTATCCGTGTCTCAATCGTACCGAGTCGAGTCTTACGTTTACAATACGCTGACGTCATTCGTCAAGTATTTTGTGTGAAAAATAAACGTATTTTATTTTATTTCGATAACCGACTGTGTTTTCTCTGAGCAATGAACTGAATTGTGTTTCGATCAACTACGATTTTTTTTTTATAGTTTCGTTTATATCGAGTCAAGCCGACAACGGCATTTATATTTTTTTGTAACCGATAATAATTTTGTGATACCGATCAATTATTTTGTGTTCAATATACAACTAATTATTTTGTGTTAATTCTGATTAATTATTTATCGTAATCTTAAGTCCCTGACCTTTCCCCGATCCGCCACCCTGAGTCGACATTTTTGATAATTGTTTATTTGGTGATTATAAAATCACCTGGCGCCCAACTTAATTATTTTTGAACAAGGTAGCCAAAAACAGTAAGTGTATTCGGACTTCACTCCGGTAGATCCCCGGTGGTGAAAAACCCGTTACAATATATATGTGTGTATAGAAATATATATGCGAATATAAATGTAATTAAAATATATAAAAATCATTATTATTTCCACAAATAATCATTTACAATAAAATATATACGTAAATATACATTAATTCTACGTGCATGTACTACATACACAAATATATATCTATATATATATATATATATATATATATATATATATATATATATATATATAAAAACATTGCATGTATGATATAAAACATACATATATTTCTCTATACAAATAAAACTAATTACAAATATATTTATCAATAAACAGAAATACTGCATGTATGACATATACATAATATTAATCTACTATCCAGTAGGTATTCATTTAATACACCATCTTGTACGAAAGAGAGCATACAAATAGGCGAGACAAACATATGAGTGGGCGTCAGGAAGACCATGCGGTAACCTGAGTACTGGGCGGAGTAAAACAATAAGAGCAAGGCCCAGAATAAATAAGTAAACGCCTGCAGCGAGAGTAAACTACCAACTTACTTCAGCTGTTATCCTAATACTAAAAATCAAGAAAAGATCGTTCAGAGGGCTGTAAAACCCTCAAATTTCAGAATAACTTTACCAAAATTATAAATTCATCTATTATTTAGTGCTCGTAGCATTTTAGTCTTGTATAATTTAAAATTTACCTATAACTTTCAATAATTTATTTATCAACAAATTTATCGGATGACGACAGCATATCAGATTTGTTTAAATAAATATGATTGCTTATAAAGCATATCATATTCATTTAAATAAATAATAATTCTCAGTACTTCATCTCCGATAACGCCGGAAGAGCTGGATCATCGATAAAGTTTTTGATGAATAAACAATAACTATGAGAGAGCGTTTCTGCGTCTTTTCTCATAGCCCCTACCATAGGGTCCATCTAATATTACAAAGTTGAAAAAAGTCACTGCAGCCGCTAATTAATCAGTTCGTTTTTACGCTTCGTTACTGCCGGATGTGACCCCGTTTTCGAAGTTTTTTTATAAAGTATTATTTTCGGGTGTGATCCCGCTTTGCGTCCAATCAAGGATTATCATTCATTCAGCTTCAAGGATATTTCAAATTTTATCATTCATTCAATTCCACGGATATTTCGATTTTCACCATTACAAGTTTCAATTCAAGAATATCAATAAATTTAAATTCATCCCCTGCGTTAAAATAATAGGGTGCAGTGATTTTTATCTGTTTGTGAGATGAAATTTATGGGCAATTAAAATAATTTAATTAAAATTTATTAGTAGAAATTTATAAAATCCAGTGGCATTAAAACAAGTTTGTGAAGTTTCATTTTTAGGATTTCTCTTAAAAAAATCACAACAAAAAGGTAGCGATTTTTGCTCACGAAAGTATGCTCTCTTTCCCTGTAACAATAAATTCAGAATTTGTAAACAATTCGTGAACAATTGAATGTTTTTTTTTCTAAGTACACTAAATATTTTTTTTTGTTTGCTTAAATAAATCTAATAAATATACATTGCATGCATATTCTTGAACGAACCTTCCAATCAAACACTAGTTATAAACATAAACAATAAAACTAACGTTATTTTATATTAATCCGAGTGGATCTAATAAAATTCGATGTTTTGTCGTTTAACTCCATCTAGAACCTAGTTGAGTTATCTGACGGACGAAGTTGAGGTTTGTCAGATTGATCGTTGACAATTAAAATCTGTTCAACTCAGAACTATTATTTAAATTAATAATTATTTATCTGAATTCAACTTAAAACATTCTAGTACTCAAATAAATTTGTTTTACTATTCTATAATCAAATCATTGAAGGTTTTTTTTTGAGAAATATTTAATTCGCCTGATTGGTTCAATTCTGATTAATTTGTTCTGAATTTCTACTTGAAAATTCCCAATAACGCTTCTCTGTCTGTCGTTAATGTATTTTTCTGTAGTTTTATAAAAGGGTTGATTCCTCTCTTTTATTGAACTGGAAAATTCATTGATTGGTTTGCGCTTGAACGATTATTATTTCTTCGGAAACCTATTCAGGATCGGAAGTTCACTCACTGATTCATTTCCATAAATTAAAATTCGAGTCTAGCAAAGATTTTATTCGAAGCATTTTTTTGTTTTTGTTTGTTGTTTTCCTATTAGAATTTCTCAATTAATCAAAATTTAATGACATCAGTAAATGTTATTTCAAGTAAAATCACTCTACCCCCTTACCCTATCCTATTATCCAGGAAAATAGCTATCTTAAAACCTCTCGTAAAACACAATGATGACAGATAGCAATTAAGAGATCGACCCCCGAGGTGGTCAATGATCCTTTCGTTGGTTCGCTGAGTGTATTAAAAATTCCTATAATTATATCATTTCCTTTCTGTCCATTCAATCTTGTTGAAAATAAAGTAAAGAAAAGAAGTTCAAATAATCAAATTCATTTAATCATTTGATATCATTATTGTTTTTTTTTGTTGTATGAATCCGTGAAGGAATCCTGCATCCTGAGTCTGGAACAAATTAATTGTTATATTTTCCTTTTTGTTTTTTTTTTTTTCAATAACTAAACAACATTCTGACCTTTTATTGAGAGTGTCTTTCTGGACAAGAATTGTTGTCAAAATGTTTTCGAACAGAGCCAATGGCGCCAAAGCTACGCAGGCCTAAGGGCTCTGTTCCAAAACTCAAGTATTGTGATTGCTACTCCTGTACGGAGTACGCTAAGATTTGTTCTGGTGAACGTTATCACCAACCTTTAATAAGACCTAACTTGTTATTTGTAAGAAGGGATATTTCCCTTACTAAACCTCTTAATCTAAAGAAGTTGAAATATAGATTGATCCCGATCACCGAGGTCGAGAGACCTTTGCCTTTAATATATATAAGCGAAGCAGATCCACGGTTCCATTTCTACGCAGACCAATTCCTGTCCAGACCTTCGCAATTGGAACCATATACGGGGGTACCCGACGATCACGTGGAATTGATAATTCTGGAGTAATTCAAGGAAAAGGTACCTTTTAAAATAGGTCCCCCTTTTCCCACCAATGTGAGTAAAAATAAAATTTTAATTCAAAGATCAGAGGCTATTCCTGGGAATCTGTAGATTCCCAAAAATACTAAAATAACAACTATTTTTCCCATCGGCCCAAATATCACCGGGCCATAACAATATATATAATCATATTCATACACATTACAACAAACACTTACAAACGTTTTTAACATAACTTTAATAAAACATGTAACATAATAATAATGAATCATTGCAATAAAATAAAATAATACAAATCGAAATTTTTTTAATAATTAATGCCATACATTTTTCCTATCAATTATTAAAAGATCTATATATACTCACAATATTAAAAACAATCGAACCATGTTGACGCAATGGAGGTTGGGAGCAAAAAGAATGCTTGGAAGCCCCCAACATTAAAACTTAGACAACAAAAACCGAAAAGTAGCGACATCTGTATATTCGAATATATACTTGCTATATCGACTGATAATTTTGCTATACCGACCAGTGGTTTTTAGGCGGGAATAGTTGGTATAAGAGTTTGAATTTGAATTTTATAATTTAATTAAATTGTAAATCATTCTATTAAACTCTTTTAAAATTATTGTTGTATCCTATGACTTGTAATATTTTTGTAAAACATACATAATATATTATATAATTAGTACTATAAGTGCAGGAATTATTTAAATACCAAACATAATTTATTAATTCTCAAGATGTATTTATTAATTCACCAGATTTATAAAAACTTGACATCTTTACATTTACATAAATGACAATCTTTTGTATATGGGAGTATACAGTCAAATTTTCCAAAATCAAGTAAATCAGACAAATCATGGCGTCGACAGCGACGATAATGTTTAATATTTCTGTTGTCTTTAATTTTTCAGGTAATTTGTTCCAAATTTGATCTATCTGATCTGATGCATATTTAATGATAAATTCAGCAGGTAAATCAGCAATGTCTTCTGATGTCATATCATTCATATTTTGATATAACTAAAAGTATAGTGATATTGATCTGGCTATTGATGCAGTAGAACAATTTTCAAGAAACCATTTTCTTAAACATCTTACATTATTATAAGTACAGGAAAAATTATTCTTAGAGTTATGAAATTTTTCATATGGACACAAATAATTTTCAATGCAATGTTTGTAATGATGGACATTGCAACTCCTCTAGATCGATGATTGGTTTTTTATCATCAAGTACTGAATCCAACCAATTCTTTTTTATAGCTCCTTTGACATAGATGTAGGTTGTATTTCGTAAAATAATAGTAAGTATATCTTTTGAATTCTCATACGGTATTATACCAGAATTCCATGTTAATCCATGATAATAATCAGCCAATCGTTCTGACGTTTTTCCGAATCAGTGAAATCTTCTTGACCAAATGGTGGCTTAAAAAGCAAAGAGGTGGAATCCACCAAATTATCATGAATACTAATTGTTGACAATTCTTTGACAATAAAATTATTGTCAGTCATAAATCCTTGAATATCCAAAATCAACGCCATTTTTAACTTCGTGTAAGAGGAAGTATGATGCAAGACTGAGCAATAATTTATAAATTTATCAGTATATATGTTTTACAATCTCACATTTGTATAATGTTATCTATAGTATGTGTTGGCGTCTTCTCGGAATATGACGTCATCTATTGCGTTGTATTTTTCCAGTAAAGAAAATAAAAGTGCTGCTATCTACAATATTGTTAGCGTCTTCTTGGAATGGGCGTGGTTATCTATAGTATGTGTTGGCGTCTTCTCGGAATATGACGTCATCTATTGCGTTGTTTATTTGAGAAATAAGTATGCTATCATCTACAGTACAATTAGAATTTAATGTAATGACTTCATCTGTAGAAATTTCTCGACTACAATTATTCACTATAGAAAACTGAATTTTTATCGTACGGAATGCAATTGATCTATTATTTTAGTTAAGAAAAATATTTTAATTCAAATTATATGGATTGATTTTTCTTAAAATTATTGTAAAATCACCTACAATTATCTGTGAAAATATTTGTGTATAATAATTTCTTAAATTTTCTATGGAAATATCATTTTCAAAAAGTTGAAACGTTTTTTAACGAGTTAAAACCGGTTTCAACTGGTCTCACCGCCATTCTGAAACAAGTAGAAAGGTGTTTCAAACAAGTTGAAAACCTGTTTTCAGCTGCTTTAGACCCATTCTAAACATGCTTGAACTTGTTCCAATCAAGTTGAAACTCGTTTATGACGTCATGAGTCTCTCAGGATCGCATCAGAAAAAAGGGGAGAGGAAACTTGTGGCGCCTTATGAAAAACCGTTAAAAATACGTCATCATTCCGAGAAATGCTATGTGGCTGATGCAATAACGGTCAGTATTTCATCATCTGTCAGGGAATGTACAGTAGCGCCACCACAGTCGCGCGGCCTATATAAATAGAGAATCGTTGTAGAGCAGTGATTATTAGTCTCTGAATTGACATCCAGTGAACATAATCTACGTATTGTGAATTTTTTCTAAATCGTGGATTTTATAAGCTGTTACATAATTTTTCTACACTGTGAATTCTTTATACAACTGTGAAGTAATTTTTTTACGCTGTTGATAGTATTTTGAAAGGTAAAAATACTTTTTTATTATTTTTACTACTAACTTTTCTTCATCATTAATTGTTAATTATTTTCATTAGTAAACATAGAAACTAAAGTTTACAATGAAATTCTCCAAGCGATGGGAAATGCATATTATGAGCTTTTCCTGTCATCACCTGCAGTTCAAAATCAATTAATTGCTGAGTGCTGTGATATTGCTGCAGAACACATCGATGCTGTGACTCAGCTATCAAGATCTCCAGATTTGAATGTGCATGAACGAATGCAAATTCAGTTTTATATCACGCAACTTGGTTCCCATTATGAGCGATTCCAAAGACAACAAAATGGCATTGTTGGACGTGGTGTTGGTGGTAATGTCAATAATATTGAGCAAGTTGAGGTCAACAATAACCGAGGGATATGAAACGATATTGAAAGTTCCTTCAACAACCGTCTATGCACAGGTATGGTTGTTAACTTGCTTCACCATGATTTGCGTGCATTCTTGCAAGACGCACGTGATCTTATTGTCGATAAATTAGAAACTGCTCTACAATCAGATGGTAACATAAAAGCAAATGTCGTCCTTACCTGCAAATTTATTAAATCAACTGCCGATCAAGAAAAAATTGAAACAAAAACATTTATTACAAAAAATGAAGCGATCCTGGCATCCACAGACATCAGTGTGTGGTTTAATGAATTTGTTAGCGATCGTCTGCATGCCAAGGTTGAAGATTTTGAACATCGAGATTCAGGATGGTCACTCCTTGAAATCGGCAACCTTGCTTTGAACATCAATGAATATGTTCCGCTCCAAGGTAGAAATAAATTGACCTACACCGATTTGCCTGACGACATCAAAAAGAAGAAAGCTGTAATCAATATCATGAATGAAGATAACTACTGTTTCCTGTGATCCGTACTTGCTGCTCTTCATCCTGCTCAAGATGGTTGCAACGTGAGTAGAGTAAGATCATATCCACATTATAGTAGAGTACTAAATTACGATAGCATTAAATTTCCGATGCAACTCAAAGATATACCTACATTCGAAAAACTAAATAATCTATCGATAAATGTATATGGTATAGAGTCGGAACATGTAGAATCTGACGATGAATTGTGTGAACAAGGGCCTAGTGTGATAGTACCACTTTATTTTAGTAAAGAAAATTCAGGTGATTCCACTATTCCACCTTCTTATGTTAGAAGTTCAGTCAGCTGACGCAGACATAGATGATGATAATATCGAGAATAGAATAGCCAGCTTTGAACGTAAGTTTCACTTTACGTTTATTGAAGATCTTTCGCGATTGGTAAGTAAACAAATATCAAAACATATTGGAAAAAAGCACTTTCGCAATCGATGCTTATGTCACTTCCATGAGAAAATTACGTATGGAAAACATCGTCGGGAATGTATTCAAATCAATCAAGTGAGGATCAAGCTGCCGGTTAGTGATAAATTGAAATTTAAAAATTTGAAATATCAGGAAGATGTGCCATTCGTTGTCGATGCCGATATTGAATGTATGTTGATACCAAAAGACGATGAGTCTGAAGAACATATACCCCACAGTGTAGCTTTTTACGTACATTGTGCTTACAATGATACCTTGTCTGGATATAAATGTAACCGTAGTGATAAGTGTATCGATTGGTTTATGTCCAGGTTAAAGTCGTTAGCTATTTCAGTTCATAATTTGATCAAATCACCGGTAAAAATTCATCCACTCACAGAACAGGAAAATTTCGAATATAATACATCAAATAAATGTTACATTTGCAATAAATACCTTGTTAAAACTGACAAGTGCCGAGACCACTGCCATTTTACAGGCAAATATCGTGGGCCTGCTCATGTGAATTGTAACATTCCTTACCAACAATCTCATAACATTCCAATTGTATTCCACAATCGTTCCGAGTATGATTCATATTTCCTTATAGAGTCAGTAGCTAAATGCTTTCCCGGTCCAGATCAATTATTGCCTATTAATAAAGAAAAATACATCGCTTTTACTAAAAAAGTTGATGAAACAATCATCAGTTTACGGTTTATAGATTTATTTAGATTTATGGCGAGTAGTATTGAAAAGTTGGCATCTTATCTCAATGATGCTGACAAAGTTATTACTCGCAACAGTATTGCTGATCCCCAACATTTTGAATTAGTCACACGGAAAGGAATTTTTCCGTATGAGTATGTGGACAGTTGGGACAAATTAAATTATACTGAATTTAATTCAGTATAATTTTAATTCCAGCCAGTCAGTCTAAGCTCAACGCATTGCGGAGTACGGAGTGCTGCGGGGGGTTTAGATTGATTGAATCCTCATCGTCACCTCATCATGGCCAACTCATCAGGAAAACTCAAACTTCAAGAGACAAGATTTTTCTACATCTCAGAGCTCGCAGAAGAAGTCGAGGCTGGAGTCATCTCAGCGGTCAACATTCACGCGGCCAGAGCGAAACTCGCTATGCTCAAGCTCAACTGGGAAAAGTTTGAGGTAGACCATGAAAAACTCGTCTCCTCAAAGTCAGATGCGTCTCCAGAGCACAACTACTTCAAGAATAAGTAGTACGACTTGTCAATGAAAGCGTTCGTGCTATCTGAGGCTGCTCTGTCTACTCGTATTGCAGAATTGGAGGCAATAGAACCTCCGGCTGGCAACACTCTTGCTGACATCAGCATTCAAGGGGCTTCTCACCATCGACCATCTCTACCAGGCATCTCCGTTCCGAAATTCTTTGGAAGTTTTGCCGAATGGCGGCATTTTCAAGACATGTTCGTCTCACTTGTTGGAGAGAATCCATCCATCTCAGCAGCAGAGAAGATGCACTACCTACGTGCAAGTTTAGAAGGAGACGCAGCCAGTCTCATCGCCAATCTCAAAATCTCGGCTGACTCGTTTGCTACAGCATGGGATACTTTCACTGCACGATATGAAAACAAGAGACTTCTCAAGACTGCTCACCTAAGCAAACTCAGAGCCCTTCAAAGAATGGAACACCGCTCAGCCAAGGAGCTAAATCACATCTTGACCACAGTCTCCGAGTGTTTAAATGCACTAAAAGCACTTGGCTGCTCCACTCACACCTGGAATGACCTCATTATACATGACGTTGTACAGCTGTTAGATTTTCGCACTCGAGAGGCTTGGGAGATCAATTTGGGCTCTAGCACAGAGTTCCCAACTTACGAACAACTCAAGACATTTCTGACTGGCTCTGTCAGAGCTTTGGAGAGTCTGGAGAGCCATCTCCCTCCTGCTAAGTCACCTCCAGCAAAGAACACCTTCTCATTAGTAGCCAGCAAAAGAAGCTATTCTCAGACAGCTCAGCGCACTCCACCAGCGCATGTTCATCTCGCCAACGCTGAACCTCAGGCAGTTTCAGACCTGAACAACTATTGCAGCGCTTGTCAAAAGGCTCATTACATCGCCTTTTGTCCATCTTTTAGCCTACTCAGCTCCAATGACAAGATGGACATTGTCCGTAGTGAAAGACTTTGCTTCAACTGTCTTGGCAGGCACAACTGGCGCAAGTGCAAGATTTTAAAGGGTTGTAAAATTTGCGAAGAGCGTCACCACACCCTGCTCCATCAGGGACCCAAGGCAACTCTACCAGCTACCACTGCACCAGCAACTACTCAAGCTCCTTCTCCAGACGAAACTGCATCTATTGCCAGCACTGATCAACCACAATGAAGGTTATGTAGGACCTCTCGGAGCCCAAGCAGCCTTCTCAAACGGCAACGCAACGCATCTTCTCAAATGGAAGTCACATCTCTACCCACTGTCTTCAAGGCGTCTCAAATAATCAAGAAAGAAAAGACCTCTCAAACACTTCAACTCCCGACTTCTCAATCAGTTAACAAACAGACGTCTCAAACAATTAAAGATTCAACTTCTCAAACAAGCAAGCAACGGACTTCTCGTTCAGTATCAATAGTTCAATCACGAGTAGCAGTGCTACTAGCCACATGCAAAGTAGTTGTCCTATCCTCAAACAACACTCAACATCATGCGCGTATCCTCATAGATCCAGGATCGGAATTGACACTGGTCTCGTTACCACTAGTTAAGAAATTCGGGCTCCTTAAAAAATCATCTGCGATTCCAATACTTGGAGTTGGTAGTACTTCACCTGGAACAACTCAAGGTCTGGCTACTCTTAATTTACAGTCCCCGCATTCGCCATCTCAAGTACAATTAGATGCGCACATATTGACATAAATCATCACTCACATTCCTTCAGTAGTGGTAACCAACCAAGACTGGCATCACATCAATAACTTAGAGCTAGCTGATCCAGACTTCCTAACTCCAGGTCCAGTAGACATCCTCATTGGCGCAGACAATCTCAGAAATATTCTCAGATCACCTCGTTTAGTCATGAGAGGTCCATCAGAACCTATGGCGATACATACCGTGTTTGGATAGGCTGTTCTTGGACAAGCATCCACGGAATCTCAGTCGAGGCCGTTGCGATCTTTTCATTTGACCAGCAATGAGGACCTACAAGATGCTCTCACCAAAGTTTGGGTACTCGAGGAAGCTCCAACTGCATCAGAGACTCACCTCAATCTAATGGAGTCAGAATGTGAAGAACATTTCTCTGCTACTCATCATCGAGACGATTCCGGTCGTTACGTTGTACGACTACCTCTCAACTCCGATGTCTCACGGTTGGGTAATTCCAAGTTAACAGCACAACGATGCCTTCAATGTCTTCTCAAACGACTCTCCTCTGATGTAATTCTCAAAGAACGATATTTCAAGTTCCTTCAAGAATATGAAGACCTCGGACACATGGTTGCTGTACCAATAAACGCTCCAGAGCCCTCTCATACGCATTACCTCCCTCATCACGGAGTCTTACGTGAGCAGAGCACCTCAACAAAGCTCAGAGTAGTTTTCAATGGATCCAGCAAGACGTCATCTCAAGTATCACTCAATGACATCATGCACACTGGCCCTAAGACTCAATCAGACATCTTCGACGTATTGCTTTACATCAGGCAACATAAATACATCTTCATTACAGACATAGTTAAGATGTTTCGGCAAATAAAGGTTCAAGAAGATGATTGGGACCTTCAACGCATCCTCTGGCTAGATCAAGACTCAACTGTTCGAGCATATCAACTAACTACCGTAACATATGGTAGAAGGTCAGCTCCATATCTTGCTTGTCGAGTACTGAAACAATTAGTAGCTGATGAAGACGCTAATTACCCACTTGCAGTAGATACAATTCTCGAAGGCAGGTACGTGGATGACATCTCAGGCGGTGCAGAAACTCTCGAACAACTCATGAACATTGCTACGCGATTAAATGACATGTGCCTCTCGGCGTGCTTACCACTTGATAAGTGGAAAAGCAATCATCCTCAATTCTCACCACCAAGTACCTCAACTCAACAAATGCAGCCTGTTTATACGTTCGAAGATCTCACTTCAAAGATACTAGGTATCACATGGCACCCTCACGAAGACATATTCTCATTCCAAGGGAACATCTCATTCAGGCCAGCCATTACCAAACGCTCCATTCTCTCAGAGGTGGCACAACTCTTTGATCCAGTTGGACTCATCTCCCCAGTTATTATCAGAGCAAAAATCCTGATGCAACAACTCTGGCTAGAAAGGATTGGTTGGGACGACTCACTAACGCCTGAAATAATTCATGAATGGGACAAATTCAGAGAAGATCTTAACACACTCTCGACAATCAAAATACCTCGGTCGTTACATTTGCACACTCAAGCCGATTCAATAAAACTTCATGGGTTCTCAGATGCATCTCAGTTAGCAATGGCAGCAGCAGTCTATCTCAGAGCAACGTATTCAGACAACTCATCAGTCGTCCCGCTAGTCTGCTCAAAAACGAAGGTGGCACCTTTCAAACGGCTAACTATTCCACGACTCGAGTTATCAGCGGCTGCACTACTAGCAAACCTCGTAAAGCATACTCAGAAGACCCTCAACCTCAGTGATGTGCTAGTATTTCTATGGACTGACTCTTCAGTCACTCTCGCATGGGTGAAGAACAATCCAATGAGATAGAAGGAGTTTCTGGGTAATCGAGTATCGGCCATTCACGAGGCTACCCCAAATGCTCATTGGAGATTCACATCCTGGAAACTCAACCTAGCTGATTGTGCTTCTCGGGGCTCAAGCGCTTCTCAACTCTTTGAACATGCATTATGGTGGATTGGACCACCATGGCTCTCGCAACCTCCTGAATTTTGGTCATCAACGGTAGCACCATCTCCAGAACATGACCTGGAAGAAAGACCCGGCATTTCACTCTCAGCAAAGTCACCGCCATTAGTATGGGATCTTATTAACTTACCTCAAGTCAAACCATTCAATAAAGGTCTTCCGAAGCTACTCAGAATTACGGCAATTTGTCAGCGAGCCATCTCAAAGTTCAAACGAGTTCCAAACTCCAGTTTAGCCATCTCACCAATTAATCCAGCTGACTTAGAAGCTGCAAAGCAGTTTTGGATACGGGAGACTCAACGTGCATACTTCTCCTCAGAAATGAAGACTATTAAAGCTGGCAAAGGACTTCATAAGAGTCATGTTCTGTCTCGATTGACGGCAGTGGTCGACCATACTGGCATATTGCGAGTTGGAGGTCGTCTCCAGAACTCTCAATTGTCTGAGGACAGTAAACACCCAGCAATACTGCTCAGACACAGGAAGCTCTCAGACAATTCTAATTTCTCCATACCGAGATTACTCACAAGAAGAGGATTCTAATTCCTCACATAGCTGCGGAATTGGGGGGGGGGGAGAATGTTCGGAAGTAACTTATCAAATTTACGCGGACTATGGAGAAGCATCCTACGACATTAACTTCGCGCGGACCTCAGATCCGAGTCTTTCTCCCACCTCACTACCCGACGTCTCATTGGTCAGCTCTTAAGGTTTTCCTTTCTCCTCGACTCCGAGACTTCTCATTGGAGCGCAGATACCGACGCCTCCCACTCCGCGGAGAACTTTCTCGAACCCAGCTCTCGGGTATAAAAGAAGGGACGATCAGAGTGGTAGCGCATTGATTCTTGAGCAGTCTGACTGGCAAGAATACCTTAACCTTAACTGATAGCGTGCAAGGCTATTGCGATCCAGATTTTTACAAACTCCTCAAGTGCGCAAGCTTGTTTAGTCTCCAGCTCCATCTCGAAACCAAGTACTTCTTTTTAGAACTCTCCAGCAAGTTGACTAGCACTTCTCAGCGCTAGCCAACCAAACTTCCGGGTTTAGTAAGGAACTTCTCGTTTACGAATTCTCCAGCAGGTTGACTAGCACTTCTCAGCGCTAGCCAACTCGACCTCCGAGTCAAGTAAGAAAGCTTATCATACCAGTTCTTCTCAGGACTTCTCCACTGCAACTAACGTGAATTCAAACCAACGGTCTTTCTCAAGACCAAATCGGCCTTTCTCAAGGCCACCACATCAATCCTACGTAAGATTTCGCTTCAATACGAATCAATCAACCGGCAGACTACTCGTCTGAACACACGCATTTCATCGACGGATCAATCGTCGCAAGGATCAATTGTCCTCGGATCATTTGTTACGTAACCGTAATGAATACAATCCCGCACGAAAATATTCCTACATCATGTATTTTGATGTAAATAATTTGTATGAGGCTACAATGAGACAGTGCTTACCAACTGGCGCATTTGAATGGGTTGATGCCTCATTAGATTTTAATCTCAATAATCCTGATGACAGTCCCAAGGGTTACCTCATGGAAGTAGATCTCGAGTATCAAAAACTCCTACACGAGCAACACAAAGACTTGCCCCTTTGCCCTGAACACTTTCTCCCACCAAAAGAAACATGCACAAAACTAGCTACAACATTGTATGACAAAGAAAAGTATGTTATTCATTATTGCAACTTGAAACAGTGCATCGAATGGGGTATGGTATGTCCGCCGCTTAATTTTCAATTATTTATCCGGGCTTTCTCCCTTTGGTAGCGATAGTGATTTTTTGGACAAGCGGGTTGTAGGGTGCGGACAACAATAAAGAATACGAGAAAGAAATTATCTTCCTATAATTTATTATTTATAGTGGATCTTTTCGAATATTAAGAACCCAAACGTCTCCGAAGACACTGGTGCTCTTGTTTAAGCCAAAAGTATTTTATGATGGATAGAATAATTGGTTCCTCACCTACGTTTCGATGTAACTTCTTCTAGTACGTCAGGTTTTACCCCTCCAGAACGCTGCAGCTCGCTTGACCTTCCTCCTAGGATTTGGGTTGAGTGGGCACGGCTGGGTAATAGGATAAGACCTTATGTACTACTCTCGAATGAAAACCGCAAAGTTGGAGTGATGAACTTTGTCTTTATTTAGATGTTTCAAATTTACAACGTTATAACTAAACGTCACTTACTCAAGTTTTTACAATTTTATATTCAATTTTTCATTATAGGATTATTTATCCTTAACAGATATTTTATGAAGATTTAATTTATATTTAATGCGTCCTTTTTACACGACCCAAAAGTGGTTTTATGCGCAAATTAACTCGGCACGAGATGGAATCGCAAATGCACATAATTTGCGTCACTCGTTCGATCGTACTCAATGGGTTTTAAAATCCGACAAATATTGTACTAGACGATCGATTATCCAGTTGCGTCAGATCGGATTTTTAGATCAATGTTGGAGGATTTTTGATAATAATTTTAATTCAATTACCAATTATTCGACGCCGAAGCGGATTCCTGCAATAATTGGATACAAAAGATTTTAGTTTAAATGCCTTACTGATTATTCTTCGCCTAGGGCGGATTCCTGCAGTAAGGTTAGTGAAATTCACGATCTTTGACTATTTCTTATTGATTATTCGACGCCGTAGCGGATTCCTGCAATAAGAATTAGTCTAGATAAATTAAGAATTGCCTTATTAATAAGGTTAAGGTAGAAAATATTAAAAGTCCTCTTATCGATTATTCAACGCCCAGGGCGGATTCCTGCAATAAGAGTGCACGAAATTTCGACGTTCAAATCTTTGCGGACCGTAAGTTCTAAAAACCGACTAGCCCTGAGCTATAGGTGCTCAGGCTTTTTATAAACTTTACTTGGCGATTTGATAGGAAATTTTAACAGGAGTTTGTACTTTTTTCTCTATTACTCTCAAGTCCACGAATGATACTGTCTTTATTGCACTTGCGCAGTAAATGGAAACTTTGGCCGAATTTTTCTTTTAAACAAACGAATATTGTCAAAAAATTAAAGTGCACTTCACTAGATTAGACAGTAGTGCATCAATGTGCAGTCTGTAATCTGTATATAGAGATTTTGGTTCCGAAAGAAACTCAGCCGAAAATATCTGATAACCCCTGTTAATTGTTGCCATTGGTGGAAAATGACGACAGTTTATTCTTATTCGTGTAATCATTATAGTTATCCTCCCACTATTCTTTGTCGCATAAAAAGGTGAAAAAGCTGACGCTGCGTTTTCGCGCGCTTTTACAAAGAGGAACTCAGTAAGAATTATTTTGAATAATTATTAAAATAAAAAAAAAATATTCGGACAGGTATGAGAGTAAAACAAGTTCACAGAGTCTTGGAATTCGATCGATCTCCATGGTCGAAGCCTTTTATAGATTTAAATACAGAGCTTAAAAGAAAGGCCATTCGGCAGCCGAAATGGAAGGTAGATTTTCCAATTAATCTATATAAAAAGTTTCATACATACATATCTTGTGATACATGTTAGTGTATAGTCATGATATGAAATTAGGCTAGTTTTCTAAGAGTGAGAGTAAAAAAAGACAACGACTATTATCGATAAAGAACTTCAGATAGTTGATTTGACAAAACATTATATAGGTAATGTACTAAATTAACCTTCACGTAAACAAAGTATAGAAATTTTTATTAGTATGAGATCATAATTGTAATTACTATTACGGTGGCAAGATCAGTTATAATTATAGGACGTACAAGTACGATTGAAACAGCATAAATAATAAAAAAAATACTTTTAAAATATGAAATAGCAGTGAAATTTACAGGTTATTTTGTTCACACTATAATACAACTGACAAAATTGTATTATAATGGGAAATGCATAAGTTATGTGTAATGAAAACCATATTTTCAACATTTTTTGATTCCATTAAAATTTTTAAGGCTATCAAATTATTGGAAGAAATGGTCAAACCATTAAGTTTAAGGTCTTTAATTAAAGCTTATAAGACAAGCTTCCAAATACTTTTCACTGGAATTGTCTATCAGTTTTAGTTTTGACAGGGGTTTGCACTTTTCTCTCTGTTACACTCAAGTCCACAAACGGTACTATCTTTGTTGCACTTGTACAGTAAATGGAAACTTTGGCTGAGTTTTTTTCTTAAACAAACAAGTATTATGAAACAATTAAAGCGTACTTCGCTAGATTAGATAGTAATACATCAAAGTGCGGTCTGTGTTTGTGTTTGAAGATTTTGTTTTCGAAAAAAACCCAGCCGAAAATATCTGATAACCCCTGTTAATGTTAAATGAACTTCAACAGTGAATAAAAACTGATTTTTTCGAAATCTCGTGGAAATTTCAAACAGCCATAACTTCGCAACTATTCGAACGATTCAGCCCATCTTTGAACTTGATCAAGATAATAGCCTATAGATTAAGTGTGAAAAATTTCATTAATATCCGATAAGAACTGTAGGTGCTATCGTAATGACAAGACCAGTTATAATCATACGTCGTAGAAATACATTTGATACATCATAAGTAATAAAAGAGATACTTTTAAAATATAAAATAGCTGTGAAATTTACAGGTTATTTTGTGCATAATAAAATACAACTGACGAAATTTGATTATAATGGAAAATGCATAAATGATGTTGAATGAAAACCATATTTTCAACATTCTTTGATTCCATTAAAATTTTCAAGGCTCTCAAATTATTTGAAGAAATGGTCAAAACATCAAGTTTAAGGTCATAAATTGAAGCTTATTAGACAAGCTTTCAAATACTTCTTACGGGAATTATCTATGAGTTTTAGGTTCAAAGTTATATGAACTTGAAAGTGGATAAAATTTTTTTTTTTTTGAAAAATCGTGGGAATTTGAAACAGCCATATCTTCTAAACTAATCGAACGATTAAGCCCTTCTTTGAAGTTAACCGTGGTAATCAACCATAGAATAAGTGTAAAAAATTTCATTAGGATCCGATAAGGATTCTACGCGCAATCGTGTTCTCAAAACTTGGTTCTATTACATATATATATATATATATGTATATATATACATACATATATAAATTTTTCAACGAATGGTATTTTCGAACTCCACTCAACTAATTATGATAGGTTGTGACAAAATTCCTTGAAAAATCGACCGTGAGGACAAATACAATACCTAGATTTTTTAAAAAATCTGCACATAAATTTGAGAAAAACTTCTACAAACTAATGAACATTGCTGTTGGTATGTCCAAATAATTTTTTTTTGTTAATAATTATTTAAAATAATTATTTCTGAGCTCCTCTTTGAAAAGCGCGCGAAAACGCAGCGTCAGCTTTTTCACCTGTTTATGCGGCAAAGAATAGTGGGAAGACACCTGCAATAAGTTTAACGAATAAACAATAAACTGTCGTCACGTTTCACCAATGACAATGATTATAAATTCCCCATCAAATCACCAACCAAAGTTTATGAAAAGCCTGAGAACCCATAGCTCAGGGCTAGTCGGTTCTTAAAACTCACGGTCCGCAAAATTTCAAACGTCGAAATTTCGTGTACTCTTATTGCGGGAATCCGCCCCAGGCGTTGAAAAGTCAATAAGAGGATTTTTAATATTTGCAACAAAAACCTTATTGCAGGAATCCGTTTCGGCGTTGAATAATCAATCGGGCATTTCCTAATTTATCTAGACTAATTCTTATTGCAGGAATCCGCTACGGCGTCGAATAATCAATAAGAAATAGTCAAAGATCGTGAATTTATCACCAACCTTACTGCAGGAATCCGCCCTAGGCGTAGAATAATCAGTAAGGCATTTTAAACTAAAATCTTTTGTATCCAATTATTGCAGGAATCTGTTTCGGCGTTGAATAATCAGTAATTAAATTCAAATTATTATTAAAAATCCTCAAATATTGATCAAAAATTCGATCTGACGCAACTGTAGTAATCGTTCGTCTAATACAATATTTGTCGGAGTTTTAAAAACCATCCGGTACGATCGAACCAGTGACGCAAATCACGTGAATTTGCGATTCCATCTCGTGCCGAGTTAATTTGCGCATAAAACCACTTTTCGGGTGTGTAAAAAGGACGCATTAAATATAAATTAAAATCTTAAACAAAATATCTGTTAAGGATAAATAATCCTATAATATAAATTAAACATAAAATTGTGAAAACTAGAGTGAACAAGTGACGTTCAGTAAAAACGTTGTTATTTGAAATAATTAATAAAAGATCAAGTTCATCACTCCAACTTTGCGGTTTTCATTCGAGAGTAGTACATAAGGTCTTATCCTATAACCCAGCCGCGCCCACTCAACCCAAATCCTAGGAGGAAGGTCAAGCGAGCTGCAACGTTCTGGAGGGGTAAAATCTACCGTACTAGAAGAAGTTACATCGAAAGGTAGGTGAAAGAACTATTTTTCTGTCATTCATAAAATACTTTTGGCTTAAACAAGAGCACCAGTTTCTTCGGAGACGTTTGAGTTCTTAATTCTCAAAAAGATTCACTATAAATAATAAATTATAGGAAGATAATTTCTTTCTCGTATTCTTTATTGTTGTCCGTACCCTCCAACCCGCTTGTCCAAAATTACTATCGCTACCAAAGGAAGAAATCCTGGATAAATAATTTAAAATTAAGCGGCGGACATAACAAAAGAACACTGGTGGCAGCGGTGGGATTTTCGAAATTAAAAATCCTTCTTTTTGAGCCACAGCTACCATTTTTCTACCAATTTTGAGATTAATGGTAGATTTGTGGTAATTTTCCTATTTTCAAAATTCTAAAAATTTTAAAATTATATTTTCGTGGCATTTTTGAAAGTGCCACACCCTGTCTTCGTGGACTTGCCACACCTGAACGGTTAGCAACTCCACGTATTGCGAACTCAGCGTATTCTGCCCCTCAATCGAGTTGCGAAACACCTGAGTACACAGTCCGCGACTTCGCGATCAAACCGCAGAGTCAGCGAAAAGTCAAACATCGACTTTATTGTCCCAGCTCTGAGCTGTGGAAAGAAACTCTTTCTCTCTCTTTCTGACTAAGTCAGCAATTTACATTCCGAGTTTAGCGACTCATAAAATTGTCTCTTCACCATCACCTTAGGGTGTGGTCATCACCATTACTCGTAGTAGACAACACCGGAGGCGAAGAAATCTAACGCCTCCCCCAGCTCACGGCTTACAAGCAGAAATGCCCGACACCGAGAGACTCCTCATCCGGCTGGATGCTACTTTGCACGATGCAAACACCCCACCAACCCAGTACGATATGGCCAAAGATCTCTATCGAGAGCTACCTGAATTTAACGGTGAAGGCCCAACTTGCGAACAAGATTTCAGAGAATTTGACGCAATCGTACGAAGCTGGTTACCATGCATCCTTCCAGACCACCATAACATGTTCGTTGCAAAAATCGCAAATAGAATTTCGGGTCGTGCTAAGAGTATCATTGAATATACTCCGATTCACAGCGTTGAAGAACTTCTCGACGCTCTTGGCGAGAGGTTTCGTCACGGCGATCCTGCTCTTATCTGGCACAAACGTCTAGCTGCAGCGTCCCCGAAGAACGGGGAAACCATCGAAGACATTTATTTCAGGTTGCGCAGAATGATCAAAGGCCTGAAAGCTGCACTACCAGCCGAAAATCGAGATGCCATCATGTCGCAGCAAGAAAAGGTTGCATTCGACCTCCTTTATTCCGCTTTGCCTGACCTTCCAAAATGTCTTGCACGTCTGAAAAACCCCGGAACGCTGGAAGAGCTTTACAAGGCGATTAAAGAAGAGCGAACTCGCGAATGTTTGCGGCCTTCTCGGAAACGCGATTCTAACGAATTTTCACGTAATCCTCATGAAGACCGTCGAAACTATGACCGAGACTATAACAGACGCTACTCGAGAGACGATTATCAGAGACCTCGTCGAGATTATGACGATTACGACGATCGTAGAGAGACTAGAGGACGAACACTTACTTACTCTAAAAATAACCACAGACGGAGTAAATATGACACAGACGACAAAAACAGTGTAGACTCTGACGCCAGTGCAGAGTCCGCAGACTACTTAACTTACGCTTATACCTCAAGTAAAGGGGGACGTAGTCAGAACCGTGACGATGATTCGACTCCACGAACGTACAAGAAAAGCCCTTCACGTTCTCGTACAGAAGAGCAGTTTCCAGCCAGACCAAAGACTGTGACGTTTGATCCTGCTGACATAGATACTGAAAAACTGGAGCATCTGAAATTAAATGCTCCATGTTGCGACTGTCCGTTCTGCCCTCACCGCGACTCGAATAAATACGCCCCAAGGAAAAACAACGACGATCATTTAAACTTAATGGGCGCTCGACAGGCCGAGGCGACTGCGAGTATGCCCTGCGAGCCTCGCCGATCCATGAGTGTCCAGCAGAGACCTCAGACCGCGAAGGAATTCAAAATCCTTCAACGCCCGAAGCCCTCGCACTAGTAATCGGTAAAGGTCCGATAGTCTGGATGAAATCTCCAGACCTCTCCCAGGGTGGTTGCGAAATTTTATTGGATACAGGTTCTGACCTGAACCTCCTTTGTATCGACGCTCTGGGGGGTGATACCATCTTTTACCCCGAAAACGGAGGTAAGGTGGGCGGCATAGCGATCAGCAGTATGCCAATCATCGGAACTGTGACGCTCAACGTCTTTGAAGTAGATGTTTGTTTTTAGGTTGTACCTAGATCACCTGGAAGTTACCCGGGTATCCTTGGAAATGAATTTTTCATCAAAGAACGAGTTGGCATTTCCTTTTATTGGAATACGTTGGTCCTCAAAAATCGACATACCCGTCCTATCCCTTTTACGATGGAAGACGACCTTGACGGAGGGTATATCCTGTCCTTAGGGACAGGTCCAAAAATTTTTGACTCGTGTAATTCCCTTCATGGAGAATTACAATGCTTTCTTGTGGACAAGAAAGTGCCCTTAAACCCGAAATTACAGTAGATCGTGGTGACACGATGCTACTCCGAGGTTTGAATGGCCATCCCATGGAGACGATCGGTACTATCGAACTGAAAGTTTTGGGATCCAAAATTCGATTTCACGTTTGTAAGGGTAATTTACCCTTCAATGGCGTGGGCATTTTGAGAAACAACTTCTTGAGAAAAGAGCAAGCAGAAGTCTCATATCACCACCAATCTCTGAATCTATTCTCGCGACCTTCCCGACCTTTATACTTCAGCCTAGGGGTAAAGCCATCTCGTTCACATGTCATTCCACCCCGTATGCGAATGTCTGTCTCCGTACCTGTCCTGAATCCAAAAATCAGACAAGGCTCTCTCCGCAAGATTCCTCTTAAAGAAGGACTCTTAATGGGTGGAGCCGTTGTCTCTGTGGATGATGGCTAGGCGATGTGTATGGTGATCAACACAACATCTGACCCAGCGAAAATCGAGATCGAACCTCAAATGCTTGAAGAATTCGAATTCGATCACCTTGATTCATCCGACGAATATTCCGATACTGCTGAAGCTCAACCCGAAACGAACTCACTTTCTAAGCAAGAACGTGTCCATTCAATCTTTGACAAAATTCTCACTGACCACCTCAGTCGTACGGAAAGGAAACAAATATTTAGACTTATACAGAAAAATCATGACATATTTCACCTTCCGGGTGATAGTTTGGGTCGCTCCAAAAAGTTCACTTGTAAAATTGAAACCACAATTGATACACCAGTCCGAATCAAACAATACCGTTTTCCTCAAGAACATGGCGAGGAAAACAAAAAACAAGTCGATAATTTACTCAAACAAGGAATTATACGTAAATCAAAATCTCCGTACAATTCACCCTTGTGGATCGTGCCTAAGAAATCTGACGCACAAGGTAATAAAAAATGGAGAATGGTTATCGATTTTCGAAATTTAAATAAGATAACCATCGGGGATGCTTACCCCCTACCACTCATAATTGACATTCTAGATCAACTCGGTGGAGCGAAGTATTTCAGCGTGTTTGATTTTGCAAGCGGTTTCCATCAAGTACCAATGGATCCCAGGGACGCTGAGAAAACTGCGTTTTCCACCCCTGATGGTCATTGGGAATACTGCTGTATGCCTTTTGGGCTTGAGTGCGCTCCAGCAATTTTCCAACGTAGGATGGACTCCAATTTGAGTGGTTTGAAAGGAACTGAATTATTCATTTACCTGGATGATTTTGTAAGTTACGCATCTTCACTTGAAGAGCACGAAGTATGAGTGCAAAGACTTTTCAACCGCCTTCGAGTGGTTGGGCTAACTGTTCAGCCCGAGAAATATAAATCTCTCTGCCCTGAGGTGGAATATTTGGGTCACATTATCACTAAAGATGGCGTGAAACCCGACCCGAAGAAAATTTCGTCTCTTAAAAATGCATCCCACCCTCGTAATCATACGGAGGCGCGCAAATTTATGAGATTAGCGAACTATTACCGACGTTTCATCGAAAACTTCGCCGAAAGAGCGAAACCGATCACTGACCTTACCAGAAAAACTAAACCGTTCGTCTGGTCTGCTGATTCTCAAAAAGCTTTCGATGACATAAAGAATGCACTGTGCGAAGATTCATTCCTCGCTTATCCAGATTTTAATCGACCATTTATACTAGCAGCTAGTTCATCCGATGTTGGCATCTCGGGTATTTTGAGCCAAGAACTCGATAACGAAGACCAAACTCCCGAAAACCCAGATGCAAATGTCGAGAAAATTGTCTCATGTACATCTAGAGTTTTGCGAAAAACCGAAACCAGATATACACACAACGAAAAAGAATGTTTGGCTGTTTTGTATGCGGTGCAACAATTTCGGCCTTACCTCTACAGTAAGCCCTTCACCTTGTATACAAGTAGTCCTTGTATGTCCTGGTTAAAGGATAGCCAAACCGTTACAGAACGCCAAATCAAATGGAGATCTAAATTAAGTGAATATAAATTCTCTGTTGTTGTTCGTCATAAAATCTCCGAGCAATATGCCGAAGGATTATCTTACAATCCCGAAGGAAGATCTCCAGCAGAGATTAATTCAGAAGATACACCCATCAAAGAAGCTGTAATGTTACCGCTCAAGAAAAATTCTTGTCCCGACGACGAGGCAGTAGCAGCAGTAAAACGAGGTCGAAAACCGGGAGGTAAAAATAAACCCCGTGTCAACAGCGCTCCACAACCTCGCGATACAATTGCATCTCGTCTTCGTATGAGACGAGCTACAGAACTGAACCCAAATCGGAAAAAGGTAAATTATTGTGAAATAAGTACTGCTGAACCTGACGTTTCAGGGTCTATCGAAGACGATGTATTCGAAGCAAATCAAACGGTGCCATTATCAGGCCCTCAAGCTCCAGTAGATCCAGAACCAGAGCCTGAAACGAATTCTGAAGAAACAGATGAGGAGGAAGAAGAAGCAGTCCGACTCATGAACGAAGAGTATCTGATGGACGAACAGGATAAAAGTTCCAGCGATCAGGGGGATGAAAATTCGCCCGTGGCGATCAATCGACAACAAATGCGGGAAGATTTGAGAAAATCATTCGAACGTTTCAACAGAGCTCTTGAACAACGAACCGTTAACATCCCAGATAAAGAAGCGGATTGCTCTGTCCATCCAGACGACTACTACAATCCACTGCCAGTAGTCAACCCTCAGGTGGCCAAGGAAGTCAGAGAATATCTTGAACAAGATTCTTGATTCCGAAGAAATGGAAGAAGAAGAAGAAGAAGAAGACGAATTTCTTCGTGAAAACGAAAGTACAGTAGAAGACGAAGATTCGAGCGAAGCCAGCTGCTCTGAACCAGAAGTCCAAGTGGAGACAAATCCAGCAACTCCACCGTTGTCGCGAGCTACCAAACTTCGCGAAAAATATTTGAGTGGTGGTTCAAGTCCATCTACTCCCATGTGGAAACACACTGTGTTGAGAGCTGCACAGAAAGAGCACAAAGGGCTGGAATACGATGACCATTCTAAAACCTTCTATTGGAATGAAGAGGTAGAAGCAGACAATCGAAATTCTACCATCATAGCAAGACCTTCTACTTGTCAAACCTTAAACACTGAAGATTTTCCAGCTGCATCTTCCAGTATAGCACACCAGGGAACTCCCAAGCGAATGGGGAAAGTTTCTCCAAAAACTAACGATAATGACCAAACGTTGCTGAACGAAAGCCAGCAACCCATATCACCAAATAAAAATTCTACAAATGATCTGACGAGAAGGGAAGAGAGCTCTTCTCCATCAAACAAATCAGACACCACACAATATGACGAAGCCACGGTGATTCAAGTAGAAGTACACCAAGAACAAGACGACGGAAATGAGCAAGCCAACGAATCTGATCCTCGCCACGTGACACATCCGGAAGTTGTTGACGAACCGGCTGTGGACGACGATTTGCCACCTTAATTTCCGAATCAAGCTCCATGGTGCGTCTTTGACCCTCCATCTTCGGACATAGCTGAAGATTTGAGTGGTCAAAACTACTCACCACCTGAAGTTTCCTCTTCATCTGGTTCTGAATCTGACAGACCTCAGAAACTGCCTAAAAATCAAATTAAATTCAAAGACAGTCGAGATGGAATCACGTATGTGAGAGATCACATGGTGCATTTCCTGTCTCTGGATTGTGAAATGATGAAACCAGCTTCAAGGCTGTTGAGAGATCTCACTTCCATCAATCGAGAAGACCTGAAAGCGGCTAGACCAAAATTGGGTGACGTACTTGTCACAAAATTGGGTCAATGCTCCATCTTTACCGTTTTCGTCAAGAAAAATCATTTTGAAAAAATCGACTTAACAAATCTAATCGAAGGACTACGAAACTTGAGAGCGTCCATGTTTAAACATGAGATCTATACGTTCCGCATAGCGAAACAGGGGGATGACTTCGACGATTTGAACATAAAGCCTTATCTCATACAAGAATTGGGCGATTGTTCAATCGAGGTAACTCTTTGCGAAGGAAATATAGAAGTTCCTGCCGAAGAATTACGCGATAAAATCATCGAAGAAAACCACTGTAGCCCTATAGCAGGCCACAAAGGTGTCGTGAAAACTTATTGGCGAATCCGCGAGGGATTCTACTGGCCCGGCATGAAAGAAAAGATCTACAGATTTATCCAGAAATGCGAAATTTGCCAGAAGAACAAACTCACGCGAATAAAAACTAAACAACCAATGATGATAACCGACACTCCCTTCGAGCCCTTCGAGAAAATTTCCATCGATACCGTTGGACCACTTCCGATGACCAGAAGTGGAAATGTCCATATCCTGACGATCCAGGATAACTTTTCGAAAGCCGTAACCGCGATCCCAATACCCGATATCCGATCGACAACAGTGGCTGAAGCCCTTGTTGATCGATATATTTGTTATTATGGGTGTCCGAGAGTCATCCTCTCAGACAAAGGTACGTCATTTACCTCGAAAATAATACAACAGCTTGCAAAAGCTTTAAAAATACAAAGATTAACGACTTCGGGTTACTACCCCCAGTCGAATGGGTCCTTGGAACGGAGCCATCAACCATTAATAGACTTTTTGCGAGTAATTTCAGATAAGTATCCGACCTGGGATCGATATGTGGGTCTTGCTGCGTTGAGTTACAATACCAATGTGCATACTTCTACCAAATTCACTCCATTTGAGTTGATGTTTGGTCGAAGAGCTCGGTTGCCAACCCAATTCCCCGATTATTCTAGAATCAAAACTTATTCTGATTATCTTGCTGACCTTATGGGAAGATTATCAGAAGTTAGAGAAATCGCTGCTGATTGTCTCAATAAGGCAAAACAAGATTCCAAAATTCATTATGATCGACACATACATGCCAGAACCTTTAACGTAGGTGATTTCATTTATGTTTTAAAAGAGCCAAGGAAAAATAAACTCGATGTTTATTACATCGGGCCTTATGAAATTGTCGAAATTAACGAATTTGGGAGTCTTATTTACCTGAATGACAAAGGGAACCGAAAATTGGCCAACCCTAATAAGGCTAAACCTTCTTTCGATCAAAAGGCTAAACCTCTATAAAGTTCTCTGTTTCAGATCCAAGAAAATAATTTACCACCATGAAGCCATTGTTGATATTCCTGGTCATCATCATAGAAAGCAGCCAATCCAAGGACGTCATGACTATCCAACCATTGGCGGACAACCCAGGGTTATTGTATGACCCATTTAAGAAGATCCACTTGGTTGAAGAAAATTGGTGCATCATTTCTTCCATTAACGTCAAGGGGTTGGTAGACCTGTACCCCTTCGAGATGGAACATATACATTCAACCATGCTTGCTTGCGCCAAGATCATCGACGTCGGGTCCTGCATGCACTATCTGAAAATCGACATGATAAATGAGGTACAGGTCGGAATATACCAGGCCAGACATCGCTTAGACCAACTCCTCGACGAAACAAATTTCCAAACGCCGCCACTTGACTGTAACCAGAGAGCTCCATGGTTCGGTTTCATAGGCACGATTTCTCGAGAATTGTTTGGGACCATGGATTATGAAGACAAAGAACACATTAATAAGGAAATTAACAAGTTATATCAAGATAATGCCGGAATGGTGCACCTGGTACAGAACGCCACTCACATCGGCAAGAGTTAGATCAATACCATCCTTCAGAGTGAGGCTCAGATGCAATCAAATCTGAACAAACTTGCGGACGTCACTCACGCATTCATAAACACAACGCTAAACTCCTTAGAAAAAGTCGTTTATGTCACTAAAGTCCTCATGCTGGGGGATGAGCGCTTGGAAGTCTCCAATCACCACCTACGAGTCTTGAGAGAGGCCGAAACCATCATCGAAGAGGCAAAAGCCGGCAGACTCTCTCCTCAAGCGATATCGCCAAAACAACTTTACGAAGCAACAGTCGACATCATGCGGAAACATCCTGATTTAAATCCACCTCAGCCGATTGACAGGATGGACATCTCAACCTTGTCAACAGTATCGACAGTAAAGGTAGCGAGGGCAAAAGGTTATTTACTCATTATAAAAACCTTGCCTCTGTTCCACAAGATTCCGCTACTATCATATGAAATGAGACCGTTGCCAAAACCAGAAAACGTGAACGGAAAAATTCAAACTTTGACCATTTTACCATCCAAAAGGTTCTTGGTTACAGATCCGGGCCTGCGAAGATTTTTCCTGGCAGACTCTGAATATATAAATAAATGCAGAACCATCGGAGATGATCTATCGTGTCGTCCCGATATCCCATTCCAATCTACTGAAGATCCTGAAGAAGTCGACTGCGAAATGAAGCTGCTCTTGAAATCGACAGAAGACATTTCGAGAACTTGCAACATTCGCATTATTCCCGATTGCAAAACTACGTGAATAAAGCTCAATCAACCAAACTCTTAGGCTTATTCGACCTGCAAAGAGGAAAAATTAAGTCTCAAATGTTTGGACCCAGTCGAAAAAGATTACTACATCAATGGAACAGGGATGATCCACATCCGGGGCAGATGCGAAACCAAAAACGGAAAATACTTAATCAAAAGTATAGATGAAGAAATCACCCAGCTGAATATCACGCTGCCGAAGTTAAATTTAACTTTGGAAACACTGTCAACAAATTTAACAGCTGAGCCTAAAGTCTCAGGGTTTCTCTTCAAAACGAACATCGACCCGTTAAATACAATCGATAAATTCCAACCCTGGGGAGCAGTCTCCGACTTCAACGCACCGATATAATCAACCTAAACAAGATAAGAACAATGTATGATCAAACAAAAAAAATCGCGTGGTAAAAATAGCAATCCCCTTCTAATTATTTAGAAACTGACCCCGAAGTAATTTTTGGGGGCCATTTTGGAAAACATCTACAAATTTTTGTATTCATTCAACCATATCTATGGTTATCTTTGACGAGGATTTCTATTTTACCCCCACTTTATTTTAAAAAGAGAAACAGAAAAATTAATTAAGAAACATATTACTAGACTTAAGTTTGACAGATAAATTTTGGAAAAAGAAAGAAAATTTAATAACAGATTTTCACATTTAAACTATTGAAGAAATTTAACATCACCTGAACATGCGAGAAAACAGGATAATTGGTCAATTCCTGCTAAAAACCGCGAAATTACTTTTGAAACCAAAGCAAATTATCTAAACGTTTACCTTTTATAGCGCATGCGCGAATCCCAACGCAGATTACAGCCGCTGACAAATATTACCACTGCCTTGACAATTTTCGTACAGACACAAATTCTCCGACAAATTCTTCTTTAAGAATGAATCCTGGAAAACTCCTTAGAATACTCCTTTTCCACCCCCTATAACAAGAAAATGGAAGCAGTAAATAGAAAGAAATTTTTCTTTCAAAAACCAACTTCAGGTGTTACTCACCTCAGACTAGTCATATGTTCCATAATAAACTAAAAACACTTACCTGGCGAATTTATGTAATTGCGCCGTAATAAAAAAAAAAAAAAAAAAAAACTTCAAACTCAAAAAGAAAAGGGAAAACCAAGTTTTCTTTACGGTTATTTGACGGAATGAGCGAATTTTCGAGTTAAAAGAAGGAACATACGATCTTAAAGCTCATTTTCTTTTTATTAAAAAGAGAAAACCGACAGCTAAACTTGACTTGCAAGTGGTAACATCACTTTGGTTACCCAGCGAAAGCTGGTGATGGCCGAACTGCCCCATTTTTCTCCACCTCCTCAATTTCACCCTCTTCCGGCTCATCTTCTCCATCTTTCTTAAAGAGCCAGGAAATGAATTTCCAATCCTCCATCCAATCATCCAAGTCCTAGTCCTTTTCCCTCCAAAGATGTTTACTCCATGCCAGGAAAAGCTTACGCTTTAGCCGGGATGGACGACACGGTAGAGAACCCCGACTTAAATAAAACTGGATAAATAGACAGATTAATAGACACTACAACCACAATTAACTGGACTTAGACCTTAACACTTACGTGTAACAGATTATTACATACACCACACGAGTAATAACACTCACAAATGTGAATTCTGGGATCCTAAATCCTAAAAAAAATCCTTCGAATATAAGTAAATTCAGCGTAAAGTCTTACAACATAATAAATGGGATCCCCGAGGTCATACTTTTAATCGAAAGACGTGCACATTGTATCAGTTCCAAATCAGATGACTGAATGCCCGACTTAACGTATAAACGCACCGTCAGCGGTAATAAGACGCGCTAGCTGTGAGAGTGTTTGTTAAAATCACATGAAATTAAACTTATGAATAAAATGATAAAAGTCACTCTTAAAACTATTAAAATAAATTGTAATACATGTTGAAATTCACTTTGCTTTTATTTTCTCAAGGTCATATTTACGCATTTGTGTATGCATCAAATGCATGTGGAAAGATAAATGAAACAATGGTAACACAAATTTTAAGTAATAATATAAATTAATCTTAATATTTAGTAATCATACTATGTAATCCTTATATTTAAGAATAATTATAATTATTTTGGTAATGGGAAATGATATATTTTGAGAAAAAAAAACTATACAAAATTCATATTAACATATATATACATGCATATATACCATAAATATTAAAAATACAAATATAATCTAATATATTTTACATATCCTATATATGTTTGGTCGTAAAACATTTTCAAATTTTCCTTGTAAGCGTTATCGCGAGCTTTTTAAAAGAGGGAACATATGTTTAGGGAAGCAAGAGAGTTTTGCAATCCTCTTACTTTCCGGGGGATTGTTACGTCCAAATAAATTTTTTTTTTTTATGTTAATAATTATTTCTGAGCTCCTCTTTGAAAAGCGCGCGAAAACGCAGCGTCAGCTTTTTCACCTTGTTATGCGGCAAAGAATAGTGGGAAGACACCTGCAATAAGTTTAACGAATGAATAATAAACTGTCGTCACTTTCCACCAATGACAATGATTATAAATTCCCCATCAAATCACCAACCAAAGTTTATAAAAAGCCTGAGCACCCATAGCTCAGGGCTAGTCGGTTCTCAAAACTCACGGTCCGCAAAATTTCGAACGTCGAAATTTCGTGTACCTTTATTGCGGGAATCCGCCCCAGGCGTTGAAAAGTCAATAAGAGGATTTTTAATATTTGCAACAAAAACCTTATTGCAGGAATCCGTTTCGGCGTTGAATAATCGATAAGGCATTTCCTAATTTATCTAGACTAATTCTTATTGCAGGAATCCGCTACGGCGTCAAATAATCAATAAGAAGTCAAAAATCGTGAATTTATCACTAACCTTACTGCAGGAATCCGCCCTAGGCGTAGAATAATCAGTAAGGCATTTAAAACTAAAATCTTCTGTATCCAATTATTGCAGGAATCTGTTTCGGCGTTGAATAATCAGTAATTGAATTCAAATTATTATTAAAAATCCTCAAATATTGATCTGAAATTCGATCCGACGCAACTGTAGTAATCGTTCGTCTCATACAATATTTGTCGGATTTTTAAAAACCATCCGGTACGATCGAACCAGTGACGCAAATCACGTGAATTTGCAATTCCATCTCGTGCCGAGTTAATTTGCGCATAAAACCACTTTTCGGGTGTGTAAAAAGGACGCATTAAATATAAATTAAAATCTTAAACAAAATATCTGTTAAGGATAAATAATCCTATAATATAAATTAAACATAAAATTGTGAAAACTAGAGTGAACAAGTGACGTTCAGTAAACACGTTGTAATTTGAAATAATTAATAAAAGATCAAGTTCATCACTCCAACCTTGTGGTTTTCATTCGAGAGTAGTACATAAGGTCTTATCCTATAACCCAGCCGCGCCCACTCAATCCAAATCCTAGGAGGAAGGTCAAGCGAGCTGCAACGTTCTGGAGGGGTGAAATCTGCCGTACTAAAAAAAGTTACATCGAAAGGTAGGTGAAAGAACTATTTTTCTATCATTCATAAAATACTTTTGGCTTAAACAAGAGCACCAGTCTCTTCGGAGACGTTTGGGTTCTTAATTCTCGAAAAGATCCACTATAAATAATAAATTATAGGAAGATAATTTCTTCCTCGTATTCTTTATTGTTGTCCGCACCCTCCAACCTGCTTGTCCAAAATTACTATCGCTACCAAAGGGAGAAATCCCGGATAAATAATTTAAAATTAAGCGGCGGACATAACACTGTATTCGGCAAGACCATGGAGAATGTTCGAAACCATCCGGATGTCAGATTGGTGAGAAAGTGGGAGGGACAATGGGGTGCAAGATCATTAATTGCAAAACCAAACTTTCACAGCTGTTCTGTCTTTGCTGAAGACACGGTGCTTATTGAAATGAGTCGTGTCAAGATTCTGTTCAATAAGCCCATATACGTTGGCTATTCTATTCTCAATTCATCTAAAATTATTGTGTACGACTTCCACTATAATTATGTCAAAACCAATTTTACTCTGGATCAAGCGAAGCTTCTCTACACTGACACTGACAGTATAATTTATCACTTCACTGTTCCAAACATCTATGAAGTCATCAAACGTGATATTGATCGCTTCGATACCTCAGATGATCCTGAGGTCAATACTTATAACATGCCTCAGGTTAATAAGAAGGTTCTGGGTAAAATAAAAGACGAAAATAACGGTAAAATCATGACTGACTTCGCTGGTCTTCGTGCCAAGCTCTTTGCCTTCAAAACACAAGGTAGAAATGATACGAAACGGGCCATAGGTGTGAAAAGCTGCACACTCAAAACAACCACGTTTGATGACTTTGTGGATTGTTTAATGCGACATAAAAATGTGAGTAGAGAGCAACGCTGAATCCAGAGTAAAAAACACAAAGTGTGTACTAACACACAGAATAAGCTCATTCTGTCTTGGGAGGACGATAAGCGTTGCCTATATCCAAGGTCAAACAGACACAGTACCTTGGGTTTATGTAAATAATTGTAAATAACCTATTTTTAAATTGTACGTGTGGGCGAGTGCATGTGTGAGTGATCATTGTAAATATTGTATATAGTGTGTGTGAGGAATGTAAGTATTGTATATAATATGTGTTAAAAAACATTTTTTCTTTTCATTAATTATTTATTAATAAAAATATTTTTTTTAAAGAATTATTACAAATCTGTTTCATTTATCCAACTATTGTGTGTACTGTCTAATTCTAACCATTTAACATACAGCTTATTACCACGTGTACAAATGATTTTTTCAACAAGATAAACGTCAGGATATTTAACTTTATTTAGTTCTTCTTTGTAAAAGCCACCTTCAATTGGTTGATCCTGGTAATCGATGAGTTTATACGTCGTGGGATTGGTATTCATAACCTTCTTAATCGAAAAAATTTCAGTTGTCCAATTGGGAGTGTATCCCTTCTCAAACACATATTTGTATTTGGTGATGCGAACTTTATCTGTGACTTTAAACTTTTTCTTTTTAGTTAATTTTCTCGCGTTCAGAGGACGATATACGTTTGTGACTAATTTCTTGGCGTTGGCAGCAGTGACATATTTTTGCTCCATTTTGATTGTTTGATGTTTCGTATCATTGTACGTAGCCACTAAATCGTCTAAAATTTCTATCCACTTGTAAGTACCACGAACAGTAAATTTCGCCCACATTTCAATTTTCAATGTTCTATTGAAACGTTCGCAAATGGATGCTTTGAGACTGCTATAGGTAGAGTACAAATTGATACTGCACTCTTGCATCAGAGCTTTAAAATTACTATTGTAAAATTCTTTTCCCTGATCCACATGCAAATTCTTAGGAACTCGACCTTTATTCAGAACAGATGTCATGGCACTTGTAACATCTTGAGCATTTTTAGTCTAGAGGGGTACTGCCCCTGTAAACTTTTAAAACTTATCAATAATTGTCAATATGAATTTGTGTTGTTTGTTGGATGAAGCATATGCTGTCATATCAACCAAATCCGCTTACCAAGTTTCATCAATTCCACGAATATCAACATAACGTCTAGGATAATTTCTCCGTGCTTGAACATGCAGCTCATGAGCCACTGCTTCTTTCATTGTTGACTGCATTTGTGAGTTGTGTTGAATTGATAGTAATTAGCTTTTTCTGTGCTTTGAGACGTTTTAATAAGTCTAAATTTTGTTCTGTAAGATCACTAAATTTTTATTCTAATGCTTTCACTTTTGTTTTAAGCTTTGAAATGACGTCAATTGTGTTTTCGTTTTCTATTTGTTGATTTTTTCTGTAATTATCAAATTTCGCTTTTAAACCATGAATAATTATATTAATATCTCGTCGCATCAGCAAGCTTCCTTCATTTAATGATTGAACTTCATGTTGAATAATGTTTTGTGCACTTCTCAGAGGAATCGCATCGCTAGAGTTTTCGGGATCTACAATATTACACAACCGTTTGTTGTCTTTATCAAACTGACGGTCGTCTGTAATTTTAAATCCTGGACCTGGTGGTCCACGACGGCCAGTTTTAGATGACTTAGTTTCAGACTGACGTCCAAAAATATCAATACTCATGGCTCAAAAGTTAAATTACAAATGATAAGGATTGATTGCTGCATGCCTATTAGTAAATAATTCCTGGTTTAAGTTTTTCAATAATGGAAATGATTTCATTGGAATGGTTAGTATTTCTAGCTGCTTGTGATGCTATCAATAATTGAAGCCGATCAACAATTTCATTGGGATCATCCCAATAGACATAGTCCATCTTTAGTCCTGCTCGAGGTGCTATTTTGTACTTGGGTAATCCTTTCCCATTTTTTCTCGGTGACTCGACATATTTTTCTATATACTGTCTGTATTTGATACTGTTATTTTCACGGATACTATTTTCAGCATTACGATTTTTTCGATGTACATTAGTATTTTTGATAATAGTGCCATAATTTTTCGAATCATTTGCAGTTATCATAGAACTGTTTGGAGATTTTTTGAATCATAATTCTATTCATCCTGGTGTTGTTGGATAGCTCCGATCACCTACATGAATTGAATCCTTATCAAACTCAATTTCCGAGTTACCAATCATTAGAGTTCTCTCTACCAATCATAGAGAGCTCTCTTTAATATTCGCACACCAGTTTGCATATCTAACGAATGATGTTTTGAATGCAACATCTTTAAATATTTTGATATTGAATCAGATTTATCCGCTCTTGTTGGTGTGCTTGTTGCGAAAATATTATCTGGCTGGAGAGTTGATTCTTCATCATCACCCTCAACCCCCGCGTCACCTTCACTTATCTCACTATAATCAGGAACAGTTGAATTATTTTTTTAAATTTCATGTTTCAACGTTCTAAAGGTTTCACTGCTTATTTCTTTTTTTATATGATTCGAAGAATCTACCAATTTTTTCAGCGGTTCAACAACAGGTTTAAACATTTCATTGGCTGCAAGTTCACTGCTATCTTTACTTAATTTAAGACGCTTGTGTTTGTGACGAATTACAGCACTAGCCTCAGCTATCTGCCGCAAGATGTCGCTTTGTTCCTGCAGCTTTTTACTTTTCATGATGTTCGTATGAAGATTGCAGCATAACTGAATAATTTACGTATCACAAGTATTATTTATGCATATAAAAGTATCAAATTCCTTTCTCTAACGTCCATTATTGAGTTCACTGTCTTTATCATTATAAAGTTATACTTATCATGATTCCAACATGCAGTACACATGTCTTTGAATTGTTAATAAGAAATGTCAGTGTTAACGTGATCATTGTGAATGTGTTTAAGATTCATCTCATCTTGACGAAAGATCACGAGCGAATTCGCATTATCTCGCATCAGATGTTTTGGGATTCGAATATAAATCTGACAGAGATAAAAACTATCAACGTCTTTGTGTCGTCCCATACAGAAAAATGCTCTTATATGATCCTGTTTTTCACACGCTACATCATCAAATATCGTGACTGAATTAGGTTTTGCATCTTCAGGTTTGACTACCTGTTCATGATCGTTAAATGGATAGTAACCAACACCTTTTACAGGTTCTATAATATTTTCCAAAAACTTGTACTCTGGTAGATTCAATGACTTGGAATAGACATATATATTTTCAAATCTTAATCCATTTGCATGAGTTATCAAAGTTAAGAGTGCATTTGTTTTGCCACAGTTGGATGGTCCACAGAAAACGGCTCTCACGCTGTTTGGTAACAATTGACCATGACCTTTTTGTGATTTTTTTTCATGTTCCGTAATGTTGTCAAAATTCACCACTGGAAGCGCTGTTGGTTGTTTCTCGAACCGCATCTTGACAGCAACTAATAGCTATCACGAGAAACATACCTTTATAAACCTTAAGGTTACTTTACAATTTTTTCTATAAGTACTTACATTTTCTAGATTAGACATTAATCATTGACATGACATGCTCGATTGCAGACGTAAACGTGGCGCAAGCCTCGTAAATAATATTATCAACAAACTACCAGTCGAATTGCACATATCGGGATATCAGTACTGTGGACCTGGTGCAAAATTAGCAAAGAGGTTAGCTCGAGGTGATCCTGGAATCAATCCTCTCGACGTTGCATGCAAAGAGCACGACATTGCGTACTCGAATAACAGAGACAATTATGCTGCTCGTCACGAAGCTGATAAAGTACTTGCTGAAAAGGCGAGGCAACGTTATCAAGCAAAAGACGCTGGTATTGGTGAGAAAGCTGCTGCTTGGAGTGTAAACAAAATTATGGAGGTAAAAAGACGATTTGGTATGGGGCTGAAGACGAGAAGCAAACGAAAGAATGATAATAAAAAGACTGGTAGGAAAAAGAGTAGTAAAAAGCCACAAGTAACACTGAAACAGATTGTAAAAGCAGCTAAAAAATCTATGCAAGCTGGTAGTGATCCAATTAGAAGTGCTCTCAAAGGAGCTCGTCAAGCTGTTAAAAAATCTGGTGGGAAAAAAAATATCAGGCTACCACGGGTTTTACCAGCTCCATCGAAAATTGGTGGTATACTTCCTTTTTTGATTCCATTGTTTGCCGGCTTATCAGCTACAGGGGCTCTCGCTGGTGGAGTTGCAGCAGTTGCTAAAACTGTCAATGATTCTAATGCAAGTAAACATCAGCTAACTGAATCCAAACGTCATAATTCTTCAATGGAAGCAATAGCTCTGGGAAGAGGACTATACCTACGACCACACAAAAAAGGTATGGGTCTCTATCTACGACCTCATCCAAACAACATGTAAAGCTAACACATCGAGCTCTCACTGATATCGATATACGGAGATTTGCCAGTATAATGGAAATTCCACATTTGCGAGGTGTTTTTATGAGAAATAATCTACCTCAATCTGGACCATGGATTAATAAATCAGCAGCCGTCAATCTTGATGACAAGGATGGACCTGGAACTCATTGGGTGCGTCATAAAAAATTTGGAAACCTGTCATTTATTTTGATAGCTTTGGTGACCTTTAACCACCTAGGGATTTAATGGAATACTTTGGTATTAGTAGCGTGAAATATAACCATAAAAGGTATAAGGAATATAATACTATAATTTGTGGTCCTTTGTGTTTAAAATTTTTGAGTGGAAAGCTATAAATTGGTACTACATACTAAATAGCAATCAGTCATGGATGAATCATTTACGTTAACACTATCAGGAGAGTCCTCCATCTTGAAGGCAAATTACTTCCCTCCAATTGAATTATCTCCAACGAAAAATTATAGGCCAGGGCTCATTGAACTGTTAACATTTAACTCGATACCTAATATCGATGTTGGTCATAATAAACTCTACATAACTACAAGATTGGATAATAAAAAATCTAGCAAAGAAGCATATAAACCCCTTGATAGAAAAGTAGTTACAATCCCAATGGACAATTATGAAATTGAAGATATTGAAAATTATCTCATTGAAGCATTGCCAGATGTCTCTCTAAGTCTGAGACCTAATAAGAATGAACTTCGATGTCAAATAAAGTGTAATTATCAAATCTATTTTCAACCATCAGACTCTATTGGTCGTATTCTAGGATTTTCCACTAGAAAACTTAAACCAAATATAACTCATCAATCCGACTTGCCTGTCACAATACTCAGTGTTAATGCGCTTCGAGATGAATGCAATATTACAGCAGGTGCATTCACCAATGATAACAAAGTGCACACGATTCATGAGTTCTGTCCAACAGCCTCACCAGGATATAAGATCAACGAAGTACCTTCACACATCATTTATCTTCCAGTCACAGTGCAAGCAATACATACTCTTCAATTAAAAATTGTTAATGAAGCTGGAAAAATAGTTAATTTCCGTTGAGAAACAGTACATATTTGTCTGCATATAAAATCTTTTGATAAATAATGGGTTTTGTACATGACTGCAAAGTTGGTAGAAGCTATATTAGTCAGAGAGGATGGCGACGAACCATCAGTCGTTGCACATCTCTCAGAGAGTTAACACGTTAAAGCACAATATTCCTCAAGAGTCTAGGCCTTCGAATACGTGGTGGGAGAAAGTAAAAATACGATTCTGCTGCCTTGTCTGTATAATACCATGGAGGAAATTTTAGGAATTCAACATGGTGTCATCTTTGATGAAACCATTGCTTATTGTGAAGTTCATGCGCATCAACCATATGTATCTTCAACATTCAACAATAACGATGAGATTCGAATTGTTGTGCAAACTCAAAATCTTTATTTATTACCAAGTAAAAGTACCTTGCATATCTATGGTAGACTAACACAACGAGATGGAGCTACTGCAGTTGCAACCATAAGCATGATTAATATGGGTATATGTTTCCTATTAAGAGAAATACGTTATCTTTTCAATGGTGAAGAAATTGATCGCATGAACAATGTTGGGTTAACGTGTGCTATGAAAGGATACCTATCATATAGTCCCCCTCAAATGACTACATTGGAAAATGCTGGATAGTTAGAAAGCGATGGAAATTCATGCACGGATGCTAATGGATACTTTGATGTGTCTATTTCACTTAGTTTACTGAGTGGATTTGCCGAAGACTATCATCGAATTGTTTCCAACTGTCAACATCAACTGGTAATATCGAGAACACAAACTGATGCCGATGCGTTGTTACAAACTGCAGCAGAAGTCGTAAATATTACTCAGCACAGAATTGAATGGATGATACTTCATATTGAAGTAGCTGATCTCCTAAACTATATCGCTAGTGATCTATCAATATCAATGAGCTATCGAACTTGGAAACTCTACGAATACACTCCTGCCAGCTACAACAAAACAGATGTGGGCTGTTAAAACATCGAACCACCTGTAGAAACCTCGCTATGTCATTCTGGGTTTTCAAAATGCTCAAAAAAATGCACTGGATAAGAACGCTTGTGATTCGACCATTGTAATATTCGTGATGTAAAATTATATTTAAATTTCCAGTGTTATCCTTATGGAAATTTAGATATTGATATTGCACACAATCAATATGCACTATTGTACGAAATGTACACTAATTTTCAAAAGTCATATTATAATAGAAACTCACAACCTCTATTGTCGAAAAAGATTTTCTATCAAAAGCACCGTTGATTGTTATTGACTGTTCAATGCAATCGAATCTCTCAAGTCTGGATCAGTAGATGTACGTCTGGAGTTTATATCTTCAGCAGCATTTGTAGCTCACACTGCAGCTTATTGTTTGATTTTACACGGTCAAATTGTTAATTATAACCCGATTAGTGGAAACGTATGAAAATTAGTATAAAAATATTGATTACTTTATGAATTAATAAACATTTTTGTCTATTATATAATGAATGATTTATTATTTATACCTTTTAAATTTAGTCATAAGTAAATACAGTCCCGTTGGCTTGACAGGTAAAGCGTTTGTTAATTATTTGTATGTAGGTAAGTATGTAGGTTCGAATCTCTTAACCTGTCAAACAGACGGGACTGTGTTTTTTAAATAGAAATAAAAACACATAATTAAGAAAAGAAATTAATTTTATTTCTTTATATACAATGAAGGACTATTGTCGTCGACAGATTGACATTGAGAACAATCACGTTTTAGAGGTTTGCGACCTTTCGCAACGTCACCAGTATCAAAATTAACGTGTTCTTGACATTTTCGAAACCCTCTGATTTTTTTATCATTCTTCATATCTTCTGACAACAATTCCCAAGCATCTTCAACATATCCTTTTACAAATAGATGTATAAAGTCGTTTGATAGTTGAGTAATGTCTTTGGGGGGCCATTTTTAAGATACTCTCTCCCGATAGCAGGTAAAGAACGAATGATTTGTATCAGATGTCGGTACCCCAGCGACGTTTGTACCATTCGTACATACCATAAGCATTTCGACATGCACACTCCGGAATTTTTATGCATTTATGGTACATGTTGTAGTTGCTGTTTAAAGATTTTTTGAATCCTCGATATTCCATCTGGAACCGATGTACCGATTTTTTTTTCAAGCCAATGTTTTTTTGCCTCTCCATTGACGAAAATGTAAAAGGGTTTGTCTGTAGATATAGCTAACTTGATTACATGTTCTACCTGTTCGTGGGGTACATGTCCAGCATCGCACGGAACGCCTGTGCGATTTCTGATCGCCCACTGATTACTGCTTGTAATTTTAGCAGGCAATGAATCCCAGTGACATGGTGGTGAAAACAAAGAACATCGCCATGATGGTTCTTCATGGTCATAAAAATGTCCAACTGCACAAAATTCCATGACGATCTGTTCACCGCGTGCGTTTTGAAGAAATTCAAAGTCTATAAAAAAACTCCTTTGTTCTGTAATTAAATTCATTAATTTTTAAGATTTATAATTAGTTAATTTCTGATAAAGACTTTTGAGGTTGTACATACCTTTAATTGTTAGACACAATATTTTAAATTTTTAGGTAATGCACAGCACTGATTTTTTAGGTTATAAATTTTTTTGTTGACAAATTATACTGATTTAGCTTATGATTTTTAGGAGACTGTTGAGCTCCGAGAGAACGAGCTCGTTTATATGTGCTTATCCCCTCCACCATTGACTTGCCTCTGATTGGTATTCTAATTTACCCCCACCGCACCCTCATCGATGTTGATTGGCTGATGCAAGTCTGAACCTGCACGATGACGTTACAAAGAACGTTTCGGAAAGACGCTAACCTCAAAATCTTAAGTCAACGGTGCAGTTAAAATCGGTTTTAATTGCGTCGTAACATAACTTCCGGGAATATGACGTCATTAAACAGGTTTCGACTTGTCGTTCTATAAATAGATTTCCAAGAATGTGACGTAATGATACAGGTTTAAACCTGTTATTCTATAAATAAAATATGATGTCGTTAAACAAGTTTAAACCTGTTATTCTATAAATAAAATATGATGTCGTTAAACAAGTTTGAACCTGTTATGCTATAAATAGATTTACGATAATATGACGTTATTAAACAAGTTTGAACCTGTTATGCTATAAATAGATTTGCGATAATATGACGTTTTTAAACAAGTTTGAACCTGTTATGATATAAATAGAATACCAAAAATACGACGTCGTTAAAACCTGTTATATTAAAAATGGAATACCAAGAATATGACGTCATTAAACAAGTTTGAACCTGTTGCTCTATAAATGGAATACCTAGAATATGACGTCATTGAATTGCGTCGTATTAAAATTATTGTAAACATACAGCGAGTGCATGTTTACAGTACGCTTAGCATGGACACGAACCATGTCGATATCCAATGGTAATATCGATAAAAACTTACCGAGTCAGCAGTAGGTATGACGTAACGAAATGGCCGTTAATGTACACAAAATGGCCATAATATGCACAGAATGGCCGTAAATATGCACAAAATGGCCAAAAAATCAATCAATCAGAGCATACCGACCGCCAGTAAAACAGTTGGTAAAACAGACCGAATAAATGGTAAAACAGTACGAAAGTCGGTATCTGCTCGGTCGGTACGGCAGGCACCTACAAGTGCTGCTGTCCCAGAACTCTCATCATTACACTACTATTATCTTTAAAATAGTATGCAAAATACCTTAATTCCGTGAACTAACAGGAGTATAATAATTGAACAGTTGCAGAAGTGAAAGGGAAAAAAATTTTTTCGATCGTAAAGCACACTCTGACGCTTCGCATCGTGAATCGTGCAAAATGAAGAAAAAATTGCGGTTTGATTTATTTTTAACCAAGTTATAGGCTTGGGAAATAGCGATGTGCGTTAGATTTAATTTTACCATAGCCTGCGACTTAATCAAAAATAAACGGAGTGGCAATTTTTTTTTATTTTTTTTGTTTTTAGGTTGAGATATTGAAAAAATTACGAGTAAAATTATTTATAGGTATCTTCTACTTTTTTTCCATTTTTTTAAGAAAATCAAAATTTTTTCGAGGATTACCCCTTTCAATTTATTTTTTCATCTCAATTTTTCAAACACTGAAGTCGTCTATAAATCCTCAAAAATTTCAAGAGTGATGTTTTGTAAAATAAGCCCAATTGGGCAAAATTTTTTTTTTCGATTGATCAATAAAAAAATAGAATGGCCAGTCCGCCAGCTCGGGGATCGGCGGAAAAAATCGCAAAATAAATTGAAGTTATTTGTGAGAAAATAAAAAAAAATTAAAAAATGGCGAACTTTACGAAAATAACGGTTTTTTCTCAAAAAAAGCCGAAAACTTCATCGTGTTTATCATTTTAAAATGGTTTCGTATTTTTAACTTCCCGCTAAGAAAATTGAAGATTTTCAAAAATTCGGGAAGTTATTAGTTTCGGTCCGATTTACGAAAATCAAATTTTCATCAGATATCGACGTTTTGAGGTCCTAGGAAGCTATTCTGGCTAATTTCAAGATGATGTCCGAGTGTATGTATGTATGTATGTTTGTATGTACGTACATATGTACGTATGTAAATACCTGTATCTTTTGAACGGATGAACCGATTTTTAACTTTAAGGTGTCATTCGACGTGGCTTGTCAATATTTTGAAGCTGTGAGAAATTGAGCTTGATCGGTAGGACTGGTTCAGAGATATTCCAAAAATGAAAGTTTTTTAAAAATGTTTTTTTTGAATAACTTTTAATGTGCTCAATGGACTGATTCCAAAATAGACTGGGCTCTAGAGCTTTATAAGCTGCGTCGAATGCCACCTCAACCATTGAAATCGGTTCATTCGTTCAAGGGTAACCGTTGTCGAAAGAATTAAAAAAAATTTATTTTTTATTTTTTTTTAAATATCTCAAAAACGACTCAATAAATCGAGTTAAAAATTCGATCAGCTTTCGAACTTGATAAAACGCGTCGATTGCCACCTCAACCGTCTCAATCGGCTTATTCGTTTGAGAGATATCGTTGGAGAAAAAATGTTGAAAAACTATTTTTTTCGGAAAGAACGGCATACAAAAGTATTTTCGAGCTCGAAGAGCTCGAAAATGTATCCAAGACAACGTTTTCGCGCTCAAGGAGCTCGAAAACAGCGGGAATTTTTAGGGCTGGCCCACAGGGTCAACCGATTGACAGATTTTTTCGGTTAAGTACAGTCGAAGACGAAAATTTCAAAAAAAAAAAAAAACGTCCTAATCTGTCAATTTTTGAAGAAGTTTTAGCTATTTGAAAAAACAAAAGCCTTATTTAGGAGAAACTCATAACTTCTTTTAGGTTGGCTAAAAAAATTTGAGAATTTCCTGAAAAATGATTTAAATGGGGTAGAAAAGGAAAAAAAAATTTCAGCCAAATCGAAAGGGTTTAGGGTCAAAACTGGTCGATTTGGCGGGAAAAGCCTCATATAATTCACATTGTTGCGTAATCACAACTACATCCAAATTTGAATGTTGTTGCACTTCCGGCAAATAGAGGCAGACCTACTGAGGCCTAGTGTCTGTCAATTCAAACTTGACTAGCGCAGTGCGGCGCATGCGCAACAAATATCCCTGCCTCGTGTAAAAAAGACCGACACCATTCTCTTTTCGGTTTACGTATTCATGTAACAACACGTGTTATATCAAATCTATTCATTTTGCGTTCATCACGAGTAATTAAATAAAAGTAATTAATTGAAAGCAAACAGTGATCAGTAAGCTTTCTAAAAAAAAGAATTATTTCTATAATTGCTAACATAAAAACTTATTTATAAATTAACAAAGAAATCAACTAAATTAGCGATCATCGACCACGAGGTTATTCATCGGGAAAGCAACAGGTGCATTTTTTAATAAATATTTACTTGTTACCAGTGCTCAAATAATGAAAGGACTCAATATTACAATTAATTAATTCTCATTATGCTCAAACTTTCGAATAAATTAAAAGTTATATTTCGCTCAGTAGCATCTGCAATCATGCTACCACGTGTTCAACAAATAAATTAAATTCAGTGTCGAGACTTTACAGTCTTCCACTCCACCCGGTAATAATAATTTTGCAACCAATAATTCTAACAGAAATAATTTTAATAGAAACAACAATTTTAATAGAAATAATAATTTTAACAACAATAAAAGTTTTCATAATTCTAAATACCCTCAAAATCCAGAACAGTTAGATTTATCTAGTAAAAATTCAAATTCTGAGTCTCTCACCTTATTAAGTAACTTTGAGTCTATGATGAAAACCATCCTAGAAAAGCTAGATCAGACTACTGCAAATACGTCACCGGGAAAAGTCAATTCAAGCCCAGTATCACCAAACATTACACCAAAAGCTCCTGTCTGCGGTCGTTGTGGGAGAATTGGTCACGTTGCCGAGGTTTGTTGTGGTCTAGTAACGGATGAACTGCGTATCAAGGTGGGATTGCCCCTTCGTTCTCGTCCTTCATCTCCAAAAAACGAGTAAGTGCCCTGGTAGACACCAATCACGTTACCAGGGCCTCTGTGTCAATTAAAAATTCGGATAAATCGATTGAAATTGGTAACGTCACACCTGAATCGTCTAAATTAAATCCTGATGCTCTTGAATTCATGATCAGTAATAGGAAATTCTTTTTAAATTATCCTATTGCTGCGGATGCTCCAGAATTGGTCGGTCACGTTTCGGAAAATCTCAACGTTGATTTAATTGATTCTACAACTCCTCTCGATCAAATTATTGACAAGCCGGCAGATGGAGAGTCCAATTAGCAGACGAGTTCCGAAGCATCTCAACAAGTGCGACATGTTAAAAAATTAAGAAGTAAAAATCCGATAAAAAACTTAAAATCTAAACTTAAAAAGTCCATAAATCCCTCGCGTAATTCTTAAAATAACATTAATAAAAATCGACCAAAAGTTTCAATCGAAAATTCATTAATTGACTTTGACATTGAAAAACGGCAACGGCAAACGGTCTTAAATCTCGAGAATGACTCAGATACAGACGATACCCCTCTCTGTGATCTAAGAGAGGATACTAGTCCTCTATATGACTCAGAGATTGATGAGTATCGCCCTGATTCAAGCGAAGAAATTGCTTATGCCCCAAAATTCACGATATCACTGAATGCAGACACAAAACAAAGTCCATTACTGCCAATGCTCAGTAATGATAATAATTACAGTCTCATGACGTCTTCAGCGAGTCATAAAGCACCTTCGACAGTCAGTCGCATGATTGCTAAAATTTCTATCGGTAAATATGAATTGGAAGCAGTACTGGATAGTGGGAGTGAGCGCAGTTATATTTCTGAGATTGCTTATGTACAAATCAAAGAATATCAACTGCAAGACCTCACGCCTGATCCCACTAGCACTCATGGAGTAACAATGGCTAATTCTAAGTCCACGCAAACACGTGGCGGAGCGCCATTTAAAATAACATTTGACGGTCACTATATCATTACTTGGTTGAGTGTCTTATCTGAATTATCTACTCCAGTTATTCTTGGTCTTGATTTCTGGCAGCTAGCAGATATTCAAGTAAATTCCAAGGAGAATACTTGGAAATTAAATACCAGTAATGTCCTTCATTCATTTTTCTCTCGGTCTGGATTCACTAATCTCGCAACATTGAATGCATTATCTTCAGCTGAACGTGATGATCTTGAAAAATTTTCAACAACCGAATTTGGGAAAAACAAACGTTCAGTTGGGTCTAACACACGTGGTGCAACATCGAATCGAACTAACAGATGACACGCCAGTGCGTACCAAACCTTATCGTAGAAGTCCTCCAGTAATGAAAGCGATGCATGACAGAGTAGACGAGCTACTCGCAAAGGGTTATATTCAGCCTTTGAATAGTGCTTGGGCATGTTCACCGGTAATGGTATCGAAGAAAAACAATACTTGGCGCATGTGCATCGATTACCGGCCACTTAATAAAGTCACGAAAAAATCCGCTTATACGTTACCGATTATGCACCGCATCTTATCAAGTCTTCAAGGTGCTAAAGTAATTTCGGTACTTGATGTCAGTGATGCTTTTCATCATGTTTTAGTTGAGCCAAATAGCCGTCAATATACAGCATTTTGCGTAGATGGACGAGGTCTATTTGAATGGATCCGGATGCCATTTGGTCTTACAAATGCCCCCAGCACCTATCAAGAAGTCTCGGATACGGTACGACGAGAAATTGTTGAGTCGTTAAAAACACAATTTTCTTACATTGAAGCTGAAAATAAAATTTTTGCGTACCTCGACGACTGGATAATTATCAGTGATGACTTAATAGAACACAAAATTCATCTTCAAGCTGTTTTTGAAAGATTTCGCGAGGCTAAAATAAAAATGAATGAAGAAAAGAGTCATTTGGGATGCTCTGAAGTTCATTTTCTGGGCTTCATCATTAATGAAGATGGTTTGAAACCCGATCCAGCTCGGTTGGAACTGATTGCAGATTATAAACGACTTACCAACCGTAAGGAACTGCGAAGATTTAATGGATTAGTTAACTGGTACCATAAACATCTTAAAAACGTTGCACAAGTTTAAGGTCCTTTGAACAAGCTGACAAGTACTCGAGTTCCTTGGGAATGGACAGATGTTGGAGAGAAAGCTTTCGTTGAAACGAAAGGAGCTCTGGTACAGGCTGCAATATTGTCATTACCTCATTCAGATTCATCGTATCGTTTATATACCGATGCTAGCAGCACTGGATTAGGTTCTGTTTTAACTCAGTATGATTCACAACTTGATCGAGAAAATTTAATTATTTGTTTGAGTCGACCTTTGAATAAAGCTGAAATAAATTACACAACAACAGAGAAAGAACGTCTTGCGGTTGTATGGTCCTTACGGAAACTACGCGGTTACATCAAGGGTTTACCAGTCACAGTTTACACTGATCATTCCGCAATGAAATGGCTTCACTCGCTAAAAGATCCTGCAGGTAGATTAGCCAGGTGGGCTATTGACATTTCTGCTTACGATATTGAAGTTGTTCACTATCGGGGTACGCAGAATGAAGCTCCAGACGCACTTTCACGTCGATATGAAGAACCAGAGGCTGCCAATTTACACGTTTCAGATTCTAATTCTCCATCGCTGTGCCTAATTGCGCAAAATTCCGCTTGGTATGATGAAAAAGTCCGCGTTGTTCAAAAATATCCGGATAATTATCGTGAGTGGAAATGTGAGAATGATAAATTGTATTTTTACCGTCCACTAGCTGTCAAGAAAATACTCGGTGAATTAAATCCTTGGAAAATTGTCTTAAGTGAGCCAGAAATTCGTCCAGCTATCGAGAAAGCCCACTGTGAAGCCCAATCAGGTCATCTTGGAATCTTGGATATATTAGAACGAGACCACCAACTCAGCCTTGGTCAATTATTTCAATTGACACTATTAGTCCCTATACTCGATCAACTATGGGGAATCAATATGCTCTCGTTGTTGGAGACCTTTATACACGCTATCTCGAGATCTTTCCGCTGAAACAACAATCCGGTAAACTCATTAAACATCACCTAACGGCTGTATTCAATCGTTGGGGCCCTCCCTGTCAAATTATTTCCGACAACGGTAAAGAACTCATAAACAAAGACATAATTAATTTAATTAGTCAATTGAACATCAAATTTACACCAACTCCTATCGGTCATCCCTGCGCAAATCCCGTTGAACGTTGTAATCGTACAATTAAACCTATGATTGTCGCGTTTACGAGTAAAAATCAAAAAGATTAGAATGAACATCTCGATGATTAAAAATTCGCATTCAATACCTCGGTACACACTGCCTTAGGAGTGTCACCATTTTATTTAAATCACGGACGTGACGCACGACTAATTAACGATACCGATCCTCTCGAAAATCTAGACGTATCTGACGTTACAGTTTGGCAAGCCCGAATAGAACGTGCGATTGAATTAAGACATTTTGTTGAACAAAATATGTTGAAAGCTCGGGAACGTACGCGTAAACAAAATAAACAAATATTCTCTGATACTCCAATAGACTTAAAAATCGGTGATGAAGTTTACTATTTAAATAAAAAATTGAATAAAAAAGTGGATGGTTACAGTGCTAAATTAGCACCAAAATATTCGGGACCCGCCATTGTATTAAAAATTTTAAGTCCTCTAGTAGTCCAGTTACAAGATGATACCAGTAAAGATATTGGCACATATTATTACAATGACTTAAAAATTCCTAGACGGTCTCGAAGACGCAACTGATTATTATCGATATATTTCAGATCATTCATCATGAGAGTCAAATTACCTGGCGACTCAGATACCGAAACCTCACTCCATGAGTCTGGGTTGAAGTATCTGATGTTGAAACATCATCAACTCATCCAGTTACACCACCATCTGCTTCATTATCACTCTCATTAAATACCACATCAGAGTTATCACACATTACTGACACAACACCGTCAATCCCGTCACCCGCTGCACCAGTGACAACAACAACCGTTACATCATTACCAACGTGGTCTACTGGGCTAGTATCATCAGCTGAGTCCGGAACTTCTTTGCTACCATGGCAAACAACTACTGGTATCGAGTTTGGTCGGCTATCATCCGTACTATATGTACCGAGTACTACAACTCCTACGTCAGCAATGTTTGAGACACTTACTAAATTCATGAAAGATGAATTTAGTAAATTACATGCTCGTATTGACCGTGCCACCTGTCAACGTCCTACGGTCTCGTCAACATCATCCGCGATATCAAGATTTGATACCCAGTGGATAGAGCGTATCGATGAGAGACTCGAAGATCTGCAAATAGTGGTCCAAACCAATACCGATCAGGTCGCAGAGCTAAAGTCACTGCTTGAGTCTTTAAAATCACCTGCAACGGTTCCAGAATCAACTACCATAACCAACACGACGGCTCAACTTCAACAGTTATCGGAGCAAGTTCAGAAAAGTCAGCAGATGATCTCCGAAATCAAGCTGCCGAGTCCAGAAGCAATTATGCAGAAGCTTCAAGCCGTCACCGTCAGAATACCACCAACAACTACTACGATTAGTTGTCAGACGTTACCGACACAGTCTGCAATTCCAGTGGAGTATGATATTGGTATCACTCCAAATAATAAGTCGATGATACCGTTACTGGCTCAACAAGCATCAGCCTGTGGTCCAAATCCAGGACTTAAAATTCATCAGGGCGCTTATCAACGTCCATCACCAGGAAATGTCAGATTTCCACTATCATCACTGCTTGCTAGACGAATGGCCCGCCAAGAGTTGACTGAGAAGGAAGTAACGACACTGAGAGCTTCTGGTGCTATTCCCAAGGACATCCACACCAAGATCCAAATGCTAACGTTCGCCAATTCGTTACCGTATTTGCAGACTACTCCAGCTCCAAGATATGAAGTTTCACTGCCACCGAAAGAAGCATACAAACAATTCTTGTCTGGCCTAAATTCTACTTCATCATCGAACTCTACAGCAGCTGATACGTCACAACAGGTTGTAATTCACAACGGTATCCATTTCATGGACTTTGCCACCTTCTGCAAGGCTATTGAGAGGATCTGCGTCACCGTCAAGCCTCGTATATGTCACACTGAACTGAGAGAATCCTGGACACAAACAATAACGACACAAGCTCAGTCGTTGTATATAAGTAATGCGTGTCAAAACTGTCGGCAACGGGATCATAAAATTGCCGAATGTCTGTTACCATGGCGGCCTGACATGTGTCATGTCTGCTACCAAGACCAAGTAACAACGGCAACGTGCTTCCGTCCCCATGATAAACAGTATAAGGACTATCTTCGGGGACGTTGTCAAGGCTGTGGTATCCCAGATGTTCGACCCTCACTGTAATTCCTGCAACCGAAGATACCCAGGGTACAAGGATTAGATTTCAACGAAGTATACCCAAGAAGAAATCGAACAGTTTCATCGAGGTCATCTACGAGCTGTTAAGAAAACCGACTAAAATTATTTACTCTGCTACGTTATCGATTTAGATTGTAAATCTAAATAAAACACATACATTTAATCATATTCATCTCATTGATTCATTTTTATTATTGTTGCCAATTGTAATAATTTTCAATTACAGCTCCGAGTCCTATAGCAGTTGGCAGCAGAAAATTATTATTCTTTTTTTTACAGCCCAGAGGCTGTGGAACATAAATATTTAAAATTATGTTATTTTTTACATTTATTTTAAGTTAAAATATAAATATTTTTATTTCTATTTTTTTAGTTTATAAGTTGGAAAGATTGCAGATCCAGGTCGAAGTCCCAGGATCGAAGTGGGCTTGAGATTAGGGGGACTGGGCTGGGAAATTTGGTCACAATACCCCTAACGGGTGCGATCTTTTTTCAAATTTATACTGGCAATCTACTAGCTCAGCTGGCGATTGACTCGTAAATTAAAAATAAAAATAACTGGCAAATTACTTGCATTACTGGTGCTAGACCAGTAATTTTCTTTAATTTCTATCTGGCAGTATTCCGGCAATTAAGAATTTTTTTATGCTGGCAAGTCACTTGCAATCCTCGGGCGATTTATTCGCACCGTTGTAAATAATTTATCAGTTAAATATTTCTCTTTTATACTGGCAAGTAACTTGCAATTTTGGGCGATCTATTCGCACCACTGTAAATAATTTAATGTAAATATTTTTTAATTATTTTTACAATTGTTACCGTCGGACAACCTAGACGGAAATCCAAAAGGGTAACCTTGGCTTGGTGGGGGGGATTGAGACAATGTGGATTGTCTTCGTCGCCCTCAGCCTCGCGGTTCCTGCTTTTATCCGTCTCGTTGCCGTCTAATGTTATACGTCATAGTGCCGTGGTCACATGACAACTTGTTACGTCGACGCATGTCTGTCAGGAGGAGGTGGGGACAGTCAGGAGGCTAGCCCTATCCCCAAAAATTATCAGTCACCACTTCGATCCTGGATCAATTAGCGTTCAGACGTCTTTATTATTTAGTATCGATTATAATCAGCCTTTTCGTGGGTTATCCTGGTAACTCAGACCCATGAAACTCTTATTTTATATTCTTTTTAGGAATATACCCGAACTGGCCTTACAAATCTAAACTAACACTAGTACTTAGCCTAGATCCGTGTTCGGTGAGTTGGTGATGTCCCTGATGACCTTGGACTGGCTGGATAACTGATGAATATGTGATTATAACACCTTAACACTAAAGGTGGGCAGGATAGCAGGTGAATTCACTCAAACGCTGATATCAATTGTTAATTAAGATTTTATTAAGAGAAAATGCTTAATTAACGCCACTTCACACACACTTATCAGTAACTTTAATTAATAACCGAAATTAATAACGGGAAGCTTACGCAATTCAACTAAGTGTGAATTGGATCAACCTGAGATAAAGTTAAACTAAATGTTAACTTTATTACTGATTAACTAAATGTAATGCAGTACTACTGGATTGACTGGTAATGACCGAATAAACTATTACAAGGAGTTTAGACGTTCAAACCTTAAAAGCTCGTATTTGATTGACCGCGCTCCCTTATATAGTCGTGCCGACGCACTGTCTCACGTGATATTACCTGAGTCACATGATGGCGGAGGCGCACGAGGCAACTTCGTAACAATCTTATATTTCATTCTGGCAATTAACTTGCAAAGTAATACTTTTATTGTTCATTAGTTATTAATTATAATTAAATTTAAGTGTATTGAAAGCATTATACGTTACCGGTGACATATTCGCGGTAATAATATTAGAATTAAGCAATAAAATCAGTGTATAACAAGGATTTATTCCACGTGGCTACTACTGCGTATCCTGCGTTCCAGCCAGGACTATTGATATTGTATTCTGCGTAAAACGTTATTGTAAGTAATTGAACTTATTATAATTGGCAATAAACTTGCACATTGTCCTAATAAATTCCTTATTCTATTTATCACCTTATTCTATCTATATTTTAATTTGCTGGTAGGATTATTTAATACGATAAAATTGTTATTAATTAAGTTAGAAACAATAAGTAAGTCAGCTGTAAGAAAGCAGCATACAAGTTATCAGCGGTGAGGTAAGTTGATCAGTTTTCTCATGCGTTGCCGAGTTTGAATAAGTGCGGGTCTTTGCTTTGCAAGAACCCCAGCTCACTGCTCTGTCCAAGTAAAATAAAATTTGTTAGGGGCCAGCCTAAGCCAGGGTTTAACCCGCGAATTCTGGTGGCTGCTGGTGAAAATCGCGAAGGCGAAAAGCGATTTGTCTCAGTACTTGAGATGGAAAATTGTTTTTTAACTTCCCGCTTAGAAAATCAACGATTCTCGAAAAATTGGGAAGTTATTGTTTTCACCCCGATTTTCGAAAGTCGAGTTGTGTGTGTGTGTGTGTGTGTGTGTGTGTGTGTGTGTGTGTGTGTGTGTGTGTGTGTGTGTGTGTGTGTGTGTGTGTGTGTGTGTGTGTGTGTGTGTGTGTTTGTGTGTGTGTGTGTGTGTGTGTGTGTGTGTGTGTGTGTGTTGTAACTTTTTAACTAATGAATCGATTTGGGTGGTTGAGGTGGCAATCGAAAGAGTTTGTTGACCCTCAACTTTCCTGAAAATTTCAGATTATTTGATCAAGCAGACTCGAAAATATTGGCGAATTACGAAAAAAAAAAAATTTTTTTTTAGGTTTTTAGCGATTTCTTAGAAACGACTTAAACGATCTTATAAGCCGCGTCAAATGCCACCTCAACCATCTCAATCGGTTAATTTATTCGACAGATATAGTTGGCGAAAAAAATGATAAAAAACGGTATTTTTCGATTGTCTGTGAAGTGACTCATCCGATCAATTTCAAAATTTAATCAGCTCTAGAATTGAAGCAAACGCGCTGATTGCCACCTCAAACGTCAAAATCGGTTGATTAGTTCAAAAGATATCGGCACTGAAAAGTTAAAAAAATAACATTTCAAGTTATTTTTTCCAGATAAATCGAAACATAATGTGCTAAAATGTGTCTGAAATCATACCAACTCTTTCTCTTTATAGTCTCTTCCGATCATCAGATAATGTCATATAACTTGTTCCTTAGTTTTAAACATATTATCATCAAAAAATTGAAAAACCCAGACTTTAATGTTCTTCTCGAATATTCCATTTAATATTGCTCTGATCTAAGTCAAAACTCACTCAAATCTTGATTTTGATCACTGATATTAATTTCTGCCTTAACACATTTATTTCAGAGAACATAATCGATAATAAAAATTTAAAAGCCTCACCTTCATTAATGATTTTCGATTCTTAACTTTTCTAATTCTAGCATAAAACGTAACTTGTTAGAGCTTGAAAAGCTCATAAAAAAATATATTCACAGTGATGTTTTCAAGCTCCTTGCGCTCGAAAACAGCGGGAAGTTTTGGGGCTGGCCCGCAGGGTCAACCGACGCCCAGATTTTTTTTTTTACTTTTCTTTTTTTTTATCTACTGTAATTATTACACCGTTGCACGTGCTAATAATTGGCATAATATTTAGCTGGTGGTGATGGTGGTGGTTTATGTAAAGATATATAAAAGTATTTACAACAAGTAAAAGGGAGAACCTGTCGGCGGCAATCTGTTGGCTGTTATTTTCTTAATACTTAGTACATAGCTTATAGCTATTGCTAAGCAGTAAAGTCTTTGTGGCGAGAAAGATTACAACTTTGGTCTGTACCGTCTGTACCGTAGCCTGTACTAGTAAGACTTGGTGCACAACGTGCTGATTGTTGTTGAGTTAAGCTGAGCGTAAAACAACAAAGTATCTCTAACGTTTAAATGTTCAGAGTCCTCAGTATTTAGAGAGTGCGTTAAACTTTATCCATAAATAATATTTAAGTATTTGATTCCCAGTGGCCCTTTTAAAATGTACTATTATATTTTTAATAATTGGTAAGTCAAAAGATTTTTTTATTTTAAATGATAATGAATGATTAATGATTTAAGATCAGTAATAACTTTTTGGATTGATATTTACAAGAGCCAAGATAATATATATAACAATTTGACAAATGATTTTGTCTCAATAAGGATTTTCTATTCTATATTGAAACTATTCCTGCTATTGCGACTGCAATTCTCTGCTACTGCTACTGCGACTACTACTGGAATACGATCGACGACCTCTTACGTTGTACGCATTTGAATTCAAGGTCATGCAAGTGAATATAGTTTTATTCCTCCTTGTCTTTCTTATCCTTTCTTATCCCAAGTTTATACTCAGCACATAGAGACTTCTACTTGTAGATTTTCAGCTTTGCAGCTTTTCAGCTTTTCAGTTTCCAGTGCCATTCTCCTTGTTTGTGATACCAACTATAAGTTTATTGTCTTCTGATTAATACTATCCTAGTTCACTCTCTCTGTATTCGGGTTGACTTTCTTGTCACTTTTATCAGCTATTCTTTAAACGATTTAAACTTTTACGAGATCCGAATGTCAATATTATTTTACATATAAATCGCATTATTATTCAAGCTTTTTCGTTTTCTTTTTTTTTTTAAAGTCATATAAACAATTGTACTATATAGACCCGCGTTTAAATTTAAAATTAAAGAAAGATAGAATAATAATTTTTTAATTGTTATAGAATAAATAATTATCTTACACTTTCAGATAGTAATAATGAAAAGACCATTTAATATTTACCGACAGACAGGTACTTAGTTACAAACTATAATTTACCCGTATATATATATATATATATATATATTTCGTAAAGTTACATTGCGCTTTGGTATAATCATTTTTTCATAAGTAAATTCCATGCTCAAATGAATCGTTATATTTATTTCTCAATATAGATTTTTTTTATATTAATTTAAAAAAAAAAAATTCTAGAGCACTAGAAATTAAAAAAAAAATAAAAGATATGTAATTTAAATAAAAGTAAATGTATCGTTAAATTTTTTTTTTTTTTAATTTTCTCGATAGTCGGGTTGTAAAAATAAAAATATTCAAAGGTTAATTTTGTCAAAAATCAAAATTTTGACTAGACCTTCGATCATTACCTGTATTTACTTATGACAAAACTAAATATTTTTGGTTTTTGGTTTTTGGTTTTCAGATAATTTGGACCAGAGATATCTTGCTCACCGCCAAGCACCTTTTTTTGGAGGTCTCTCCGCAGATCATCTACAGGAGCTAGGGGATCCAATATTTTTTTAAATAAACCGTTAATTGTTATAGTACATTAAATTCTGTTTAAGTGCATTTTTTCCATTAATGTATTAAATAAAATGCGTCTTTGAAAAAATTCACAAAAAAAAAACGCGTTTTTTCTGCCTCGCAAGTGGATATGACCCCTTAATAGTTTGTAACCTAAAGATAAAATGATATAACAATAAATAACTCAATTGACAACCTGTTAAACCGCAGTTATTTAAATAAAATGAAATTAAATATGAAATAATTAATAAAGTTATCGAGTTTACTTTCACAAAAGGCTCTGGGACAGGAATCTATACTAATAAACCCATTGATGCGTATCAAGAATAGTAAAAATAATTTCAAAAATAAAAAACACTACACACGGTCTCGTTCTATTTATTGATTGTTACAATATACTATAAAATCAAGATCGTGAATCTCGTGTTCCAGTTCTCGAAAATTAGTTTATAATAATTGAGAATAGGAAGTTATTTTTTTTTTCTTCGTTCCCATCCATGATTTATAATAACCAAGTGAGATTGTTATATAGTTAAATGGATGATCGTGTCATACATAATATGGGTTAACAACATCATCATGCAGCCATTATACTTTAGCTCTCTATAGTCTACTGGCAAAATTAAATTTGTTCTTTTATCTGATTCTACTTAACACTGAACGAACATTGTCATCACAACTGAGGACTTGATTGTTCGAACAGTTTGGCAACGCAGGTGTGACCCCACTTCCGTGTCCAGCAATTCATCACGAGGACATTGCCGGACTTATTTTATTATCCAATCCCAAAAATATTACTACAGTTTGAATATATCAGTCTAGGGGGTTACGGCATTTTATATGATGACTAACGCCTTCGACTGATACCTGTAATAATATTTGTTACATGGGTTGGAAATCTACGTAAACTGTTTACTCAGAATAACACACACAAATTTTTTTTTTCTTCTTCTTTTTCTTCGGTGTGAATTCACGGGCAGGTTCAAGAGTGTGCGCAGCTGGTTGATGACGCACCGGCATTTTAAAACTCTCCAGTAGTGTTCTGAAACAAAAAAAAAATATTATTAAATTGAATTTATAATTAATTTTTTTTTATTATTAATTACTATTCTTATGGATAGGTTAAAATTTTTTTTTTAAAAACATTTAAAAAAAAAAAGTTGAAAAAAAAAGTAACCGATAATTTTTAACTAGAAATAAACAAGTATGAACTTTAAAAGGGGGGAGGAACAATAGCGTGATACATTTAAATATTAGACAGCGTGCAGTGATTGGCTAGCACTAAACAAAGAGTAACCGTTTCTACTATTTTCTAGAATTTGTATATATATAGATATACAATAAATACTTAAAATCAATTTCTACATTAAAAAATTATAATAAAATTTTATTTACATGAATAAAATTTTTAATAATCATTATGCAAATATGTTAAATTATTCAATAAGGTAAATAATAATTAATGGAGACTCCTATTTATTAAATAAAAGAATTATATAAACGGAACTTACCCAAAGTACATCTGAATTGGATGGTGACTTGTGGTCGAAATCGGAATCGAAAGCAGGAGCAGTGCTGCACAGGCAACGGTGGCAATGCTCATGTAGCGACGAAGGCTTAGTGTCGTGGTCCCACCGTAAGAGAATGGACCTCGGAAATCGCACCCACTACCAAACACTTATGAACTGCGCATGCGCAGTGAAAAGCGGGAAAATATTCAAACATCCAGAGTGGGATTAAAAACCGACGATACCCGAAGTCAAATCTCAACAATTACACGATAAAGTGCAACGGTAATTAACTATTTAAAAAATAACAACACAAATTTATGTTAACTTATAATTAAATAATTTTTTAAATTCATTATTTATTATTATTATTATTATTTTTTTCATTGCAAGTGTTGGTTAAATTTAAAAATGAAACATACTTGGTACAATAAATAAATTAATAGAAATATAGCATTAGAATAATTATAATGGTGTTTCACGATAAATAATAATGTCAATCGTATTAAGTAATTAAATATTTATAATAAATATAATAAATAAATAATAAATATAAATAAGTAAAAATTATTCTAATTAACGAAAAGATTGTATTTAAGTACAGGAAAATGGAATATAAATATCATAAGTAATAAGTAAAATCATAGAACCGATAAATAAAGAACGGAGATGTGTAAGCTCATATCTCGTACGTGTATTAGTAGGAAGTATGAATGTATAAGTATATAATTAGAAAGAACGTTGATATGTATAAGTACATATATTGCATAAGTATATTAGGGTGTGTCATTTTGAGGCTATATTTTTTTTTTTACTGCTATACTAGAAAATCTGGTAGTATATAGAAAATAAAAAATTATGCCGCTGGACTAAAGGGTTTAAGTCCAATAGCGGCTTAGCTCATCAAAAAATTCGATTTCCCATTTAAATAACACGGGAATTTTTTTTTTTAACTTTAAGTATTTTTAACTCGTGAACAAATCGATAGATCAAATTGACTAATACATATTTTTGTAGGGAATTGAACGCTCTACAAAAAAGGTCTCTTATCATTTTTCGATCAATCCATCTGTTCTAAAGTTATTAGAGCTCGAAGTCAAGTTATAGTAAATTTCCAGATCTTTTTACTTTTTCGGCAAAACTATCAGACTTATCACAAAACATCTCAGGATCTTTTTTGTAGACAATTTTATTTCCTACAAATTATTATTAGTAAAATTTTTTTAAATTTCGCATTGTTTTCTAGTTATTTTCATTTCAATGTCGAGCTCTTGAAATCGATCAGAACACTACTTTTTTAAGAGCTTGAAATTAAAATGAAAATAACTAGAAAACAATGCGGAATTTGAAAAAATTTTACTAATAATAATTTGTAGGAAATAAAATTGTCTACAAAAAATATCCTGAGATGTTTTGTGATAAGTCTGATAGTTTTGCCGAAAAAGTAAAAAGATCTGGAAATTTACTATAACTTGACTTCGAGCTCTAATAACTTTAGAACAGATGTGTTGCGTAATCACAACTACATTTAAATTTGAATGTAGTTGAACTTCCGGCAAATAGAGGCAGCACCTACTGGGGCCTAGTGTTCATCTATGAGAACTTGACTTGCGCTGTGCGACGCATGCGCATGGATTTTTCCTGCCTCGTGGCAAGAAGACCGACGCCATTATCTATTCGTTTAAACAATTTCAAGTGTCACCACGTGTTTTGTATAATCTATTAAAATTGCGCTCATCTCGAGTAAATCATTAAAAGTAATCAATAAACTACGTTAAGGGTTCATAACTCTATCAAAAAATGTAATTATTTTTATAATTGCGAGCTCAGAGCTCAAAAAATAAATATAAAACAACTTCAAGAAATCCAGCGTTCTACAACCTGTTCCTGACGAGGTTATATCATCGAGAAAGCAACAGGTGCATTATTTATTAAACATTTACTTGCTATCAGTGCTCAATTAATTTAAAAGACTCAGTTTTATTATTTATTTAATTATTATTATGCTCCATTTCTTAATTAATTTAAAAGTTATATTTCGCTCAGTAGCCTCTGCTATCATGCTACCACGTGTTCAACAAATAAATTAAAATCAGTGTAATTTATCATGAGCTCATTAAATTCAATTCAATTAAGTGATCATCACTATTAAAACTCAATAACAAAAATATTTATGTATTCAGTGCGATTAAAAATAGTAATTAATGTGTTCACTTCGCTCAGTAACCTCTGACATCATGTTACTTATTATTATGACATTTTTGCATTCAACTCAGTGTTCAATTAAACTCAACTTGATTATTTTTAATTCATTATTTACTCGAGCTCAACTCAATAATTTGTATTCAATTATTCACGTATTCATGAGCTCAGACATTTAACAGTATTTATAAATTAAATAAACTATTTAATTTGCAACCCAGTGATATTTTGTGCTGTGACAAATAAAAATATTGTTATATTTTTAAATATGCGTATTTTTCAAACATCCCAACCACCAACCAGTCCTGGCATGTCTTTAGTTAATTATTATTACAACATTTTATGGTCCTTCGAGCCGGATGGTTGGTTGGTTGTGTCGGTAGCATCATCAGTGGGCAGCTGTACTCATACAAACCCATCAATAAGTCAAGGAGCTCACTATGGGGGATGAAGAGAAGAAGAAGGGTCTTCCAAAGGACCAGGAGCACTCAGAGGTTCCTGAAGGTACCCCCAGGGACCAACACCTCTTTCCAGTAATCAACGTGGTCGAAAATCAAGGCCTCAGCGACTCAAGCGCCACCGAGACTGGGATCCACGGCGAAGGAGACCAGTCTAAGCAGAAAATCAAGCGCTCTCCCAGGAAATCGACGATTTCCCCAGCACTCGAGCTGAAAGTCATCAGCCAGCACTCACGCCTCGGAGTCTTCTCAGACTGGGAAGCTCTGGCGGATACACTCACCGTCGCCGACGGCTTAGCTCAACTCAAGTCTCGACTTGAGTTACTCGAGGGTGAATGGCACCAGTTCAACCTAACTCACGACTCACTAGCACTCACCTGCACCAAGGAGTTCTTGGAGAGCTCATATGTCAAGGACGGAGTATACGATTCGGTGTATAGGTCGTATATCAACGCCAAGGGCAAACTAATCGCACTCATTAACTCCATCCCAGTTCCAGCTGCTGTTCCAGCTGTCGTGCACTCAACCCGGGCTCCAACTCATCTGCCAGCACTCGCAATTCCCAAGTTCGGTGGGCGTTACGAGAACTGGCCTGAATTCAGGGACTCATTCACCTCATTGGTGATCAATGCTCAAGAACTTGCTCCAGTTCAACGTCTTCAGTACCTGAAGAGCTGTCTGCAAGGACAAGCCGCACTCAGCCTCGCCAGTGTACAAATGTGCGACGACCAATTTGTACCTGCGTGGAACCAGCTCAAGGAGAGGTACAACAACCCTCGCCTACTCATCGGTGCTCAATTGGACAAGCTCCTGAACATGCATGCGCTCACTTCACGCTCATCTGAGCAGCTCAATTACCTTCTGAACACTGTTTCAGAGGTAATCAACGCACTCAACGCACTCGGGGTACAATTAAACTCAGATTTGAATCCGCTGCTTACGCAGTTGATCATATCTAAACTGGACTCACACAACCTGGAGCTCTGGTAAAACAATATGGGTGCTTCCACGGAATACCCAACCCTCAAAGTACTCACTGAGTTCTTGGTCAGTCGTGCTCGTGCTCAAGAACGAGTGGAACAGGCGTCTTCGTCCAAACCACCGCGCTCATCCACTAAAACAGCTTCATATGCTGCTGCAGCTGTTACAGACTCATCTCCAGCCACGCACTCATCTACTGCACTTGTCTGTAAACACGTCCGGCATTCATCATACTAGTACTTATCGCTCAGCAATTTCACTCGCAACTTGCCTACTTGCCCTTATCATCAGTAAAGTACTCATCCAGTATGTATATTGCTGGATCCAGGTTCTGAATCATCTTTTGTTTCAGATTCCTTGGTGCACTCACTTAATCTCTAACGCACACACTCATCTATTCAGATCATTGGTATCGGTGTATCCAATGCTGGTAAAGCTAAATGTCAATTCGCAATCAAACTCTCATCTGAGCATTCAAACGATTCATTCATCATCGCACACGTGTTAGATGAACTCATTACAACAAGTTTCTGACAAATTGAAGCACTCTGCAAGGCGGGCGGATTCCTTCTTGCTAAATGGGCAAGCAATCATCCCAAGATTACAATAAATCAATCATTTGGAAGCAATCAAGACTCATGAATTCGAGGATTCAGACTCCAGCACCAAGATTCTGGGCATGTACTGGTCCTCACACTCAGATCAGTTCTATTTTACGTACTCACCACCATGCTCAACTCAAAAATTTACGAAAAGGATCATTTTATCAGAGATTGCTCAAATCTTTGATCCTCTTGGATTTCTCGCACCACTCATTCGAGCCAAGGTATTCATGCAGGAGCTTTGGCTCGAAAAGCTCAGCTGGGACACTCCGTTGGCAGCCAATCAACGGCATAAATGAAGAAACTTCAAAAATGAACTCAAACTTATCTCTGAAATCAAAATTCCAAGATGGATCCACTCATCCACGTGCTCAACCACCGAAATCCATGGATTCTCGGACGCCTTTCAATTGGCAATGGCAGCTGCCGTGTTCATCAAAGTCCACACACCTGCTCATGGAGTCAGAGTTACGCTGCTCTGCTCCGAAACCAAGGTAGCTCCGTTAAAACGACTAACGATACCAAGGTTAGAACTCACCGCAGCTCACATGTTGGCAAAACTCACAAAACACTGCCAGAGCACTCTAAATCTCACTCAATCGCCAATATACTTGTGGACGGACTCAACAATTACACTCACGTGGATTAAATCTCATCCGTCTCGCTGGAAGGAGTTTGCTCGGAATAGGGTGTCACATATTCAAGATCTACTTCCAGATGGCCACTGGAATTTCATTCCGGGCACACAAAATCCAGCAGACTGCGCAACACGAGGGTTGACACCTTCTCAACTCCGTTATCATCAACTATGGTGGACTAACCCACCATGGTTACTCAAGAGTTCATCGTCCTGGCCTAAAAGTCCATCAATCGATGATACAGGAGCTCAAGCAAAAGAACGGCCTGGACTGGCCCGGTTCTCATCGAATTCATCGCTGAAATCAAATTGGCCTATCATGGAGCGGCCAATACCACTCCTACGCATGTTACGAGCTACTGCAATCTGCTTTAGACTTCGTGACATGATCAAGAAATCACCAAACTCATCACTCAAGACTCCAATTACTTCTGACGAAGTAATTTCTGCACTCAACTTCTGTATCAAAGAAACTCAACGCATTCATTTTTCAAACGAGATCAACATGCACTCCAAACACGCACCATGGCCTAATGGTCATCCATTTGCTCGATTGGTTGCATTCATTGACACCGACGGCATCATTCGAGTAGGTGGACGGTTGGAAAATTCTCCAAATCAAGACCAAAGCAAGCATCCTGCTATTCTACCACGGAATGCGGCACTCACAAAACTCATCATCTCTGATGCTCATCAGCGTACCGTGCATGGTGGTACTCAACTTACTCTGGCATTCATACGACAAAAGTACTGGATCATTGGCGGTAGACAACCAGTACGCTCAATTATACTTAAATGTATAAAATGTGCACGACATCGTGCTGATAGAGCTCAACAACTCATGGGTCAGCTACCAGTATCACGAGTCACTCCATCATCTGCATTCACTCACACTGGAGTTGACTATGCTGGTCCAATAACACTCAAAAATTGGAGACGCAGAGGAGCAAAAACATACAAAGGCTGGATTTGTGTTTTTGTCTGCCTTTCTACGTCAGCAGTACATCTAGAGGTAGTCAGCGACTACAGCTCTAGTGGGTTCATCGCAGCACTCCGCAGATTTATCAGCCGACGAGGCATCTGCACAGCACTCTACAGCGATTGTGGAACGACGTTCAAAGGCGCTGAAACTGATCTCAACCGTCTGTTCACTCAAGGAACTCAAGAGTCAAGAGAAATACTGGATCACATCACTGTGAACAGTATTACCTGGCATTTCAATCCACCAGCAGCTCCACATATGGGTGGAAAGTGGGAAGCTGCTGTCAAATCACTCAAACATCATCTTACTCGAGCAGTGGGAGAGTCTTCATTTACGTTTGAAGAATTTACGACTCTTCTTACGCAAATTGAAGCTATATTGAATTCAAGACCATTGGAGCCACTCACGGAAGATCCAGATGACATGAATGCACTCACTCCTGGTCACTTCTTAATTGGACGAGCACTCAACATGATTCCTGAACCAGCACTCATCGATACAAATAGTTCTCGATTGTCCAGATGGCAATTTCTACAACAACGTGTTCAACAGTTCTGGAATCATTGGTCTGCAAGTTATCTCCAAAGACAACTGGCAATTACCAAGTGGCAACGTCCAACTCATCAAATTCAAGTTGGGTCACTTGTATTACTCACCGACGAAAGGTTTCCACCAACCAGGTGGCCTCTCGCTCGCATTATCGCACTCCACCCTGGTAAAGATGGATTGACCAGGGTTGCTACGCTTAAAACAGTGAACTCAACACTCACTCGTCCAATCACGAAGCTTGCACTCCTACCAATTGAACCAGAACCACAAGAAGATGACGAAGAATAACTTCACTGGTTCAATGACATGCTCACCAAAAAGATCAAGTACTCAAGAACTCATCAATCATCAACTCTGTTGCTGATGGCGGGCGGAATGTTGCGTAATCACAACTACATTCAAATTTAAATGTAGTTGAACTTCCGGCAAATAGAGGCAGCACCTACTGGGGCCTAGTGTCCATCTATGAGAACTTGACTTGCGCTGTGCGACGCATGCGCATGGATTTTTCCTGCCTCGTGGCAAGAAGACCGACGCCATTATCTATTCGTTTATACAATTTCAAGTGTCACCACGTGTTTTGTATAATCTATTAAAATTGCGCTCATCTCGAGTAAATCATTAAAAGTAGTCAATAAACTACGTTAAGGGTTCATAACTATATCAAAAAATATAATTATTTTTATAATTGCGAGCTCAGAGCTCAAAAAATAAATATAAAACAACTTCAAGAAATCCAGCGTTCTACAACCTGTTCCTGACGAGGTTATATCATCGAGAAAGCAACAGGTGCATTATTTATTAAACATTTACTTGCTATCAGTGCTCAATTAATTTAAAAGACTCAGTTTTATTATTTATTTAATTATTATTATGCTCAATTTCTTAATTAATTTAAAAGTTATATTTCGCTCAGTAGCCTCTGCTATCATGCTACCACGTGTTCAACAAATAAATTAAAATCAGTGTAATTTATCATGAGCTCATTAAATTCAATTCAATTAAGTGATCATCACTATTAAAACTCAATAACAAAAATATTTATGTATTCAGTGCTATTAAAAATAGTAATTAATGTGTTCACTTCGCTCAGTAACCTCTGACATCATGTTACTTATTATCATGACATTTTTGCATTCAACTCAGTGTTCAATTAAACTCAACTTGATTATTTTTAATTCATTATTTACTCGAGCTCAACTCAATAATTTGTATTCAATTATTCACGTATTCATGAGCTCAGACATTTAACAGTATTTATAAATTAAATAAACTATTCAATTTGCAACCCAGTGATATTTTGTGCTGTGACAAATAAAAATATTGTTATATTTCTAAATATGCGTATTTTTCAAACATCCCAACCACCAACCAGTCCTGGCATGTCTTTATTTAATTATTATTACAACAAGATGGATTGATCGAAAAATGATAAGAGACCTTTTTTGTAGAGCGTTCAATTTCCTACAAAAATATGTATTAGTCAATTTGATCTATTGATTTGTTCACGAGTTAAAAATACTTAAAGTTAAAAAAAAAAATTCCCTTGTTATTTGAATGGGAAATCGAATTTTTTGATGAGCTAAGCCGCTATTGGACTTAAACCCTTTAGTCCAGCGGCATAATTTCTTATTTTCTATATACTACCAGATTTTCTGGTATAGCAGTAAAAAAAAAAATATAGCATTAAAATGACACACCCTAAAGTATATGTGTGAGTATGAGAATGGTGGGAGAAGTCGAAGAGTGGCGAGTCAGAGATCTTTCTGCCATCTGATGTAACTTCAATTCTCTCCGAGAACTATTAACGAGCACAACTGTTATTGCTGATCAAATCGTATCTATACTTTATAATAAAACTCATGCTTCAGATAAAAGTTGTTTTATCAATTACATCTATCCTTATCCATAATTCCATTAAATTATAATCATAATCATCATCATCATAGTCAACATTAGATCTATCACTGTTATCGAATTCAAAATTGGTCCCGCGTGACAACGAACTGCTCACTGTCCGGGAGGTGGCGTCAGCTCCGATCCTAGTAACCTCACAGGACATAACGATAAAATTACGAGGGGTAAAATTCATGAAACTGAAGATCGTTATACATGAGAACGAAACTTAAAGATGAGTGTAAATGTGGCTGACAATTGAAAATTTTTGTAATTTTTAAATAAACAAATAAAATTTAAGTAGAATAAATTTAACAATGCGCATTTAAATATTTGAAAAATCAGTACACGCATTTTTTTAAATTTAATTGTTTATTTCAAACAAATTTTTTCATGATCCTCAAGTTAACAGACAATTAATAAATTTCAAATTTTTTTTTCAGCAAATCAATTACAAAAAAAAGCACTTGGAGAAAATTAATAAAACTACAAGTGCAATTTTTTTTATAATTTATCGTTATCTTTAACTGCATAGACGGCAGGAATAAAAGACTAGCCAGGGCCCACTTACCTTTGAATTCTTGTCATGTGCAATGGTTCGAATGTAATGTGCTGAGTTCTCGGTGATGCACTAAGCATCAAAGCATATTTCAGTTATTGATGATAAAAAGGAATCAAATCTTTGGGTACTCGTTGCGTAAATATTAAATGTTCGCGCCAGAACACTTGATTACTCTACGCTCTACTATACCAGAGGTGCTGCTATCGACGCGCCCTCTGATACTCGGAATTTCAACTCGATAGCCAGCTACACGGCAACTGCCATTATTTTACATCACTTGTTATAGAACACCACGTGCTACCAGCCTTTATTATAATTCAATTACATCGTGCTAATTACTCTACGTTATCAATTACATCATTCTAATTGTAACTCGCTGATTCATCATATATTTTTTATCATCTATATTTTTCAATTATATCTTTATTTTAATATATAAACTCTGTGATCATTTTTGTGGTGACCACGTGTTAAACTAACCTGCGGGCTATATCTATACACATACTCGCCATCACGTGACTTTGCAGCCACAAATAATTTATATCAATTTTACAATTTACTTTCTAATACAGTCTCCATTCATTACTCATTGCTTAATTATTTACTCGTACTCGATGCCAACTGGTGTGACTGATGTCATTATTCAGTCATCCAGTCATACTTAATCTCTAAAATAAATATCAAATTTTATTTGTGACTGCAAAGGTATAATGTACGTTCAGACTCGGCTCTCGACGCATCTAACCAGATTACTCGGTTCTTACTCGTACTCTACATGTCGCGTAATAAAATTACTTGTGACTTAAAAATTATACTGGAATATTTGTGAAATTTGTGAATTATTAATTGTTAATAATTTTATTCATTACTGCGCTCTATATAATTATATTAATTCACGTGTACGGTGCCGTGTAAAATTATAGTAAAATTGTATTCTATTAAGCTCGATAAACTCAATCTTCACATTAACTGCGCTATATATATTATAACACAAAAACTGGACGCTAATTTCTGCGCTATAACTTCGTTCTCTGCCTTTAGCATCCAGTCTCAATACGAGAGGGCGCCAGGTAATTTTTATCACTGGAATCACCAAACCAGTAAATCATGAAATTTTGGATAATTTTTGATCTGTGGAATTATCACCAAAACCACGCATAAACAAAACTAGAATTAAAACTTAACAAAATGCTCAGAACTTATTAGCAAAACAAAACGGAGACTGGAAAACTAAAAACAGAGTTACGGTATGCCATGGTGTCGCTCAGTGTGTAGGTTTATGGAGAGAGGGAGTGGTCCGGGTTACATCATTCCCCAAAGTCATGTAGATTCATTTTAAATTTGCAACTTTTATTTAACAACAAATAATCTCAAAACTCTATTCAATAAATAAAATACGGTAGCTCAGTACAAATAATATGTTTCTCTATAACGAATGCTGAATATAATAAAATTAATCTTAACAGAAGGTGAATTGACATCTAAATGATACGTATCGACATCTTACAAATAAATCAATTAATTAACTAGAACTAGATTATAATCAAATAATAATTGGGTAAACTAGAACGATAATTATAGACTCGATACTTTAGAACATTCTCTTTAGCAAAATCGTAAAACTAACGTACATGGGTCTCATTTCGATGTTAATTAGACACTAATTGGTTTAACAATCAAACATATTTCTTATAATTCTTTTATAAAATAATATTAACAATGGAACATGATCGTGACTCTAAAAAATGTAACATTATTCTCATAATTCTCTCAGATATTGAATTTTTTCTTAACAACTTAACTAAAACAGGAGCATAATACCTCAAGACTTTTGATTCGAACTCGATTAATTATTTATAATAATTACTTCATACCTGATGTCTGGTAAATAAATATCAAGTAACGTCTTACACTGTTTTAAACAATACTTCTGTAGCAATAATCTTAACCTGTAGCTTTCCGCAATGCCTTGAACTGTAGCGCCATTACTGCACACGTCTACTCGCGTCAAGCGACTAGAGTCGAATGCCCACGTCCGTACTCCTCGAAGGTCTCCCTACGACTTCTCTCTCTCAATTCTCAATTCTAAACCCCAACTCAATCTTATCGTTATCAATATCTGACCTCTATATTCTAAATTCTCAAATCCAACTCAATCTTTACTATAACGGTAACTGGAGGCTCAAGTCCTCACCAAACGTACTCACTAACCCATTCTGAGTATGGATATCCTTGGCAGTTGCTCTCCTGGAACAGACTTCAGCTGGGATCATAAAACTTATAAACTAAGTGACCTATGACTTCCTCAGCGGTACAAGTGGTCATGACTTGTCCTCTGAGGCCTGTCAGACTAATAATTTAAAAATGACCGAACGGCTTCCACAACAGCAACGGTCACAAAATTACTGTTGAGGCCTGCCAAACCAAAACTCTAAAACTGATCCCATTCTGCATCCTTCAAATTCCTTATATACTGGAGCACTAGCATCTCAGCTAGACCTCTGCAATCAACCAAGAAGTCTCCGAAGGATAGAACTAGGTTCTATCATCAGATGATACCGGGCGACTTATTTAAGTCCCGCTCCACGGTAACACTGACTCGTCAACATGCTCAAAATACTAAAAATCCAAAACTCAAACAATCATTTTCCAAAACTTTAATCTCAAATCATATCCCATAATAATTTCCCATAATTCTGATTCTAATTCTTATTTTCTTTATCCCAAAAATCCATAACTGTAGCCAGACGTTACTCCATATTTAATTCTTAAACTATAACTTAATCAAAAAATCTGTATAAAAATCGTAAATTACTGTAAGCTAAATTATAAGTCTTGAATTACCATGCTCGTAAATACAATAAAATTCGTTGGTGTTTGTGACGTTCACTTTGATTTGACCCCCATACGAAAAATAACGTCACAATATATATATATATATATATATATATATACATATTAGGGTGATCCAAAAAATAAGAAACTTTTTTTTCTATCTCGCAAACAGGTTCTAAAGTTTCATATACGTAAAAAAAGACGCCTGTGAAAATTAGAGCTCTTAATATTAACATTAAAAGGTTCCTCAGCTGCACTCGGAGTGGCATCGGCACCAGCGCCAAACGTGGCACCAACAGCAGCATCAGCAACAGCACCTGCAGCAGCACCCATAGCAGTACTAGCATCAGCAACAGCACCAGTGATAGCTCCACCATCATCAACACTAGCAGCAGCAGCTGCACCCGCAGTAGCACCAGCACTAGCACCAACAGCATCAGTAACAGCACCAACAGCAGTACCCGTAGCAGCAAAAGCACCAACGACAGCTCCACCATCATCAATTTCAGCTACAGCAGCTGCACTAGGAGTAGCATTAGCACCAGCATCAGCAACAGCACCCATTGTAGCACCAGCAGCAGCAGCACTAGCGCCGAACGTGACACCCACAGCAGCACCTGAACCCGTACCAGCATCAGCGACTCCAGCATCAACAGTACTATCAATGCCAGCACCAACAGTTGAACCAATATTATCACTATTACAAGTACTGGCAACATTCCCAGAAATTGCTATTATTTCGTCGACAACTTCTACATCGGCAACAGTACCAGCGACAGCTCCGGGATCCGCGACAGCAGCAGCGGCACCAGCAGCAGAAGTAGCAGCAGTGGCATCAGGAGTAGCATTAGCAGCAGCAGCAGCGGCACCAGGAGTACCATAAGCACTAGCACCAGACGTAGCACTAACAGCAGCAACAGCACCAGCGTGACAAATGTCATCATCAGCAGCGGCATCAGAATCATCATCCGCAGTAGTCGTAGTATTTGCAGCAGGGGCAGTTTCCGTGGTCTTCTCGTACCCAATAATTATGCCATCAGTATTTACCATGAAACTTTCCAACCAATTGACGTCTTCTACACATTAAAAAATAATAATAAGTCAAAGAAAATAAAAACGATTAGAAAAATAATAAAATACGAAGCTTACCATTTTCAGAGATGATAAAAGCAAACACAAATTTTCTCTTCTATCTAACGGTCACACGATTGAAATCCAATCTTCTCCGGATTAACTTGGAGGATATAACACCAGTGGATTGGTCCCGAGGAAAAAAAATTAGAGCGAACATCGCAGCAGAAAACAGAAAGAGAGCTTGAGATTAAAGAGATAACTTTTAATGTAAAGCGTCAACACTAATGACAGAAAAACATGTGATCGCTACGTACTAATATCGAAACAACTGGTATTAAACAGTTGAATTCAAATGTTAATAAATCTAGTAAATTAATAAAAAAAATATAAGAAAAAAAAATTTGAAACTTTTTTTTTGTGTTCTAAATTTTTTTTTACATTTTTTGGAAATTTTTTTTTTTGTCATTTTTTTGCATTTGCTGAGTCACCAACGCAAAAATTTTCGAAAAGTCCAAAAAAAATAATTTTTTCATTTTGATTGTGATTACACAATTAAAGGAACAAAACTTGCTCCTTTAATTGTTTAGCAAAACTTTGATCGATGATTCCCAAAAAACGGTTCAACAGATCAATTTAAAAATTTACAGGGGTCTTGAGGGTACATTAAGCTAAAAAAGCCCCTGGCAACATTATTTTTTTTATCCATATTTGCAGAGTAGCGGTTGATTTACTAAAAAACCAAAAAAAAGTCATTTTGTTGTGCTTACTTCTAATGAATGTTAAAAATAAAAAAAAACTTTTTTTTCGAAAAAATGATGACAGGGTCTTGTAGGGAATTTATTCAAGTTTTCAACGCCGCCCTTCAACTTTTTGTGCGATCATTGTTACCTGAAATATCGATGATCAAGGTTAAGAAAAAAATCAAAATTGAAGCTGAATAAATTTGCTAAACGAGCTATGCATTCGTTTAGTTGAAAGAATTTTTCGGCGGTCCGTGGGCTCTTCGGAACAAAAAATTTTTATAAATTTTTTGTCTCGCGGTATTTTTCATGTTTGCACAATAACCGGAGCTTTTAAAAAATTTCGGAAAAAATGCACTAAAACTAGAGATTTTAATCTATGAAATGCTTTTTTTAAAATCTTAATACGATTATTGTTCACCAAGTTACAGCCTTCCAAAAATCACTAAAAAATTTATAAGATTTTTCTGCTCCTTTAATTTTTTGCTTTAATTTTTAATAATAGGACTTGTTCAATTTTAAGTCCTAATTACAATTATAGTGCTTACATCAAATTTAAGTAAAAAGTACAATAGTCTTTAGTACTTACCCTGGTAGGAAGGGACCTTTGGACAGAGCTTGGACCAGGCATTGGCCAGTCGTCATGCCAGAGTTCCATGTTAACACAAATCATAATCGATCCGCGACGTAAAATTCGCGACATGAAAGCCGAAGATATTTTATCCGATAGACAAAATGTCCTTGGACTCAATATTCAAGAGACAAAAAATCCGTGACAAAATATCCTGTCGATAAATCTTATTCAGAAAAATATATTTTCAGTGAAAAAATAATTAATGGTTTTCGATAAATGGATACAGTACCATACCAGGCATATGTGTTGACCTATTTTCAAAATCATAGCCACCGAAAATCTGTGAAAAAAGGGCACAATACGATTTCAAGCATATGTGTTGATCTATTTTTAATATCACACACTCAAATTTTATGTGAAAATATATTAAACATTTCTGATGAAAGAGTACCGTACTATTTATATTATAAGATATTTTGTCGAGGATGTTTTATCTGTCGAGTGTTTAGTCCGGGGATATTTTGTCTATCGTATAAAATGTCTTCGGATATTTTGTCACGGATTTAATGTCTTCGGATTACGAGTGACGAAACCGAGTTCCAAGCCTTGGTCAAGTCTTGGCTGAACCATTGGGTGAGCATTGGTCCAAGCCTTGGATGATGTCCATGTTCCAAAGCTTGGGAAACAAAAAATCAAGCATCGGCCAAACCTCGGGGAGCAAAAAATCTGTAAGGCTTACCCAATGCTCGATGAAAAATATTACTATTTAAATTAATGAATATAATGAAACAAAAATTTTGATCACACTTTTATCGACATTACATTGGAGTGTAATTAACTGATTACTGAATTAATGGGAAATAACGAATAACATTATTTTGCGGCTACCTGAGTTTGAACTGAGATCCTTCTAGTTACTAGGCCAGGACGCTATCCACTGCGCTAAATCTGATGTTCATGTAATAATGATTTTTTTGCTTGTTAATTGTTTAAATACAATTTAATTCAGAAATATTAGATCGTAAAGATGAGGTGAAATGTAGTTTTATTTGATGAACTTAAAATTGTCTCATGGGTAATGACATACATTTATTAATTTGTAATTTTATGATTTGATAGAAATGAATAAATTAAGAGTAAGATCAAGTTGCACTACTATAAAGTTATGTACATAGCAATAACTAATTAAATAAAAATTATTGTATATCAAATAATGTTACTTTTAAAAAAATTTCAACTCTAGATATTAATCGTATACTCGGTGGACCGTTATGCCCTGGTGTTCTCTATATACATATATGTATAGATACATGTAAAGTTGCTAATTTTGATATTAAATAAAAATTTAACCCAGTCTTGAGGCTCGGGCCAATAGTCACTACCCAAGGCTCGACTTAATTTAATGAAACCATTGGGCCAAGCCTCGGCCTAGACTTGGGCCAATAGGTAGCTGCCAAGACTTGGCTTAACGTAATCAAACCATTGGGCCAAGCCCTGGTTGAGGCTTAGGCCAGTGGTCAACTGCCGAAGCTTGGCAAGTGACAACAGGGCCAAGGCTCGGCCTATAGTCAGCCTTGGCGATTCCTACCTGGGTTACTACAACTTTCAAGTACCAAGAACAATGTATTTAGTATAGATAAATCGTCAAAAATACTAAGTTACAAACTATTTAGTACTTTTTCTGTTTTTGAGGATGTATTTTTTAGACACGTACCAAGAATTAATTTGGGTTTCAAGTCTAATTTTAATGAAATACTCAGTATTTACTAAATCCTATTTTGCCCATCCCTGATATAGAAGGACTGTTTTTACTCAACAATGACCCAGAAAAAGTTGCAAATTAATCTTGATAAAAACAATTTTATTATAAACACACGGTTCAATGTCAAAATTTCTAGCATGATTGCTCTGTCCTATATAATTGAGGGGGAATTGGAGAGGAAAAAATTGGCTAAAGAAAAATACAAAGATGTTACGTTTTTAGATTGGTCTAAAAGTGAGTTGCGGTTCCCATCATTCTGTTACCAGCAAGTTAAAAACATCTCTACTCAATTTAGATCGGCTAATTTTTTGCTATAAAAGAGAACCAACGATTACTCTTAGGGGGTTGGGCGAGAAAAATTCAGTTATCAAAGTTGATTTGATAGGCAACGAAATTAACAGTTCCAACCAAAATATGCGCGTACGTTGTTCCTAGCTAGACCTAGGTCATTAGGACTGCTTAGCAAGCTAAAATTGAGGATAACATTTTCAACAAGCCATTTATTTATCGCCAGCAAGACCTTCAGCAAGACCATCAGAAAGATCACCAGCGAGACCACCAGCAAGATCTTCAGCAAAATCACAGGCAAGACCTTCAGCAAGACCACCAGCAAGTCCACCAGCGAGACCACCAGCAAGACCACAAGCAAGACCTTCAGCAAGACCACCAACAAGACCTTCAACAAGACCACCAGCAAGACCACAAGCAAGATCACTAGCAAGACCTCCAGCAAGACCACCAGCAAGACCACCAGCAAGTCCACCAGCGAGACCACCAGCAAGACCACAAGCAAGACCTTCAGCAAGACCACCAACAAGACCTTCAACAAGACCATCAGCAAGACCACAAGCAAGATCACTAGCAAGAACTCCAGCAAGACCACCAGCAAGACCTCCAGCAAGACCACCAGCAAGACCTTCAGCAAGACCACCAGAAAGACTACCAGAAAGATCACTGCCAATAATTTTTAAAACTCAATACTAAATATTTTTATATTTATCTACGATTCTACAATCATACTAGTGTATTAAAAATTCATAGCTTCTTAGTGGTCGTTCGTTTGATGCAATCTTGTTCTTCTTGGCATAAAAAAACTTTTTCAATACACTTTGAAACGGTAGGTTGCCGTTCAAAACTGTACGAGATGGTGGAACAGCCTTTTCGTGGGTTACCCTAGTTAACTCAGACCCATGAGACTCTTATTTTATATTCTTTTTAGGAATATACCCGAACTGGCCTTACAAATCTAAACTAACTCTAGTACTTAGCCTAGATCGTAGTTCGGTGAGATGGTGATGTCCCTGATGACCTTGGACTGACTGGACCTGATGAATATGTGATTATAACACCTTAACACTAAAGGTGGGCAGGATAGCAGGTGAATTCACTCAAACACTGGTATCAATTGTTAATTAAGATTTTATTAAGGGAAAAGCTTAATTAACGCCACTTCACACACACTTATCGGTATATTTAAATAATAACCGTAATTAATAACGGGAGTTTACGCAATTTAACTAAGTGTAAATTGGATCAATCTGAGATAAAGTTAAACTAAATGTTAACTTTATTACTGATTAACTAAATGTAATACAGTACTGCTGGATTGACTGATAAGAACACGTTAGAATATTACAAGGATTCTAGGTGTCCAAACCTTTAAAACTGATTTTGATTGATTGCGCTCCGTTTATATAGTCGTGCCGACGCACTGTCTCACGTGACATTACCTGGGGTCACATGATGGCGGAGGCGCACGAGGCAACTTCGTAACAACTTCTCGTCCGGAGTGTTCAGCTCAAATATCGGATCTGTACAATACGAGAAAATAGTGGATTCTAAGCAAGAATTGCCTCTTGCTGTATCCTGTTCGTATAAAGCAATATACTGGCTAAGTCAGGCAAAGGTTTGCTTGCTTCTTTCGCAATTTTCTTTTTAGGTTGACAAACTTGCAAGCATGTCTAACAAATACCTAACGAGATGTTCACTGAGCCAATAATCCAGACTTCCAGCGAAATGTCCCGCGGGGCAACCAGCAAAATGTTGTAAAAAATGACCTGCAAGACCATCCGCAAAATCACAATCAAGACCATCAGCAAGATGACCAGCAAAATTCTAAGAAAGATCACCAGCAAGACCATTAGCGAGATAGTCAGATAGCTAATCATCGAGAAAGATCACTTGGAAGATCTTTAACAAGACAATCCGCGAGATCTTTACTAATATGTTTAGTATGACGTACAATGAGCGCTTAGTAAAGTCTTGAACGAGACAGAGCAAGCGAAATAAAAGATTTTAATCTGGGTTGCTCATCATATAATTAAAAATCTGTAATGTTTTTTTTGTCGAATTTACAAAAGCTTTATTTTCAATGAAAGCATTATTTTCCATTAATAATTCTTTCTATAAAAAGAGAAAAGATAAAACAAAATATACGAATATATTCTATCTTGTAATTGTGTGTTTTGTTTCTCTTCTGTGACAAATCGAACTTTTTAAATTAAATAAATAGTGTATAACTTGAAGTTTACTGTTGCGGCGTTGCCAAACTTATTTATTATTCTTTTTTATTTTTTTTAAATCTCAAAGCATGTCTGTGATTGGTCAATCTAGATTTTCAATAACTCAAAAACTATTGAGAATTTTGAAAAATGGCTAAAGAACTTTATGCTTAGAATCGTCTCCTCTATTCAAATTTTTCCGCTGTGAAGCTCATCCTGAATCACCCTGTATGTACATACATATATAAATTTTTTAACGGATAGTATTTTCGAGCCCTACTCAACTCATTATGATTGTGACAAAATTCCTTGAAAAAGTGATTATGAGGACAAATACAATTGTTAGATTTTAGAAATATCTACCTAAAAATCTGCCATGATATAATCACTGCTAGAAAGAAAAATACTACCAAGTTGCATTAATGAATACACTTTACCGTTTAAAATCCATACCATCAACTTTAGAATGTATATTTTACAGACATCAAATTTATTTTTAATTAATTGGGAATCATTTGGGAAGATTTAGGAATATGACTTTATTATTTAGGACTAATTAAATTATTAATGAATAATTAGCATCTGGGATTTTAAAATCAAAACAATTCATAACTTTCTTCCCAAATAGTTTTCTATTAACTAACGAAAAAATCGTGTTAATTATATTTTCTAACATGTGCACTAAACGCTCAAACAATATTGAATAATTACCTTTCAATTAATTAGTGCTGAATTATAAAATTATACTCCTAAATCTTCCTAAATGATTCTCAATTAATTAAAAATAAATTTATTGTTTGTAAATATACGTTTTAAAGTTGATGGTAGGGATTTTCAAACGGTAGAGTTTATTCATAAATGCAATGCGGTAGAGTTTCTTTCTGGTAGTGATATCGTGGTAGATTTTTACATTGGTAGAGATTTTGAGATGGTAGAATATTTTAATGGAGCGGGAATTTTCTAGGTAGGTATGATGCGGCTGACTTTAATTGGGAAGGGTTTTATTTTTGGTAGGGTTGCTTATGGCTAGGTCGGATACCTGCCGCATTTACCGTCAAATTTGAGCGATGAATAAAACACGAATATCGATAGTTGATGTATCGATGTCAAGTCTTTTATATGGTACTATACTACAAAGTTGACGTATTATCTTTGTACCTTATAATTGATATTTACTTCAAAACCCATTGTAAATATTTCCCTCGATAACGAGAGTTTCTGATCAGAAAGTTGGTGTAGATGAGTTGCAATCAACTTGACGATGAGTTGTCGACAACTTTCAGCTTTTGTAACTGTTGACTGCAAATAAACTCCAAGTCTACCAGAAATTTGGCGACAATCTACCGCTGCAATCTGTCGAAAACTTTATGAGAAACTTGTAGTCTACTTGCAGTCAACGGTAACAAAAGGTGAAAGCTGTTGACAACTTTCGCAGCAAGTTGCCATCAACTTATGGAAATGTCAACTTGGTGACAGGTTGCGGCAGTAGATTGATTGTCGCCAAGTTGCGGCCAACTTGGCAATCAAGAGTCAAAAAATCAAAGAAACAGTCGATATTATAACTGGTAACGTAAAACAAAAACCTATCTGATATTTCTCAATATTAATGTTTGCACTCGCTACATTTATGAAATCAAAAAGTAACAGCTGATTGTTGTTTTGAAAAGATTGATTCCCTGGTGAAAATTTTTCGGACTTTTGTCTAAAAAAGTCTTTATGACTCTAGAATTGAGTTTTTGAGACAGAAGTCCGAAAAATTTTCACCAGGGTTATAATCGATGTAATTGTTCAAGTGACTTTGACGCTGATATAACCCGGCAAGAAAAGCTCAACTAAATTCAGCTTTCTCGCCACATCTTTACATAGAACAGAATATATTAGTTTTGAGTAATCTTGTTCAGTGATTGTAATGTTATTCAATGAAAATAGCTGATGTAGATTTTACATTTATTATTTCGTTGACGATATCTCTCGCATTGATTATCTCATTGAGACGTTTTTGGCAGCAATTGGATGCTTTTATCGAGTTCTGGAGCTGATAAGATCTTTTAATCGATTGATTCGATAGTTTCCGAAATATTCACGAAAAACGAAAAAAAAACGATTTCTTTTCATTCTTTCGTCGACGATATCTCTCGAACGGATTATCCGATTGAGACGGTTGAGGTGGCAATCGGCGCGTTCTATTGAGGTCTAGAGCTGATTAGATTTTGGAATTGATCGATCCAACGGTGACACGACCGATGATCCGACGACAAATGATCCGCGACATTCTATCCGTGCGACATTTGATCCGTCGATAATTGATCTGCCGACAATTGATCCTTGCGACAATTGATCCAAGTGAAAATATATCCCGCCGGAGGCCCCACACATCTAATCATAAACATGTTAATTTGTGCAATTGAATTATTAACGTATACACGTGTTCCTAGTTGTACATTGAAGAAGTTGATATTATTCCTAACTATTTCTAATTAATATTAGTATTTATTTATTGAAATGGTCCTTAAATTTGTACGATCACAGCGTGGTGTACCGATGCTCATACATGAAGGATATTTGTACACAAAAAAAGTACAAATAAAACAACCGTGACTTGGCGTTGTTACGAATACCGGCGTTTGTCATGTTCAGCCATTACACACACAACAAGCGAGAAGCGCACCGGTAATTTAATTTTGTTATTCATATTATTATTAATGTTGTTATTATTATTATTTGTATAAATATCATTACTATAAATAGTATTCGCAATAAATAGTATTTAACTTCGAAACATTATAGGTGAAATCTATAGTGATATTCCTAAACATACTCATGCTGTCGATGTTGCTGAAGTTGCTGGAAAAAAAGTCGAGGAAACATTAAAAAAAAAGCTACTCGAAGTAATACTTGTAATTCAATCACGATTGCTAATGTACTGTCTAAAATATCATCACCTGTAAAAGCTAAATTACCATCTATTAAATCTATGACACGGACAGTTCAGCGAGCGAAAAAAAATGATAATATCGTTGAAGTGAATCCAAATTCTATTGAAGAATTAATCATTCCTGAAGAGTATAAGTTAACTGAAAGTGGAAAATCTTTTTTATTACATGATAGTGGTAGAGGTCGTGATCGTTTTCTCATATACAGTACAGCTGAAAATTTAGAGTTGTTGGAGGATTGTGCGCAATGGTGTTGTGATGGGACTTTTAATGCTGTGCCATTACTATTTACACAGCTCTATACGATACATGGTATGTACCAAGGTAAATTGTTACCGTTGGTGTACATTTTAGCGCCAAATAAATCACAAAAATGTATGATGCAGCGTTGTCAGTGTTGAAAGATCGTAACCCAAATTTAAATCCACAACGGATTTTAATTGATTTCGAGCGTGCTTTTATGCTAGCAGTTGAAAAAAATTTTCCTAATTGTAAGATATCTGGATGTCTATTTCATTTCACACAATGTGTATGGAGACACATACAATCGTGTGGTTAAAAAGTAAATTACAATGCTGACCTGAAATTTTCATTGAATATTAAAATGCTCATGTCATTAGCATTTTTGCCTCCAGATAATGTAATTGCTGGATACGAAGAAATTACTGCAACTAAATTTTTTGATGATAATGACGATGTATTAAATGATTTCATGGTATATTTTTAGCGAACATGGATCGGTGAACTTCGACGTAATGGTAATAATCGTAAGAAGCCATTATTCTCAATAACCACGTGGAATTACTATCAAGTAGTCATTGAAGATGATTTGCGTTCGAACAACGGTGTTGAGGGTTGGCACCATTCGTTTAATAAAAAAGTCGGCGTCAATCATGAAATTTTCAGTGCGTTGATTCGTGTAATAAAAGCTGAACAGGTTATTACGGAAACAAATATATTACAAATTAATACTGGAGCAAATGTCATCACAAAACGTCGTAAAATATATGCTGATAAAGATGAACGGCTGAAAAAAATGGTTGAACAATGTGATTTTAAGCATAAATTGAAATATTTAAAAAATTTCGCTTCTGTGGTTTCATTGACATAATTATTGATATTTTATAAATACTAAGAATCATATGTTGTTTACTTTGCAATTCTATAATTTTATGATTAATTACTATATAATTTATATTGATAAATTGTTACGTCCAAAATGTGGTGTGTATCGTGATTTTGGACATAATTTATTATTTTTATTATTTTCGGCCCTAGTCTTTCGACCAATACACCGGGATCACACTGAGTGTAATTATCTGGGAGGTGTGTTGAAATAAAAGATGTTTGATGTACAAATTAAATTACTATATATTATAAAATTGAAAAATTCGATAATATGAATACAATAAACTTGATATTATTTTCTGAAAGTATTAGGTGGCTAGTCAGCCGACTCTAATTTACAATAAGATTCGTTCTAATAACTAGAGAGGACTACAGAATTTTGAATACAATACATTTTTTCGGTATTTCCGTGTGTTGGAAATGTTCTTGATTTTAATTCAACATAAACTTAAAATTTACAGTACCTGTAGTCGCAGCAACTGGATGTTTGTACGATCGTAATTTTCACTGACTCTAGGTATTACCTTTGCTAACAATTTACTTTAACAGTTGAATTCAAACTTATAAAACCACTAATTTAAAGAAAATTCTTAATAATGTAAGTGTGCGGACACTTGTATAATATAAACTAGTACGGAACAAGTGTGGAAGCGTGAGGACGCTGTATATAGAACTGAACTAGTACGGAACTAGCGTAAATAAAATTTAAGTGTGAGAACACTTGTATAAAGCTGAACTAGTACGGAACTAGTGTAACTTAAATTTTGTGAAGACACTGTGACTTGAACTTCACTGCCTCAATGGACCTCTTGTCTGGGACTAACTATTAGGTAGATTTTTTTAAAAATCTAGGTATTGTATTTGTCCTCATGGTCGATTTTTCAAGGAATTTTGTCACAACCTACCATAATTAGTTGAGTAGAGTTCGAAAATACCATTCGTTGAAAAATTTATATATGTATGTATATATATATATATATATATATATATATATATATATATATATATATATATGTATATATGTAATAGAACCAAGTTTTGAGAACACGATTGCGCCTAGAATCCTTATCGGATCCTAATGAAATTTTTTACACTTATTCTATGGGCGATTACCACGGTTAAGTTCGAAGATGGGCTAAATCGTTCGATTAGTTTAGAAGATATAGCTCTTTCAAATTCCCACGATTTTTCAAAAAAAAAAATTTTATCCACTTTCAAGTTCATATAACTTTAAAACTAAAACTCATAGATAATTTCCGTAAAAAGTATTCGAAAGCTTGTCTAATAAGCTTTAATTTGTGACCTTAAACTTGATGTTTTGACCATTTCTTCAAATAATTTGATAGCCTTGAAAATTTTAATGGAATCAAAAAATGTTGAAAATATGGTTTTCATTCAACATCATTTATGCATTTCCCATTATAATCAAATTTCGTCAGTTGTATTTTATTGTTCACAAAATAACCTGTAAATTTCACAGCTATTTTATATTTTAAAAGTATTTCTTTTATTACTTATGATGTATCAAATGTACCTCTACGACGTATGATTATAACTGGTCTTGTCATTACGATAGCACCTACAGTTCTTATCGGATCTCAATGAAATTTTCCACACTTATTCTATAGGCGATTATCTTGATCAAGTTCAAAGATGGGCTGAATCGTTCGAATAGTTGTGAAGTTATGGCTGTTTGAAATTTCCACGAATTTTCGAAAAAATCAGTTTTTATTCACTGTTGAAGTTCATATAACATTAAAACTAAAACTGATAGACAATTTCAGTAAAAAGTATTTGAAAGCTTGTCTAATAAGCTTTAATTAAATACCTTAAACTTAATGTTTTGACCATTTCTTCCAATAATTTGATAGCCTTAAAAATTTTAATGGAATCAAAAAATGTTGAAAATATGGTTTTCATTTCACATAACTTATGCATTTCCCATTATAATACAATTTTGTCAGTTGTATTATAGTGTGAAGAAAATAACCTGTAAATTTCACTGCTATTTTATATTTCAAAAGTATTTTTTTTATTATTTATGCTGTTTCAATCGTACCTGTACGTCCGATAATTATAACTGATCTTGCCATCGTAATAGTAATTACAATTATGATCTCATACTAATTAAAATTTCTATACTTTGTTTACGTGAAGGTTAGTTTAGTACATTACCTATATAATGTTTTGTCAAATCAACTATCTGAAGTTCTCTATCGAAAATAGTCGTTGTCTTTTTTTACTCTCACTCTTAGAAAACGAGCCTAATTTCATATCATGGCTATTATACACTAACATGTATCACAAGATATGTATGTATGAAACTTTTTATATAGATTAATTGGAAAATCTACCTTCCATTTCGGCTGCCGAATGGCCTTTTTTTTTTGTTTTACGACCGTTTTTATAATTTCTTATCGGATCCTATTTCGTCTATTGTTTGGGGGAAACTGTGTCCAATCGGAACACAGTTCCTATGGGTCCTTTCCCTTTCTCTAAGATTTTCACCTTAGGAAAGCGGTAAGGGCACACCCCTATGTGGGCCTATGTGCGTGCGCACCCACACATCCATCCACATGTACAAATTTTTACTTATAACAATATTTTAAATTTAAATGTTTAAATTTATTTATTATTCTTTGTAATATTATGATTTGTTAACTTAAAATATTCATTTTAATTAACATTACATTTTTTTGATTGGCGTTGAGCCTATTTTATTTATTTATTGTTATAAGTTTTCTACTATTTTTGTTAATCAATTAAATCCTAATTTGAATTTAAAATAGGTGGCTAGCAGCCGACTCTATTTATTTGATTATTAGTTATTCTTTTAATATTTGAATCTAAGAAATATTACGTTTTAGAAATTATTTATTTGGTTATTAATTATTTTTTTTAGAATTTTATTATTTGGATATTACGTTTCAAAAATTATTTGTTCGATTGTTATTTATTCTTTTAAATTGTTTATTTGAATATTTTTTTATATTTTATGTCATGACTATTTCGTCGTCAAAATTTAATTTTTCTATTTGTTTCATGATGCCAAGATGTCTCGACAAAAGTGCACTCAAAGATAAAGTGAGGGATTAAGATTATTTTTTTTTATAACTAAAAATATATTCCACGTACACTTTTTTGATAAAAATATTTTTGGGTTTCTACGAAAAGTGTTTTCAGCTGGCCTTTGGGCCTTTACAATTGCCTGAGGGGTCATTGTAATTACATTTAGGTGTTTGCTCTAGCATTTCAAAAAAAATGTCAAAGCAAACAAGTCTAAATCCCTTAAGAGCATTTTACATTCGTCATGTCTTATCACTAAATATTATCGAAACATAAAAATGATAATAAAAAAAATAAAATCTGGTCGTCGGCTCAATTTTACAAAATAAAACAGAAATTATTAATAAAATACAGCGTTCAGCATTTTAGCTGGACGTAACAAAATATTAATTAATTATTTTTTACATTGGATCTAACGATAAGGTAAAAATTATATGTTCCTGTGATCTCAATTAAATAGGTATTATTATCAAATGTTTTGTCATTAATAATCAAATCATTTGTGTTAATTAATGTTAATAAATGTGAATAAATATTTTCATAAAATTATTGTGATGAAGTAAGATTTGATTATTTATATTATTATTATTATTATTATCAATGTTTATTGGTAATCTATTGTTAATTTACATGTATGAGTTATCTTTGGATAAAATGTCTTAAGGTTTATTTGTCCGTGGATATAATGTCGTGCAGACCAAATGTCATGTGGACCAAACGTCGTCGGATCATATGTCTTTGAATCATTTGTTACGTAACCGATCTAACAGTTTTCACAATATCCAAAAGAATCGAAAAAAAAAGTTTTTTTTTTTCGTATTTCTTAAATATCTCAGAGTTTATTAGACTAAATGGTCCTAATTTTTTTTGAAAATCTAAGTTCAGAAGATATCATTCGAATGCTGCAAGAACCATCTAAATCGGTTCATTCATCAAAAAGATATGAGAGGATTACATCCACACACACACATCCACACACACACACACACACACACACACACACACACACACACACACACACACACACACACACACACACACACACACACACACACACACACACACACACATCGCTCTGAAAATGTCAGAATAGCATCCTAGAACCTTCAAATGTCGACATGATGAAAACCCGGTTTTTGAAAATCGGGGTGAAACCAATAACTTCCCGAATTTTTGGAAAATCGTCGATTTTCTCAGCGGGAAGTTAAATAAATTTGTTATTTTTTGGATCACCATAAGATGTACATCTACACTATATACTATATATAATAATATATAATATACATTATAACACAAAAACTAGACGCTGATTTCTGCGTTACAACTTCGTTCTCTGCCTTTAGCCCCCAACCTCAATACTGACAGGGCGCCAGGTCATTTTTATCACTGGAATCACCAAACCAGTAAATCATGGAATTAGATAAATTTTTGATCTGTGGAATTATCTCAAAACCACGCATAAATAAAACTGCATAATTGCACGACTCGTGCTTTACAATCGAAAAATTTTTTTCGCCTCACTTCGGCGACTATTTCAATTATTATACCCTTGTTAGTTCACGGAATTAAGACATTTTGCATACTACTTTAAAGATAATTTAATGGAGATTAGTTCCATACTTTTCAAAAATTGATTTAGTTCAATAAAACCGGAAAAAACATCAAAATAGTTTCAAAAAATTTCCTGTCAAGTACGGATTCCATATACATGATAACTTGCAAAAAAATTCAGTAATTTAATCATTTTTTTTTTTTTTTGCAATTCTTTGAACGATTTGTAGGTCCCCAATTGCGAATGACTAGGTAACTCAATGTCGTTTAATTACAATTAATAAAAGAATTAAAAAGGTTGGATAACTATATCTATATATATCTATGTAAAATTAACATGAATGGTGATATATCTATACATTATAAGTACATTTATTGCACCAGGGGCGCTTGCACATTACCTTCCTAGTACAGCTGTTTTTTTTTGCTAATTGGTAAGCCTGAATTTTTTCAATTCGATTTTTTTTTATTTTTTTTTTTATTTACATATATTTTTTTCTTGTTATTAATCGAGATATTTCAAATAAGTTCTTTCATAATTATAAAAAAATACTAATATAAAAAAAAAAAAAAAAAAAAAAAAACATAACAAATTTTAATGAAAGAGAATTGTATATATTTTAAATTTATTTGCACTTCCCGCAATTTTTTGATTGTTATTTATTATTTCATAATAAATGAGCATTACAAGTCGTGCACTTTTGGATTTTCCAAATTTTTTTGATCTGTGGAGTTATCACCAAAGCCACGCATAATTAAAACTAAAACTTAACTAAATGCTCAGACTTTTAAGCAAAAACAAAACAGAGATCGGACAACTAAAAACAGAGTTACGGTATGCCATGGTGTCGCTCAGTGTGTAGGTTTATGGAGAGAGGGAGTGGTCCGGGTCACATCATTCTAAAGTCATGTAGATTATTCGTGAATTTGCAATTTTTTATTTAACAACAATAATTTCAAAACTCTATTTAACAATAAACAAAATACTGTAGCTTAATACAAATAATTTCACTCTATAACAAATGCTGACTCTAATAAAATTAATCTTAATAAAAAGTAAATTGACATCTAAATGATATGTGTCGATATTTTATAAATAAATTATTTAATTAACTAGAACTAAACGATAATCAAATAATATTTGGTAAGCTAGAACAATAATTATGGATTCGATACTCTAGAACATTTTCTTTAACTAAATCGTAAAACTAACGTTCACGGGTCTCATTTTGATGTTAATTAGTCAATAATTAGTTTAATAACTGAACACATTTCTTATGATTATTAATAAAAACAATAGTAACAATGAATCGTGGACATGACTCTAAATTGTAACAATATTCTCATAATTCTCTCAGATGTTAAACATTTTCTTTAATCAAAACAGTAGCATAATACCTCAAGACTTCGGCTCAAACTCGATTAATTAATTATAATAATTATTTCATACCTGATTACTGATGAATAAATATCAAGTAACGTCTTACACTGTTCAAATAATACTCCTGTAACAATAATCTTAATCTGTAGCTTTCCGCAATGCCCTGAACTATAGCGCCATTACTGCACACGTAACTCGCTTCAAGCGACTAGAGTCGATTGCTCACGTCCGTACTATTCGAAGGTCTCCCTTCGACTTCTCTCTCTCAATTCCAAATTCATAACCCCAAACTCGATCTTATCGTTATCAATAACTGACCTCTATATTCTAAATTCCTAAATCAAACTCAATCTTAACTATATCGGTAACTGGAGGCTCAAGTCCTCACCAAACGTACTCACTAAACCCATTCTGAGTATGGATATCCTTTTCAGCTGGGATCATAAAACTTAAACTAAGTGACCTATGACTTTCTCAGCGGTACAAGTGGTCATGGCTTGTCTTCTGAGGCCTGTCAAACTAAATAATTCAAGAATGACCAAACGGCTTCCACAACAGCAACGGTCACAAAATTGCTGTTGAGGCCTGCCAAACTAAAACTCCAAAACTGATCCCATTCTGCATCCGTCAAATTCCGTATATACTGGAGCGCTAGCATCTCAGCTAGACTTCTGCAATCAGCCAAGAAGTCTCAGAGGCATAGAACTAGGTTCTATCACCGGATGATACCAGGTGACTAATTAAAGTCCCGCTCTACGGTAACACTGACTCGTCCACATACTCAAAATACCAAATCCAAAACCCAACATTTATCATTTCCGAAACTTTAATCGCAACTTATATTCCATATTCGATTTCCATAACTCTGATTCTAATTCTTTATTATAATTTTTCTTACAAAAACCCATAACTGTAGCCAGACGTTGCTCCATATTAAATTCTTAAACTGTAACTTAAATCAAAAATCTGCATCAAAATCATGAATTACTGTAAGCTAAATTATAAGTCTTGAGTTACCATGCTCGTAAATACAATAAAACTCGATAGTGTCTGTGACGCCTACTTTGATTTGACGAAAAATAACGTCACAACATACATATATAAATTTTTTAACGAATGGTATTTTTAAACTCTACTCAACTAATTATGATAGTTTATGACGAAATTCCTTGAAAAATTGACCATGAGGACAAATACGATATTTAGATTTTTAAAAAAATCTACCTAAAAAAGTGAGTGCAGTATTTCAAAAATTTTTCAAATTCAAATCTAACTCAATATCTTGATAAATTATATAGAATACGTACGTTGAAATAATCACATTGTGTGTGAAATCGATGAATTTTATTCAACTTCCATGACAATATTTCTTGAAAATTAAAAAAAAAATTTGAACAGCGTAGTCTGATAAAGAGTAAGGTGAAGAGTTATTTTTTATGTCAATAACTTACAGGTACACGTTAAGAGAATTTATAGACTCAGCTGTTGATGATTATTTTCATGAGCTGATTGTGATTGCTGTCACTCGGCCACAACGTAAGTATTATTATCGAAAATTACACATGAAACAATCATGGCCTTGGTTATTATTTTACTTTGATTATACTGGAAAATTTGATTTTTTCTTTTTTAGCCAACAATGATGACCATACACAACAAGACGCTTCCCGTTCAGCAGATCTTCAGGATCCTGACATTGCAGCTCATCTACCTGAAATATAACGTTATAATGAGTACGAAAATGGTGACGATGAACTAGATGATTTAAATCATCGTGTACCAGAATTTAATCCATCAAGTTCAATAACTACAAGTAATGAATCATCTCGACATGTTTGACGAAGGACCGAGTCCCCCATTCCCGGGCCTCTGGGTGTACTACTGTTAACGGGTGCTTGATTGGTACTACTTTTATATTCTTCCAATCTCGATTCAATTTTAAAAAAGTTTTTTTGTACGAACTAAAAATTATTTCATTTATTATTATTATAGCTTCAGTCAATGAACTACTTGACAGAGGTAGTTCTCATGTAGATTTAATTGCTGTGAACGTCAGAAATATTTTAACTCTTCATACTTCATCGCCTGACGATGAGATAGTATATTATGGTTGTGACGTCAATTTCAAATATCTTTAATATAATTTTATTTACGGAAAGAAAATTGTTAATACCTACGATTAATTAGTTTTTTTTTCTTCTCAGCTGGAGAAATTGGGCTCTTATCAGAGTCTGAAAGTGATGAACCTTTTGATGATACTGAATTAAGTACAAGAAATTTTGGAGACGTTCCTGCTGAAGTGGGTAAAACACCTTGCCTTACTTGCCAATCAAATACGCCGAAATCAGCCTATTCAACCTGCAGGCATGTTTGTATCTGCAGTTATTGCAAAGCTGAAGTTAAACTAAGAATGATACACAATCGCAGAACACATCCGACATTAAAATATGAATGTTGTGATGGTGGGATGGAGATGACCAGTATTTGAGGGCACCTGTGATTTGTGATTGTGATAATTTGTGCTTAATCTAATATTCTTATTAATATGACTACTTATCGTTTATATGTTACTATGCTTATTGTTACTATAATTACTTAAAAACTAGTATGATTACTATACTTAAAACTAGGACTAAAATTCTAATACTATATGTGTTTTTGCTTAAACAAACTAATTACTACTTTACTATTACTATTTCTTATTACTATTCTGACTTAAATACTATTTCTTATTTATATGACTATTAATTTTCTTATACTATTATTATTAAAACTCATACTTTGTTTACGCCTAATTTCTTGTATTATTTTTTATACGCTATTGGGTTTATTTTTCTTATTATAAACATCATTATTTTCCTTTAGCAATAAGTTATTATTATTATTTATACTTATATGGCTGTGTTTTTAAAGTTTAAGTTGGATGAATGTAGCGAGGTATAAAAGTATATGGATGTACTATATAAGTATGTGAATGCGCGCCCGAGCGAAAATTATTCTAAGTCCTGAGCAGGCAAAATCAAAGGAAATAAAATAAAAACGCTTATAGAGATTTCAAATGAATCGTTTAAAAGATTCAAGAGATTGAAAGAATTATAAAATAAACTGAAATACGAGAAATATTAGCTGAAAATGAATCAAACTCTAATATTTCAATCGTTCATTCTTTCATTTTCTATCCGTCCGCCCGGATTACCGTCGCTCGCACGGCTAAGTTCTCGGTAGTTAGTGTTTACTTAACATCTTAAACGAATTCTTTTCCTTTAAATTCAATTTTTACATTTGATAAAATTATTTTTACTCGATTTCCTTTGACTTTATAACTCGGGACTTAGAAAAATTTCACAAACAATATACTCTCGATGTCAACAAACGAGGGCGATGGAATTTATTCCCGTCCACAGTTACAGCGGATAGATATAATGATAAAACCGCGCATTTAAGCCCGTAGAGGCAACCTAGTTCTCCAGAGACGTTGTCTGAGAAGACCATTCCCGGACAACAAACGGAAATTCTCGTACCAGGCGTCTGACCGGACCAGGTAAGTGCAGTTTTTATTTCTCATGGAGGGTTGAGGGACTCCACCCTGAGGCCTTCTGCCAAGGGGTGGTAGGTATTGGTGAGGCGAGTAGGTGAGGGTCTGTTGGAGACCACTTACCCTCATGGGGGGGAAAGGAACTTGTGTAGGGCCGATGGGGTAGTCGACCAGACTCCCCTGAAGCAACCGGGAAGAGGTAGACCGCGATGTTAGGCCGCGTAAATTTTGGTAAAGGATGTGTGTGTGTGTGTATTTTGTGTGTTACGGGACCGCGTGGGAATATTAATAACCAGCGACATTTTGTTATTAACCCGCGTTAAAAATTATGGATATTATTTATTGTAAGGGTAGTAGAACTGAGCATCGGAGCTCATGTGAAAAGGTTTTGTTTTGTTTCTTGTTTAAATAAAGTTTTAATTATTTGTTTATTTATAAAACTGTCTATAAATTAAAAACCCCTTTTGAACCTTGGACTCCGGCGAGCTAAACCGAGCAAAAAGGGGTAACTGTTTATTTGAAATTATCAATGTGGTGATGTATAATTGATAACAAATCACTTATTCATCTAAGTTCTGATTGTCTGGTATTTAAAATGATTTGTCATAATTAATTCGGCTTATATTTAATGTTTAATTAATAATTTTAATTGAAACCCGTTGTTTTACTCGTTAAAATGTTCACTATGTAAGGTAACTTCTGACAGTATAGTTTGATTGTATCTATAAATAGTACTGAACATTTTTTATAATCTACAATTAAATAACTACAATGAGAATTATGCATCTTTTTTATATACGATTAGTTAAGTATGATTATTAAAATAGAAATATTGAGTGCTGAAATTATATTATTTTTTTTAATTTTAAAGTTGAATAATTTTGTATGCATTTGATTTAAAGTTTACAAACTACATAAAATTCACAACTAATTAAAAATTAAAATTGATTAACTTTTTTATTTTATTATTATACTGGTAATCATATTATAGATTAATCCTATTGTGGTTTCTGAGTTTAATTTACGTACACATGATGAATGATACGATTGAGTTGTAATAATTTTAATTTTTAATTAAGTTTAATTTGCAATTACTTGTCACTGAAAATTTTTTCTTTATATTTTAAGTTTCATGCGTGCAGTAGTCATATGATTATAAATCGTATATGAATCTTTATATACGATTAGTTAAGTACGATTATTAAAATCTAATTGTTACGTGCTCAATTTTTTGTTTTTTGATTTTGAAATTGAATAACTTCAGATACCTTCGACTTGTAGTTCACGATCTACTCAAAATTCCGTAACTAATTAAAAAATCTGTCTATCGGTTGACCCTGCGGGCCAGCCCCAAAACTTCCCGCTGTTTTCGAGCTCCTCGGGCTCGAAAATACTTTAGTGTGCCATTGTTTAAAAAAAAACCGATTTTAGCATTTCTTTCTCCCTTGATATCTCAGGAATGAATCGACCGATTTTGATGGTTGCGGCGGCAATCGGCGTATTTTATTGGGTTCTAGAACTGATAAAATTTTGAAATTGTTTGGTTCAGTTGTTTCGAAGATATTCGCAAAAAACTGTTTTTTACCATTTCTTTCTCCCGTGATAACTCTCGAACGAATTATCTGATTTTGATGATTGAGGCGGCAATCGACGTGTTTTATTGAGTTCTAGAGCTGATTAGATTTTGAAGTTGATCGTATAAGTCGTTTCTGAGAAATCAATAAAAAACTAAAATAAAAAAAAAAATTTTAATTCTTATTTTTAGTATAACTTGTAAACTACATGACCGATTTACCCCAAAATCTAATCAAGGCTAAGTTTTGGTGAGCTCTTTCGATCGCCACCAAGTATGTTCAAATCGGTTTATCCGTTCCAAAGATATCGTCGGACAAAAAGAAGTTCACACACACACACACACACACACACACACACACACACACACACACACACACACACACACACACACACACACACACACGCACACACACACACACACACACACACACACACACACACACACGCACACACACACACACACACACACACACACACACACACACACACACACACACGCACACACACACACACACACACACACACCTAGGACGTCCACCAGGGAATAGTCAGAATAGTTTCCTAGGACCTCAAAACGTCGACATCTGATGAAAACTCGATTTTCGAAAATCGGACCGAAACCAATAACTTTCCTTTTTTGAAAATTTGCAATTTTCTTAGCGGGAAGTTAAAAATTAAAATTGGCAGACTTTACGATTTTATTATTATTAATAATAATAAATCCTTCTAAATTTATACTGGTCATTATGTTATCAATTAAACTTATTGTGGTTGCTAAAATTAATTTACATACACATGATCAATGGTACAATCCAATCGTAATGATTTTTATTTTCAATTAATTTTAATTCGCAGTTACTTGTCACTAATGACTTTTTTTCTTAACTTTGTATTTGATGTACCAGTCATGATTATAAATCTATCAAAACGATATCTTGAGTAAAATTATTGAAATTTACTTTCCAAGTGCCAACATTTCTATTCATTTATATTTTTTTTTCTTTCATTTTATTCCTAAAGTCAAGTTGAGCTGCATGTATTCGATTGGTAGGTTGCAGAAAAAAAAAATTTTTTCATATTGTTATGATTAATTAATATTAATCATAAAAAATCTTTATTGTTTGTTATGATCTAAATTAAACAAATTGTTGTTTGTCAGTATAATTTATGTACATGTGATGAAAAATAATATTTATTATAATAATAAAACTGAATCGTAGGATTATTTATTGTTAATTAAATATACCTGTGGGTTTAATTCACAGTTGCTTGTCCCTGACCATTTTTTTTTACACGTCTGTACACGATGCGAGTCACAAACATAATAATAAATCTATCAAGACAAGAACTAGAGTATAATTATTAAAATCTGTTTTTAAAGTTTCAACATTTTTATTTAATAATTTACTTGTTTTAAATTTATTTTGAAGTCGTATTAAGCTAAATACATCCGATTCGTAGTTTTGAATTCCACTTAAATCTTAACCAATGAAAAATTAAAATTAATCGACTTTACATTTTAGCGCTATAAATAAAACTAAACCTTTGAAAATTTGAATTGTTCGCCATGTTATAATTGAAAAAGATAATTCCAGTGAGATTTATTATCATCTTCATCGCTTTATCCTTTTATATGTCGACACATGATAATAATCGCGTTTCATTATTCATCAGTTATGGTTTGGCTAAGTCGATAATGGATAGTGTTATTTCGGATAGTCATGTCATTGAATATGAAAGTTTTGCAGTTTTGAGTTTAACCCGAGGAAACTTGTTCTGAGTAGAGATGTTTCGGAATAAATAATTTCAAGAATAGTTTCATTTTGCGATAGAGATATTTTAGGTGGAGAAGTTTTAAGGTGAAAGAAAACGAGCGAATGAATAAAAAGATTCTGGTATAAGTGTGGTTAATTCAATAATAAAAGATTAACACAAAAACAAAGATGAATAAATTAGCTGCTTTACTTACAATATTTACACTGAAAAAGCGCAAGATATAATATTTATAGCGAATGCGACTGTCAATTATGCGTGATAGCGAATGCAACTATACGAATGTCACGGATGAAAACTCGACTCGTGATCGGTAGCTGGTCAGAACACGTTAATTAATATATTATGAACTATACGCAAGCAACAAATTTTATATTTTCAAGAAATAGTAGCCTTGATGTACTAGCTAATTATTGAGAATATTTTAACGTAAGTTGAGCGGTTGAATTGCAAGTAGTAGTACGTTATACTGTTCAGTGTTGTCATTGGCAAGATGTTGCTATAGAGGAGATGATTCTTTGAGAGCGCCGGTGAGAAGTTGCTTGAGAAGTAAATCAGCACCCTTGAAGTTTGTTCTACAATCACTTCAAAGTGTGCGGCGAATTCTCCGTTGACTGGTGAAACGGCGGAACGCCTTGAGAATACCTTCAGCGGAGTAGTCACTGACAACCTCTAGATGAACGGCTGATGTTGCGAGACACACAAAGACAGCGATCCAGCCCTTGCAGCATCGGGTACCGCGGCCTTGGTAAAACTTCAGAGACACTGGACCTGCGTAATCGACTCCAGTGTTCTCGAAGACGAGAGATGGTGAGACCCGATGAGATGGAAGTTAACCCATAAGCTGTCGAGATCTGACTCCCCGCATGCGCGCGCATGTAAGACAGCGATTAATAAAGTTCTTGATAGGTGCTCTTTCACCCAGGATCCAGCACTTTTTGCGAACATAAGACAGTGTGAGCTGGTTACCTCCATGGAAAGTGCATATATAAGAGTCTGCGATGATGAGACGTGAGAGTGTACGATTCTTGGGAAGGATCGCTGGATGTTTGCTGTCAGAATCCAAAGTAGAGTTCTGGAGACGTCCTTCGACTCTGATGAGACCAGCTTGGTCGATGAATGCCGTGAGTGGTGTGAAAAAATGAGATTTCTTAAGAGCTTTATCTTAAGATAGTGATGAGATTTCTGATAAGAAAAGTTGCTGATGAGTAGTTTTTATCCAGTAGACAAGAGCTGCTTGTAGTTCAGCAGGAGAGAGGGGTGAGATGCTGATTTTCGAACCAGCAAGTGAGACTTGCAAGGTCTCATTTCTGAGTTTACTTGCTCGGTTTCAACTGGTATCGAGCTAAGAACTTGATGAGATGGCCATTGAGTAGGAGGATCAGCTAGCCAGCTGGGTCCTGACCACCACAGCTGATGATTGATAAGTTGAGACGCGGTGAGGCCCCGGGAAGCTCAGTCAGCAGGGTATTGCTTCCCTCAGATGTATCTCCACTGAGCTTCTGGAGAATGTTGCTGAATCGCTTCAACTCGATTTTAGACAAATTCCTTCCATCTTGTAGTTTCACTAGTAACCCAGGCTAGTGGGGTGGATGAGTCAGTCCAAAGGTAGGTCGAAACATGAGATACACTCCTCACAAAAATTAAGGAAGCAAGAAGAAAATTCAAATTTTTTGGGGATGTTCAACAGGCTGTAACTTGTAGAAAAATGCTCGTACAGCAAATTAAAAAAACCAAATTGTAGCTCTAAGTGTCTAGTCTTCGGAACTGAGTTTGAAAAATTTGTTTCAACATTTTTTTTGAGTAATCTTAAGAAAACCACCAAAAAAATCGGTCTATCGGTTAACCCTGCGGGCCAGCCCTAAAACTTCCAGCTGTTTCCGAGCTCCTTGAGCTCGAAAACATTATTGTGTATACATTTTCGAGCTCGAAAATACTTTTGTATGCCATTGTTTTATAAAAAACCATTTTTTGGCATTTCTTTCTCCCACGATATCTCGCGAACGAATTATCCGATTTTGATGGTTGAGGCGGCAATCGACGCGTTTTATCAAGTTCTAGAGCTGATAAGATTTTGGAATTGATCAATTCCACAGTTTTCAAAATATCAAAAAAAAAAAAAAAAAAATTTTTTTTTTTTTCGTATTTCTTAAATATCTCAGAGTCTATTTGACTAAATGGTCTAAAATTCTTTTGAAAATCTAAGTTCAGAAGGTATCTTTCGAATGCCGCAAGACCCATCTAAATCGGATCATTTATCGAAAAGATATGAGAGGTTTACATCCACACACACACACACACACACACACACACACACACCGCTCTAAAAATTTCAGAATAGCATCTTAGCACCTTCAAACGTCGACATATGATGAAAACCCGATTTTTGAAAATCGGGGTGAAACCAATAACTTCCCGAATTTTTTGAAAATCGTCGATTTTCTCAGCGGGAAGTTAAAAATGCTAAACTACTGTACCAACATTTTACTGAAATTCGAAGTTCCTTATTGTGAATTCGAATTAGTTTATTCTGAACTATAATCATCGACTACAGAATTTT